>NW_022882927.1:4800000-6000000 GCF_011952255.1 Bombus vosnesenskii
CTGGATTATTGACAAAATTTATATATATTGCAATTGTGGTTACAAATTATTGGTAAGTTCACCTAAATTACTTTTTAGTAACAAATGAAGTTACTTAATTTCTGTTACTTTGTACATACAATTGATTAAATATCTTTACAGGATAATTTCTATATTGACTGTATTTATAAATAAAACTCTTTTATCCAGTAATACTATAAATTTGGATGCACCTCTTTTTATAACATGGTGCCAATGTATAGTATCTTTAGTTATGTGTGTAATTCTTAGTAATTTATCAAAATGGTTCCCAAAATATATTAAATTTCCAATTGGTAATCCATATACCAAAGAAACCCTTAGAAAGGTAAATTATAATTTTTTGATAATAATTATATCTTTGTTATTCTCTATATATTTATAGGTATTACCATTGTCTCTCCTATTTACTGGAATGATTGCAACCAACAACTTATGTTTAAAATATGTTGACGTTTCATTTTATTACACAGGACGTTCACTAACAACTGTATTTAATGTTATTTTCACATACCTTATGCTAGGTAAGAACCTCTGAAAATAAAATAATTTGGGCAAGTATAATGACTTATGAAAATTTTACAGGTCAAAAGACTTCCATAAATTGTATTGCATGTTGTGCATTTATTGTGATTGGATTCTGGCTTGGTGTGGATCAAGAACACATCGCTGGTTCTCTATCTATTCTGGGAACAATTTTTGGTGTACTAGGATCGTTAACTCTTTCTTTATATTCCATTCACATGAAACAAGTTCTTCCTGCATTAAATCAAGATATTTGGTTACTCTCTTATTGTAACAATGCATATAGTGTCATTATATTTCTTCCATTAATGTTAGCGAATGGAGAACATGTTACAGTGTACAATTATGATAAGATTGGATCTTCATATTTTTGGTTGGCTATGATTGTTGGTGGTATTTGTGGATTTGCTATTGGTTTTGCTACAGCACTTCAAATAAAAGTAACATCTCCTTTAACACACAATATTAGTGGAACTGCTAAGGCTTGTGCACAAACAGTTTTAGCAACTTATTGGTTTGATGAAAAGAAATCATTCATGTGGTGGATAAGTAACTTTGTTGTACTTAGTGCTAGTGCAATGTATGCTAGATTGAGACAACTTGATATAAGTAGAGAATACAAAGAAGAAAAGCAGCAATTTCAAGGTGACAAAATGTGAATGAATTTATAATTTAAACATTTCATATTCAGATCAAAGTATATATAACATAGATTACATTTTATTGTGTAAGATTTGTATAAAAATAGTTAAGAAAATAAAATTAATTATTTTTATAAAACAGTATAAATTATTTTTCATTCCATTTATCTTAATCTTCTTAGGATTAAATCTTAATTAGGATTAAAACTTAAAACATCCTAGAAAATCTCACTTTACTATATATAGATATACAAAATATATAGATATATTTAATAAAAAAAATATAGATGAATAAATTATTAAAATCTTGATGCAAGGCCACCTCCACGACTATCTGAATGACTTGACATTAGATCTTTCCTTTTTATGATTGCATTCACGCTTTTTAATACTGAATCAGTCTTTAAATGTGGTGCTGGTACTATTAAGTTTAATTGATTTCGTATTAATGTATCTATAGAATGTTTTGGATCATTTTCTATCACAAATCCATCTGATGAAAAATAATACCTAAACAATAAATTGTGGTTAAGAAATAACATTTCCACTTTTATAGAAGATAAAAGACAAAACCTATTTTCTACCTTGGGTATTCAATAGCTTCAGAAACATTTAATTGACGCACTATGATACTGTACAATAATTGTCCAATAATTAATGTATCATCAGTTCCAAACACTCCTCTTAATCCACATAATGCTTTTTCATTATGAAAGATTATGGGAACAAGCATAGATAAGGTATTATTGGTATCAGCTTTATCTAGCAGGAAGCCAACAGTTGACATATATCCAAGACCAAATGGTGCACCAAGTCCACTGTAAGAAGTGTACATTTATATCACTAAACTTATTGAACAATATATATTAAATCAATATAATACTAACGTTATAATACAAACATAAGTATCTTCCCAATCCATTGCAACAACTCCAGTATATCTTTCTTCTTCAACTAAAATTATTACGGTATGAAATCAACATTGCTGTAAAACATATTTATATATATTTTAAAATGAAAACAGTGAAATATAACAAACCATGTTGTTTTAATTGTAATGGCATTGATACTGAATTTATTAATGTTTTAGCTACTTGCATATCTGTTCCTACTATGGATGCATTATCAGTAGATATGTTAAGATCTTCCAGTGCTGCAATCATTGATTTTAATAATGACATATGTGGAGGATAATATATTACATGTTTATAAAAGCTTGACTTTTTTGCTATATATACATCAGGTTTATAATTTACTAACTGTGGAAGTAGCTTTGATAGTTTAATTCTATCATGTAAAAGCTTTTGTGAAAAAGTTCCATTGTATAATACTAAAAAAGAAACAGGTAAGTGAATGTATTAGAAGATATTAATACAAAAATTTTTATTTAGTTATAATAATGATAAAATTACTGTACCATTAGTTCCTTCCAGTCCTACAGCATTTAACAAATTGCTAAGATCGTGTAACTTTAGTATATCTCCTGCACTAATGTGCCCATATAAAATTTCATAATCAATATTTTTTGATACTTCACTTGCTAGCTCCTTTGATACAACAAATCCTTCTTTGGCTAAAGATACAGAAGGTTTAACAATTTCACTCCATGGTAGTTTACCTTTTAATGTATGTGCATATTCTAATCCCCTTAATACTGCTGGTATACGTATCCCATCTTGTAAAAAATTGTCTAACATACAATACAAATAATGTAAGATCTGAAATACTCTTTAAAATATTATTCAAATATATACCTTTAATTGTATTATTAGCAAAATCAATAATAATTGGTTCTGTCTGTTCTTTATGATTATATAACATCATATAACCACCTCTAAAATAATAATTATCAATTATTATAATTATTAATAAAATTACATATATAACTTACCCACCCAGACCAGTCTTATGTGGAGCAACTACTGTCATACAAATAGTAGCTGCTACAGCTGCATCTATTGCATTACCGCCTTTCCGTAATATTTTGGTTCCAATTTGTGAACAATTTGTATAATCTGTTGCAACAGCACCATGTACACCAGCAGTATTCTGAAATAATATAACATTACACATAACATCTATAGCTTGTTATATGATATGTTTTTTATATTAATTTAAGTACCTGTGGGCTTCCATCAGCATATAATATTTGTAAAATTAATGTTGTTGTAATAGAAATTGTCAAAATGGTGAAACAGCTTATAATGAATTTTAAACCATCTCCACAATACATAGTTAACGTGTATTTGTAACTTCTACTTTTTGTTAAAGGACATTCTTCTCCAGAGCCTTTAAAAATGAAAATAATATATTATAGGATTTCTTACAACATACTGTGTTAAGTAACACAGTAATAATAATTAAAACAGTAATAATAAGATACTTTTGTAATATGTTTCGAAATTTTTGTGTGTATAAAGATACAAGAAAATTTTATACTTAATGAAATTATTGTGAGAAATAACAAATGAAGGTTAAGATAAATGTAGTTTAAAAGGTGACTGCTAAGAATAACTACTATTTATAGTAAACATTAATTTTTATTTAATATTAAACTATGTAAGTACATGTAAAAAATGAAGTAATCAAAGTAACAATCATTGTGTTTCACATTTCTTTCGAAAAATATCACATGCTTGTAAATAAATGCTAATGAGCGTAATAAGGTTACGTATAAATAAAATTTTTCGAATGTTTATAATAACAATAAGAAAACAAATGAAATAAATGGTACTTACAAGAATTATTATAGCGCATCGTAAATACATGAATTAATTCGAATACTGATTGAAAAGAATTAAATGTACGTAAAACTGTTTAATAATATGCAGACAATGTATCTATATCATATTATAGATAGTGTATACTTTTCTCTAACTGTAAATTTAACTGATTTTTTGTACTATTTGTACGATTAATGGAATATAATCGAAAGTATTTTAAAACACTTATACACATTACTCTACATTAAAAAGTTCGTTTAATTACATGCGTTTAACACATGTTATTTAACAAAAAATTGTGTCTACTGCTTTATTTCTAAATAAAGAAAAGAAACAAAATTTATACAAAAAATAATTACTTTTATTTTTTTGTCAGAATATTCTATGCAGAAACAATTTGTTATATTATATATATATGTATATGACATTTAATTCTTTCTTTGAAACAAAATACAAAATATAAACAAAAATGTCCATTGATATAGCAGAAATGTTAAAAGAACCAAGAATGATAAAAGTATGTGCACCAATGGTTAGATACAGCAAGTAAGTGATAATAAACATTAATGTATTTGTAGTATCTTTTCAGTATATGAAAATAAAAAAATGATATAAATATTAACAGATTACAGTTTCGAACTTTAGTAAGACAGTATGATTGCGATATATGTTTTACACCTATGATCTTAGCTGATTCATTTGTACAATCTGAAAAAGCCAGAGATAATGAGTTTTCAACTAATAATGGGGATAAGCCACTAGTTGTTCAATTTGCTGCTAAAAATGTATATGACTTTCTTAATGCAACAGAATTGGTCGCCCCGTAAGTTCATCCAAAATATTAAGACTAATATCTGATAATCAATATTGGTTTGTGTGCCTAATGAATTACTTTTCTATAGATATTGTAATGGTGTTGACTTAAATTGTGGGTGCCCTCAGCGTTGGGCATTGAAAGATGGATATGGAGCTGACTTACTTAAGAAACCAGATCTTGTAAAAGATTTAATATATCAAGTGAGAAATCGTATTCCATATCCTTTCACTGTGTCTGTAAAGATTAGATTATTGAAGGATATTCAAAAAACTATTGATTTCTGTAGAATTCTTGAAAAAGCAGGTGCTTCATTTCTTACTATTCATGCTAGAACTCCAGAAATGAGATGTGAACCAATTGATCTATATAATTTAAAATTAGTAAGAGACAGTGTGAAGTTACCTCTCATTGCTAATGGAGATGTAAAAAGTTTAGAAAGTGCAGAAAAGCTCTATAAAGAAAGTAATTGTGATGCAGTGATGTCTGCAAGAGGGATTTTAACAAATCCAGCTCTTTTTTCTGGACATTCAATTACACCTCTTAATTGTGTACAAGATTGGCTTGATATTACATCAACTATACCAACTCAATTTATATGTTTTCATCATCACCTTGTATTTATGTTAGAAAAAATGCTCCCCAAAAAAAGTAGGTTGTTTTTTAACAATCTACAAAATAAAGTAGCTGTTCTGGAATTTTTGGAAGATACTTATGGCATAAAACCCAACATCATACCCGAATTATTTAATCTTACTAAATGCACCTTTAACATTTCAAATAAAAAATGTAATAAAGACATTATAAAGGATGATGATGACCTTAATACGAATTTTTTGGGAAACATATTTGCAGAACTGTAATTTTATTTATTTATATTCCTAAATACATAAAGAATATTTTTATAATTGTACTGCTGTGTAATTGCTAGAAAATTCATGAATGTCTCATAAGTATATGTTTTTTGTATATAAAAAAATTAGTGACGTAATCATGAAACAAAATAATTAATATTATCATTTAAAAAATTTATATATGATATATGTGATATCTATATGAATCAACAACAGATTTAATTCTGATAAATGTAACTTTAAATGTTTTTTCTTTAAATATTTCGTACTTGAGATGTAAATGTAGTGGTGCGGAACCAGCTTTCAATAATGGACGATAGGTGTGCTAAAATCTAAGGTAGAAAGTAGAATGAACTGTACCACTTGTATAACCGCGAAACTTGTAAAATTTGTTATTGCCATTGCTTATTAGTTATTAGCTCAAGAAATGAAATGTGGAAAGTAATAATTTTACAGAGTAATGATATTACGAAATAAAGTACACTGAAATTTGAAAATGACATATCTTATTTCAAAATGGTAAGTTTTCATAAAATTGGTTAAAAATTCTTTTATCAAAATTACTTTAGTTTTTATTGAAAAATGATATATTAAAATTACAAAATTAGTAATAATTAATGTACTAGTATAATTTTAATACTCTTTCTTTCGATTTTCAAAAACATGTTCGTGCTTATTATTGTCATTATTATTAGATTTAATTTTATTATATCCTATATAACAAATTTTTATTTTGTTTTTACTAATCTTATGTTTATTGTATATAAGAATCGATCTTTGGCGCCCAGTAAAAATGGCAAACGTCCATTACTATTTGATATATCCAATAATGTGGCAATGCGTCAGGTTGTATCACCAGTTCAACAAACTAAAAAAAAGGCTTGCCGTAATGTCAAAAATGTACAAATACCAGAATACAAAGCAGTTGCTCTTTCAGCTAATGATGTGCAAGCTACCCAAGAAGTAATTTCTGAACATGTAAGTATTATACATTAAATAGTAATCATTAATAACAATCCTACAATAACATAATACCTACAGTAAAAAATTATAATTGGACTTATAGGAAGAACGTATGAAAAAGATCTTTAGTAAACCATTTAAGATACCAATTCCTGGTTATCAATTATCTGGTCGTGCATTAGGAATACGTTTATCTGGTCCCCGTAGACCATTACATGATCCTGAGGAAGCTAATGCGCTTGTTGTTTATTCACCTCCTGAATTATCTGAACATGAAAAATTGAAAATAGATCAGTAAGTATAAATATTTTGTTTATTATTATTGGACTTTATCAACAATTTTTTATAATAGTTCATTTATATTTCAGGTCTAAACAACTTGTACATGTAGTAGTGGATCCTCTATTATGTAATATTTTAAGACCTCATCAAAGAGAAGGTGTAAAGTTTATGTATGAATGTGTAACAGGAAAACGTATTGAAGGTGCCTATGGGTGTATCATGGCAGATGAAATGGGCCTTGGAAAAACTTTACAATGTATAACTCTGTTATGGACTCTATTAAAACAAGGTAAAATAATATTATTTTATGTATTATATACAATATGTAATTACATTAATTGTTAATTACGTTAATTACGTAATTGTGTTTTGTAGGACCTGAAGCTAAACCACTTATAGAGAAAGCTATTATTGTTGCACCAAGTTCATTAGTTAAAAATTGGTATAATGAGATTTTTAAATGGTTGAAAAATAGAGTTCAACCACTAGCCATTGATGGTGGAAACAAAACAGATATTGACACAAAACTTACTGGATTTATGAAAACTTACGGCCGCAGGTGTATAAATCCTATTCTGATAATCAGTTATGAAACTTTTCGCTTACACGCACAAGTTCTTCATCAAGATGAAGTTGGACTCGTATTATGTGATGAAGGACATCGTCTAAAAAATTCTGAAAATCAAACATATCAAGCGCTTATAAATTTAAAGGCTAAAAGAAGAGTACTACTCAGTGGAACACCTATACAGAATGATCTTTTAGAATATTTCTCTCTTGTACATTTTGTTAATCAAGGATTATTGGGAACTGCACAAGTATATTAATTAATATGTTTAGAAAATTAAAAAGATTTTTCAAATATTTCAACGAGAATATTACTGTCATATTAAAATTTCATTTGTTAGGAATTTCGGAAAAAATTCGAGATACCAATTTTACGTGGTCAAGATGCAGCTGCAACAGATACCGAACGTAAACTCGCTCAGGAACGTTTAGCGGAATTAGTAAGCATTGTGAATAAATGTCTTATTAGACGCACTAGTGCCTTACTTTCGAAATATTTACCTTTAAAATATGAATTAGTGGTGTGTATAAGAATGGGAAAACTACAAACTGACCTTTATAACAGTTTTATACAAAGCGATAGTGTTAGAAAATCAATGGAAGGTTTGTTGTTTATAAATTCGTTATTATTTAAAATACTTGAAATCTCTATATTTAATTAATGTCTATTTTTTCGTTATAGAAAATTCTGCCAATTCTAAAAAAGGAAAAAGTTTTTCAACACTTGCAGCAATTACACTGTTGAAAAAATTATGTTGTCATCCCGATTTGGTATATGATAAAATATTGGAAAAATCTGATGGATTTGAAAACGCTGCAAAATTAATGCCTCCAAATTACAGCACAAAGTACATAATATTAAAATTATTTTATAATACTGACCTAAATTTACCATTATTTTATAATATTGATCTTTATAATTTTATTTCTAGAGAAATCATGCCAGAATTATCCGGAAAGCTAATGGTATTAGATTGTCTCTTAGCTTCTATTAAAACAACGACGAATGATAAAATTGTATTGGTATCTAATTATACACAAACTCTCGATCTGTTTGAGAAACTGTGTCATAAACGTTGTTATAACTATGTTAGATTAGATGGCACTATGACTATTAAAAAAAGATCAAAGGTAGTAGAAAAATTTAATGATCCAAATAGCAATGACTTTATTTTTATGCTCAGCTCCAAAGCTGGGGGCTGTGGATTAAATCTTATTGGTGCAAATCGACTTGTCATGTTCGATCCTGACTGGAATCCTGCAAATGATGATCAAGCTATGGCAAGAGTTTGGAGGGATGGTCAGAAAAAACTTTGTTTCATATATCGTTTTCTTTGTGTACGTAAAAGAAAAATTTTACAACAATTTTTGATTTTTTAGAAATCAACATTTATGTTATCATTTAAATATGTTATAGACTGGTACTATCGAGGAAAAAATTTTTCAAAGGCAAGCGCATAAAAAAGCATTAAGTTCTACAGTCGTAGATCAGGAAGAAGACGTTGCAAGACATTTTACATTAAATGATTTACGAGATTTATTTAAATTAGAAGAAAATACTATATCAGATACTCATGCTAAGTAAGCCTAACATTATGAAAAATTATGAATGTCCATATGAATAGTTATTAGTTAAGTATATTTATTGCACGTACTTTAGGTTCAAATGTAAAAGGTGCGTCAATGGTATAGAAGTAAAAGGACCACCCGAACAATCTGACTGTAATTCAGATTTGTCAGATTGGAGGCACATCTATAATCCACGACCTTTACCAGACATACCATTACGACAATGCTGGTCATGTGGAATTTCTTTTGTTTTCTGTCATCGATCGCATGAACAAGTTAAATAGGATTGCAATTTTTAACTATTTGCACATACCTTAATAATGGGGGCGACATTTTTTATATTATCAACGTTTCATATACTTCTGTACAAAAGTTGTTAGGACGAAGTTTATATAAACAAATTCATAACAAGCATTGTGTATTTGTTTAATAATTGAAATTACATTGTATGTTGAGTATATTGAAGTTAGTTTGTACGGAGAAATAATTAATATATTATTATAAATATTTTATAGAACAGGAAAAAAAATGTAATTTAATTGTATAAAAATTGCACAAATTGATTAATATGTAAAGTAAATTTTTGTTTATGAAAGATTATTACAGTTATTAAACATTTTTAATAGTTCCAATATTTGATTTTCTTTTTCCTTTTTAATACAATTATTTTTATTAATTTAAAAAATTATATCTGTAAAACTTGATAATTACAGTCAAAGTCAGAATTCAGCAATGAGTTCATGTAAATAATGAGTTTATATAAATACATGAATTGAAGTCAAAAATATAATTTTTCAAAATAATTATCTAAAAAACATTTATATTGAAAAATAAGAAAACTTCCAAAACGTCTGCAAATAATAAAGCGTGAAATTCGGGATACAATGTTTTTAATACGGTTAATATATCTACAAGCTCGCTTTCAGACGAATTGTGCGTAGAAAACCAAGGGTCAACGAAGGCTTGAGGAATTTGCTCTACATAAACAGAAGCAATAAAGAGAAGTGGGGAGGGAGAGGAAGCTAGAGAAAATCTTAGTGGGGGAATGCAGATAATGGAAACGTGAGCACGTGATCGTTGAATACGGTTTCTGATTGGTTAAACGGAATCAGCGCTGCTTTCCCTCCCAGCTCGGTACCCGTTCGTGTTGCCCTTCTTCCGAGGTTTCGTACAGCTGCCTGCTCAGAATAGTTCCAGATGTGGCCATGTTTAGTTTGATCTTTGAAGTTTTCGCTCATCGTCTCATAACTGATACATTTTTATACAATCTGCTGACATAGTAATACGCTCTGTCCGACCATCGTTCTTTTTCGCCTGCCTGCGACTAGTCTCGTTCATAATAACATATGTTCTTCTTTTGCTGAGATAAATAATCTAAGTACGCGGAAGTACACGAGAGACGTAAAAAACGCTGTCAATCCATCCAGGATAGACACGAATCGCGTCGAGTCCGTGCATTAAAACATTTTATTTCTCGATTAAATTTCAATAACAGACGCGCGTCTGATTAAACTCGCAGTTGTTTTTATCGGCAAGGCGAGACGAACAAATTTATTCGTTGCTCCCTTTCTCTCTCTCTCTCCCAATATATTTTCAATTGAAAAAAGAGAGCGCTGTTATCAGATCACGGAACACACGGGAATCGTCGAAGTGGAAGCTACGTCTTTACATTAACTCTACGAAGCTTCGAGTCGTATCTTTGGGGAAAAACGCTTTTTCCTTTTCGTTTGATTATTACGAATTTTAAAAAAAGAGAAAAAAATACATTATACGTATTTCCTATCGAGCTCTGCTCTTATCTCCGTATTTCATTCGATAGTTAAGAGCGTAAGGAAAAAGAGATAATTCTGAAACGCCTACGAGAGCTTATGGTCGGTCAGCCATATGCCACGTCATGCCACGACGTTGCAGTGGTAAGATCACGTCATTTAACGAAATTTAATAGCCAAGGAGAGGAGAGACACACAGTGAAAATCTATCCATTTCTTCGCCGAATCGAGAAGTGCAAATAGTAATTTACGGATAAATCAGAGAAATAAAAAGACACTTTAATTAAACGAGATATATTAGCCTGAATATTGTGCTCAGGCGAGAAGAATTAATTTGGGAGGATAAAAAAGAGGTCAGAGACATGTAACTGAGGCAACGATAGAAAAAAGATACAGAAAACGTTTTTAATAAAAACCTCTGGTACGTTCGGTTGTTGGGCGCGCGCACGCGCACGCAAGAGAGAAAGAGAAACGGAGAGACACACGAGAAACACGATTCTTTGTAGGCTAATTAGTGTCCTAGTAAACTGAGTATTTTTGAAAATTTTTTCAAATGCTAGAATTCAGGCACGCGATTATTTTCCAAGCAAAGAGCCATCGAGTGTGGTCGCGTCAATCGATCGAATGATCATCGTCGGGCCACAGTGCTATATCATACGGTACAAAACACGATCGATCGGAACAAAACAATGGCATTAGAGAGTGTTTCCGCGGCTGAGACTCTAATCCAAAGGTTTGCCTCCAACATTTTTTATTCACCAGTCGAAAACAGTCGAAATTTTTAGAACTGTTTACCAATTCACGTTACACACATTTGATCCCCCTCTCCAGAAGCTCCGTGCTGGTCCCCCGCTTTCGTTTCGGTATATACCATTGGCACTATGAAAAAAAAAACGGAGTCATATTACACTGTTCGAATACGCGTAACTTACATCTTTTTGTTCTCTCGTGTCTCCTTTTATGGTTCTTCATTGCTCTGAAATTAAGTCAGCTCTACTCTAGAATTATAACATAAGATGGTTTAAACGTTGAGTACCTTGGCACGATTCTTAAGGCCAAGGTTATCTTCGTGACAAAGAAATTCTCCGATATACATATTCCAATATTAAATAGCAGAAAGTAAATTCAACTTTTTAAATGGAATTAAAAATGTTCCTTATGATAGGCATTAATAAATTTACTTGAATTAATATTCAAGTAAAATTCCAAGTAAAAATGTTAGCTTTGTGGTGATTCATAAGATATGTGTGCAAATGTTCGTGCGTATATCTTAATTCTTATATATTTATGACGATATTTATTACGGTAGGATATAACGATATTTATAACGGTGCGAATTTTAACGACATATTTTGACGAGCATTGAAGAACTACATAAATATCGATATAAAATTATTTCAGAAACGGAAGTTTGTATTGAGTAAAAGAAATATGCACGGGATCTTCGGGGAGACGATATACATATACAGAAGATATATACATATATACATTTCCCGGTCGAGTACGACGTATTTATACATGTACCTAATACACATTCAAAGACTAAATTTATACACAGCGCGCATGTAGATGTGCGTTATGTACATATGTACAACCTACCTTACGTACACATGTGTATACTTTACATACATGTGTATACACGTGAATGAACGAAACAAACGGGGTCTACACGCAAAGAAATTCTGACGCACGATTATCGAAAAATGTTACATGCACTGTTGATAATGCTGTAACGATGACGATGAGATATGCTGTAGAAATAATGTGATATGTTATATATTCGTATTCATACTATTGCATTGATGATGAATTATGGTAGTTGATGATGAATAATGATGTTAATAATGAACACGATTTGTGGGTAAGGAAATTCCAATTTATTATTTTCCTTCGTGATATACAGATATCATGCGTTTTTTTACTATGCTAATTTAACAATCTTTTAGCGTCTGCAATTTACATATTACTTTTTCAATTTATATTCGTGTATTTTATTTTAAATATGTGGGAATGGTTATATGCTTCATTTAATAATATGGGTTTTCTTCCTCTACATTTGTAATTTTGTGCCTTTATATACTGTACGACTGAACGTACGTTTCTAAAATATGCTATTTTCCGGATAAATCGGTGATAGCGGACATTCAGAAAACAGTTATTTCCCAAGCATATGTTACGTTGACTAGGTATATATTTCAAAGTTGCATCGATCGATGCTTACTGTACTACAACGTGTCGTTAGTCACCTCCCAAAGCAGCCAATGTTTTCAGGTCAACTAGTAGCGGAAGCTTCTTTCAGCTATACTCTGCTCGACCAAAGTTCGATGTTCCTTTATTCAACGTACAACATGTGATGTATTTAATGACCATTGCTGTTAATGCTTTGACAGCTTTTATGAGCACAGTCCAATTTTGTTCTAGCAACTTTTTATGTTATTTTATCAAAGAAATGCATTTAGCGTTTCTTTAATGATTCTTAAATGACGATGATGATAATGAATAATGACGATGATGATAATATTGATAATGATGATGATTATGATGATGATCATCATGATAATGATAAATGATGATGATTTTAATGAAATAAAATTTTCGATTTTACCTCCATACATACAAACATGCAGCTTTGAAAAATGCATAAAATGATAAATACCTGAGGGTGTAACATTTTTGTATAATTCAATTTATTTTAATTTTTTAATTAATATTACAAATGAATTCTTTATTCATTAGCATAGAATTATTTAAGATCAAAATTTATAGACCTTTTAAGTCTCTCAAGAAGGAGACTTAAAATATATTCAAAATAATATTATTAATAAAGCATATCAAGCAAAATCTGTCATCGATACAGACATTGAACATTCTATTTTTAATTATATGGAACAAACTATACATATACATATAATATATATAATATTACATACACAATATAAAAAATTGTTAATACTGTATAAAAATATTTTAAACTACATAAAGTTTATATAACACTCAGTTTGAATGTATTATATATTTTTGGCTAACTATGTATTTTTAATATATGTTTAGTAATGATGATAATGATTTGGAAGATGGGGAAATTCCTTCCGATGAAGATGATGAACCTCTGCCACCACCAGTAAATAATGACGCCAATAAAAGTGCATCAAAAGCAGATATACCAAAAACTAAAGCTTTCGATGCTAAATTCAATAAAAATAAGAAATCAAATGTTCAAGGAAGTAGCAAGCATGATAGGTTTCTAAAATACAAAAATCCATCAGAAGATTGGGCAGGAGATGTGGAAAAAGCAATTAGGGCAGCGTTAGAGGAAGATGGAACCAGGAATCAAGATTCTAAATCTAAGAGTAAAAATAATAGAAATAAGAGTAGAAAAAGGATGCGGGATGAAAGAGAGGAAGACCGTAATAAGGATCAAAAGGTTTCATAATATTTAATGTTATTAGTAGAATTAATTTAAATAATATTTTATATGGATTTATAATAAATATGTGATTTACAGAGAAGAAAAGTGAGCGACGACGAAAATGTCAATGAAGATGAAGATGAAATGTTATTTGTTAGGGGTGCTTCACCTGTTAGGAAAGATTCGCAAGAGAATAATTCTCCAAGACATACAAACGAGCATGAGAATTTTGATAGTAATTCAGATTATGATGATAGGCCTAATGTAAATCGACATAGGGATAATGATAACAAGCGTAGTAATTCAAGAGGAGGTGGCGGTGGAGGAGGTATAGTAATATTATATAATATTATTAATCAATATTATTAAGTTATTACAAATGATATTTACGTTTATAGGACGTAGAGGCGGTAAAAATGAACGTGGTGGTAAAAATAAAACCCGTGGGCAAATGCGGAATGATAGAAATGGACGGAGAAATCAAAATAATGACCACAATCAAGATCCAGATGCTATATGTGTTTATTACATGCAAGGAAAATGCCATAGAGGAGATGATTGCCCTTTTTCACACAATGCTTTACCACCTCGAAAGATGGAACTCTGCAAATTTTATCTTATGGACTGTTGTGCAAAGAGAGATAAATGCCTTTATATGCATCACGATTTTCCATGTAAATTTTTTCATACAGGATTAAAATGTAGTCAGGGAGAGAATTGTAAATTTTCACATCAACCTTTAAATGAGCAGGTACTTATTATATTTCAGCTTTTATATCTTCTTTAATTAATATAGTTTAGAAAAGCATATATTAAATAAAATACTATTATGCAGGTGAAAGGGATTTTGTTAAAACACTTAGAAACAGCACCAAAAGAAATTCTTGGAGATTTTCCACGTTTAAGTAGAGAAGGGGCATTGTTAATGATAAATAATACAGCTAGAGCATTAGCGCAGGGTCAAGAAACTACAAATCAAAAAATTCCCAGTCTTTTTGAACTAAATATATCAGCTCCAACTGGTACCACAGAAAAGAATAATGAAAGGGAAGAAAAAGGTATTTAATGTATTTTTATTTATATTTTTTATAGTATAGTTTGTATTAAAAGTAAAATTTATTGTATAGAAGAACAAGTACAACAGCAGAAAAGTGTTAGAGAAAGGAAATCGTCAGGTAAGAAAACTCGATGGGGTTCAGATGAAGATAGGGTTCCATACGAACAAATCATGTTGTTACAATCATCAGCCAATGAACTTGGTCTGCAACTTCCTAATGCTGCATTGGGTCTAGCAACCCAACAACACTTACAAAAACCATTAATACCCCAATCTATGCCAAATATGGATTTTTATACTGAAGCTAATAATCTTGAATTGAACAAAATAAATTTAAACAAATCAAGAGATAGAGAAGATTTCACAAAAGACGTAGAAGAAGACGAAATACTAGAACAGGTATAGTGATTTATTATTTCATTTAATAAATTTTTATGAATAACTATAATATTATGTAATGTTTTTCACTTTCAGGCAAAAAAGAAAGACACAACACTACTTGAAGATTCAAAAGATGTAGATTTAAGGCAATTGCTAAATGCGCAAAAGCCGCCACCTGTTGTTAGTATAGCTGATGAAGTAGCAAATCTTACTAAGTCTAAGTTCGATGAAGAAAGTGATCAAGATGAAGAAACAGATCTTGTTATAGAAATGCCAATGGAAGATGACGATAAGCAGAAAGATAAAAATACTGATCAGGAAGGTAGGACCAATTTTTATTATTGTATAAAGTAAAAACAAAAATAAAAAAGTAAAGAAAAGATTACTTAATTGTTACAGAAACAAATATCGCAAACGAAGAAACTAATAATCACTGTGATACTTCTTCACTATGTACGGAAGAGCAAGAAATACCAGCTCATTTACCAAAAAAGGCACAGGAATTGTTCATGCGTATTCAGCAACAACAACGGGCAGCACAGGATAGTTTTAAAAACATAGAAAATGAGTTCTCTGCACTTTCGAGCAGACGTACGGATCAAATTTTAGAAGATTGGTATTCGGACGATGAGGATGACGATGACGATGATGAAAGTGGAAATCTTACAATAGTACTTTCCAATAAAGATATGTTGAAAGATGAAAATGAATCTGCAGAAAAGTCACAGAGTATTGTGATTAAAGAAGAATTTCAAACTACACCTTCTGCTCCTACTATACCTCAGCCAGCAGCTATTGTGGACAAACTTGGAGACTTAAGTAAGATTGACATTAGTGCTGAGGTATCAAAGTTATTATCATCACTAAAGGCGACGACTGGTAAATCTTTTCAACAAAATACTACACAAGATTATTCCTCAAAAGTTAAATCTTCACCGGACAGAATATCATCAGACGAATCAAACATTCACAGTAAAAGTATCAACACATTTAATACTTCAAATCAGTTATCAAAAATTGAAAATGAAACATCGAGTCCACGTTCCTCCCCTGGAACAAGTTCTGTACCTGTTTCCAGAGATCCCCGTATGTCACGAGATCCCAGACAACGTCGGGACGAACAGAAATTGAGCAGCCCTAGTAGAACAGATAGTAAAAAAGAATCTAAACATCTTAGATTGGAAACGAGTATCTACAGTTCCGGCATTACTGCTGTTGATACTAACATGGATACAGATCTCCGAACTAAGACAGATCAGGATCTTCGGAGAAAGGATATGGATTTCAGACAACAATTCCAAACCGGTTTTGGAGATACTGATCTTCGAGTTGTCAGTGCAGGATTCACCGATGCGTCTACTAAATCTGATGTGGATTTGCGACAAATGTTGAGTTTGCCTTTTAAACCGGCACCATCGCACGTTCCTTGTACGGAAATTGATGCAAGTATTTCTTCGCATCCTCCAATGACGTATAAAGTATATGTTGTTGACATACCAAGACCTGATTATACAGGTCTTAAACTTACTAAAAATGATGCACAGGTTAAATACGATCCACGATTACGTAAAATATTTAGAATCGGTAAAATCGAATTAGCTGATTCTCCCATGTCTCCACCTCCAATTAAAATGGATACTCCAAAGTCACCCCCACAAGTCCGATCCGATCCACGTCGAAAAGCTCTCGAGGCTTCCAATTTATCTTCTCAAAATGTAAATGCTTCCATGATGAAGAATGTACAGCAGTCGTCAATAGAAATATCGAACATGGGAATGGGTCCTGGTGGTATGTCTGTTCCTCAGGGTATGCCTGGACCACAAGGTATGCAAGGAGGACAAGGCATGATGCCAATGGGTCCAAATCCAATGCTTGGAAATATGGGACCTATAGGACCTATTATGAATACTCCCATGGGCCCTCAAAACATACCACCTATGGGTATGACGGGAATGTCCAATATGCCTCCGGGAATGACCATGAACGGACCAGTTGTGCCTCAGAATCAGATGAACTTTGATCCACGTTTTAATGTTCAACGCAACAATGGGGCTGGGTTGTTAGGCCCAGCACCTGGTGTAGGCTTCGGACCAGACGTTAATTCTTCGTACGATGGTGCGCCATCGTACCCTAGTGGCAATTTCAATAACTTTGGTCCCGGTCCTACTTCAGTGCCTCCAGATTCTGGTATGATGGGATTCAATCCGAATGGTCCGAATCCAAACTTCGGTATGGAGGGGCCTGAGTGGAATGGAACAAACCAAAATAGACGCGGTGGACGAATCAGGCGACGAAATCGAAATAGGACCAATATCGTGACTAATAATTAAGGCAATAAGCAATTTCAAGTAGGTACATAAGCGAAGTACCTGGTGATAATTCTCATTGTAATTTAAATTTGTACAGCATGCATTAATGATAATGCATTCATTTATGGCGGTCCAGATTAATGATCTTTTGATTGTGTCAATTGTACATGGTGTCAAATGCTCGATAGTGGTTAAATAGCAAAATATAAATTTAAACTATTGGAAGAAAAATATTAAATATTGTACATGAATTACACACTTTGAAGCATTTCTTTGTATGAAGTATACATACCAATGAATGATATAAGTAATGCTCATAATTACGTGACTCTATATTTTATTTAAAAAATATAAATCATATTATATACACGAGAAATATATCAAATATATCTATGAATAATAGCAAATGAAATTTTCAGCGGAGATGTATATGTATATATTGAACATCTTCATCCATTTAAAAAGACATTTAATATATAAGATATGATGAATGAAAAATCTGATTATATAGATTGATTTATATCTTTTTTTTATGTCTTCCATGTATGATACATAACGGAAATACATACATACATATATATGAATATATATATGAATATATGTATGTGTGTGTATAATTTATATGCAAATAGTTCTTGAATTCTAGAATGCATATAAGTTTTATTAAATTATGTTTAGACAGTATCAGAACGACATAAATTCATTAAACATGAAACGGCCTAAGGCCTATTATTATAAGTCAAAACACCAATAAAATGACATAGTACATGATACAGTATGAAAATGCAATATTTTATAAAAAACTAATGTACTTATAAGAGTTTTGAAAATAATTGTACATGGACATACTTTTTTACTTACATTAGAAGAGATATAGATAGATATCAAAAGATATTTCATTTCAAATTTTGTAGGGACTGCAGATTAAAAATGTATTTAAATAAATGTGAACCTTATGATAATCTAGGTTTTACACTGCTAGCAAAATTTTTACCCTATTATTACATTTACCCGTTATGGCAGTCATATGTTCCATGTATTAATATTAAATACATCTCTGCTAAAACGCAGATTAAGAAATACTTCCTCTTTATAAATAATATTAGAAACAGAGTATATGTTTCAATCTAAAGAATTGTTCAGCCATTATTCAATGTTAACCTATTGATATTTTCCTTTATTATTACCTATTACCTAGAAAGTTAAAAAATGAAAATTACATTTGTAAAAAATATAGTTTACTATCATATAGTGAAACTCTTTTGTACAATTTAATTATTAATTCTAATACGTTTTTCTACTATTACTCATAACGTTGTAAACAATGGTTGTATTTCCCCACTGCACTTTGTTTAAAACACAAATATTTTAAATATGGATATAAAAAGTGATAAAATTTATATAATGTACAACCCATGTAAGAGAAATTGTACTTTCATTTGACTATAATTCACTATTACAGATTCTTGTTTAATTATTATTATTGTTGTTATTGTTTACTTATACTATTATTTTTAAGCAGTAATAATTATAATTGTAATCATTTTCCATCAATGTACAATAGAACTTAAAGGATCAGCTCTTATAGCTGATAGATCTAAACGTGCATCCATCTCGTCATCCAATTCTCCTACGATTGCCCTAAAAGAAAAAAGAAAATTCTACTAAAATTTTTTGTATTTTTTATAAATCAATTTTTTGAAATTTGATTATGAAACAGTTATATACTATAAAATGTACATTAACAATTTACTATTTATTTATTTATTGAACAGTATTTGTGTTGTCTTTTAAACTGCCAGAATAAAAATAAAATTAATATCATCTCCTGTTTCATATATTTATATATATTATATATAATATACTCTTAAATAATATTGAATAATTAATGAACATAGTTAAAATGAATAAAATAATGCTATGGAAGGAACCTTTTGAACACACTGAAAGTGAATTAAGTTAAATTACTTACACATTGTCACCTCTGATGATATGTAAACCTAATACTACTTGCTCTACACCTTGCGTTGTACTGTACACACGTTCATGAGATTCATCTAATATTATATTAATAGTTTGATCAAATCCTTTTAATGTTCCCTGAAAATATAAAGATCTTAGTATTTACAATTTCAACATAGGAACAATTACAGTGCAGTTTAAATTGAGAAAAAGGACCTTAGTCATTTATTGGTATAAGATTAAACTGACTATTCAATTGGTTATAAATGATATATTTCTCTAGATAATAATGTATGCATAGGAATCTGTGATAATAATTATAATATAATGTAATTCATGTAGAAATTATGTACACATTAAAAATAATTTACTTACGATGAAGTTTCTGCCATCAGAAGTAATAATAGAAACAGTGTCTATAAATTGTTAAGGACAAATATAAAAACTAAAAATAAGATAATAAATGAAAACACAAATTAAATAAAGGATACGATTTACGTAGCTTTCTAAACCTGACGCCATAATCTTAGTTATTAATTATACATTAAAATAATTTTTCCATAAAAATCTACGATTTACGTGCGCATATGTACTTAACGTTTGTTATGGTAACAAATGCGTATCAATTAAGTTCACTGTTCTACAAGTACATACATTACTTTATTACGTTTTGCATAAAAATTTCCTTCTGCATTAGAAATTATTTCTTTTGAATTTATCAGATGTTCGGACAATTTCACGATCGGAATATTAAACGAAAGCTTAACAGATTCACTGTTAAGTAATTATTGTTAAAGTTCCAACTGATTGGTAGCATGATCATGTAGTAAAAGAATGTAAATATTATTCTACAAAATTATTATAGCAATTTTAAGGGTAATGGATTAAAATACATCTAATATTTTAGTCTTAGTGAATGTTAAATATAAAATAAAAAGTTTAAAATGTGCTGGAGAAATAAAATGACTTTTAGTTAAATTCTGATGGATTTAGGAATTCGTGATTACCATATATAGAATCATTATTAAATAAATTATTCTCTTCTACTTGCATGTGTTTCATACAAAAAATAAATAATAATTTTTTTAAAACGGTTTAACTAGTTTATAAATTTTTTAAACGTTAAATGTTTAATCGTAGAATATATTAATTTATTAAAAATAAATATATTGAAATAGAAATAATGCATATAAAAAAAGCGTATTTATTAAATTTTTTAATTATGTTATGTTCTACATTATTTTGAAATAATTTTGAGTTTCTAGTGTATAGTGCTTATACATATGTAGGTACATATGTAGTAGTTTGTAATCACCAAACATTTGTTACTACTAAACAACATGGACATTCAAACAACAAATACGCGAAGAAAAATATTGAATCATGTAGTTTGTAGCATTCTGGTGGAATGTGGTTACGACACTTGTGAGAAGCAAGCATTAGAAATTCTCACAGAAATGTTACAGTCTTGTAAAAATTTCAATTAATTCTAAAGTCCCTAACCTCTTCTTATTCAAAATTTTAATTGTTTATATTTCCTTTGATATATTACTTTTTACTTTTTACCTTCTTCCTAAATAGATGTTTTGATTCCATTGATAGATGTGCTAAAGAAGATGAATATTTATTATTACTTTAATTTTACTTTATTGGTTTTGTAAAAAAGATAACATAATGAATAATCATTTGTGAAAATGAACAAACATTCAAAAGATCATTCTTATATTGATTTTATCATTTATAAGATATTATAGTTCATTTAAATCTTACTTGATAAATTTGTAATATATGCATGAATTATTTATAGTTCTTATAGAAGTTGGAGAGTCTGCAAGAAATTACTGTGAACTGTCTGGTAGGACGGAACCACTCATTGCGGATGTTATAGTAGCATTAATAAATATGGGTATAAAATTAGATAATCTGGAAAGTTATGGCAAGAGGGCTAACAGAACAGTTTTGCCTCAGCTTCAACAACAAACTCAATCAAAGCAGTTAAATATTTTGCAAGCTGGAGTGAAACAAAGTCATCCATCTCATATACCAAGTTATTTACCACCTTTTCCTGATCCGCATGCATACATTAGAACACCGGTAAAGAGCATTTATGAAAATATTATGCAATTTATATATTTATTAATATTTTTAGTTACTTTGAGATATTTATTGTGCACAAGTTTTTAATTATACAGTTTTTACTTATACTACTTACTTATAAACAGACGCATAAACAGCCAGTAACAGAATATGAAGCAATAAGAGAAAAAGCAGCAACACAAAAACGTGATATTGAAAGAGCTTTGACAAGGTTCATTGCAAAAACTGGAGATACACATAGTCTATTTTTAACAGAAGATAATAGTATGTTTCCATGTAAGTAGAAATCTCATACAATTCTGATTCAGGTAAACTAATATATTTCTATACAAGTAATATACATTTAATTAAGAATTGAATCTTCAGTATTATTATTTTATCATTTCTGTTTTCAGTAATATCATGTAAACCACAATTTCCTAGTTACCTTTCTGCACTCCTTCCACAAGATCAAGTTTTTGAAACCGATCAAGATTTTCAATTTGAACCAAGTCCAATTAAAAAGAGAAAGGAGCAAGAAAGAGAAGAATCAGAAGAAGGTCTTATTTCGTTCTAAATAGATATGAAAAAATTTACTTCTTTGTTAAAAACGAATTCATAATATTTTACATTTTTATAGGTATGAAAGGACAAAATGAAGATGTTGAACAAAATGGAGAAACTACAACACAACAAGATGTTATAGATAATCCTTACTTAAGACCTGGGAAGATACCAAAAAATAAAATGCCAGGAGTCTCAGTTCCTGGATTACATTCGATAAAGAGGGATTCTCTTGAATGATATTTTTAATGGTGACGATTTTGTTAATTTTATTATTTTTTACGTTAATATTGTGTACATAATAGTATATTATAAAGTAATATTTGTATTTGTATTGCATAATAAAAATTAATCTTTATTATAAGTAGCTTTATATAAAATTATTTTAAATCATATTACCAAAATGAATATTACATACTATAAATATTCCATGATTTCATTTTACAAATTATTTACGCTAATATTAAATCTACAATTTTCTTTAAAGTATATATTAAATTGATTCCACATACATATTTGGTTTTACATTATTTACTCTTACATTATGTTTCAGTATATCAGATCTATATTGCACGTATATAGCACCACTTTGGAGAAGGTAAGAATACAGAGACAGCTATATAAATCCTTTAACACGTTCGTCGCCCAGCGTATTTCGGCTATGTTTCCTGCGGGGCCCAAATCCGACCGTGGCTACGTCCAGTGACCCGCTATGTCACTTCGAACCTGAACCCATCGTCATAAAGTCAGATTGGAACATTAAAATTATTTCTTATTTTTATTACTTAAGTGTAGCTATAGTAAAAGTCTGGACTAGGGTATTGGGGGTTTTCCCAACATTTCAGACGGGAAATCCCGATGTTCTTTCATCTCTGACAAATATATTTAGTTCTGAAATGGAGAAAGCTATAAACTTTCCAGCTGGAGTATACCGAGGGATCTCATGGCAGATATCTCAGATCTTTAATTTAGTTGAGAAGAATACTTGTGAGACGCACATCAGTGATTTTTTCATCCTCAAAATGTTCAGTAAACAGTGTGAAAATATATTTGAAAGTGAGAAGAGTAGTGATGACGAAGTAGTGAATTTTAGAAAAAAAATTATAAATAGAATTTCATCGAGTTCGAATATTGAGGAAGCCATGGTTGGATTTGGGCCCCGCAGGAAACATAGCCGAAACACGCTGGGCGACGAACGTGTTAACTCGAACAAGAAGAACGTCACCATACGTTGGTGACGGAGTCCTCACGGAAGTATACCCGTTGCACGAATATGTGCGACGTGGCGACTAACGTGTTAAAAAGGATGATTAGGTAAAACTTACAAAAATAGATTTCCTTGTTATAGGTAGTATTGCATGTAAGATTTTCTACGTGTATATTGTGGTAAATAGCACCTATTAAAATTATATTCGCGCATTTTCACTTTGTAAAAATACATCATACTATCATCATACTAAAATTAATATGGCATTTCAATGAATGTAGACAAAAATTTGTTTTCTTATTAATTGTGCTGATTTTAGGCTGACAGATGTATGTATGTATAGGTGTGAGTGTGCGCGTATGAGCGTGTATGGAAGTACACTTATTGCTAGTATACACAAAAATATATAGCAAATTGATAATTTGTATAAGGCATAAGCTCTATCATCTCTATATTACTTTCCTATTCTGTGATTCTTAATGAAACTATATAAGAGAGATAGACTCTGAAAATTGTTAATTAAGCATTCTCTTCAATATATCATCTGAAAATACTTTTCGATTATATTTTTTAACGATTGAGATATGTTTCTCAATCCGAAAGAAATATTTTTTTAATATTAATCACTAGCTCGTTTGTTATGTTATAAACTATAACTTCTATATTATGAATACAGCATCTGTCAGTACATTTAGAAGTATAAATTATACAATTATAGATTTATATTATTAAACATTTTGGGGAATATCATTCAAACATCTAAAATGGATTTGATTATATAAAACTGTATAAATTTAAAGATTATATATATATTTTTCTTATTCACAATTATTACAAAAATTAACAATTACCTAACTTTTTAAAATACATAGTGCTTATTTCTGAAAATCCATCATAAATAAAAATACTCAGTACCTTTCGGATTCTATTATGTATTTCATTGTTAAAATCAATTTTAAAAATTTGGATGTTATTCCTCGTTAGAACACTTTTTCATGACATATATTGTGGAATCAGTCAAAATGTATCTAATATTTAAGAAGTCTTACCCATCTGCTACATTTTATTTTCATTATAGCAATTTTTTTTCTTAGTACTGATACCAAGGCTGTCGTCGCACCCAGCGTAATTTCATACCAGATGCGGTACGAATCTTTATACTGGCACATTCTGCAGCACGAACAGTTTCTTTTACGCTTTGCATAAGATTTTGAGCATTTCCAACTAACATGTCTGTTGCTTCCTGATCTTCTTCTGTACCTACAGTTTAGATGTGAATTAGATATTAAATAAACTTAAAACATTGAAAATTAAAAAAAAATCAGTTTTTAACATTACCAGACAGAAGAAAGTAACAAAAGTTAAAATAGAATAAAGCATTTACACCAAAATATTTAGTTAAAAAAGAGATAGTATTTGTGCTAATTTGGTCTAAGTTTGTTTCACAAAAGTTTTAAAAGGAATGTGTTAAAAAATAAAAGTATTCACTTCTACTACATATTAAAATCTATAAAATATGTACTACATTACTTAATTAATGTACATACAATACTGAAATACAATAATGAAATAACTTATGAGCAACTTTAATGTAATGAAAATTCAGTTCTTAACATATATGTGATGCGTGCTATAAAAAAATTTTTGTTTGCAATTGTAATAAGGAATGTGTGAGAATATAATAATTGAATAATATTATACATAATGAATTTATCATTTATGTTGGAAAATACATGCAAATATATGAATAATAGATGCTAATATTAGCATATAAAAATAGTGTATGTACGTGTTCATACACACACATGTAATAGAAAAGAAACAAGAAAACGTGTAAAAACAAAGAAATATCATGCTAAAAAGATGAAGTATGTAAAATGTATATAACAATATTAAGATAAGATGAATGATACAAATAGAAAGTAGGAACTTTAGACTAATTTAAATTAATATTAACAGATTACAATCATGAACTGTATTATATATATATGAAGTATGTATATCTTTTAGAGTACAATGTTGCTTTTTAAATATACACAACATTAATATCCACGTATTAACTTTTTTAACTATATTTTCTATGCTAACTTATACTTATTTCATTAACTTACTGCAGCCAATCAATTCGTCTACATCGTGATGAGTAAGGGCATATCAAACACATCAATAATTAAATTGAAAATTAGAAAATTAAAAAATTAAATTATACATTTTATAATTCGTTGGGTAAGTACATTTTTTTATATGTTCTTTTAACGTTCCTAAATTTTATGTAATAAATTCTTTCATAGTATACTCTGGGGAAGACTAAAATATGCATGCATTGTAATGCAAATGCAAAACTGTGAAATATTCAAACAGTTAAATAAAAGAAACTCTAAAGAGAATGATAAAAACATCAAGCATAATTTATCAACATTTTTACCATAAAGCATCAACTCTTCCCAGGTGGGGAGCGTCTCTATGTATGAAAAATGTCATTAATAGCTGTTTTCATTAAGTGATTCTTTAAAATATAGAACTCCCCCAAATTCTATGACTTTTTATTAATATTCTATTCTCAGATAATTAAAATATGTTTTATTATATATAGAAAATTAAACAATTTGTATAGTGTACCTTGTGCACCTAGCATTGTAGCTTTCACTGTAGATAATATTTTTAATTGTGTACCTATAGTAGGTATTCGTTCACAAACTTGAAGGAGATTCTATAAAACAAATTTACGAAAAATATTAATTTTAGCTGTATAACATAATATAAATCGTAATAGATAAATTATATACATACAGTACGAATACGTTTGTCGGTACATTCTCTAGCTAATTCCTTAGCTAAACGAGTTACTTCCTGAGAAGCTTCTGCAATGGCCTTAGCACATGCGATCAGATCCCGTTTATTACCACCTTCTCCTCTAACTAAACCTGATAATCGACCCATTAAAATAGCCATTTTCTTCGCAGCAGCAATAATTTCATTGTCTTTGCTTGACCATTGTCGTACTTCTTGGTGTAAGCCATGAGCAGCCATCTGAAATTTTACTAAAATGATACGTCGATCTTGCATTTTTGAGAATAAAGAATTAAAACATAAATTGAATATACCATTATAGGCTGATTAGGCTGCGGTGCGTGCATAAACATTTCATCCTCATCATCCGTTTCCGGTGGTGGAGGTCGTGGAGGCGGAATATCTCCACCAGGCAGAGGTGGACGCGGTGGGACGACTTCTGTGTAAATTATAATAATTTATGTAAGAATGATAAGTTTTCTCAAATAATAAATTCTTTGACAATACAACCATTGTGCACTTAATATACATAAAAACAATGCACATTTCATAATTACCATCATTATTACCATAATCATAGTAGTAGCCTACTATTCCACGTAGCATTAAAGATATAAACACATATTAATTTAAAATTATATATTAATGTCATATGATCATAGTAAAACATGCACCAATAAACAAGACAACTATGCAATGCATTAAAAGAAAAATTAACACTTATATTAACTATTTAAAACAATGAATGCAATTGTTAGTATAGAGAAATGAAAAGTAAATTTGTTAACTGAAGAAATATCATGAAAATTGTAAAAAACAATAAACTATTTGATACAATGATTTTTTTTAGATATTTGTTAGTATACATATATTTATAAAATTCAACGAAAATAAGTTCAATGCGCTATTATTTTTTCAGTAAATAAAAGATTTTTTTCTATTTTTACTTAAAATTACGTATGTTTTATTTCTTTAAACCTCATTGTTAAAAAGATGCTATACAAAATAATTTATATTCAATTTCATTATACACATGCTTTGCTCCCATGGATAAACAGAATTTTGAGCACTAGACACTTGCAATTTCAGTCCTCAAAAATACTAATTTTGAATTACCTCCATCGTGAACTGATTTTTCTAACTCGTTGTCAGAAGCCAGTTCTTGATATAGGAGATCAGGGTTATCTCCTGATAAAAAAAAAGTAATTACTTCTATCTCTTGACTTTCAAGAACAAATGTTTTGGAAATTCATATATCTATTTTCATTTTGAAGCAAGATATTTAAAAATACTATATAAGAAGAAAAAAGAATCAAAAAATATATTCTTGTTTGATTTCTTTTCAAATAATGGTAAATACCTTCACGTGCCCACTTTGGTAATGGGCTGATAGAGCGATGTTGAGGTTTATTTGTGTTTAAATTGGAGCTGACGACACATAAATTGCTTGGCGATGGTTGATTTCTTAAAGGTTCACCAACTAGCATTTAAATAAATGTTTAAAAATATTCTCATTTTTTATTAAAATTATAAAATAAAATATTATACTGAGATATCCTATTTCTCTTAAACAGATACCATGTGTCTCATTAAATATTAATATTAAGTTATAAAATGAATGTAGTATTACACATGATATTCTTGATTAATACTGTTCAGTTATGCGTATCTAATGAAGTCATAAAAGCAGTATTTAATTAATATAATAATAATAATTTAATTTAGATATAATAATATAACTAACATAATAAATATAATAATATAAAAAATAATATAAAGATAATTAATCATGCATAAATTATCTTTATGCAGGTGTATAGTACCTTTGTCTATGAAGTAATTATATTGACGGCTTGGCAATTGTTTTTCTGGAAGAATATGTTAAGAACTTTTGTGTTACAATAAAGCAAATGTTTGAACTTTGCCTAAGAAAATATGTTATAACAAGCGAATTTTATTTATCTCGTTGAATAATTAAATATAACTGTTGGAGAATTATAAGTGGATAGAAAAATGAGATAAATGACTTAAGGTAAATGTTTTAAATACTAACTTAAAGCATGAGTAAATATACTATGAAGATAAAACTATAAGAAAACATAAATTTGTTAAGTGACTAAATCGAGTACCTATTTCCAAAGTCCCATTTTTACAAAACATGAAAGAATATATGCAAAAAAATTTTATACACTTACCATCATTAAGATGTAATTGCGATACCTCTGGTGGGGGTATTAGATCTGGTTGAATTATGATAGCTTTACGGACTTGTCCAACATTAGACAAAAGCTACAATAGATAACAATAAATAAGTTGATTACAACAATGATTAAAACTTGATTCATGTTTTATACTACTCACTGCGCGGTTACTTTCTCTCCAACGAGAAACTGCATTACTATCGTTAATATTAATCGCAACTAACTTTGCATCTTGGACCATCGGAGCAACACCTAAATAGAAGTATTTTTTATTAAGTTTAGATAGTACTTAAATATATTTAAAAGAATTTAATTAAATAATTCATGTGATATTATTGTGTATCATTTACTATTTTGGAGAATGTCTGTAGCTTGATTCACTCTTTGAATGAACGCAGGATCCTCGCTATTATCACTTTCTTGTTTTGCCACAAGTATTACTCTGTTAGCCAATCTAGCAATGGCAGCTGTATTGTCAACCATTTTTTGTGGATGACTTTTTGCTATAGCTTCCTCACATAGGAATGAATGCTTTTGCATTTGTTCTTCAGAAGTTCTAATGAAATCCCCACTATCAGTTGCTTCATCGCATAATGCACGTGCTCTCTGCATTGTTTCTGCATATTGCTGTCGCAAATTTTCAAAATGTTCATCCGCAGCTTTACTGTCCGGATAAGTCATTCGAATTCGTCCAGCATTAATTAATTGTGGTGTTAAAGATTCAACTTGCGAAGCACTTGCAGTTAACGCTTCCGCCAATTTTTTGTTACCTCCACTACCTAAGATTTAAATAAATTCTATTATATGAGTAAAACAATGATAGGACTACAATAATAATATATCCACATACCACCAGCAGCCACCATTCTGGCTGTTTTTGCTGCCCTATTGGAAAATGTTTGAAGAGCATGGGTTTTATCATTGAAATTTTGATCGCGACCTAAAGTGCCTTCCGGAGCTAATACAGCGTCCGTAAATTGTTTTAAAGGCGTCGTTATATCGATGAAATCTTCGACTACTCTCGACACAACGGCTTGTTGTATTCTATTTTTCAGTTCATACAGCTTATGCGACAATTGACGAGCGATTTCTTGAGCACGAGGTGTGTTCCCTTGACCATGAGCGCATAAATCTCCAAGTTGATGAGAGAGATTGTCAACTTCATCGCAAAGTTGTAGAATTTCTGCTTTATGTATTCCTGGTAGACCTTCGGCAACCTAGTGTTTAGAACATAAATCAAGTAATAAACATGAAAAAGGTTAGAAGTTCGTCGCATATATAAATATTGTGATACCAACAGAATAATTAAATTAAGTTTTTATTATTAGCATTTAGAAGGAATACTCAAATTGCACACGTAACTTACGCTTGCTACGTGTTGCTGATTCTTCCCATTTGCGGCATTTAAATTATTAAAATTAAATGATAAACTTCTAGATTCATATAGTTATAACATGCCCATACATTCGATAGCAAAAAGAAAGAAAAAATAGTAGAATGTAATATTTTATTTATGTACCTTTTTTCCTTCGTGTATAATTAAAGCTATAGCTCTCTGACCAAGTCCTTTATCATCATGTTGTGGATTAAGAAGCCATTTATTCGCTTGTTCTAGACGACCTGCAACTGTGTGAGCAGTTTGCGTGGTACCAGATTTATCAGCAGCTTCTATAGCAGAGGCAATAGCATTGCGAAGTTCGTTTGTTTTTTCTTTTATACCACGCGCTAAAGCTTCCGCTTGCGGTGTAGTTCCTTTGAAAATAAAAATATCATAAGGAATCAGTACAAAAAATTCACAAAACACATTTTATACCCAGATATAAGTATGTTTATATAAACCTTTTTCATTCTGTCTTAATTCACAAAGTGCATTGGTCATAGTAACAATTTGTGAAGTTAATTTTTGCAATGGTTCTGCCTGTGAAGGCGGGAGATATCTTTCTGCCAATCGTTGTGCTTGTTCAACTATTTGACGAAGACTCTTTTCCCCTACTCCACCTCGCAAAGCAAGTCCGTCATCTAACCAATCATAAGCAGCTCTTATCCTAGATTCTATAGCACTTTGTGCTTTCTTTAATACCTTAAAAAGAGAAATAAAGATATCAAAATATATTCAAATTTTATATACCATACTGAAGTTTTTAATAGTTGATACACACTGTTAACTGATCAGCATCCCATTCTTCTTCATCATATGTAGTAAGTTGCAATACCCTAATAATTTCATTTAATTCATCTGACATTCTGCCAGCTAAATAGTTACGATTTTCAGCTGCTTCTTCTGCTCCTTTACTTCCTTGAGAAATAATGTGAATAAATATTTTCATAGAGCAGATGAGAATTGGTGCAAGTGTTTTTACCTATTACATATTTTAATTTATAATACTTGTTACTAACATCAATACAGTTTATATCATATATTAACATCTATTATCTCTGTACTTACTTGCTCTAAGCAGCGTACCAGAATTTCTCTATGTACTTGATGAGTTAGTTCTTTTTCACGAGCACTCACTTCTTTCGATACTTTGCTGAGACAAGGACTTAAATTTTTAAGAAAATGAACCAAATCTTCCATTGTTTCAATAACTTCTGTTACTGCCAAATAATCTAATACTCTTTTGCATTCTCTAATAATTTTACGTACTTCACTTTCATCAAAGCACAGAAGTAAGGAACTAGTTCCTTGAAGGATCCCACGTGAACCTTCTATTAACTTTTTCCTAATAAACAGATTACATTTTTATCTCAATATATTTTGTAAATATTTTTAACTTTATAAGATTATGTAACAGCAGCTCTATAACATGAATTTTGTCTTAGTTTCGATACCTAGCTGGTCCAGAATATGGGTCTTGTTTTAACATAGCTGATGCCTCTTCCAAGAGACGTGAAGCTCCTTCAACTCGTTGTAAAGCAGCAGGCATATCTTGTTTAAGCAAAGCATCATCAGAAGAATTAATTGTTTCTTTTCCTACCTATATATATCAATAAAAAATTTAAAGAAAAATGATGAAATTATTTTACTAAAGTAAATTTAGTTTAAAAGACTAACTTACCTTAACAAGATTTGCCACTGCCATACTAACTGCTTGCACAGGCCTTCCCAAATCAGGCATTGCATTTCCATCTTCAGCTTCTTCATGTAAGATGACAAGTCTCGAAACCTGCAATATACAAACATCAATAACACAAAATTTTTAGGAAATAGTTTTGAAAAATTTATCTAGGTTAATAATGTAACTTTTATAATCTTTTTATGTTTACTTCATATATTTAGGACATAAACAAACATTTGTCATATAAACACGTATTAAAAAAAGTATTTAATCTATATCTGAACAACATATAAATAAAGCTTAATTCTAAATGAAATTTCCAAATAATTATAAATATTTGTTATATATTTAAATATATCATATAATTTTAACATAAAACAATTAAATATTAAAAATTGACAATATACAATAATTCTAGAGAAAAATATATTTATTCTAAATAATTTTTGGGTACATTAGTATAATTGAAAGTATAATCTATATCGTATAATCTATATCTATAATTAATTAGTATAATCTATAGTATAGATTAGTATATAATTAGTATAGGTATAATTTATACCTATAAGTATATCTATATTTATAATCGATTACTATAATCTACAGTGTATAATCTATACCTTTAAGTATATCTATATCTATAATCGATTGGTATAATTAATAAATATATCTATATACATATTTATCTTACATTAACATTGGAGTTATCTAAATTAGCATATTCAGAAAGACAATCAATTTAGAGGACATTAGTAATTTCATATGTATAATGTGTAGGATGGTTTAATGATTGGTAGACTAGAACATGTCCTTTTTTAGAGATACAGAATGATCTTAGTTTAAATAACATGATTTTTCATAATGTCTGTACTAGGATTGAATTTCATATAGCCAACCTTTTAGACCTAAAGATGAATTTAGTATCCCTGCCCTATATTTGTAGAATGATGTCATAGTTCTATATAAAGAAAGACAAGTCACTTGGCAGGTTTACCATGATAATAACATCATTCATAATAATCAATGGCACAAAATCAAAATTATAAATTTCATAACATGTATTAAATATTATGTTTTTAACAAATAATTCTAGTTTGACAGATCTTAAATTATATAAATATATTTTACAAATAGATCAGATAAAACATATGAAAAACATTTACTACATATCTTATATTATGACAAGTGAATTATTTTTAAAGATGAAATTAATGAATTCCTTTTATCGAAAATCTGTCTCCTTCTATCTTCATCCTTCTCTCTCCATTCCAAGTAAGAAATATCCATGACATTTTTGGAAACATAACAAAGTTAGTGATGATTCTATAAATATAACAATTAAAATATTGAAATATAAATATATTTACCTGCTGTGCAACAGGCTCGAGGATACTTTCTATGGTTTTTGTATGAAATACCGGCATCTTAGCTGCCTTTGTTACGAAAAAACGTAAAAATTCCGATTATTAGAACGTATGAAAAGGAAACAAATTTGCTTGAAAATTTAATGAAATAATTACACGCGAAAACATTAACAATGCGTAGCAAGAACCAAACAGAACTATTTCGAGAAATAACACGAAGTAACTTATCCGACGTACTACTAGGATGAGAAAATACGTAAGTAATTATACAGTGATGAATCACGAATCACGATTCATGATCAAGAATTACGATTCTGTATACGAGAAAATTGTATCGATACAAACATAGAAATCTAGGGAATATTGCGTATTCTTGCCTTGCTTTCATCTTGATACATCACAAATTGTGAATCAGTTTGAATATTTTTGGCATGCACTTTAAATGATATGAAATTCTGATGAAATTTGAGCAGTATAACATTTAATAGTAATAAAGATTTTTCTTTTTATACCAAGATCTACATAAAAATATCCCGTATAAGCTATATTGGTATAAATTAAAACACTAGAATTTTATAACGTTTAAAATTCGCGCCAAATATATTGAACTTGTTTCATAACTATGTTCGTGATGTTTCAAGGTAGATACGCAATGTGTATGCAAACGTGTTTTGAGGTTAGTATTTCACTGCATGTTACAAACTGCACTGTTTGTGTATGTTACAAAGTAAATAAAGAATTTTTATATTGCTGACAACTATACAAGTATACAAAATGTGTAAGATTCATGAATTACAAATCATAAAATAAAATTTTAAGATTTGTAAATTTATTTCCAAATGTTATGTTACATTTGCAAATTTTAATTGTATGTCAATTTAATTAGCAGAGATTAATGAAATAAATGACATAATTAATAATATCAATCCATCACAAAAAATACCGCAAAAGGCATCGAAACTTGGCTTGTATCTTATTGGAATAACAGGTAGTATAATAGAAAATATATTACGAAATGTAATTATATTAACTTCCATAAATGTGATTCATTTATATTATCTCTTAGGAGGCATTGCGACAGCTATTAGTGTGATATGTATTCCATTTGTGAGTCCTGCCTTTCGCAAAATATGTTTGCCTTATGTACCAGCTACGTCTCAGCAAATAAGAAATGTATTGCAAGCTTTAGAAGGACGTACTGGTTCTTTGATTGATCTTGGAAGTGGTGATGGGCGTATAGTAAATATTGTCTTCATATTGTGTAAATATTGAATTGTTAGTAAATACAAATACAGTACTATAATTTTATAAATAGGTCTTTGCGACAGCAAAAGCAGGATTTAAAGCCCATGGAATTGAATTAAATCCTTGGTTAGTATGGTACTCTAGACTAAAAGCTTTAATCACAAGTTCATCTTTACAGACAAAATTTATAAAACAGAATTTATGGAATTATAACTTAAAAAAGTATGATAATGTTGTGTTATTTGGTGTCGATCAAATGGTAAATTTTATATATTATTTTTCATATAGCTTCTCTTGCACAATGTAATTAATGTAGTATACATTTTCAGATGAAAGATGTTGAAATAAAGTTTATTAAAGAGCTACAAGAAGATGCTGTTATAATTGCTTGTAGGTTTCCACTTCCTACTATAAGTGAAATAAAAACAATTGGTGAAGGTGTTGATACAGTTTGGATATACAAGATTTCAAAAAGTTTAAAATAGTATAATTAGATATGAATTTCAAAATATTTATAAACATTGTAAATATTGCGTAATTATAAATAAATTACTCTGTATAAATCATGATACATATCATAAGTAGATAATGACAGACTAACGAATAAATAAGCTTTTTGTTTTATAAAATTTATATGTTAATATCTATATGCATTCCTATCAATTAATTAGATATTTTACATTTATGCAACAAGCATAATTATGTTCATACACATTTTCAACTTCGTAATTATTCATTTGTTTAGCTGTATTGTAATACTAGGAATTTTTCAAATTTAAGTTTCAACATTTTTAATATTCTGCAATGAAAAATTGAGCTAATAAATTTAAAAATCCAAATATTGGAATACTTGTATGTAAAAGTGTAGAAAATATTGTCAATTTTTTTTGTTGTTTCAAAATTGCCAAGTATAATAAACTTGGTAAAGTAAAAACATAAATAAAACCACTTAAGGCACCTGTATATCGTATTATTGTACCAATATATGGTACAAACACTGCAAATAAAATGCATATAGATACCAAAATAACGTTAACTAGAATAACACAGCCTGTATTAAATGTCTTACACGTTGATGTAAGTAATTGAACACGTAACATGTACGCAAGTAACGGGTAAACGGTTAATAATTGGAAAAGAAGAACAATTCGAGCACCTACTGTTAATCCATTCCATTTTTGAAAATTATTCAACAAATTCTGTAAAAAAGATTCAATTTTACTTGTTATTTTCTTTCCTAAAAGTATTATACTTTGATGCTTAATTTAATATTTTACTTACATCTTCAATGCATGATTTGTTCAGTGGAAAACATACATAAAATACTACACCTACTATAATATAAGTTAGAGTAACCAATAGATAGGCTATTGAAAGATCTCTTCCCTGTAATTAAAAGATAAAACTTTTCAGTAGTTTAATTATATTTATGCGAAGAAGGAAGTAAAATTATTTACATTTTTACTTTGATCATGATTATTCTGCATCACAGTAATTATAATGTTGTGAATGAAAAACGACAATGCTAACATCCCAGAAAGTGCAGGAAATGAAAATTTCAACGTCCAACTTATGTTCCACTCTATTTCATTCATATTAATACCCCATGAGTACGATTTAATCAAAACAAAGGTAATTAAATATATGATTGACACGGTTCCTATGACACATACAAAAAAATCATAATTTTATAAATCAAATGTGACTTAAAAAAATATTAAATCTAGAAATCATTTGTATACATACCAAGAGAATTAAATTTTGTAAAAAAGGTGGGACTATTAAAATTTAAAAACGGAAATATTAATAAACCAAGGAAAATAGGAACTGTTTTATACAGATCCCAAACTGGTTCCAAAGTATTATATGTATAATCATGAATTATTAAATTTGTGCTATTATAGATTATTCTTTTTGGGCATAGTACTAGAATTAAAATAAATAATTGATATTAATCTTTCAATATATATCATGAATAAAATATACTTACCTTCTGATGTGTATGAAATATTATCATTTGTATAGTACTGGGATACTAAACTATCTATAAAAAAAATATTCAATTTTTCTAATGAACTTTACATAAAAAGCAAAGATTTATGCACATTTACCATATATGAAATTGACAGTATTATATAAGAAATTAGACATTAGAACCCAGTAAGCTATAGTTGCACCTATTAAAACTGTAATGCTAAAAGCTTTGGCAACATATTCTGCCCACTTGTTAAGATATATCCGACATAATTGAATTACTTCTATTCCTTTTTGCCCACCTAAAACATTAAATTATTGTAAACATATTATTGTATTAGTTTCCCTAAACAAAAAGAATTAAATATTTTGTACCATAATATTTATGTACAAGTAGGAGACAATAAGCAGTATATAGACATAAACCACTCATCACAAGTATTAGAATAATACCAGGAAAGAAACCAGCCATTTGAATACCCCATGGTATTGTTAATAAGGAGGAGCCTAATATTGTGTTCCAAATTGAAAATCTATAAAGATATGAAATTATATAGTTACAAATAAATAATATTCTTTAAAGATTCCTATTAATTATTAACTTAATCTGTCATATAAAATATATAAAAAGAAAAAAACAGGTATTTAAAAGTTAAAAAATGGAAAGTTGTAGTTACAAAAAAAATTAAGAAAAATATATGTAGGTTAATGATCTAAAATTTTGTTATGATAGTGTTGGTTGTGCTTATAAATAAATTGCATAACTTTTTATTCTTTATTTAGGTTATAGTATAGTGTAGTAAATATTGTTTAAGTTAATATTGGAATTACCAATGGCTAAAATGATATATGTATATTGCCAGGAAATTTTACAGAAGATTATAAGAAAATTCCTTCTGTAAATTTATATAATTTTTGTGAATTGGTCATTTTGAGAATTTTGATAATTTTAGTATTAATGTTCATCAATATTCAATCATAGCATCTCATACGGTTCCCTTGTTATTCTTCTTAGGTACCAGCTACGAGCATTGACCTTTCGGGTGGCCGTCTGTTGCCCAGGCAACCGACGGAGCACTAACCCCTTCTAATGTGAGTATATTGTGTAGTCGTCGTCGTCACAACCACCCGATGGTGGTCGAAACGTGAGCGACTGTTAACCATGTTAGTTTGATACTCTTTCGTTTTCATATCTTAAAATCATGCATCCGCTTTGATCTTTTACATTCTTCTTCCCTCTTTTTTGTTTATTTAAAATGGAAGAAAGGCAACATGTCAATATGTATAATTTAAAGTTTCTTTGTTCTATTATGCTACTGCATTAGGTGCGTGCTTTTAAGATGTGAGAACGAACGATGGTGTATATGATTTTAAACATTAATTGAAACATTATATAAATAGTAGTGGAAATTAATATCATGAAAACAAGTTTAATATCCTTTGAGATCTTATTTTGACGAAACTTAGCGAAAGGAATTTCGATTTATATAGGTAAGTTTTCTTAATATGATGTATGTAATAATAGTTTACAACAATGAAATATCTAACTTGTCAAGAATTATTTATAGAACGGATGATGTTTAAATATATTGTCCTAATTAAACATTTTTTTGTTTGCTTTCACATTTTGAGTTCATAATTTTAATTTGCAGAGCTATATTGAAGATTTAGTGAATGAAGAGAAAAGATCACAAACAATATGTAATAAAAAAGCATAAAAATGTTATTGTAAATACAAGTTACTTTTTATATGCATGTATCAAACGAGAGGTGAAAGATGATGGAAATGATATATTGCTTATAAGAAATAAGTTAGTCTTCCATGTTCAAAATGCATACAGGCATTTCTGATGCAAGATTTCATTTTTCTCTCATCATCAACCTACTAAAAATACGACTACAAAGAGATAACAAAAAATTTATGAATGTGATTAGATTTCTGAACACTGTACTAAGAGAATTGACCCAGAACCCTTTCTTGATGATAACATGATAGCTGATAATAATTTATAATTAATACTATATTATACTATTGATGCTAAATTTATTAATGCAAGAACAACATTAACAAAAATTTTCTTTTGCTGATTGATAATCATGTGAAGCATGAGATTTTAGAAACATTTTTGCATAATAGTATATCGAAAAAACATTGAATATTAAGAACTAGATATTATATTGTTACTTACATTGTGACTACAGAGCTTTGTTTTGATTTAATATCCTTGCATGTAGCTTCCTCAGCTTCCTATTGCAATAAAATTAAGATAACAATTCATTTATAATTTATTTAACATAGCTGTTCGTATTTATGTTACTATATATTTAACAAAATAAAAATGTTACAATAAGTTCTCACAACTATTTCAGTATCAGTAAAAATTTTAAGTGAGAATATGTTTGTACTAAGTAGAATTTTATGATTGCAGTAGAATTTAACTAAAGATAATGAATATTATTTCTTTCTATATTATTCTATATTATTCCTTTTATTTCAAAGTATCCAACCTTGATATAAATATTATATATTGAAACATGCAATTTTATATTGTTTGTGGTGTTCTCACCAGATCAGTATTATGGATTTCATAACATCTGTCTTGTCTTACGTTTAAGGAGGAGGAAGTGTTTAATACTAAAGGTGTAACTAAAGTATGATTTTCAGCAAGGGGTGGTGGTCTCTTTGGTACTACAGTAATGTTAGAATGGTGACTACAACTTTCTAAACTACCATACCTATGAAAAATTGACTATAATAAGCGATTATTATTAATAATAATATTAAAAATGATACTTAGCAGAAAAAGTAATGTTATTTCATTTATAATGAAAAGAAGTATTGTTAAAGGATAGTAAGAAAAAATTGGTACTTGAAATAGCTATTTGTAGGAGTGCAGTCTAAATCACTGGTTTCAGAATCTTGAAATATACTGGGTTCTATACTAGTATGAGATCCTGAAGAGAATAAAGGTGCACTTTCAGATCCACTATCATGCTGTATAATACAAGATTTCCAATCATTTTTACATCTATACATGTTATATTTAATTTATGCATATACATGCACGCCATATAAGTGGAACTATCAAAATAAAATATATGCGTTATTAACCATTTATCCTACAATTTTTAATTTTTTAAATTATTTTTCTTATTATTTATATTTTTTATTATCTTTAATTGATAATTTAATTACTATAAAAATGACTTACTTGCAACGTTTATCAGTGTGTTCAAATGTTAAATTTCACACTAAAACTTTTCGAAAATCAAATTTTGCTTATATTCGTTGTTTATAATATTATTATATTTCTGAAAATTCGTATAGGCATATTAAAAGCGTTGATTATTAATCAAAAGATGTGTTTATATTTAATTAAAAAATTTCACTTATTTTTGAGATACTATGTGATTACACTATCAATGATACAACCTATGATACAATTTATAATACAGCTTTCACAAGCGAAACTTAGGGAGAACTGTTGTTTTAAACAACTATACGTCTGTTTTGTAAAATCGCGTGCTTATATCAGGCATTCTTGACATAATAAGCTCCCTCCTCCTTATTTTTCTTCGCTAATGCTGATCATCATAATAAGTAAATCATCATCTACGCGTGCGTGTACTTTTTACTCGACTTTTCTCTCTACATTTTCGTATATTTTGAAAAAAAATTGCCGAATAACAAGATACAACGAATTTAAATGTCGTAACGTATTTGCAAAAGTAGTTCATTTCTTCTGTGATATAAAGAGCAAACTTCATTTTTGAGTTACGCAAACGTTAGGTGTATATATGTGTGTGTGTATGTATATGTGGGTGTATATATATATCCGCTCTCTATAATTTTAATATGTAAAAAATTAAGTTTTTAAATGTTGTCTATCAACCTATTGTACCGATAGTATACTAAATAATTATTTGATAAACATAATTGTTAATTTATAGTACTCTTTGCAAGTCTATACATCAATAATTTTACGGAAATCTTAAAGCAAAAATCGCAAGATTCTAGAATTAAGATAAAAGTCATCCAGTTTTAAATATCGCGCATTTAATTAATTATTATTGACACGTTAATTACCGTGGTCATCAGTAACCCACGTTACTAAATCTTTTAGAATGATTAACATAAAAGAAATTTCATAGGCCAAATAATTCTCAACAATGTAGCCGACTTGGATAATATTGCCAGAGACAAAGTACACAAATACAATATAATATTTTGTGCAAATTAAGTGTTATGGTGGTAGTATATTTTAATCTATTGTGGTTCCCAGGAAAAAATATATTATAATATAAATATATTTTATTTAATTATAATAATAAGAATATGAATAAAATTCACGTGGATCAGAATTATTAAATGAATCGTTCCTCATAAATGAGAATATTATTAAGGAAGTTTTTATGCGCTCAACTTAAACTTATTTGTTTAAGGTAATCGAGAATGATAAGGCTCGTTTAATTTAGCATTTTTACCCATTTTCCGGATTCACGTTATCCGGAAGCTACTACTAGAATCAATAAAGACATCGATATAAATTATAATCATTGAAATTATCAAATGTTTATGTTCTATTATCAATTTTATACCGTATAGAATATTAGTGTATCGCGCTTGGAAGAGCTATGTTCTTCATAAAGACAATATTATTAGCAAGTGGTAAAGCGCGGGCGCAATGTTTTAAAGATGGTTGACCCATGCCCTTGTGTGTCATTGGTAGGCAAAGTTCAGTCTGCTACCAAGCGTCGAGGACGTGTTATGAAATTCACAAATCTGATTTTTCTCTACTGTTTGGATTCAGATACAAATAATTCCATTTTATTTCAGTGGATATCACATTAAGTGTAATATTTGAAAGATGTCAAACGCAGTGTCGAGCAAAATTGTAGAAACCCGAATATACGATGGTCAAAAGCCGGGTACGTCCGGATTGCGAAAAGCGGTGAGGGTATTTATGCAAGAACATTATACAGAAAATTTCATTCAAGCAATATTGCAAGCTCTAGAAGAACAATTGCCTGGAAGTACGTTAGTTGTTGGTGGCGATGGAAGATATTATGGAAAAGATGTGGTTAGAAAGATCATCAGGATTGCTGCAGCAAATGGAGTAATTTATTTAAACTAGATTTACATTTCGTTCATTTATATATATGCTTTTTTATTTTATTAAAAAACTATTATCTCTAATTTTATTATTTTAATTTATTATTTTAAATGACTATTTGTTGCATTAGGTAAAAAGATTAATAATTGGGCAAAATGGGATACTTTCGACTCCAGCTGTGTCTACTATAATAAGAAAATACAAAACTCTAGGAGGAATTGTTCTAACAGCATCTCACAATCCTGGTGGACCCAATGCTGACTTTGGCATTAAGTTTAACTGCGAAAATGGTGGTCCTGCTCCAGATAATGTCACAAATAAGATTTATGAGATTACTAAAGTGCTCAAGAATTATAAAATTATACCTGATATAACCATAGATATAGACAAGATACAAAGTACTACAATTCAGGTGGATGGAAATCCATTTACAATAGACATAATAGATTCTGTGAATGATTACTTAGAACATATGAAAAATATCTTTGACTTTTCTAGTATTAAAACATTATTACAAGGAAGTAACAATCGTCCTCCTTTTAAAGTTCTTATCAATTCAATGAATGGAGGTATGTAAAAGTTATATTAATAAATTTAATTCTTTGATACATTTGTTAAATAATAGTTAATCATTTCTAGTTACTGGTCCATATGTAAAACGAATATTTAGTAATGAATTAGGTGTCGATGATTCAAGTACTGTTAATGCAATTCCATTAGAAGATTTTGGTGGCCTTCATCCTGATCCAAATTTAACATATGCCAAAGATTTAGTAAATGCTATGAAAAATGGTCCATATGACTTTGGTGCTGCTTTTGATGGGGATGGAGACAGAAATATGGTAAATAAAATATTTATTTGGTAAAGAAAATAACTAGCATGAAAAATGCAAATTTATGCTCAATGTCTTTGCAGATACTAGGCAAAAATGCTTTCTTTGTTACACCTTCTGATTCATTAGCTGTATTAGCTGCTAACTTAAATTCAATACCATATTTTAAAAAGACTGGTATTAAAGGATATGCTAGATCTATGCCAACAGGTGCTGCTATAGATAGAGTTGCAGCAAAAACTGGTGTTAAACTTTATGAAGTACCCACAGGCTGGAAATATTTTGGTACATATTAATTTTTGCATATGTTTTTACAGTATATTTTAAACACATAAAATTATATTTTATTAATAATGTTATGTTATTAGGTAATTTAATGGATGCTGGTCATCTATCACTTTGTGGAGAGGAAAGTTTTGGCACGGGTTCGGATCATATTCGTGAAAAAGATGGAATATGGGCCTCTCTTGCATGGCTTAGTGTAATTGCAAGTCTTGGGAAGTCTGTAGAAGATATATTATTAAATCACTGGCAGATATATGGGAGGAACTTCTTTACAAGGTATTATTTTTATTATATTGTATATGATTAATTGTTGTACTCTGTTTTGTAAATTATGTTCTAATTTTATAATTTTATACTATATGAACCAGATATGACTATGAAAATTGTGATTCTGAAGCAGCAAACAAAATGATGCAACACATTGAATCAGAAATGGAGAAACCTGGGTTTGTGGGTTCAAAATTAACATCTGAAGGGAAAACATATGTTGTAAAATTAGGTGACAATTATTCTTATATAGATCCTATTGATGGAAGCCAAGCTAATAAGCAGGTATTGTATTATGATTCTACAAATTCCACATAAAGTAACAATATATCATGACAGTATAGGTTACTATGCAATTTTGTATAACAGGGATTAAGAATTTTATTCCAAGATGGTTCCCGTATAATTTACCGTTTATCTGGTACGGGAAGTTCTGGAGCTACTATTCGTGTGTATGTTGATAGCTATGAAGATGATACAGCATCTTTAAACAAAGATGCTCAAGACATTCTTAAACCGTTGGTTACTATTGCGTTAGAGATAAGTAAATTACGAGAATTTACTGGTCGTGATGTACCAACCGTGATTACATAATACTAATGATTCTTGATCGTTTATCGTTAACAAAGATATATAAAACAAAGAAAAAAGAGATTGTTTTACATTATAAGCAACTTAAATAAGAGAAATGTCATGCCTTGTATAATGACATTATGAATTGCAATTATTACGCAAAAGATCGTTGCATAAATACGTGAATCACAAGTTCGATAACATTTTTCCTAAAATTGTATAATACATAGATAGAATTGAAATAATATTCAGTAATATTTTTATGATTTCGATATGAAATATTCGAATATTCATCGTAGTAATGGAACTTGTTTTAATCATAAAATACTACAAAAAAAGTTTTAATGATATAATTCATAATGTCGCGCGTACAACTATTAAATATTAAATAGCTTAACAAAACACCCAATATTATAAAAATGAACGGCAGCGTATTTCATACTTTTTTATATAAAATTTTTCAAATTTTCATTTGACTATAAAAATCTTTGATATGGTTGTTATATTCAAAAATAGTTTACTAAAACAAAAATATACTTATGTGTAGAAAAATCTAAAAGAATGTATAGTCAGTAATAAATCTAAGATCACGCGTATCTTTATACGTGGAACTGTTTGCCAAAGGTGTTCAAGCATGCATAAAGATGGAAATAGTTTAACCCTTCGTTATTTGTATAATGTTGCATAAATTTATAAAAAATGTTCGCTTAATGATAATTTGTAGGTTACATTAAATATTACTTTTACAACAGAATTGTTTTATATTATAAAAAATATTAAATATATTTAGGATTGAATCTTTTTATGTGTAAAGTAATAAAGAATCTGGGTATATGACATTGTACAATTTTTATCGAGGGGTTAACAAAAAAATATAACTTCAATCGTAATTGAAAGTAGTATGTTATATTATTCATTTTTAACTATGTTTTAATTTGTTTTATGATTGTTTTTTTAATAGGATGGCGGTTGCTCGTTTTAATGAAGTAGGATTTGAAGTTTGTTATAAATTTCATAATATTGTTTTTGTAATACTATAAAATAGAAAAATGATTTCTATTATTTGGATCTAATTTATGTAAATGGAGGCACAGGATATAACAAAATTTATGTAAAATACTTTATTTAAAAACAGTTGTATCCAATATAAGTTACACGTGAAGATGTAAATAATTGTAAAATGTTAATTTTTATAATCAAACAGAACATTTATTTTCAACAAAATATATTAAAAACATGTAACTTATTTTTTATTATCTATAATTGATTTATCAAAATTCTATATTGTAAAATTCTTTCTATGTAAAAATGCTTAAAAGATACAAACATTAAATCTCAAAAGTAAATATTTTTTAAATATTTAGTTTTGTATATAAATACCAATTTCGTTCAATGAAAAATGTTATTAGCTTTTTACGTTATTGCTGTATATTTTTACTAGCCATTCTTTATATTGATAATTATTTCAAATATTGTCTAATATAATCATTTAGTTCTATCTCTTACTTATTTATATAGTGTAAACAAAATAATTATGATATACATTTTTTGTTCTATCCTTTAATTATAAAATGATATACAAATTGATAAATTAAACAAAAAGCAGGGATGCGTGTAGAAAGTGCTGTTTCAAATTTCAAATAATCATGAAAGAGATATTTTTCGATATCATGACGAATTTTGAAATTTGAAATTAACGAAATTTGAAATTATGAATATATTATTGTAGATTGAAAATTTCTGCCAATAAGGTATTCGGTACATTATAATAATATCATGTTAATGATGTGGAATAAATATAATTTTTAACAATATTGCATTAAATGGGTATATAAATGATTTTTATATAAATCTGTTTTATTTTACAATTTTGTAAAATATGCCGAATATCTTATTAAAATTAATTGATAGAATAGGATATGCCTAAAAATTTGTAAAAGTAAAATCAATAATAAGATTGTGAAAGTATAAGTGGTAAATGCGAGGAAAGTATAAAAATGTTAATTGGTACATGTAGCCAAAATTTATAACTGAAATTAAATCAATTGAAAAGATATTATATATCTTATGATAAAAAAAAGCAACGATAATTCTGTATGCGTTACTTCTATTAATGTAATATTTTCAAGTGTTTTATTTTATTTTTCTGTTTTCAAATATTATATTCGCGATGGAAACGAAAGTATGAAATCGAAAACATTGTTGAAACCTGATTCTGAAATTTTAATTTATGAAGGTATCAAATATTCATGAAAAGTGTATCATTCATCTTACGTACATTTATTCACATTTGCATATAAAGTTTTAAGTAATGGCAGTATGCAGCAATACATATTTATGGAAATGGAATGTATCCATAAAATGAAATTATGATACTGTATTGATATATTGGTGAAAATTTTGAACACATTGTAACTGCAGCACTTTTTGAGAAAATTTCAAAAAGAATTTTGTAAATAGTTGAAGGAAGAGGGAGAATACTTGGGGACCTGAGTCGACGCAACGCCCATTCTATTTCATAGTTATGTCACAGAAATATGTGAAAAGAAAAGTAATTCATTTATACTCCACATCTTTGCCATTTCATTATTAATTTGCATAGCATTGATTACTGATAATGAATAGCAATACGTTAAAGTAAATAAGAAAAAAGTCTAATACAACAAAATTGAAATATAATTAACATGTAACTACCCTATCGAATATAACTGAGTTACTTTTTAGATAAAAAACTTCTCATATTTTATGATGTAACATGAATATGTAATATGGTAATGTGTCATAGAGACCAGCAATGACTGCCGATTTTAATGTAAATTAACATGTAACATGTATATCATATTGAAATACTAATTATTCATTGTAGGTATATGAATGAGTGGTTCTCCATAAACACGTGATCTTAGATTTTAAACAAGCAAAGTTATTAATTGTCAAATTATCGTATGGATTTTTTTCGTTTACTAACATCTCTTTTATTTGAAAAATTATGTAATTAATACCCATATTTTTACAAATAATACTTATTTAATCGATGATAAATAGCAAACGCCAGTATAAGAGATGTTTTTAAACGGTATCTATCACTTAAAACGCGGTATATTGTTTCTGTAAGTTCTGTATAATGAAATACGTGCGTTGTTCGTTGTTAACAAAGTTTTTTTATGGCATACTAGAACATAAACAGCCTGAACTTGAATAAAAATATGGATGTATTTGAAATTGAATAATTAAAAATTTCACAATTTATACCTTGTGATGCGATCAATATGATTTTTAATAAATCAATCTTTACTAAACGAATATATTATTATTACATAAAATTGCTTCCTTTTTAAACGTTTTCATTTCCGGTTCGATATGATTTGGGATCTAAAATGGAGAATTCTTTTAATATTATAGAAGACGAAAATGTTAACGAAAAATACTCTAGTTTTTGTTCTTCTTGCAATTCTCTCTTCCAATCTATATGTAGTATCGGAATACCATCTTTTCATGAATTAAATAATGAAAATAATATAATATCACAAATTGAAAAAGATGAAGACATTATAGAACATATCGATACGATAACTGAAGAAACTGGGAATGTAAATGAATATACGTCGGATATTAAAGAAAAAACTTTTGTTAAAAATAACAACAATCCTACTAAAAATTCGGTGATACCAATGGAACTGCATACATATAGAAAACAAGAAACTAACAATAATAATGACAACAAAACCGACTACTCTGTAACTAAAAAGATAAAATATATCGAATTATTACGTAAAGTAAAAATAAATATTTATTATAGTTATAGTTATAAATATTTATTATAGTTAAATGTTTAAAATTAAAAAATAATTTAAACAATAACATAATTTCTAATAACGCAACATGCATTAATTAGGATTCTAAAAGAAAAGAGAATTATATTACCTTATCTGATGATAAAAATAAACCTTTCATATTGGCGAAAAATAATTTGGATGATAGATTTAATTGTGAAATGCCAAAAACAAAAATATTAAAACTTACAAAGAAAAATTCATCAATAAAATATGTATCATCTAGTAATGATGATTATATTATAAAAGATATTCTAGGTCATCGTAAAAAGATACTAAAAGCTATGAAATCAATATTATATCTTTGGTAAGTAATTAGTGATATACGAATATTTTCAAAGTTCTTAATTTATTGTTTCTTTTTAGTAATTACATGGATACAATGCGTGAAGTTATATTTCAAAAAATTCATATGAAACAATCTCAAAAATGTCAGAAAGCAGTTCTTAAGGACAATTAAGTTCTATAGGTATTAATTAAATGATTTATTGAACATATAATTATTTTTTACGTATGAGAATTTTAATAGTAGTTATTAGAATTAAGAAATTTTGGTTTTAATATCTTTACTAGATTTATGCCATATCAAAATCATCTCTCTGTAACAGAACAATACATAAAGTAAATGAATATGTTAAATCTAAGTAAATATAAAATATTATAAAATATGGATTTATTACTTACAGCATCATTGTATTCCAATACATGTTTCTTAATAGCAGACGTATCTACCCAAGTAACAAAATCTTCTAAATTCCTAGAAAATAATATTTACAAGAATTATTGTCACATATGTCAATTGCTTTATTTTGTTTATTTATATTATTAAAAAATATTTATATTTAATACCTTGTTACCAGAAATGCTGGATCTTTTACAACTTCTACGCCAACTCTAACATGACCCTGTTCTATTAATTGTGTTGCAATCTTTAAATTTTGACTCATTTTATTTCGTACCATAATAACTGGCAGTCGTCTTCTGCAAAACGAACTTGCACTCACGTTTTGTGTTAGTGACAAATCCCATTTTGTATTTATAAGTCCCATTATATATAACTTTTCCAACAATAATGCACTCTGCTCTATTCGAAATGGATGATCTGCATCAATTTCTTTAATTTTTTCCCCTAATTCACGAATTTCCCGTGATAGCTTATTATACCTGAAATAATTAAAAATTTATTATTTGTTTAACGTAAGAATATAGTACAATCGTTATTTAATTAGTAATGTAACAATGGACTTACTTCGTATAATCTTCCCTTTTTTGTATTCGATAACGTTTCAAAATCTTCACTTCATGTAGATTATTATCTGCTTCCCATGATATAAAATCAACCTTTTTCAGCAACTTCTGTTCGTGATATTTTAATTTTCGTACCATGATTATTGCGATCAAGCAATTGTTATAGCTACCACGCATAGGACATCACGAATACATTTTGTTTTTATAGAGAGGTTAGAAGTTCATATAAAAGGAGGCCAGATATATTCCCTTTTATTCAGTGATTAAAAAGGTTAGATGTATTAATTAAGAATTAAAACTGATATTTGTTAAGTTTTATGACATAATAATTAATAATGGATAAGAAAAATCATAAAGCAGAGCCTGGAGATGGCTTACGCTCCTTGAAGAGTACAATGTTATTTCGTGCAATTAATTACGAATTATATGTTAAGCCGGTAAGATTACTCCAAAAATTAAAAATATTAATGGAATTATAAAAACCAATATGACTAATAGAATATAAATATATATTGTAATAAAATTAGAATAATTAAATTTATTTTCCAGAATAAAGTGATAATGATTTTTGGAGCTATTGCAATGTTTAGTTGTATAGGATATATGGCTTATATGCGACATAATTCTGATAATACAAATCATTATCCTGCAGTTACATCTGATGGGTCAATTAATTTAAAAAAAAAACCATCAAAGTGGACAATGTAATTTGCTACATTTTATATGAATTAATAACAATTATATGTTTAAGAATTTACATTAAATAAAATACACAATTATTATTTATATATATTTTATTTCAATACTAATTGCTAATTAGTTATTACTCCTTTTCTGTGTACATTTCAGTGATATGTAAACAAATGTACTTAACAATTTAATATCCCCTGTTAAAAGTAGTCTGCTGAAACATTTATATTTTTCAATTCTTATTATATTTAAAATTTAAAACTCATATAAATGTACATTAGTGTAATATTATTTGGTAGTATTTATAAGTTCATCAAAATTATATATTGTTTTTATAAAATATGAGTTACTTTCTGTATTACATTTATTTTATATAAATACATAGAAAATTAACTTTCTCATTGCATATTCAAGTTATTTTGGCAGTATATATAAGATAGTTCAAAATTTGAAATACAGTTAGGTATGCTACAATGAACAATTTGTATACATACAATTATGATGCTACAACGAATGCAGAAAAATATCATCTAGATATACATATTTCAAAATACGCTAGAAAGAATAGATGCTATGGAACAAAATCCTAAAATTAATTATGTTCATTCTACCATACCCCATTATAATTTGTACGAAAATTTAAGAGTTCTGAGTTTGGTTCAGATTCTTGAACAAGATGAGTTCGAAGTTTAAATTACATAACAATGTGTACTAAAAATATATGTATGTATTTTTAAGTGTATATATATGTATATATTGATTTATATGTAAATATTACAAATGTATATAATTTTTTTTATTTGATTTATAAATATTAAATGCATTATGTATAATATATAGAAATTTTAGAAAATTTATTACATGCACTGAATTTTAAAAATCAAAATTTTTTAAAATACTTGGAAGTGAAATACAGAACATTATTATGATACACTAATTATATGCTTTATCGATTTCTGTTGAAATCTCTATTTTACAAGTTGTATAAGTTTTAGACTACTGGAAGCATTTAGTATACAAAAAATACATTCTATTTCTTATATAGCACAAGAGGTTATAGCATCTATATTAAATGGAAGTTATATACTTTTTCTACAGCATTTCTTTGTTTCTTATATTCATTTCTTATAGATATTTACTATAAGAATACAACTGATTTCAATTCTACATACAAAAAATATAGTGTTTCAATTTCCTTTTATAGAGCATGGAAAACCATAATAGAACAAGATAGTAAACAGGAACTAACTGTAATAATAGATTGCATTGAGTTTTAATAATTTCGGATATTAATTTCTGTAAATAAACCGCTTATTATTAAAATAACAGAAGCTCTGTTATTGTTATTTTTAGATTTTAAGTTTTTATCAGTCATCAATATTTTCGTTAATAAATTGTATTTATATATATTAATTTATTGTTAAAGATATGGTATGTACTGAATATAAGATACTATATAAAGATAATATCTTATAATGCATACTCGTTGATAGAAAAATTGTGTTTAAAAAATATCCTTGGAAATATGTAAGAAATATTTCCATTTTTATCTATAATAAGGATAATTACTTAGAATGTAAGGTAGTTTTAAAAATTTGGTCTCATTTACTAACAATATCACTGATATGATGTGTATATGTATATATAGTTCTGAAATTATTTACAAGATTATTGTTACATATGATAATTTCAAACTTTGGTTTTCTATGTAGTGTATATGATTTATAACCATCTCTTTAACAAGGGTTTTAAAAAACTCTTGTTCATATTAGTTAAAGAATAACATTATTTGAAAGCAGAGCTTATTAATGAGCTTTTTAATTATATGAAGATTGTAAAATGCATTAAAAAATCATTTATATCAAAATGAACTTCTATTGTAAATATTTCATATTTCCCTACAAACTATTAAGCTCAATGAAAATTATTTTAATAATAAGCGATTGCACTAACACATGTATTAAAATTTGGCAATTCATAATACTTTGTTGATACTTTGTACTTTCATAGACAAGGCGATTTCTAACAAAATGGTTCAATTTCTGTATGAAATAAAATTTACAATTTATAAATGTATAAACAATAAAATTTTTTGAGATAGAGAAATTTTTGACTAAATAAACATTGTAATGAATTATATTAAGCGGTAAAATGATAACAAAAACGTAACAAAAGATACCGATATAGTATATTTTTATAATTCCAATATAACTTCAATGCATATAAAATATTGCCATATTTTAACGACCTTCTCAATACTCCAATAACAATTTATACTTATTATGATACGATATCTAATCATCCAACCTTCTACTTGCATGAACAACTTTCCTTATTTTGTGGATACAGTAGAACAGTCTCATAAATCGCACTTGCCACATAATCTAAGTTAGATTCATTGAGTCCACATATATTTATTCTACCGCTTCGCAACATATAGATATGGTAATTATTAATTAAACACTCAACTTGTCTCTCTGAAATGATGATTAGTAAGAGTCATTAGTAAAATAATGATGAGATATAGAATAAATGTGACAAAATGGTTTCATTGAGTACTTACCTGTAAGACCTGTATAAGAAAACATCCCAATTTGTTGAGTAATATGTTCCCAATTACCTGGAGTTCCTTTCTGAAGCAATCTTTGATACAAACTCATTCGCATTTCCTTTATTCTTTTGGACATTGTGAGAATATGATCTTTCCTGAAATATTTTGATATTTCAATTTAGAAATTTTAAACATGTATTGTAAAACGAATTAAATTAATTTTATCCTTTACACCATACCATTGTTTATAGAGGTCTGGATTCTGCAACACAGTTGCAACTATTCTTGCTCCATGATTAGGTGGATTACTATACATCCCTCGAACAATCAAAGTTAACTGAGACTTAACCTGGGCTAATTCTTTTGTATTAGACATAACAACTACCATATTTCCAACTCTTTCATTGTACAAGCCAAAATTTTTGGCAAAGCTTTGTGAACACATGAATTCTATTCCACGTTCTGCAAATAATCTTACTGCATATGCATCTTTATCTAAATCACCAGTTGCAAAACCCTACAATAAAATCTTTTTTAAAATTATTTCTTTTATATTACTCTTAAAATTATTCTATTTTAAAAATAGAGAATAATATACATTATTTATAATACCTGATAAGCAGTATCAAAAACTGGGAAAAGTTTTTTCTCTTTTATTACATCTCCTATCTTGGCCCATTGCTCAGGAGTTGGATCACATCCGGTAGGATTATGTGCACATGTATGGAGAATAATTACAGCATTTTCTGGAGCATCTCTAAGGTCTTTAAGCATACCTTCTATATCAACACTACGAGTTTCTGGATTCCAATATGTATATTCACATGCTTTCTTAAACCCTCCATTTACGAACACAAGTTTATGATTCTCTATATATGTAATATATGTTAAATAGAGTGAATGTTTATTTTATTTTTTGAAAAATCTGTTGACACTTACCCCAAGTCGGTTTACTATAATAAAAGGTATCATAGTGTAGAACATGACTTAAAAATTCAGCTATAATACGTAATCCTCCAGTACCAGATAATGTTTGAATGCCAAAAGCACGACCTTGTGCAATAATAGGAGAATCTGCACCCAACAACATTCTTGTTGCTGCTTGGCTAAAAGCATCCAATCCCAAGACTGGAAGATATTCATGGTTTTGCAATTCATCTGCAGCTAATGATTTTTCCACTTTTCGAACAACTGGTAATACCCAAGGTTTTCCTTCAGATGTACGATAAGCTGTAAATATAAATTTATCATAATTTTCGAGAATTATTTCAAGTTATTTAATAATCTCGTATCATTGTTCATTGCTTAAATAACGATTAAATCTTATTACAGCTATACATTCATATTTGTGAAATACGTTATGTAATCATCAGATATTCTGGAGGTCATCCAAAAGCAGATTCATTACAATATGAAAGAAATACAAAAACATTTCATCACAAAGGTTGACATTTCATAGATATTTCAAATGTTTGTTTTTTAAATTATTAAAGAAAATTTGTGTTATATTTACGTTTGCTCTCTACGATACCAAATATGAAATGAAATATATGCAACATACCTCCTATAGATAAATTCACTTTTTTTTCATAAGCATCTTCTATGAATGCTTTATGAAGCGCAAAAACTTCTATCGGAGGTCCTAATTTTAATCCACTGAATCTCGTATTCATCTTCGGAACGTTTAAATATCGGATGATCGGTTGTCTATGCAACGATGTAAAATGAACGTTAATCTGACTGTCAATTTATATGGAATAACAAACACATTTACAAATCTTTTGTAATCACTGTGTGTGGGCAACGTTATTTGATTTGTAATCTTAGATATTACGAATAATAGTAAATTTCAAAGATCCACGTTTAATGTTATAAAATATGACATAATACAACAACTGCATGAATTTCTGGCGCTAATGAATTTAAATTGACCTTGTACGTGATATTTAACAGATGTGATGTTTAACATGCATTCATACACGTCAGTTATATTCTATGTACAAATTTTATTTTCGAAATATAAGATAAATACTTTAAAATATATAAATAAATTATACATAGTCGTAATTATAAACTGTAGATATAAATAAAACAGAAAAAGTGTTTGATTATTCGTTGCTTAAAATATGCGAAACAACATTATGAATATTATGAATATTAAATTCTACATTTTCATATGAAAAAAATACACATTATTTACAAAATATAAAGAGTAAGGTTATATCTGTTTTATAAAATAACTAAAATTGTATTTTAACAAGAAATTTTTTTACAAATTTCACTTAGATAAATGAAATTTTGGAATTTCTGTTTTATCGATTAATCATTTTTACCGTTATGAGCTTATTATTGCTGTAGAGGTCGCCAGTTTAACTGTACCACTATTTGAATGCATAGATGTATGTAGTTTGGTCGATGCACAAGAATGCAGCACAAGGCACAATTGGCAAGTAGCTTAGTTTAGTCGAAAGCTGAAGAGTGAGGTATATACATCGCGTGATAGTCGCTGTGCTAGTTAAGTACGTTTTTTTCTGTTGCATTTTTTGTGTTCATGGCTGTATACTATCAAGCTACACAAAAACCATATCAGAGTAAGTAAAAACGCAAATTAAAAACATTTATCTTATTACAGCTTATCTTTCCGATTATAATTAAACATTTTAAAGGGATGCTGTGCGTTATCGTGATAGCACCGTATATACAACGTTTTCATGAAAACTGTTCTTTGCATTGATCATAATGTAATTTTTTAAAGTAGATGATATTGCTTAATTTAATCAGTTCTCAATCATTTAGTCACCGTCATAAAGATTGTTAATATATTGCATAGAAATAATGTGAGCTCTATATCGAACGATTAATACAGTTATTATTAACGAAGTAAATCTTGTAGTATCGTGATGTAACTGTATTTGTCGAAATGAACTCATAATCTGATTTTATTGTCAAATGGAACATTATATTTTTCTCTGTTATTCTCTTCTCTGATAATATTTAAGATAAACAAAAAATAATGTTTGTTGAGATATTTGACAAAATTTCTCTGTTGTCAAATTCGGCTAAATTTGGAATATTGGATCAACAGGTTTTACTTATTCTCTTTCGTTGCTTCATCTCAACATAAGCAGGTCAAACATGAAATGAAATGTGAAAAGAGAGCAGATGAGGCGCTGAAATGTATAACTTTTGATAAATTGACGGTCATCTTGGAATTAGTATTTTGTGGTCTATATTTAACTTTTTCACGGATGTAGTTTTGAAATGTTTAAATATTTGCAGGAAGACAGAAAAAGCTATATATTTCTACTGTCTTTCCACGCTCGACTTTATATTTGACCTCCTTATGTTAAGATGAAACGAAAAAAGTTTATTTTAGTAAAATGAATTAATTTTTGTTTATGTTATGTATTGCAATAAATATTAAAATTAAGGATAGTGGGTGCTGTTAACATATAATAAAATTTAATTGTTTTGTTCTCCACGATTATACATGTATATGTATGTATATAGCAACACGCTCCAGAAACAGGAATATATCTTCACATTGCATAAGCGTAAAGTTAATTGGTGGGAAAAATAATTCCCATGAAAGTGTTAATGGCAGTTTCGATGCTATATGTCTTTAATATGTATTTGAATTATGATTCAATCTGTCGATAACGACTTATATCGAACGTTTTATTGATACACGTCATTGATACATTGATTAGTTAGACATATTCATTAGCAGAACGACATTATAATAAAAGGTGGCAAAGGTCCAAAAACATTTACATCAATCGATCGTAATTGAGCGATTATAATCAAATATATTTAGAAATTTCGAATTTAGGATATTGCACATTCTTTTGGCATCATATTCTGGTAAACATGCGTTCGCGTTAAATCATCTTTAACTCTGGGGTTTTTTATATTAAAACCTGCACAGCAGAATTTTGCTGTATATTTTCAATGAGTCAAAGGTAAGGTATTGCTCTTGAAAATATGTAATTGGAAATACATTGTGAAAAATACACAATAAACATTTTCTCATATGAAGTAAATAAATATCCTATGACATTGTTAAGTCACAAAATATAAAAGAAGTATAGGAAAAGATTATATCATTAATAGTGTTTAGTACATTTATTACCAGATGGCATGACATTTCTCATAGCGTCTTTTCTAGCTTTTGATTTCCAAATATAGATCATTAGTTTATTTATGGTAAAGTACTATATTTGGTAGAGTTAAAATACATTGCAACAGGAGCATTCTGTTTCTCGGAGAAAGAACAATCCTTTCGTTATTAGCAAAGCATAGTATTAGTTATATAAGACATACATATATGAGAATGTTCTTGACATATAGAATATGGTTTAGTATATGACCATATTCGGTACATGAATTGTACGCAAATTCTTGGAATTAAGATTACAAAGGATCTTAATTAATGGTTGAACAATTTATTTAACTATATGTAACATTTATTTTAATAAGATGCAATTTAGTGTACTAATTGTTTTTTTGTATGCTATTCATAAATTATATATTTAACATATACATATACATTCAATATAATTTTACTTTTATTATCTTTCATGTAGTCAAATACGTGTATGTAAATGTAATAAATGTATGTATATATTATATATATAGCGTATCCCACTTTAGCACTTTAAATAGACCATTATATTTTTAAATGGAGGGGACCATAACATAACAATAACATATATTACTGTTACTGTCTTTTGAATTGATAGGCCCAGAAATTAATTGGGGTAGTATACGTATTACTGTAGTATCAAGAGAAAGCGAAAGACTTCATTTCCGGAAAATGGTGCGAGCCTTGATGACAGGAAACGTGAAGAGAGAAGAAACATTTTGTCCGTATGGCTTTAGTTGAGAGCATCGTGCAATGAAAGCAGCTTTCGTATTGGTGGTTGCTTACGTGCGTACAATAAGGACCGGTCGCGATAACATACTCTTGTATAGGTTGCTCCAAAATTATCGACACATGTGTTTCATTGTTTAATATAGTTTAGGAAAGTCGAACAGAATATAGTATGGGGATTATAGCAACACATATAGGAGGAACGCACGAAAGCATCTTAATAAATTAAATTAGCTAATTTATAATTGGAAAATTTCCTGTGACAGAAATAGAGTACATACATAGTATAGTGTTTCAAAGCTATAATATTATTTCATTAAAAGATATAATTTTTATGAAAATTATTTATATGTCATTATTAATATAAATCTTACTGATTCAAATAACGTTTTGTTGTGCCAACATATTTTGTCCTAACTTCACCTTTGCCCCGACAAAGAGACTTTTAATGCTTTAGGAAAATCTTTAACATGAAATTGAAAATTTCAATTGAAATTTTCTCATAGTTTCCTGAAAATTAAGAGATTTTTTGATGATAGAGAAAATACAATTATATGGAGAATGATTGAAAGAAAAAAAGAGTAAAGAACGAAACAATGTTGAGGAGTTATGCAATTAATTGGAATCAACATTTTCAGCATATGTATAGTCTTCGTCAAATATTTGTAATCAGCATCAGCGTTCTAAATGTGTAATTTGATTCTACTGGCTTGCATCGATTTCTTTGCAACCTGTTGCACTAATGATCGCGGAGGAATTTTGTGAAACTTGTTAAGTCTTGCGTGAATGGAAGAATGCTATAGAACGTATTGATATATATATATATATATATATATATATATATATATATGTTTTCTACGGTTAGGTTAGGCCGTTACTGAAAGTAGATAGAGATGTAAAAGATAAGTTATATTAGATTTGTTTTGTTTTAGAGCATTAAGAATCAATTCTTTATTTAGTACATATTACATACTTTCAATTTGTTTTAGGTTAAACGAATTTTTCTTCAATATGTTTCTATTTGATAGAAATTAGAAAATTCTAAATGCAATTTAAGATGAGCGATAGATGATTAAACGGAGAATCAATTAATTTCATCTAGCGGATAATTTAATTTGTCGGATCGTTAATTCCTTTACTCGTGACTCGCTTTCTGTTAGTTGCAAAATTTATTGCAGTACCAGATACGATATGGCGTATTTGATAAACGCATACTAGATTTTCTTGACTGCGTTTGAAATTTAAAGTAACAGGAAATTTTATATTCTGAAGATACTAACTGGGTTTAACTGATTCAGCGTGGACCGTGTAGTATCATGTTCCGATAATTTAGCAAATGAGATCACAATGTAAAATAAATGAAACAGAAGACATAAAACTCGAGTATAGAGAAAAATTCTATTTTTAAATATTTTCAACGAAATCAAGATTAATTCGGATAATTTGTTTATCGACCGATCCCTTTGTTTAGAAAATGATCACTAACATCCTTCAAAAATCGAGTAATTATAAATATCGTTAGTAGTTAATACAAAGACTCGATCTTTTTTACCTTAAGAAAAGAAGCACAAAAGAAAAAAAGCGAAATGACTATTATTCTACAAAAATAAAAAAATTAAATATATGATTTGCGAAGTGAATAACTTTTATTGTTTGGTATAAACAATATCGAAATATAATACGATAAAAATTATTTCTTGTTCCGAGTTAAATTAATAGAAATAATTAATAGAAATCTCAAAGTTACTTCCATTTTATTTTATTTTAATTAGATTGTAAGTTTTGCGTCTCTTATTGTAGCAATGGTAGTTGAGACGAGTTTGATGAACGGTAATGAAGGTTATTGAAGGCCAAAGAAGGTCACAAAGCCTTCTGGTAACAAAAGGTTATTTCAATCAATGAAATTTATTAATTAAAACGCATTAATTAGATTAATAATCATAATTATGATTATGCAGATAATATTGTTAATAGATAAAGTGATTAATACATACTATGTCTTAATCAAAAGTCAATTTGGTTAACCATTTTCTTATCTTTTCATGAAAGATATGTAAAAATATCCGTTATTATATCACACAAGATATTCTCTCACACCCTTTTTTTCTGTGTAAGGCATGTTCGTCTGTAATTTATCTGATTTAAAGTTTCATCGTCATTGCTTTTATGAATACATTTTTTATTAATTATTATTTATTAAAACAATATTTTTACACTTCTAAAATTATGACGGAATTTATTGTACTATTAACTAATTTATCAAACACATTTATATAAGTATTTTTACTTATAGATATTTATATTGATTTTTTTCTACTTCGTTTATAATTTGCAAGGATGATGCTTCATGAAATTGTTCTATATTATTAAATTATGCAGTTAGAACGTTGTTTACAAAATTAATTAGTAATAAAAATAATTTTGGAACTTTAGGATTACCCCTTGAATGAATCAAATTTAAAAAGGAAAAAAGGGATCGTGGAAAGTAAAATCATTTGATTAATCTATCTCATACCAAAGGAAAAGAATACTATTTTCTTCATAATAGTATTCCAACAATAAATCTATTAATCCAATCTGACAGAAACATACGCATCAATTTATCAGAACTATATCTTTCTTTTCCTCGTCCTTTTTGCATATTAATCCTCCTTGAGTCATAAACAATTCCGCCTCTTTGTCCCGTTCTTCACGTTCGAGCCTTCTTCTAGTACGGTTCCTCGAACAATGAGTTTCTGTTCAGAGACACATCGTTGTGGTCATTGTTCGAGGATAATCGCAAAAGCAAAGGTGACTCTCCTCGTTCATCGATAAAAGAATGCATGAGAAAGAATAAAAGGTCCGAGGACAGACGGACGCGACGATTTTGATGGAATACCAAAGTCTCAGTTCGATTCTTTTTGTGATTGTTCCTCTTGTGGTTTCGTCTACTTCCGGTCGTATTTTATTGGAAGATCAGCGTTCCTGTCGTTCAAACTTGTTGTGGAACTTCATTGGTCCTTTAATAAGTATTTCGCAGATGAAAGTACAGAAGATTATTGATGAATGTTTGTTTCGAAGATTTATGAAGGTTTGTGATGATTTATAAAGATCGAAGTTACGAGAATGTGGTCAAAATTACGTGGCAGAAGTTATATAAATCGCGGATTCATAAAACTTGATGGAATGTATTGTAACAGATAATTGCGTGTACCGTGGTTAGTGGAAATTAATATATAGATATAATATGGCTATCGGCTTTGGTGGCTTTCGTGATGATTGAAGTGTAATTAGTAACTTGGGTTTGTGGTTTAGCAAATGCGTAAATATTCTTCTTTGAATCTTTTACTATGACGATTTACCTCGTTTCTGTAGTAAAAATTATTAAGCTGGTTGTTCTTATTATAGTAATATGTAAATTAAATTTAGAGCCTCAAGTTTTTAAATTTTCATTTTTAGGATCCAAGTCGTTAGGAACTTTGGTTCTGAGATGTTTTCTAGCCCTTAGATTTTCACGTTTCAAGTTCCTTTCAGAGTAAGAGTTCCAGATCTCAGCTTTTAAATTTTTTATTCTAGCCCTTAGATTTTAAAGCCTTAGTTCTAGATTCTACCTTTTTGGTTCCACATTTCACTGCTTCGACCCTATATCCTGAATATTAGGTTCCAAATCTTTAATTTTACCTTTAGGTTTCAAAATTTACGATTTTTAAATCGTAGATTCCACTTTTTAAGATTCATCTCCTCTACCTTACAAAGCAAACAACTAGATTTCTTTATTATTTGTAAATTGTAGTTTACAAGCTTGAAGTTCTAAATAAGCCGTAGCTTTTAAAAGTTCTATGTTCTAGATTCTCTGTTCTACATTTTGCTTTTCACATATCAGATTTCAGGTCCTAGGTTTTAGATTTTAGGACTTAAAATCTATAATTGTTATGTCCCAGTTTTTAAATTTTAGATTTTACGTTTTCAGGCTTAAAATTTAGGTAAGTTAAAATGGTAGGTTTTGTATTATAAATCGTTTTCAACATCAAAATTTATGCAGATATAGCACGCTACTACTAGTCACAAACACTTTTTATCCAGGGTTAATCAATGGTTATTATTAAACATATGTTCGTCCTATGCGCAAAGCAAATATCTGGGTCGTGTAGCGAACATTTTGCGTTCCATATACACGGTATAGCTCCAGCGAAAACATTTCTAAGTTCGTGCAATACAAGGTTCCTCTGTGTTCTTCAAGCATAACGCTTAATAAAAATCCTCTATGACATTCTTTGTTCTTCATTCCTTAAATAAATTCTCAACCTCTCTCCAATTCCAATAAACTCATTCTTTAAATAATCTGTCGTTAAACTCCATTTACAATGTAACAGCACAAAATACATTTATAATATTTGTTAATAAAATGGAAAAAATTATTGACGAAAAACTTTTGGCAAGTTAAAAATTATTTCGTATTTTTCACGGCAAATTTTTCTTATTCTTGTAAAAAGATATACAAAATGTTCGTGACATTTTTTAACGAGATAAGAAATATCATTTAATGAAAAAAGCTTTAGCAATTTAAAAGTTATTTCATAACTTTTTTAGCGAATTATGTTTGCGATAAGATCTTTAGTAAACAAATTTTTCTAATTAACGCTGTACATCTAAACGGAGAACATTCGATCGTTTTCTTCGCTGCAAGAATTCGCATAAACAAGGACAAGATCGTTTTCTTTGGCAAGATGCAGCATTTCTCGTGAGTTAGTAGTCGCGTGAACTGCAAAGATATAGTGAATGAATCGATACAGAACTGCGGCTGGCTGTTGCCGCAATTGATATGCTCCATAAAACTCACACAGTCGTAGCGCTCGGTGGTCAAGGATTTTTGCTGTAGCAGTATGAAAAAAAAATAAATTGTATCGAATATTGAGTAAGAAAATGGAGGAATAATTAAAATAATCTTGCACCAGTAACTTGTTCTTGCTATTATCAAATCCAATATACAAATTGAAAAAAAAAAATGTTTTCTCCTGTTTATTTTGCTTTCGTTGAATACATTAATTAATTTTTTTATGGAAATTAATTAATTGAGATGGAAGGAAAAGTTAAAGTTAACAATTATCTGGATGATTAATGGTTTTCTCATTAATTTACTAATGAGGATGGGAATATAGATAAATTTACCAATTAGAATTTCTTTTATGGATGGTATTACATTCATTTTGTTCTCTGGTGATAATATTATCAGAAATAGTTTTGATATACTAATGGGCATTTATAGCAGGCATTCAAAACAGTTCTTCCTCCTACTATCTTCTACGTATCGCATTGCATTTATTTAAAAATATATCCTAATGCAACCAAGTTATTTTCACTTTTATTAATTTCTAATAGGTGTCATTGGCTCGTAGACAATCTTCAATTCGGATTACGTTACTTTATCTTAATTTGCATTCTGCAGAATGCATTACGCAAAATTAAAACACATTTCTACAGAATCCTAATATTCTAATCCTTTGGAGCCTCCTATTCAATTAGCAGAAGAATCTACATCCAAAGTCTGCATCTCACAATGGGTTCATCATTGAACAATGCAGAGTTCATAATCTTCACTATTCTTTTCCGCTTTCAAAACACGATTAATAGCTGCGATAGATATAAAAATCTACACTTGAAACTCTCATAACCAATTGAGGAAAGAAAATACAAGAGTTTTATTAACTTACTATCCTTTAAAAACCTTACTACCATATCACTATTATTTAAAAACGTATTCGAGGTGCATGGCCATTTGAAATGGAAATCAAAACTCGCACACCGGATAATCACCAAGTGAGCTGCACGATTTTTCTTACATAATCGGACCACGGTGAGGTAGATAGAAGTGAAAGCTCACACTGACTATACAACTGGACAGGGCAGGTCTATCATTTTTTCTCCATTTCGATAGTGTCGTTCCTTTGTTAGATAATCGGCGAACGAATTACGTGCACGCGAAAAGTAGCAGGTTCGTAAACGTTGCCTGTCGCAGTACTATGACACGCTGATGTCATGCAGAACTTCTGACCCTCGTGGCAATGTAAAATTATAAAATAGTCCGTAAGTGGAAGTTTAAGCGGCAATCTCTTGACTTATCGCTAGTCTTTTTTTGAAGACTACGGCACTCCATTGTTTGAAAGTGAGATTGGAATTTGGAAGACACTTTGTGTAACGTTTTTACGTCTTTGGCGAAGAAGAATTTCTTCTCTGACTAATAGATCGCGGGTTCTTATGCATATTTAGCATTTATTATAATGTTTGGTAGGTGAAACAAATGACTGCTTAGATCCTATTCCTTTACATAAATTTCTTCCTTTTCCCCTAATTGCTTTCTAAATGCTTAGTACTATATTTATTAATCTAGTCTAATATAATTAATCTAATATATTCATTAATATCATAAATTCTAAAAAGCTTCTTTATAAAAGTATGAATTTGAGCAAATAATCGCAGTCTAAGTATTTGGAAACTTACCATAGGGAAGTTTTATGTTCGTATGTTATGTGTTATATGAAACATTTTGAAATTTTATTATATAACACTTATGATGTATTCGTAAATGGAATCTACGAGTGTTCTAATATTTTCCTGAGCCTATGTACGCGTTGATAAAACGTTCTACAAATCTGTCTGTTAACGTGTCGTAAATTCGTGACTAGCCAGAATGTTGTGCGGCTCGATTTTTATGAAGCATTTCCTGTCCTCTAATGAGCAGCGTCGAGAGCTGACTTCCTCGTTTTCAGTTGCCAAACTCTATCAAATGTTTACTTCTATGTAATTCGAATAAAAAGAAAGACAAGGAAAAAGAAAATATTGTATATAGTATTATACAAATATCACTGGTTACCATTATTAATTATAGTTAACTTCTTTTTCACTTTTGTTATATCTTTTATTAGATTATAGTTTATCACAGTTGTACTAATATATTATTACTGTTATCAATTGTTTTTAGTCACTATTTCCATCGTTAGATTGTGAATGTTTATGTAAATTAAAAAAGTAACTTAAATGGTATCGTTGGATAGACAACCGTATAGAAAATATAAATTAGTTTATGTTAGACTTTTGTTAGCTTACTTAATTCTGTGGAATTTTCATCTATACTCTGTATCTTATACGATTAATGTTATCGGTGAATGAGATACATAAAAGCGTTTATGGAATAATCGATAGAGGAAATTGAATTGTAAATAATTCTGTCGGGAAACATTAACAATGAATGTAGCAGTTATCTAATCTTTATTTTTATTTGTAGTAGACCTCAGTTATAAGCAGCGTGCTACGATATTTTGGTTATATCTCACCCACAGACACGGACAACCGTGATTAGATTAAGGATCCTGTGGTGTAAAAATTCAAAGTTCATTGATCGAAGAAATGCATACATATTTTTTCTAATTTTTCCACATACGTACGTACAATAATAATTTTTTTAGATGTAATTCTCATCTATTTGTTACTCATTAGAAGATAACATTATATGAATATTTTTATTTCGATTATAATCTACACACACACATATATATATCTAAAGTAAAAGATCGTCGATATTTTACTCCTTTTTAATCAGTAATGTAAGTGTTTATTTCTTTAGTCACTTATTTATTTACGATTAATTTGTTTGTTTGTAGAAAGCCTTGCACTCCTTCTAGGAACTGAATAAATGCTGGTAATTTACAAATCACCACTTTCTCTGTATCTTACATAAAGTACAAGTTACCCATTTGATATGCAACTGACATTTAGTCAATAGATACAATAAGATAAGACTTACTAAATAACATAATAAATCTTAGTGTAGATTGATCCCTAACTTTATTTATTCTATAATGCATCACAACTAAACGAAAATTTAGAGAAAATTTATTATACGGTGTTCGTAGTGTGTTATTCGTATTTTCTAATTCTTGCAAAAACACGAAACATGATTACTTCTTGTTCTAAAATAATTACAAAATATATTATAAAATACATTTTGATTTAATCAAACATAAACAGAAGTTTGAAGTCTAAATTGTTAGAGCTAGTACACGTGTACTCAACAGATATTCAAAATCAAGGAAATGAATTTTAATTGCAAAAAATACATTGGATGGTTAACAAAAACTTACATTAAAAAGATGGAAACTAATTGCATCTTTCCGGTCCATCGTCACATGATTATCATACCATTCAACTTTTTCTCCTACAGTTTTTTTTTTCTATCTTTTATCAACTTCGAGATATGACTCGGCCCAATTGCGTAACGTACTCTGTATATCAAATCTACTCCATAATCATCAAGCCACGATGACAACATGCAAACTACTTCACAGAAACAATTAAGTTTTCGACGAAGACAGAACTAAGCGTTTCGTCCATTTGTGGTTTCGTCTTTTGTTTTAAAACTGTGATCATTAGAAGAAACAATCGCGTTTATACGACGCTCGATGATGCACATCCCGCGTAGACAAATGATAACTCCGACGCGTTTTATCTGGGGCTCGCAACACATCCTGTGACTCACAATTCGTACTTACACGTATATACCAGTCGTTACGACCCTGAAACTCTTCTTTCGTTTCTTTTTTATTCCCTTTTCTCTTTCTTTTCGCTTTTTTTTGTCCGCCCTATAAACGAATTAACTCCCTTTTATGGTAGAAGGGTCGAACCCTCTTTTTCACGCGTTCTGCCCGCAGTTTGCCTGTACTGTTAGACTCGTTACGGGTCCCGTTTCTGTACAGGCCGTGCTCGTTTTCATAGTTTAATAGGATTATTTGTACGTTCGATCGTGGGACGCGTCGGCGGACGCGACGACGTTCCTGGTAAATGATATTCAATTATCTTCTGCTGGTTGGTCCTTTTCTTTGAATTTTATTTGGAAGTCCAAGTTACGAAAAGTATGTTTTAACAATTTAAAAGAAATTATTTATCCTTTGGTGATTGTTTGACATTCTCTTTTTCCCTTTTCTAACAGGAAAGAGGGACTTACTTTTTCATATAATAAAATATATACACAGGGTGGTTGGTAATTGGTGGTACAAGCGGAAAGGGGGTGATTCTACGCGAAAAAAGAAGTCGAAAATATAGAATAAAAATTTTTTTTTTTAATTTTTCCATCGAGACAACGATCTATAGTGAGATCCGTTATAACGAGACGCGATAAAGTGCACGCGTACCGAGCGAACATTCAAAGTCGATTTTCTCGAAAACAAAGCCTCGAACGAAAAATTTTTATTCTATATTTTCGACTTCTTTTTTCGCATAGAATCACCCCCTTTCCGTTTGTACCGCCAGTTACCAACCAAGTCGTTGTTAAGTACACCGTAACATATTTTATTGCATTGTATAAAGGTATAAAGAAATTTTAGTTGCTTAAAGATAATGTGGAAAAGGTATTAGATATGAGAATTATTATCAAAGGATAATGCTTATGATAAAAGATAAAATTATACTGATAATCTTTGCACGCTATGATATTAGAGAAATTAACTACTAGTAATCGATTATAAGAAATTAGTTACAATTATTTATTTCGCTAATATATTAATATTTCTTAAATTAATTACGCTCTACTTAAATAGGCATAAAAAAGAAATCTATGTCATAATTTAAAGAATCACAATTAATTATTCCCTTTCTCTCTAATATATTAAAAAATACGGACTTTCTTTATGCAATATTAAGGTCTGGTTTAGTAGCTCAATGTTACAAAAGATTTACATAAAGTTTTGAATTAAATAATTTGATAACAGTAATTGGATTAGCTGTCGCGCAAGTTAATTATAAATACGACGTAATTGACGTGAAGAATGTAACCATCACTCGGTGACCAACTTACTCGTAAACTGCAAAGTCTCTCCATTCACTGCTGAGAATTATACAATCTTCAGCTATGTTCCCGCGGATACAATGAATAATATCGTGTCAGTAAGTTCCTCGCTGTTCCTCGAAGCAAAAGTTTTCTCAGACTTCGTTAATACCAAGATTCCCTTAAAAAGATTTACAAGATCGTATTAACAGGCTGCAGTAATTAAAAGACTCGCGTTTCTAGACAGTTTAAGTGATGGGCTACTTAAGCAAGGAAACACTGATTTCTAGAGTGCCTGATTTGCTAAACTATGTACCTTAATCTAAATCCAAATATTCTGAGTTATAACTGTTAAAAAAATTTCTACTTTTGTCAATTCTAAAGACCATTAAGTTTCTAACTTTTCAATTCTTGAGGCTTTAAATTCTCAATTTTCCAACGTTCAATTTTTCTTGCATATTTATTTCAATCTTATATAAATTACTATTTCTGTACCCACTTAGCAAGTAATTAAAAGAAAGTGAAACGTTGGCCCAGAAACGAATAAATATTTCTATACAATATCCTATCAATCTTAAATTAACACTTTCACATATAAAAATGCGGAACTTTTATAACAGTTTCCCATCATCACGTTGAGAAACAGCGTATGGGCAAAAATGTTCTTTATTAAATAATTCATCTCCTGACCTTGCTTCGGGCTGACTGATTAATTAATTGATTACGCAAATAGACGAGTCACGTCTGACTCGTATCTGTTTCTAGCAAAATGACATTACCGTAACTTCCAACGAATCATTTCCATACATCGGTATTTGGAACATTTAAATCACATTAAAACTGTATTTAGAAAAATCTATTGATCATTCAAAGATATCGACGTACAATAATACATTGAGATTCAAGATCTTTATTACATTGAAATGTAACCAGGCATAAAAGTTAAACTTATTGTTTTACAAAGGATATCGTGTACGTGAGTGATCGAATACGTGACCAGGATAAGTTCCATGTATGAATACCTTTGCGAGATATATACTGATTACTGTTGTACGTAAAACAAATACCGATTCAAGTTTAATTTAAGTATAATTTACAACTTGCTGAAACTTGCATTACTTGTTGCGAAACACGTTTCATTTGTTATATTATTAAACAAAAATCTGTAGAATCCTTCGCATTTAAAATGTTCGTACTCTTACAGTTTTAAAATTGTCGGATTTCCAATTTTCGAAATTTCCGACTTCGAATTTTGGAGGGTTCAGATTCACGTAATTCCAAAATGTCCAGTTTCCGAGTTTTGAAGCGTGCATGTCTCTGAATTTTCAAAGTTTGTAATCTTCCCATTTTTAAGCCTTCTAATTTCCAATTTTTCAACTTTGAAGCTTTCGAATATCGGAATCTTCCCATTTTTAAGCCTTCCAATTTCCAATTTTTCAACTTTTAGTTACTTTCGAGTATCGGAATTTTCAAAATTACCAATTTTCCAATTCCGAACCTACTACACGGTTTCGAATCTATTTTTCAGAAGATAACAGAGATATTGGGTAGATTACTTATCGGTGCATACTACAGAACGATAGCTTCTAGGATCTGGCAATGGAAAAGTTTGGAATGTAAGAGCTTGCTCAATGTATCGTTCACACATGCGTACGTACAAGCATTCATTCAGGTGTACGATGAACGCTCGTCGCATTCTTTCAATCGGCCCTTTCGATCGAAGCTTCGGTATGCACTACGTTTCTACAGGTGCACGACGTGCATGTCAGGTTCCGGCGATCAATTAAGATACTTAAACGACCTGTTCTGTTTTACTGCATAAATAAATGTGCTGCAGAGAAGGCGTTGAATTGATTCTTCCGGTGGTATCTACGTTCGTGCATAATATACGTTCGCAAGCGTTCATTGCGCCCATCCTTGACGTGTTTCGAACGTGTATGGACATTCAATGAATACACGAATTACATGGAACCTGCCTTTGCTTTGGTGAAAATGGTTCTATAAAAATCTGAATAGCAGTGAGTCTGAAAAGAACCTCTTCGTTGTTTAAAAAATTGATTTATAAAATTGTTTCTGTGCAACTGTGATTGTAATTGGTCGTTTGATGAATATAGAAACACATGCAAGTTATGTTGCGTGGAAAATGGTTCTATAAAAATTGTAATAGTAGTAGAATCGAAAAGAAGAAAAACGAAGCAAGCTAATGAAGTTTTAACTAAGCTGTCGTCTAGCAGAATCTTTACTATCTTGTACGCACACGCCCTTCAATTTTATAATTACAATAGAACAAAATGCTAGGATATTGTTTATCATATGTTCTGCATTTTGAACAAATTGAACAAGTTGTATCTATGAAATGTAATTTAATGGCGAGTTGTAAATATACAGAGAAGTCGGCAGTATCCGAGAGACTAGTATAAGTGAGAGGATAAATTCCATCAACCGGCTATTTCTACTATCGTATTTCATATACTTGATACACGAATAGGCAGCCTACGCGCCAAAGAGTCTGCACATGTTAAAAACGATAGGTTATTTTCTACTTGATACACATAAAAAGAGTAGTCGATGAAAAATGCGGGCTTGTTTTCCGCTGCAAGAATTCTTGTGTTTGGCAGCCAAAGTTGAAGGATGATGGCTATTTCGGTTTCACTTCAGCCTCAGGGCTTTGTAGGTTTAACTACGTTTCATTTTCAATGATTCTTGTTCTTACCATGAAAGAAAGTTTTATAGAATTTGTAGTATTTAGTATACATCTTTTTTAGCAAACAATCTACGAATAATATTAACCTAATTGCGCAGGAGGGCTCCGGAAACTCTTCTTTATCGTATATTCATATTAAATGTTCAATTACTGATAAATTGTACTCTTCCTCGAACAGAAGCCTGGAACTAGTGAATGTGCTTACGTAGAAATTATTCTCAATTTAATTCCCGGTAATAATTCCTGATGCACTCATGATACCGTTGCATCGTGTGAACGGAAACGTAGGAAAACCTGACCCGTTTTCTTTCAGTCGTAACATACCTGCTTCTGAAATATTTGGACTCTTTTCCTCTCCCAACTTCTTCCCCTCGAGGAAAAAGGTTGCCTGCCATCTATGCGTCTGACTTTTTCAACCTTATACGAATTAACAGTTGACTGCCTTCTCACGCTTTTCATTGACCAAACAGGACAGTTTCCCTTTTTTCGTAACCAAAATCATTCAAACAAACATATGAATTCTTATACCATAGCTCTTTTGACTTGAGTTATAACTAGACTGTGGATTTTTGTAGGTTAGGTAGCATCGTTTCTATGCGTGGGAAATTTAAAAGCGCAAAATAACACAAAATGCGCATGCGTAACATCAAAAAATATATAAAATATCCAAAGCATGATGTTTTCTGTAATAATTGGTAGGATAAAACAATTTTCTGTAATATCTGGTAGGATAAAACAATTTTCTACCAAGATGAACTTTTTTTAATTATGTTCTCAAGAATACGAATTTGCTTAAAAATTGCAATCTAATTATATCAGCTACAATCTCCGATTTATATAGCAAATGCAGTTTCCAATAGAAACTGGACTAAAGCTAAGGGATTCTTGATGTACACTCTGTTTACTGGAGGATCTTTATCTTCTCAGGTTTCCGTCAACTGGTTTGACCAGACCTTCGAACGTGTAAACCTTATGCTCGGTTTTGTGACCTCACTTGATCGCCGAGCCTACTACATATATGGAGCTTTACACCGTTAGTCGATCTACGCGTTAATTCGTGTGTGTATACACCGGCTCGTCTGGTTTTTATTCGACTTGTACCATTAGAGTGGCCTCTGTAAGCACTGTTGGCTTGTTCCGTTTGTGTACATGTACACGATGCAGTACATGTACGTTGTACGAGAGACTTGTCTGGCTCTGGATGATCATCACGCTTACCTCTAACTGGATCTTATGAAACGTTCCCATTGGCGTAGGTGTGTAGAATTGCTGCATCTTCCTATAGTTAGGTAGGATCTGCGTTCAATATATACATATAATGGATCTACTTTGTAATAACTTGTACGTGGTATTATTTTAAGTACGAAATAATTTACTGAATTGCAAGCATAGAGTAATTTTTAATACGGAGTAACTTACAAACTAATTCTTAGTGTAGAATTATTCTTAAAATTACGGAATAATTTACAGTGTATTTTTAGTATAGAATTATCTTTGATACATTTACAAAATAATTTTATACTAATTGTAAGGAGTTTATATCGTTATAATACAGAAAAATTTACAGAATAATTCGTAATGTAACAATAATTCTGAAATATTTGATATTTTTAAAAAAGATCGTTTCAAGGAACTTCAGAGCTGTTTTTATTATTTGTGGAACACTTTGAACGACGCCTTTAAGTATGGTTTCCTATGTAGGGGTTTGAAACATGTGGTTAATGAGCAGAACATAAAATCATTAAATGTTATACATTCATAGAAATGTAGAATCTTCCAATCACAAAGTTTTAATCGATAACTAAGATAAGAAGATAACCCTGAAGTTTTAATATCATAAATTAGATTGTCAAAGATACTTTACCACATATAAACATATATACAAACGTATTCGATAATACATAATATCCGACGACGTATAAGCAAAGTATATAAGTATAAATAAAAGTGGAAATACAAGCTGGGGTTGATGAACAAAAGAAATCAAATACTATTGTGAAAAGACAGAGAGAGTAAGAGAAAGATATACTGATACTTGATTATTCAATTATCGATGTGATACAACACTATACACAGTAAAGAAGAAAAACATAAGATAAAAATAGAAAGTGACGTGATTTCAGCTATGGTAATCACTATGGCGCACATGTAATCGATTGTATCATTGGAATCTGTATATATTTAGAAATTTCGCTTGAAAAAGTATCTTCCCTGAGAAAACATTAGAGTTGTAACATTTTTAGTACGAGATAGTAAAGCATCTCAGAACTGACATACTATTGTTAAATGAATTCCATAGCTTCCATTGAGTTGGTTAGCTGGAGTGACGTTAATGGAACACTCGGAAAATCATGAGTGGAATACACGAAACTATATTGATAATGTTGACGATATAGTGGTATATAAAATTGAAACGCAAAACCACACGAATCAATAACGATTATTTCACATTTTTTTTTCAAACAATAGAGATGTTTTAAAAATAGAAGGATACACGATATGATTCGATCGAAAATGAGCCAAATAACGTAAAAAATATAATTAATATAGTTGTTCTATTCAATGAAAATCAAACGATTAAATATTTCGAATATTTAGTCACCTAAAAATTTCTCGAAAAGAATTCTACTGTTTAAATTTAATCTTTCAGGCTAATTATAAACGCGTTAATAAAAACGGCTACGATTAACGATCAATGTACAGCTGCTGGAAACGTAGAATAAAAAACCGTTCGTTGCCATTCAGCAAAATCTTTGTGAATCACTTCTGTCACGTTGGGCTCACGTTTATTCAGTGACTGCCGAGTTTGTGATTCATGTGTAAGCACATATAAACCGTGGATCGAATGATTCGCGACCGGAAGTGACAAAGTGTCAATCGAACGAGAAGATTGCCTTCAGGGAACGTGGATTTATATATATATTTTTTTACTTAATTATATATATATAATTATTCCTTACAATTTATCGATGTGGATATTATATAAATTGTTATACTTATAAATTTATCACATGTTTATGTGTAGTACATCCGAACGACTAAAAGGGTCAAATTATTGAGTCAGCTGTGTAAAGATAAGTCTAGATATTTACAGACTTTCGTATTGCTTTGATATGTTCATCATTTGTGTACATAATTATGTACATAAGTAAGCAATTGTGTCAAAGATTAGAGTAAATAAAGTGACTTTGTTTTTAGTACATATTATCGATTCGTCATCTCTTAGTTTCTCGAATTGAAGCATACGTAAATTTTTGTTAGATTTGCAGATCTGTTTAGAGTCATATATTACATTCTTTTAGAAGTTCTGTATTTAGAATAGAAATGATACAAATATATTAATTACTAATGAGAGAGAGAAAGAGAGAGAGCTTTAATAATTGCTTGTTCTCATCTTGGCTCCATGGAAGGTGACTGTAATTAATATTGGAGAACCATATACAAACAATAAGCCCAGACGTCGAGATAAAGAACTATTTCAATGTGTATTGTATAAAGTACAATAACATTGACTTGCCATAAAAAATTTCTTCATATAGTTCTGACTGGGATTTTAGATTTTTACATGTCTATCATTCAGTCGATCCTTTTTTACTGTCACAAATATTTCAAGAGACTGTCGCATCGTAATCAGTTTTGTACTATCGGAAATAGTAGATGAATCCGGCGACTCAGATATGATAATAAGTATGGTCACTATCACGAGTGAGATAAAAGTTTGTTTTCGTTAGTCTCGCGATGATTGAATTTATCAAAATTGATGTTAGCGCTGAAGTGATAAAATTCGATTAGTTAACTTTTTTTTTTACAACATACAATGCGATAAAATATGCTATACAATTAATTTATTAAATTGCTCGCTAATTGCCTCAATGTAACATTTTAATCGATTTACATTTTTTCATAATCATAAAAGTAATTGCAGCATTCACGCAACGAAATACAACGCAATTGGCACAAACGGAATTTATTTCTAAAATATTAAATTACAAAGTTAGGTTTAACAATTGTTGAAACACATTTCAAAGAAATATAAGGAAAATTTTCTCCCGTAATTACTTCCTACATCCGGCGTCTTGTTTCTTTACTCGCGTAATTCCTTTTATGCTACGTAAAATTCGATCGATGTGTGTGGAATGCAAATAGCCAAGAGGATAAAAGACCTTGTCCTTCGGGAGCGATTCGAGGCTATTTGACTTCGATAAAGAGCCTGCCACGATGTACGTGATTCGACCCATGCGTTCTTTATAGTTTCCTACAACCTGTTCCTTTGACCCATCCAAAGCAGAAATATAAAATATGAGTTGACCTTTTTGTTAAAATTATTATTAAATAAAATAATTTCGTCTGCGTTTTATGATACCTCTATAGTATATCCTTAGTGTATAATTATTTGCCTCTGAATTTACCTCTATGTGGTTGGGTATTACTATCCTGTAAATGTCGACAAATAATAGATGACAGGCATTTCATACTCTACTGTATAATTTTTATTTTTCCGAGTGTACGCTATTGCTGTAAGCGTGGTTGGCGTTAAACTTTCTATTCGACAAATCGAAGACGACAATACGGAAGTTGTAATCAGTCTTCAAGCGGCCGTACGCAATTTTTTCCAAGCTCCGTGTGACTCAACGTGCAATACGAACAATAGGCTTGTCGTCCATTCAACAGCATCCGTGTCGTACTCAATAATTGTACTACTTGACAATTTTTAGAAAGTTTCCGCGAAAAAACGTAAACAAGAGTTTCTCTTTCGGGGATCTTTAAATATAAGTTCCGGGCGATGTAGATACATATTGATATTTCTTGTAGTATTTTCAATATTCGATGGAGAGTTATGAAAGAAATTTCTTCTATCATTAGTAGATTACGGATATTTATACATTTTTAGAAGATTTAAAAAAATGCAGATAATACGCACATCTAAAACATTTTAAATATAATATCTGTATACGTAGAAGAGATATGAATCTGCAATGAGCATCTTACTGCTCTGATACTGTTATTATTTACATTGCATTAACAACTGCAAGTTTCCACGAAAAAACGTAAATAAGAGTTTCTCTTTCGGGGATCTTTAAATACAAGTTCCGGGCGATGTAGATACATATTGATATTTCTTGTAGTATTTTCAGTGTTCGATGGAGAGTTATGAAAGAAATTTCTTCTATCATTAGTAGATTACGGATGTTTATACATTTTTAGAAGATTTAAAAAAAATGCAGATAATACAAACATTTAAAACATTTTAAATATAATATCTGTACACGTAGAAGAGATATGAATCTGCAATGAGCATCTTACTACTCTGATACTGTTACTATTTACATTGCATTAACAACTGCAACTGAATTATAGACTCGTGTAAAATATATTTTTCGAGATCCATGTTATGTAAAACATAGATGATGACAAACACGCTAAGTGCCTCATAATTTAGTACCCAGGTTCTAGGTGAAGTGGCACGTACAGTCCTGCATGGATCTCAATCACTCAGAAATATAAGTTCCGTTATCGATTGATCTTTGGATCCTCCTAATAAGAGAAAGCGGAAGAAGATTCTTATTCGACGAACAGATCCCTTTACGGAGTCATTTCCATAATTGATAAATATGCAATTTGTCGCAAATCGTGACCGAGTACGTGGAATTAAAATGGATAAATTGCGATATTGTAACTCACGGTACAGAGTCTAAAGTCACGAAGAATTTCTCTGAATATTTACGTGACAAACGAGTCTTAAAACCATTTTTTATCTCTTGTCATTTTCAATGCTTTTTCACTTCTTCAAAGAATGAATAATGTTCGCAATCGATTAGTTTAACACCAGACAGCTGTAACGTTATTGCTCTCGGTATTTCTGGCAAAAATTTCATTACGTTCACTACTTTTGTTTCCTTCTGTCTGATATGATTTGACAAAGCAGTATTTAATAGAATTTGTTATTAATAATATGTTTGTCAAAAAAGCATTTTATTAAAAGTACGTTTGTATTTCCAGACTCAAAAACATGTTGACTATCTGGAATGCATGAAAATCGTCTGAAGGAAGAAAGGAATATAATACTCAAAAACATCGAGGGATATTGAAGCAATGTGATATACGCGCGAATCTGTAGACATAACTGTTTATTATATCAAAAATCATAAGTCAGGATGGCTCTATCCATCTATTTGTTAGCTGCTATTACAGTTTTGGGAACGGTGTACGGTTTGGAAGGGCCAAACATATGTACCAGGCAAGAAACGTAAGTGGATTAGATTTATTAAAGATTTATGAAAGTGCAATGATTAACGATATTACATAAAATGATAAACGATTATCTACTTAACTTATTTTCTCAAATCGTTATCAGAAGATGGTGGTCTTTATTCGAGAAGATATTTAGCAAAACAATGGATTTCTAATAAAAATTCAAGGCCATATCTATAAAAGAATAATCACTACATACTTTGTTTTCCTTCATAATTTATTAAAACAATAATTATTATCATCGTTCATGATGTTTTAGTAAAAGTCCGTAAAAGTAAATTCCTACATATCTTTTTAAGTTTTCCAACTGAATTAAAATAAAAAATTTTTTTCTAAATTAAAATTTAATTTATTGAGAAGTCTATTAAATAAAGTTTTTCAAGAGCAAAATTATAATAGATTTAGAAGATCAGTTTTATTTTAATTGTCAACCTTCCGATGCTACCTATTCTGTTTTCACGACTCAGTGCTTGTCTTTAATACTTGGTTGATGTTAGGTATACGATAACAGTGAGGATATCGGAGCAGAAACCTTATACTGTACGAGAGAACACTTGGTGCTTAAGCTTTCCGCCAAGATGCTCCAAATATAGGGTGGTATTCAAGACGATATTCAAGGAACAGGTGAATAGAATAGTATTAAATATGTAAAAGTTACTAATTAATTAAGAGCTAATTAACAATTTTCGAAAAATTAACGTTTTAACGTTGTTCGATTAGGAAATAACAAAACAGAGACCAGTAGAAGAGTGTTGCAAAGGCTACACAAAGACCAATGATGACAATCGTTGCATTCCAATCTGTTCCAAGGACTGTGTTCATGGCACTTGCATTGCACCAGACGTCTGCAAGTGTGAGTCAGGATATGGGGGTCCGTTATGCGATTATAGTAAGCATTAGATTTTGTTATTTATCTAACATATTCCTTAAAATCATCGAAATACTCAAACCAGACATCTTCAGAGAATACTTTCACCTTATCTTTTATTCTTGGTGTAGTATTCAGTTTTCATTGTCTAGAAATTAGTTATAGAACTGTTTGTGAAAGAATAAAAATTCTCATTTTTTTGACTATTCAATTTCTATTTTTGTTACTTTAAATACTGAGTACGATTCAAGATACTTTCTTAAAATCAATCAATCAAATCAAAATCAAAAAGATTTAAGTAATTGTTTCTTTTACTTACTCATAGTAAATACAAGTATATTTGTAACTTAACAGAGTGTCCATCTGGAAAATGGGGCAAGTCTTGCGAAATGGATTGCATGTGCCAGAACGGAGCCACTTGTGACCCATTCGACGGCAAATGCTTGTGTAACAGAGGCTGGACCGGTAAATACTGTAGCCAAGAATGCCCTCCCGATCGATATGGTCAAGATTGTGGTGAAGAGTGCCGTTGCAGAAACGGTGGAAGCTGTCACCACATTTCTGGCGAGTGCCATTGTGCTCCTGGTTACACAGGACCCCTGTTAGTTGATCTATCTATTTTATTATTGAAATGTAATGAAGTGTAAAATATTAGAACACAATTTTTAAATCGCTTTAATAATTCTTTTTTAGTTGCGACGATTTGTGTCCGCCGGGAAAACACGGCGATGAATGCAAATCAGAATGCAAGTGTCAGAATGGTGGTTCTTGCAATCCTACAACCGGCGAATGTTATTGTACACCTGGATGGACTGTAAATATTAATTGATATTTTACGAGATTTTATTGTAATCGTGTCCATGCATGATCTAAAATAGATTTTATTTTAAAATAGGGTTCAGTCTGTGCGAACCGGTGTCCGGAAGGTTTCTGGGGTAAAAACTGTTCTCAAGAGTGTGATTGTTACAATGGTGCTGGATGCCATCATATCACTGGAGAATGTGAATGTAAACCCGGTTATTATGATGAAAAGGTGACCACTCTTTCAGAAATACTTAATTATTCTTATTAATTATTGATATTTTAGTATATATGTTACTTAATATGTTAAATACAAATAACAAATAATTTTGAAGATAAAAATTTTTTACAGTGTTTAAAAATTTGCACCGGAGGAACGTTCGGTTTAAATTGTACAAGCAACTGTAGCTGCGAAAATGGTGCAATTTGTTCACCGATTGATGGAACCTGTACTTGCAGTCCCGGTTGGATGGGTGAAAAATGCAATAAGCGTGTTTGTCACAATGAATTCTGGGGACCCAACTGTACAAAAGTATGTAATAATATAGATAATGCGATATTCACTTTTCTGCAATGTCTCTTTAATACTATAAAATAAATACTATATTTATGAACGTTGCTAGGTTTGCGAGTGTGAGAATGACAATACAGAAATGTGTCATCCGTGGACTGGAAAGTGTATTTGTAAACCAGGATGGGATGGCGATACTTGTACCAGACCTTGTCCGTTTTATATGTACGGGAAAGGCTGTCAAAATCGTTGTAATTGCAAGAACAACGCGCAGTGTTCACCCATAAATGGAACTTGCATTTGTGCGCCAGGATACAGAGGTGAGGACTGTAGTGAAGTATGTCCTGACAACACTTATGGCGAAAATTGTGCACAAAAGTGTATCTGCAAAAATGGTGCCACTTGTTTACCCGAGAATGGCCGATGCAACTGTACAGCAGGTAATAAGTTACACTATTACGAGCACAAAAGTTAATCAATTAATACGAATTAATATACAAAAATTGAATAATTCTTAACCAAAAGTAAAAGATGTAATTTATCATTTAATCATGCGAGAGTAATTAAAAAACAATCAAAGGAAGTATCTTTAAAATGATAAGCATTTTGTAATTGTATAATTTAGTATTTTTGTATCTTTATTTTATGTTGTTTGCTTCAAGTTAATTCATTCTTTAATTGTATGATCGTATGAATTGCATGAACAATTACTAACTGTAGTTTTTGATAGTATGCCATTTTCGCAAATTTGTGGATTTTTGTTTTAAATATATAGTTGTAGAGTTATTATTTGTAATTAATGTATCAAAATAATAGTAAGGTAAGTAATTCGTATTTAGTGAGAATTATTCAGTTTAGAAGTCTTCTTTAGAATGTTTTCTTGTTTCTTATGTTACATTCAATTTTGTTCCTGCATGTATTGTTATTACATTTTGCTAGGATGGGTTGGTGTTTCGTGTGATCGTCCCTGCGACGACAAGTCTTTTGGCAAGGACTGCGAGGACAAATGCAAATGCTTTAACAATGCTGCCTGCAATCCACAAAATGGTAAGGGGGCTGGTTGCAACGATTTCTTTTAGTTCTAGAGAAAGTTAATGCTTCAAATCATTAACAAAAAACGCATTAATTTTTATAGATCCATGATTAGATGGTTTCTTTTATTTCTCGATGATTGTATTTCCATATTTTTTTATTCTTATGTAATTTTATTTTCATACATTTTGAGACTCACGTTTCTTAATTCTTTGTTTCCATTTTCATTTCGTTGCACTTGCACCAAAACACGTTACCTTTTTTAAACACCTGCAGGCACATGCACGTGTGCAGCTGGCTTCACCGGCGAATTTTGCCAAGATCATTGTGAAAAAGGATTTTTCGGGCTGGGATGTACTCAGGTCTGCGATTGTCACAAGGAAAATAGTTTAGGCTGTGATCCTGCCACGGGTCGTTGCATCTGTAAGCCAGAATGGCGAGGTTTGTTTCTTCTTTTAATTCGTCGATCAATCGCCATACATTTGAAAAACTACAACAATTATCCTCTCCTTGTGGTACCATTTTAATATCTTCCTTACATCATTATTCATATCTACCATATAATGTACAAAACAGAAATTTTGAACTACTAAGTAGGTTTCCTGTCCATTCGTTTAATGTACCACGTATTTTAACGTAGAATTTTTGAAAAGAAATTGAAATTATTGAGAAAGACTGGAAAACTAGTTGTTTGATGGCGATTTGGTCTTCGATAAAATTTTCATTTTTAATGACATAAAACAGGAATCCGTTGTGAAACCAAGTGTCCAGAAGGCCTTTATGGTGATGACTGTCATTCACAATGTGAGTGTATGAACAATAGTTCATGTGATCCAGAAACAGGCACTTGCATTTGTGCCAGAGGTTGGGAAGGAATTGATTGTTCTCAACCCTGTAAAGAAGGGTGGTATGGCGTGCGTTGCAAGGAAAAGTGTCCAGAAAAAATACAAGGTAAAAATAACAATTTTAGGTGAAGATGAAATAAATCAAGCTTTCGCAGTTCTGCTAGAAAATAACTATCGTTAACATTTGTAGTCTGTAGTTTCTAGTACATTTTTATACTTTAGATTATATGGTATTGTATCATATGTATATAAAAATTTATTAATTCAAGTAGTACTTCAGCATGTTCATGATAAGCACGAAAACAACAAACTAATGCTTTGATCATTGATGTGAAAAATATAGTCATTTTTATTTGTATACCCTTACTCAAACACTTCAATAAAAGTGGTAAGTTGTCAATTCATTTAACTGTTACTGTAACACTCTTCACACAAACTAAAATAAGGTACTAATAAATAAAGCTAGAACTATTTATTCGAAATAGTAATCGTAGAATTTATTTTTTAGGAAACATGACATGTGATCATGTCTCTGGTGAATATGTTTGCCGACCTGGATACTTAGGGTTAACATGTGAGCATCCTTGTCCACCTAATCGTTATGGATTAAATTGTGCTAATCATTGCCGCTGTAAAAACGGTGGCGAGTGTCATCACGTTACAGGTAAAATTTTACTTACCGCTTTCGCAATTTATTCGAATCTAGAATTTTATTACAAAATAATATTTACAAATTCATAAGTTTTTTAGTCCTAATAGCTCTATTTTGCAAGATATTGCATCATCAGTTATATTAGGTACATAATGTAGGGTTCATACTAGATGTTATATGAAACGAATTAATGGCTTCTTTTACATGCATACCATTTTAGGCGTGTGTCAATGTCGACCTGGTTGGCAAGGCGAATTCTGCCAAACACCCTGTCCAGACGGGACATATGGCATGAACTGTAGTCAACATTGTACATGTCAGCACGGAGGAAAATGCAGATCTAATGATGGTCATTGCCGTTGTGCACCTGGTTGGACTGGTACCAAATGTACTGAGAGTACGTAAAAAAAAAATTATACAAATAATATCGAGAGAGGCTAACAAAATAAATATAACATAAATGTTTTTCGTATTCGTAAATCTAGTCTGCCCAGAAGGGTATTATGGCGATCACTGTATGGAACCATGTGACTGTAAGAATGATTTCTATATTTGTCATCCTGTTGAAGGTTGTGTCTGCAGACATGGATACACAGGTATATTATTTCAAATCTGTCAGTATTAATATATCTTAACTAATACTGGAATATATTTCCTTTTAGGTCCAAATTGTGACGAAGAATTATTTTCACGTAACATTCAAGAGAGGGATGAAACCGGCTATGGCGTTATGGTAGCAGGATTTTTATTTGCTGTAATTATTGTTATTGTAATGATATTCGCAGGATGGGTATATCATCGACGCAGAGTAGCAGATTTGAAGAACGAAATTGCACAAGTGCAATATATCGCTGAACCTGCTTCTCCTCCAGGTATTTATTTCAAACAAATCTGTTATTTATAGTGGATTATAAAATACTTATAATCAACAATGATATCTTTTATATAGAGCAAACTCAGTTTGATAACCCCGTGTATGCCTATCAAGGCTCTTCAAAATTCGATGATGGAACAGCTACTTTATTGAATAACTTCCAATTCAGAAATAATCTTGGAACAAGCAAGAAGATAAATAATGAGAAAGCTAAACTTGGAATGAACAGCTGTACGGATGATGAGGATGATTGCAAAGGTATTGTTGGCAATAGCATAGTACACCAAATTGTAAGTTCTGTAAAATGATCTTATGTTTTCTTTGACTGCCGTTAGGATCACTTCGATATGATCTAAAGAACAGAGATGCAGATATGGGAAATCCAAACCTTAATGTGTACCATAGCATCGACGAAATGGATGGGAAAAAGATCGAACATGTTTACGATGAAATCAAGCAAAATAACGACGAATCAGAATACGATCAGTTAGATAATCCAAGACCGGTTAGCGGTTATAAACAGTACAGTCGAATGCCAAATGGTTTCTGCTCGAAATCGTCGGACAATGCAGGACCTAGTAGTTTGAAAGATAAGGACCCAGAACTTGGTGAAATGTAAATTTATCTTAGATCTCAGGCTGAATCATGCAGGTTTAAAATTTTAATATTATATGTCTTTGATGTAACTTAAAGAAGCAGATTTTAAGAATCCTATCATTTTGAATGATTAGTCTGTTGATACCTTTAAAATTTTCACATGTTATTAATCTGAGTCTTAAGAAAATCTTCAGAAAACCTTAAAAAACCTCATAAAAGCATAAGTATTTTCATTTAAAAAATACAAATGTATTTTGATTGCTCAGTATATGCATGTACATAGTTTTATAATAATGCTGCGAATAGTCAAATGGATATTTTATTTATAAAATCGTATATTCATAGTGATTGTTTATCCTGAACGTGTTAGGCTGTCTCTTTTCGTAATATGATGTTTACTGAAACTTATATGATAGAACATCTGATGCAATATTATTAATATGAATAACAATTTGAAATAAGTAATTGTGCCGTAAACAGTCTTAAAAAAACTTATTTAATAGTAAATTCAGTGCTTTTTTATTGTTTATGACCGAAAAGATAATGATACAATCTAGATAGGAGTAGGACGTATCAAAATTGTACAAAAGGATTTGTGATATTTACAAGAATTGTACAAAATTTATTACTTAACGTATCAAATTTTACTGGAAGAAATAAAATGATAGTTGATTACTTTTGCATACGAGCATGCCTTGTAGTGCCTTGGAAGAAGCATGCATTACAAAATTTAATAATATAGTTTATTTTCTTTTATCTTTATATACAAAAAATGTTGGAACCTAGAGATGCAATAATGGAGTTAAAAATATCCAGTATGTCTAAGATATCTATCGTGTCTTGTAAATTAGATCACTTATAATGTAAATTGGCAAATAAGGTACAAAATCGTTGTGTAAGTCTGTTTAAGCAATGAGAAGCCGGTTTCACGATCTCAAAACATGCATATGATATACATTCAAATGATCATTAATACTAAAAGATTTGTCCTTTTTTGTTTCTTTGCATTTTGTGAAGAGACATACCTACGCGGTATTTATATATGTTCACCACTTCTTATTTTAAGGACAATTTATTTCGTATATGTGCAAGAATATATTTGTAAGTAATTTAGAAACAAACGTAGCATACTTTTTTTTTATTAGTATAGAGTATCATCATACATTAAGAAATGCATATTTTATTCGTCTATACGTATATGTTTATGTATACACATACATACACATATAAATATACGCTCATAACAAATAACAACAGAAATCTATTTAAAAAATCATTCATGAGATATCGTCAAGTGGAATCGTATTTATATCTTTTATATTAGACAATATTCTATGCCTATTTTTTATTTTCCGAGAAATGTCTATTTTTACGATTTTATATATACACTATTTTTATTTTTAGATGAATTCAGAGAAAACAGATTGTTGTGATCAATATAAATACTTTTGTAAATATCGTTAAATTAGGATGTAACGTAAAATCAATAATTCCTAAATATATGTATATTAATTCCATAGAATATTATTTTAATCACGTCTCGTCTCTGCTTTCTCTGTTCATCACGCGAGATCTGTAACGAGTGGCTTTAATTAAGTTCAAAGTAGGCGACGAGATCCAGTAAAATCCACCAAGAAATTGTAAAAGCGCCGCGAAACTCAAACAGAGATTTGTGTCTGTAATCAGAAGTTCATTTCTACATGATAAGTTTTATTGATCACCCCTACATTTGTAACTTCTTTTACCGAAATAAAATTTTGTTACAAAAACTTACCGTGTATAAAATAAAAACCAAGAATGGATAAACCCACGATAGTTGAAAATACTTTATAAATAGAACGAACCATTTCAGATCCAAGAACATCATACAATGCCAAGTCTTGACAACTTGATAAACTGCCAATACTGGCACCACCCAGGAAGGTAAAAACCATCATCCATAAGTAACTACTTGCATAAGTTAAACCTAGAAATGTCTTTTTTTCAGAACACAAATTCATTAAAACTCACTTTTCAATAATTACAAAAATATCTTACAGGAAGAAATTATTTACCTACTAAACTGATACCACAAAACCAAGATGCTATGCCAAAGTATAGTCTTCTATTCTGACTTGTAAATGTCAATACTTTGTAACTAACAAGATTTGGTAGGAGGGTACTGAAACCAGCCATGATGGATAGAAACATCCAGAAATGGGAATTATTTGTATTTTCATAAGACAAAATGGGTAACAGAAGCCAGAAAAAGAGAGTAGATACTTTCATCCCAACCCAGCCAATTGTTGCAACCCAAAATCGGAAGTTCTTCAGAATTTGAAATTGATGCTGCCATTTCTTATCCAAATGAATCACTGGATTTACAAATAAGTCCACATCTTCATCCAAATCTTCATAAGCATAAATATTATTTCCGTCATTTAGTAACCCTCCTCCATGTGTCTTTTCATCAGGTTGACCATATTCAAAATTTTCTATATCATCTTGACCATCTGGATGTTGTGAATTCTCAGGAGCATCAAAGGAGATTTTTATAGGAAGTTCAGTGTCTTCTTCAGTTGATAAGAGTAGACTGTAACGAAATAATTTTTTGTATGTTAAATATTGAAAGCTTTATTTCTTATTAATTATTATTTAAGATATTCTAAACAAGAACCTATAAGGAGAAATTTGCTGTGGAGGAGGAAACCGAAAAGTCAATATTCCAAATGCAGTAGGCAATAAAACCATGGTTATCAGTTGTAAACCAGTTTTCAATTTAGCTTCATGCAACAACAGATTTGTGATACTCGGGATAAACAGAAGACCAAAAGAAACTCCAATATTTCTTAACATCAGAGCTATAAGGAGCTTCTTTCTGAAATACTTCCTCAAAACATAGTCACTCAATAGCATAATAAAACTGGCGCCTATACCCATTACTGCACCAGCACTGGTGCTGGCCAAATAAGCGCCAACCCCGCCAGTTGCAAGATATCCGGATGCTACAATTCCAACCATCAGGAGAAGTACTCCTATTATGCCTACTAAACGGGGCATCGGCGCCATACTCACGATCATTTTTGTCCAAGGATCTAGAAAAAGTTGAATGGATTAGTAATAATTGTATGAAAATTACAAGTTACTAAACTGTGTATATACCCGCTAGAGTCCAAAATGCAATAAATAGTATAGGCGTCAAAATAATTTTTTCATTCCATAAATCAAAATCAGTAGATTTAGTTTCATGAATGTATGCCAGAACTATTCCATACATTGCTAGTATACTTGGAACAGTCATCTATAAAGATAATAATACAATTTTGATCGCAGAGTAAAGAACGAGAAGGTCGAAGAGAAAAATGTATAAATTAATTTATTATACAGGGTGTTTAGAAAAAAGATTGATAACACAAAAGATTTTGTACTTACCTAATTTTCTAAAATGATAATATTTACAAGAATTCATAATAAAACGATAGAGATTCATTTTAATCTTTTGAAAAATGTCGACCGATACTACGGTTCTTAAGATGATCATGTTATAATATGTACCTGTAAATAGATTATTTAAACTTGATCGTTTTACGAATCTTGCGTATTTCTATGAACATCTTTAAGATTATTTTACGTAAAATAATATATTTAATATTATGGGCATAAATTATTGAATGTGAATGTTCTAAATACCCTGTATAAGTAACACATAATATCGAGAACTATTCAATTTAAAAAAAAAAATGAAAAAATATATTGTTATAATCAGATTACTAACCTGGACTAAAAATACTCCACAGAGAACAATCCATGCGTAACCACCGTCTGGAACTGTAGGACCCAGCTCTGGAAATGACGTGAAGACTTCATCGAGACGAAGACGTTTAGCTGATGACATTATTTATTACATAAAAAACAAACAATTCAGTCAAACGGATACAGTTGAAATGCAAGAGTAATTTCGACGCATACAATGAACATTCAGGCGTTTCTGAAATATTATCTAATCTTGCTTAAGATGTCAATGGTCTGATAGCCAACGATAAGGAATAGCAAATCTAAGAATATTATGTGTACGTATGCATTTTCCGTTGAAAACATTCAATCGATCAATCCACAAGTAAGGGGAAATTTAATAAGGTCAGTGAATACACTTTTAAATATAAATATATATAACATTTATTCGGTACTAGATATACTCGAGTCAATAACAATATCAAAATTACATGTTCCTCGTTTATAATTATTAAGTCAATAAATTTAGCGTGTTAATGGCGTAACAAATAGCTTGTAAGAATATTCAGTGATGGTTCTATCCTTTTTCTTTACTTCTAAATTAATCACCATATATTGCATTATAAATATGAATGCCTCATTATATTGTTAAACATACCTTATTATATTTTAAATTACTTATGACAAAAACGAAATTGTGTATTTGTGTGTTATATAATAAAAAAGAATGGAACTTCTCGAGAGTTTAAAAATGATTGATTATTTTAACCGAAGAGCGAGTTTAATTAGCGTTAAATCTCTTCTTTGTTAGTTCTTAATCGAAGAACCTTTTCATTTCATTCATAAATCTTCTCGAGTATCACCAGTTGCTATCGAGGTGTATCGTACCCTCTTGTTCACCGAATCTAATATAGGCTCAATTTTCTTTTGTAGTTTCGTGCGTTGTACATAAATTAAAGCGCACACCAGTCCTATTAACACTATACAGAGGAAAAAGAGCAGAACAGTTGCACCGCGTGGAGTTGATGAGAACAATTTCGGCGTACAGTTCTTTGTTTCGTGTATTTCATGATGTATTTCACCTATAAAAGTAAATTACATTTAATTTCATATCGTGTTTGGCAAAAAGATAATTTTTATCTAATACAAGTACCTTCAAAACATTTCAAATTGTCTTTGTTACGAACGAACACTTTTGTCTTCCTCATCCACTTTATAAAGGGATTTAATTTGCACGAACACACAAACGGATTTCCAGTGAAATCTACAGCTATGCTTTGATTATGCTTGATAAGCGTGTCCATAGCGTGCAGATCATGATCGACCACTTTTGTGAACTTATTTCGTTGAAGATCCAAGAAACGTAATTTGTGGAGACAGGATATATTAAAATGCAAAGCGGTAAGTGCATTATCGCCGAGATAAAGGTCCAAAAGATTCGGGAGATCGCAGAATACATTACTGTCCCGAAATTCTGATATTTCATTTTGTTCCAAATGCAGCTTTATCAGTTGCGTTAAATTACTACAATAATTACAAAACATTATTAATAATTCATAAATTTATCGATTGGGGAATTAAAATTAAAGAAACTGGAATTTATGAATCCGATACCTATTGACAAAAATATCATGCAGTGTTGCTGCAAGATCTCTCGGTGGACCATCTTCGAAGGCGTCAGTTAAATGGAGTTCCAAGAGGGAGACGAAATTAGAGAAAACCCTGGGATGACTTCTTGCAGGATCCAACGATAATTCGTTGAAATCTAAAATAAGTCGTTCGACGTGTTGGACGTGATGGTATGCCTTCCCTCGAATTTCTCTTATTTTATTGTTAGACATATCTATCACTCTTAAGTGAGGCAAACTATCCAGTGTGCCGAATACGTTCCATGGAAGCTCTCCGAGATTGTTCCCAGTAAAAATAAGCACCTAAAAATAGCACAAATATATCAATTGGTTTGTCAAATTTTATAACTAGACCGCGAATATTTATGCAAATTCATATCTTTACAAATATAATTAAAATGGGGCCTAGCTATAAAATTGTTTTGCTCTTTAAACGTTATGAAAAGTAATATACTTTAGATATCTTTTATATTTTTGCACGCTATATGGATTCTATGCATTATTGCAGTTTTAAATTTCTCATAAATACATAAAAATTCGTAGTTTATTTATAACTAATACAAATATTAATCTTTAGTACAATGATCTTACTTGTGTGTCGTTCGGCAAGTGCGATAACGGCGCCGCGTTATGAAATCCTGATTCAGTACAATTAACGACATACTGATGGTGATTCTCGTAGCATGTCCTCATGCAATAGCAACGATTTTCAAAAGATGGTCCACACTCCACTTTGGCGGTTTCTAACGTTTCTAACGAATGCCAATTAGGGTCGCAAACATTGGAAAAGTCAGCGGTGGATGTGCATATTAAAAAAAATATTGCATAAAATTTCTTCATTATGCATCTAAAATGAATAAATAAATCATATATTCAACATATCGATACCAATCTTATCTAATTCCGGTCTTACATACGTATAGGTTCATTTGTCAATACAATAAAAGTTGTTAAGCTAAAGACATTATATCTTTTTCATCTATTATTTTTTTCAAACACTATAACTGTAGTCCATTTCATTTAATGTCTCAATATTTTGATACCTGTAATAAAAATTTTTATTTTAAATATTGCCGCGCAAAAGATATTTAAAATTGCATCTTCTGATTGGCCGAAGCAAAATGAATTTTAAATCTAACACTACACTCGACCAGTAAGGTTAGTTTCTTGTGATCAAGCGTACGAGATATGTTTTGAATGTTTTTACACATAATAGTTCTACGTAGACAAAAATTGAATATTATACTTTAATGAAACTTGTGCAAATGAGTAATTATGAAGGTCATGTAATGAGTGTTATGAAAAATGTTTTCGGCTACGAAAATTTTAAAAATAACATTCAAAGAAATGCCATTATTTCTATTTGCGAAGGTGAGTATTTTTTAATATAAAAACTTGTGTTATGCGTTAATTGTTAAGTCTATTAAGAACTGTATTAAATGTATATAATACTTTTAATATATATGAAAATATGGTGTAAAGACACGAAAATACTGTTCCACTATAATTATTAATATTGCAAAATTTAATTTAAAGAAACAGATTAAAAAGTACAATGTAAATTTGTAGGTGCAAAATATGTATTTATATCTATGCCTCCTGGGTTTGGTAGATCTCTTTGCTATCAATTACCAGCACTTATACAAAAAAAAGTTGGAATTATTTTTTCTCCCAAATTATCTTCTATGAAGGTAACATTTCTGATACTTAAAAAACGTTAATTGAATAAACTGGATTAATTAATTTTTCTAATGTGTACTAAATAATCATGTATTTTCAGAAAGAAATAGATTTCTTAAGAAGCAAACACATTAATGTTGGTTTGCTATCTAGGAGCTCCAAAGAAAAAGAAAGGTATAATATTTTAAAAGATTTGACATCAGTATCTCCAAAAATAGTATTATTATATGTAACTACTGAAATGAATACTTTAACCTATTTTAAGGTAAAGTATTTTAAAACTTTAACTTTACAATGTAAGATTAACTTTCAATTAACTTAACAATTTATTAACAGAAACTTGTCATTTTATTACAAGAGCGTAGCTTATTGTCTTATATTGTATTTAATGAAAGTCATTGTTTAAGTGAATGGGGATATGACTTTAAACCCGGTTACAAAGATATAAATGCATTTAATGACAAACTGAAATTTGTTCCTAAAATTGCAGTAACTACAACTGTTACTGATAAGGTATTAAGGGAATAATTTGAATTATTTACAGCAAATATTTGATTGTTCTTAATTAAATATTTCAACAGGTAACCACAGATATTTGCAAATTTTTAACATTAGAAGACCCAAAAGTTTTTAAAATACCTATACAGCAAATTAATGTACACCTTGATGTGTGGTTTTTAGATTTACTTTCTGATCCCTTTGAACATCTTAAAACTTTTATTGTAGGAGTACTTGGTCTTTTTAATTCATCTGCTCATAAGGTAAATCTATTTGTTCTTTTATGGGTCTATAACGTAAATATTTATCAAGATTATCTGTATTCAGATAGATGAAGGTTTTGGCATTATTTACTGTCGAGAAATAGCTACTGCAGAGTTGTTAAAAAATAAGTTAAGTGCTCTAGGAATATCTACGCTTGTCTGTCACCATGGTAAGAAAATTATGGATTAATTATTAATCTTTATATTTATGAATCTCAGATTTCATGGTTACGATATATTTTAGGATTAAAAAAGAGTATCCGACATATTATTGAAAGTGAATGGGAATCTGAGAAAATTCATGTTATCATTACAACGTATGATTATGGATTTATACATAAGAAATCAATCAGGTTTACATATATCACAATAAAAAAAATGATATTTATTATTAATATATAATTCCATATAATTTATAAAATATTTAATCAGGTGCATAGTTCATTGGACAATACCTGAAAATATTGCCAAGTATTATAGAGAATGTACACAGATACATTCAGAGAATGATTATACATATTGTAGAATATATTTTAGTATGAAAGAACATTCTTCTGTGAAACACGTTATTGAAAATCGTAAAATAATGAACGATATAGAACATATTCGGAAACGATTAAGTGAATATGACAAATTTGTCTCTTACTGTCTTTTAATAATGTAAGGAGTTTAAATTCGTCTAACCATTTCTTTTCCACAATTTTACAAAATTAGATCATAAAATTTGGCTTAGGTGTCGGCATGTAGCTGTTAATCAATACTTCGGGCACATAATAGCATCTTGCAAAACGAATTGTGACGTTTGTAAAAACGAAGAAATAGTAAAAATCAGGGTACATAAGTTTATTGCATATTCAGAAAACCTTGAAGGAATAAAATACAATATGTAAGTATCATTAATACTCAATCTTCAAATCTTATAATAACTTACAAATAGCTTTCAATTCGTAGCTGCGATATTAATGAGGATGTGAAGAAACAACAAACAATAGCCGAAAAGCGATTGAATACAGTTTCAAAATTTACGGAACAATCGGGTATAATTCCACAAGTTAAGGAACAACCAAAAAATAGCTCAGAAATAGAACATAAGTTATTAAAATCCGTCAGTAAAAAAATTGCTGTGAATACGGATAATGATGTAGAGTGTATCAAGCAATGGGATGGTAAGTTTTCGCTAAACAAGGAAGAATGGTTATTAGCAGAAAAAATTTCTCTTAAAAAAGTTCACCAGTCAGTAAAGAGCGGTATTCAAAGTAACGCAAAGAATACGGCGAAAACCGCGAAAGATAATTCACGTATGATACAGTTAAGTCAACACGCGATAGCGCAGTCTTTGCTGGATAAATACAAGTTAGACGGAACAGTGATATCTTTGAAAATGATATCTTGTAGCTCGCAAAATAATATTTATCAATCTACTAAACCAAAAATAATTAATATCAATCCCTGCAATAATAAACATAAAGATGAACAAAGGTGCGAGTCTAGTTCTTCGAAAGTTTTAAAGAACGATGACGAAATAAAGGTGTGTAAAGAAAAGGATCGTGTTTCAAAACAAAATTCTGGCGGATCCAGCACTATCGAAGATAAACAGTTAGATAAAAACTTGAGAAAACGTTTCGTCAGCGCAGATATATGTCCTGAAGATTACAAATTAAAAAGAAGAAAATTAGAGCACGAAAATGAATCAACTACCGGGACAGGAATAAATAGAGATAGAGGAAATGCTTTTGATTCGTGTTTTGAATGGATTAAGAATGATTCAAATGAAAAGCCGACGCATGAGCATGTAACGATAGAACGTGTGATGAATACATTTTCATTGGATAGACATTCAATAACGATAACACTGCGAAAGAAGTGAAGTTAGAGCGAACTAACGTGTACGCTTTGAAAAGTACTCGATACACGCAATATTGTACATATTTGTACCATATTTATCAATGTATTTATCAAACATGTAAGTTAATCAAAGGTGCAATTGTACTTCAAATAGGACACAAGTCATATATGTTACAGAATGGAATTATGTACATAGAATACAATTGTTAAAAATAATATGATTAGTATTAATTGTTTATTAGTATTTATGAGTATGTTAAATGGTAGTCACGATAAAAGACACATTGCAATAGTTATTATATCATATTATTACGTAAAAGCGTATCTATTTCCACAATAGGTAATACAAAATTTTTTCTAATACTATTAAAATAATGGAAGAATATTAGAAGGAAGAATATTTATAGGTTGATGATATCTCATGCAAGATAACTTTTATTTTATTACGATAGATCGAACTGTACCGCATCAAAGCGAAGTAGGTCGTCGAGTCATACTCGTAAAACGTCAAACATGCTTGCCCACGCAACAGGTGATACTGAGTACAAAATATTGTTATGCTAAAACTTCTCTAGTTTTACGTTGTTAAATGTTTGTTTTACATATATGCATCTATTTGTATCAGTAATTAAATTTCATTTTATTTTTATACTGATTATAATAATTAAACTTCATTAATTACTTAAACTTTCAAATCGCCCATTTTAATAAAAAAGTGAGTTATAATTTCTATATTATAATTTTAATTAATATCATTGTACAGAAGTTACCTACATATGATATAGTCACTTTCATTATCATTTCCTAATAAAAGACAAGAAAAAGAGGGAAAGGAATTGTTAATTTCACTATTTCGCAAGTGCAGGAATTAACGATACAATTCAGGGACGATGTCTCGCCGGTCCAAAAATAAACAATTATTTAAGCATCATTGGTACTCACCGCTCGAAGCAACAGGAGGTACAGAAAGATGAGAAAGAGGTGGAGGAGGAGGGATGAGATCGTGATTCACCCGAGTTCACCGGTGAATTCGTTTCAGAAATCACTAAAGGAATCTCTTTGTTTTCATCTTTCCCTGGTCCCCTTTTTAAACTTGAATTTCACCTTAATAGTTTCAACAAACTTTCAAAGTTACGTTAACATTAACAAATTCTTCAGTAAAAGAATATAAACTGTAACTGTATTAACAATTTAAACTGGATTGAAGTAGCGGGAAGTTCCGTTGGCCAGCAACGTGGAGAGACAACCTGTTGAAGGAACAAGACACCTAAACGAGTCACTGGATGCTCGAAATATCATAGCAGGCTGAAACAAAATGGAAAAGAGGACTTCACCTCACTGCGCGGCGGACAACATTACACTTAGAGGCGGTCCGGACGTAGCAGCCGCACCTGTGCTCCCTCCTTCCAACCCTTCCTATACTTTTTCTCACTTTCTCCTTGTATCTCCATGTCCCTCTTTTTTCAACGAATGTCGAGCTCGTGCTTTTCTCTGGGCCGTTTTTTATCTTTCCTTTTTACCTTCTTTCCGGTCATTCGTCTTTTTTCATCTGAATGCGCGTTCTTTTTATAGAGCTTCGCTTTTCGACGACGATCAGGCTGGCCCAAATTTTAACTGCATGTGTTGCACTTCCTTTAAGTGTATATATTGCTGACGGAGAATATAGATTTGTTAAAGATAAAGGAATTAGATTATATTCATAGCTTTTGATATGCAGAAATGCGGAGAATCTAAATTTAAAAAAAAATTATTTACATTAACGAATAAATCATGTCATATAATATAAATGATAATAGAAAAATTAAGATTTTATTCTTGAAGAATATACATTAAGAAATGAGAAGAAAATTAGGATTTTCAAAAATATCAAAAAATTTTAGACCCAATAAATTAAAAGTTATGCTTCATTTTTTCTTGTAATGCGAAATCAGTTTTGATATATCTTCGAACGACTAGTTTAACTTGAATACCTTGCTTTGCCTTGTACGCATGTGCCTTACATATATATACTTGTATGTATATGTACTTACACATTATGTACATACGACGTACCAGTTCAAGGAGATTAAAATTTAAACGCATGAGGTAAGCTTTAATGATTGCGAGTTATTCTTTTAGTTCATCACTTTGAAATGCTTTAGATTTATATTTGCATTATAAACAAATTTTGTTTTATATTGCCATTTTACTAATAATTAAGTAGCATAAGACCATAAATCTATAAAATAAAATATGAAAAAGTTTTATCGATAAATACTCTTACTTTAATCGGTAGAAATCAGTGATTGACTAAAGTTACTTATTTTAGCCATTTCGCCTAATAATTCCAAAATCTTTTTTAAAAGCTGGTTAATTGAATCCTACGGTCTGCTTTAAATAGAAAGCGAATAAACGTTTACTGATCATTTTAACGCTAAGAAACTTCTTGGACACGTAGGACACTGGATGAAAACCACTATAATACGCAAACATTTGAACAATATTGCCAAGTAAGATCATCAGTTAAAAAGGAAATTGTAATAGTCACGGAAGTTGTAATTTTTAACCTTACGAAGTGATCTTTGATTACATATAAGCTTATTTTTCTAATCTTTTACCAAGGATAAAGTACTTAGGTTCTTGTAGAATGAATATTTTTTTATCAAAGATTTAATCTCGTCTTTTTTGTGTTTCAAATGTTTTGTAATATAGTATGAATATGCGAAATATATTTAATAATGAAATTCTATTTTAAATTTAATAGTGGGGAAGGAAAATCCGAGAAACATTATGCTTAATTATGTTATGAGACTTCCCTTGGTTGTGGTGTTGGCTTTATTTATCTTTAGCAAAGTAGCAAGTAACAGAGAATTGCTATATACTGGATTATCATTTGAAATTTTAGCTTAAATTCTTTTTAAATTATTACATTTAAAATACGTTTGAATTTAATCTCATATATATAATATTGTTTTATATATATATGTGTGTTTATATAATAATAATTGATATCTATATTTCTGATGGACGTCTAAAATTTGAAACAGTAAATAGCAGAAAGGATGTATAATACATTATGGCGGACGTTTTAGTGAGTACTAGGAATTTAAATGAATCTTCAGGCTATATAAATTTAATAAAAGTTACATGCCATGAAATATTAACGAATAACGAATTTGTATGCGTGAATGCGTTTCTGTGGTCGTGATTGCTATCTTAATTCTTCACAGTGCTTATAGAGTTCCATTTGTTAAAACCAACTCGTCAGCTTTATACTGGAACGTATTTTATATATGTAATTTCTTAACGAAAACTAATTTAAATAATAAAAAATAAAAATAAATAATAAAATTTATAGAGACAATAATTAAAATTCAAAATAGTTAGGATTAGAATAGGAAAATAACTTATTGTCAGAATGGTTCCATTAAGTGTATATTGAACTTTTTGAACATCTTTTATGACATTTACTTGCATAACATACATAAGTTTGCAAATGAACGCACACTTAGAAATCGCATATATGTCAAGATGCTAGCTTTGCTCGTTAATTCGTAAAGTATGATAAAAGTAATACCATTCGTCGTTTTATATTCAAAAATGCGCAGGAGAGACCTTTTCAATGGAAATACTTGCGAAAAATTCATTTTTCAGTACGCCTTGTATCATCTTATTGTATAATCCTATATTACATAGAATTATGTTAAAGTTAAATTCGTGTGTCTCTCTTTTCTTTAAAGAAACATACGATATACGATGTACAATCATTCTTAAAAAGAATAAATGGTAAAATCAAGTGAGAATAAAAATATTTCGCTCAAAAACGAGTAAGAAAATATGTATATTCATGTATATATACGTTTATGCAAGTGTGTGTGTATATATATAAATATATTAATATCAAAATCAAGAGCATTATACGAGTGATAATTTTTCACGTGTTGTATGAATATATCTTCTTTTTTCTTTTTGATTTCTCGAATATGGAATCTTTTTTTCTCTGTATGCTTTGTAACATCAGTATACTCGATTTTATATTCATTTTCGGATAAGTTATTTTCTTTTTTTGTACGTTTATTTCATTTTATGATTTCTTTCACTAAAATCGTATGATGTCTTTCTTTTTTTATATGAAAGATCACGCAAGCAAAAGACCGACGGAATTTATAGTAATTACCACACATGTACAAAAACGATGCGATGGCATAGGTGCACCGCCAATCACAATTATTAACTCTTAGAAATTTTTGTCAAACTTATCCTCCAACAAAGCGCAATTAAGATTCTACATCACACCGAGTAAAATAGTTACGTCAGCAAATAATGAACGACGTAATGAAATTACTTTAAATTCGAATTTATAATATATGCTTGAGCTTCATAGCATCGTCTCTAGAAATGTTATAATCACAAAGGATTAAGTTACAATTCAATTATTTTGATGAATCGAAACGATGAAACAATTTGTTCAACTTAGCTTATTTAAACTAAACTAACACATTGTACGGACTCATAATAATTGACAAAGAAACTTTGCGGTTTACAAGGTAACTTAACAAACAATTGGAAATTATAAAACCCGTAATTTATAGCAATCGAAACATCGCCTTCGTAATTGCTCATTCAGCAATCATTCTTTTCTTTTATACTCGATATAAGCGCTTTCATATTCTTAATTCTTAGTCATTTTTACATACATAACATCAGATATATATGTGTGTACATACGCATAGACAATTATCTATCGATTCAACCAGAATTTCTTAAATATTACTATTCACGAAATAATAATGACAGTTGTAAAAAAAAAATAGAAATTAAATTGTACATACTACGCAATAAAATCAGTTCAATATAGTTTCATATCAGTGTAAGAATTCCTGGTTAATGAAAAAGACAATATACACTATCGTTGTGTATATCGTTATTTTTACACACATAAAAGAAGAGAGAGAAGAGCCACGGAAAATAATATTACAACAAAGTGACCGATTAACACATTGCTTACCAATAATATTATTCAACAAATTTATATTTACACTCCCATAAAACGAAGTAGGTATTACATTTCATTTTGATAAATAATAAAATTCTTTGATATACTGGCTCTCAATCTGTTGATCTATTAGAAATGTAATAAACAAAGTGTTAATCCGTACACGAAATACATTTGATAAATTAAGAATTTAATTTTTACAGACTAGATACTATGATCTGTACTCTGTATGCTTTTGATTTGCTCAACGTATACATGCTCAAAATGAAAAGAATTTAAATACTTCCACAATCTTGCTTTGTACCATCATACTCATCACCAGAATAAATGTGCAGACTCTTTTTCATTTTAGCCTATATTAATTCATTTGACAATGAATATTAGTGGGACAGTTAACGAACACCTGCGCTACTCGTTATTGTTACACATTATCTTTACTAAAAATTCATCGTCAAATCTGTAAATCGCCTCTATTAAGACACAACTATTCCAAAAGCAGCTCTTACTCGTTATGTCAGAATTCTTCTTAAAACATTTAAATTCTCAGTAAGATTATCAATTTGTTTAAGGTACAGTATATTTTTTTAACATATACATGCGTACGATTCATTATTTATCTTATACATATTAAGAGCGGCATTTTTAATACATTTCATGAAATTTTACTTTTACAATTTCTACAATAAAACATTTATATCCCTGATTGATTCACTGCTAAATAATTTCTTCAATAATTAATAACCTCATTTGCTAAAATCTCTTGTTAAAAAACTATTGTATCCAGAAAGCGTCGAACACCGATAAAATAGATCACATGAATTTTCGCAGTAACGAGCTAATTCTTATAAAATTAGTTGCTTCTGTCTAGCTATGTCCTCTTTCTCTCTCTCATCTCTTTTTCTCTTAAAAGTTTGCCACTTTCTGTTTACTTTAAAGATAACATGGATAGACTATAACGCTACAAGAGATAAAATCACTTAGTAGCATTCTTGTAATAATATAATCTCATTTGGACATCAATATTAATTATCAGATCGATCTCCTCGGAGCATTTTTATTATTTAATATATGTATATATTTATATATTATATACTTATGTATGTTAAAACTGGTATATTGGCAACAACTGAATAATTTTGGAATAACTTCCCGTTACAATTCTATATTAAACCTGGCCAACCTAAGTTACTTTTCAATCTACTTTTCAATCATATTAAATAAAATAATATTAAAAAAACCAAAATAATTTTTTGTCAATCTACACCAATAACATATCTATTTTTCTTTGATTATTTAATTTTTACAAATTCATTTCTATATTAAAAATCATGTAAAAATTACTATTAGGTTGATCAAGTTCACTTTATTTCTTTTGTAAAAGTGAATCGAAAAAGTGGAGTGAAAAGTCAAAGAGGACTTCAAAAATGTTTCCAAAATACATGATAAATAACGAATATAAAAAGGGTTGTGCCACAATGAGAACATTTTGTACCTACACGAAAAGAATAAAATTATTTTACGGCAGTCTGGAGAATAGAACAAAGTTTGAGAGAATTCGTAAGTATAAGTATATCTTCCTGCATATACCAGTTGCAACAAAGAATTATCGACATCTTTATTGCTCACGCGAAATCCAATCAACTCAGCCCTTTCTCTCTCTTTCTTTCCCTCTCTTTCGTTCATTGCTTCATTAACACATTAACGTTAGTTTGGTCTACTACTTTGGCCTAACAAAAATGTAAATCATATAGGTACTCTGTGAAATATTAAATGCTCATTTAGCGTAAGTCTTTAGCATGGAAAAAGATATACGGATGAAAAGAGCATTTGGCAGTAAAAGGAAAAACAAAAATTGATTTCTTTGTATACACCTTCCTCGACAATAAACTGAACGTTTCCACTGTGATTTCATAAGTACTGTTCGTGAGTTCATTATAAAAATAATTTCGGGATCGATGAACGTGTTATTAAAGAGTACAAATGCACAGGGTGATTCATAAATTAGCATCTCATGTGACGGGAAATTTGATTAATTTACTAGCTGATAACATCATCCTGTACACGTGTACAAATATAAATCACGAACATATAAAATACACGAGTAAAAAATCGATAGTTTTCCTCCCTGAGCAGGATAGTAATAATACAATGTCTAAAAATCTTGCGAAGAATACGCAAATAGTACGCAATACTGAAATCATATATTCAGAACATTGTTAATGCAAGAGATTCGATTTAAACGTTAAAACAGAAGCCTCATTTTAGTAGAATTCCAGCTTGGGAAGCTTCTTTCTCATTCCGGTCGGATACTACGGACAGATACCAGAAATCCACACGGATCGGCACAGAGATCAAATATCGCGATACTGGTTAGAAGATTGTGACACGGCGATATGTGGCGTTAAGGAAGGATTATACATACATTGCCGCCTAACAACGTATTACGTTCAAGCTTTGTACCTATCAGAAGAACCCATTGTGCAGCACATCATTATAGAAAATGTCAGTCCAAAAAATTCCAGAATGCCTACACCAGAGATCACGCCAATCACTATATCCATCTGGCTGTTCAGTATATCCATTAGCTTGTCTACGCAGCCCTAAAGAGAAAAGAATCGGTCAAAATTGATCGAGGCCACGCTTTCACGACGATTGGCACATTAATGCGCTCAACCAGCCGTGATTCCATCAGTGAATCATAACACTGTTCTATGGTTTTAACAATAGGTATTGGAGGAGACGTTAAATGCTTTGGCAAGTTAATTAGCTTTAAGAAACTCTACAACAGATGAACAATTTATAAAAAGAATGTACATTAACTTGAATGATTCATACTTTTTTTAGCCATTGTTGTGTAATATTCAATACTGTTATACATATATAATATTAAAGAATATTAAATATATATAATATGGTAAAAAGAATTGTTAACAAAGAAAGTAATCTGTTACATGAATATCTTCCCATAAAAAAATCAAAATCGTATTGAATTTTCTAAATGGAAATGAATGACTACTTTGCAAAGGTAGGCCTGATCAATTGTTTATTTCGAACTAAACCCTATTAAACATTAGTTCAACGGGTACATTTGAGGTGGTCAACTAACTAAAACTAATTTCAAGCCGAAATTGCTTCCTTTTAGATGTCATGAAATATTCTTGTGCACTGTAGTGTTTTATCGCTGATGAAGTTACATATTGCTTGATACAATATAGAAGAAGAGATATTACCTCACTGTAAATTGTCGACTTAACTACACCGGCCACTTTAATTTTCCGATCTGTTTTGCATGCACTGCTGCTTCTGTTTTTACAGCAGGATTCGGGTACTTTGTACTCGTTATTCGCGTCCTCAGAAACGGTTAAACTGACAGGATTCGAGGGGTCTTTGGTCGCGTATTTGCTACCTGTCCAATCTGCTGGACCGGTTGCTCCACAACATCCCAATTCTGATTGGAAAGTATCCACAGTATCTGTATGAGCAGAGTCTTCGCCATATTTGTTCTAAAATGAAAAATGAATTAAAATAAATGATGTTTCTATATCTATTTATTTATTATAGTCTACTTGTTGTGTATTTAAATATCATATGTTAATATAGTAAAATAGAATTTACATTTGTGTACTTGCCATATTTGTTCTTAAACGAGGAATGAATTAAAATGAATGATGTATCTACATCTATTTGTCTATTATATATAATCTATTTATAGCTCTGTTATATTGTTAAATAAAATTTGCATTTTGATTTGTCGATATTAGATAATAATAGACTATAGACTAATTCATTAAGTATTATAGAACTTCAATTTTCTTTCATGTTATGTAACACTGTATGAGATATTACATTTCTAACAACAATGTTTAATGAATCCTCCAAACTCTACACATCTTATATAAGAACTCGATAGTTATTATCACTAGATCATAGATATTTATGCATTTATGGAAAATTTTAATTTGTGAAATAGACAAAATGCGTGTAATATGCAAGAATATGCAAACATTAAAAAGAAATTACTCATTATAATATTTTGAGATTATCTTTTAGTTATTCATAAAAATTTGAATTAACATAAATATTTACAGTCTAATTTTAATATCCAAACAAGATTCCTAGTGTCCATAACTAGGACAGTGACTCATAGAGCGTTAACTGAACCCAGTCACGCAGCAAGAAATATTAAAAAGAAACGGGAGGAAGCAATAAGGGATACGTTTGAACGACTAGACGTATCAACAAGTATCTAATTCAGGATGATGAATGGAGTAATTATAGGCGTTTGAGGAGACCATTCAGAGAGACAAATGGACTAATTATAGAAGGTTAACATGGACATAGAGTACGGCGGGTCCAGGTTAATTACAAATTCCCTTTAACGGATAGTGGCACGAGCGTTTAGCTCGCGATAAAGTCGAGTAATTGTCTGATACCTTAACGGTATTTATCACGTTAGACTTGACCAGTTCCTCGAGGCGATTGCTGTTGGCGTGCAACCATGTTCCAGCCGCGATTTGTGCGACGATAAGCACCAACAGACAGCTGAAGAAAGCGACCAGCATGCATTTAGATTCACGGGTGGAACCGCAGCAACCGAGTACAGCGACTATCAGCATCAGGAACCCGGCTGCAAACAGGATGTAAAGGCCGGCGTTGAGATTATGCTGTTCCTCAGCCAGGGACGTCAGGAACGTTTGCTCTGTTAACATCCATAGTGCTATAACAACTGCTCCTAGACCTACACACTGAAAATTAAAGTTTTAGTTAATTTTTATTCATAATGTATATTATTGTATATTGTAATATTGTATACAATTGTATATCATTGTTATTGACCAGTTAACTGCGTTTGAGTTTTGTATACACGTGAATCCAAAACTTTATTTCGATGCGGTTGACGTGTATACTCGTCGTGTGAAATCAAAAATTATCAGTTACTATAAAAACTCAAGATTTTAATAAGAAGTAATATAAATGACATTTCGCGGTAAATTTCCTTTATACTTTTAATAAACTCATTATTTATTTTATAAAAAAAAGTTTGATTATTTTTTTTTTTGTACATCGGTTATTATTCTCAATGCGAAAATTGATTGTAAATTTTAATAAATAAAAAAAAAATATCGGTTATTCTGCCTATAATGTACTGCTTTTTATAAATTTTACATATAAGTTGATTATTTTTCCCAATGCATCCCCATTTGTATACTTTATATAATATAGGCTACACCCTGAATTTTTTTCTTTTTATTATTTATTTATTTACATTTTACAATTTGTCCAGTAGGACATTTGGTAAAATATTATAGCTTAGTGATATAGCAATATAGCATGTGGATGGCTACCCCTAGTGGGATACCATCTTCGAATTTGATTGATTTATTTCTTTAGTGTGGTGAGTGTTTGTATGTTAGGTTACGTCCTTTGTGTTTTTTTTTTTTTTTTTAATTTATTTGTTGAAATTGTGAGATCTGTTGGGCGTTTCCTTCACCCTGAATTGTTTTGTGTACTTTTGGCAATTTTTAAATTTACAGTGACAATTTCTTTTTCGACAATGATTTTTGAAACTAAACAAATTTTTTTTCGAATAAGAATGTAATCCTTCCTTGGTTTGCTTTATTTCTTTCGTAAAATTTATAATAGGAGCATTTGCCCTGTGTTCGACGTGTATATTCGTCATTGTTTGATTATAACTGCGCACCCTATAAGAGATTTTTCAAACTAAACTACGCCGTTAACAGATTAATAGGCTGTGGATGTTTATGCATTTGTGCAAAAATACACAAAAAACACATAATATGCAAAACTGTATGAAATATCCATAAAGTATGCTACTGATTAAAAGTTCAGAAAATAAAACAAGTCTGTTTAGGTTCCATTTCTTTACTTGCGTTCCTAAAAATATGAACATTTATTATTGTTGTTATCTTGTATTTTGAATTAATTAATCCATTTAGGACTTACTAGGTTGCGTAGACGCAAAACATTTCATTTGCAATTATTTTCCAGTCAATTTACGTTATTTAATTCCGTTCTTTGAAATTACAATTGACAAAGGGAATTACATGAATTTATTTAGTATCTTCTTTGATAGTATTTTTTTTCATTCCTATAGTTTATATAGATCCTATAATTTGATGAAGTTCCAAGCAATTGAATTATTTATAATATGTAAATGTTATTTATAATATGAAAATGTTCATTGAAAATTAATTCTAATATTAGTATTTATTCCTTCATCTGAAATGAAGAAGAAACAAATAAAATTATTATTTTAAACAAGATTATGTGTAATAAAAGATCCAAAAGAAGTTGATAATTGTAAGTTAAAAGTAATATAAAAATTCTCAAACAGAAACTAGTAAGTGGGAAGATCTGAATTCTTCTTTTTTTCTTCCTTTTTAAAGGTTGTTGGGGAAGATAGGTAGAAAAATGTTGGTATGCAGAGATGGACCAGTAAGAGGCTTTACAAGCTGTTTTCTAGGAAGCTAACGGAATGCAGCTACAGCACTACAAACAGCGATAACTTTTTTTGAAAGATAGTATTTCAGGGATTAGTGGGACCCTTCTCACGATAAACAGGGTACCGTTGCCTGGCTCCCTAAGAAGGGAACAGAAAGTTACAACATAGCTCATGTTCTGAACGGAATAACATACAGAAATTTTACATGCTTATATTATTCCTTTTCAAACAGTTACTACACTTTCTTAAATTACATTTTTGAGTTACAATTCCTTTTTTGTTTTATACACTTAGAGATAAACGTCTTAAAAAATTTAAAAAATTTTTTAGGATTAAAATATTGCAGAAATCTGGAGAAATTTAAACGGAAAGAAAATTATTTATACAAAAAATAAAATCTTCTTTTAATTTTACTATCCTTAACTTTGAAGTTAAATTTATGAAGTATAATACATAAATATTCACATAAATAAAAACTAGTACTAATTATGAATCTATATCTTTTTGTTCTGAAGGAACAATACTACAAATGCAAATGACGTATTGTATAGGCGAAACGTTTTCCTACTCTGCCTGTAAAAATATGACCTGACCTTCTTGGTCCTATTGAGACAGGAAGAACAGGGAACGAGTATTCGGGTTTACGGCTTAAGCGTCGTTCACAATGCTCTATATGGATAAATAATGAAGTATTCTTGTGAAATGCTTTTCAACGGCCTGTCCACCAGATGTGTGCGCTACCATGTGAAAACGTTTGGCCTTTCTCATTCTCCCCTTTTTGTAACAGCAACCCTGTAGCGTTTTCGGGTTTGCTTTACTTCAAGATTTCCAAGTAAAAATCCGTGTCTTAGTATTTTTGTCATGATAAATTCTCTTCCTTGTTTATTCATATCTAATTATTATGTAAACGCCATAATAAAGTAAAAAATTTATTTAATCCATCAAATAGTGAAACTTATCCTTCTTCTACTTTTTGACAAATGTATAATCTACAAAAAATAAAATACTTAGAAATAATTGTGTGAATATCCTGATATATATAGTAAAGAGCACATAAACAAAGAAATTCAGCTGTTATGAGATACTGTATTTCTATTTTTCTTCTACAATATACCTATAAGATTTTCTATACTATTCTCTTAATACATTCATGTTTTCTATAATTTCTATATTTATTGTGTACTCATTTTGAAGAATATATATATAAAGAGTGTAAAAGAGATGTTATATGTCATGTGCCCACTCAACGGCCAAGTACAGACTTATTTCCTGCGCGTATAATAACACACTACGTTTATCAGTACAACGAAACTAGGCTACACTCAATCTGGCTATATACAGAGTTTTCTTATAAACATTTCAACAGTCTGTAAGTAGTGTTGCTCTCGAACACGATGTTTACAGGGGTTGGAATAGGCTTCAAGATTGAAGATTCAGTGGGTTAACCTAACAGAACACGTTCGAGATATCCACTCAACATATAATTCTGGCAGAGGCGTGTCGTTTAAACAGAGGACTTCCTGTATTCCCGACTCGTTTCGTGCTCGTTCGAGCTGCGAATGCTGATGTAAGAAACAGATGTAAGATCTCTGGTGGATCGGTTGAGTCAAGCGGATTCTTTGCCGATACAATCAGAGATCAGACATATAGCGTAATAAATCAAGTCGCAGGCGGCTCGAATTTAATCCTCAACCAGTATCATCGGGCTATTGAAGACTATGACAATCTAGCTTTAGATTTAATTTTGGGAGTTTCGATTAGATTTAATTTTAGTACTAGTTTACAGATTTTTATGGAAATTCATATTTTTTTTTTTAGGAATATAATAAAAAGGTAGAAGCTGGATAGAAAAAATTATTTTATCTATCAAGTATTATACAACGCACTGTACTTTGAATATTTTATATCTTCTCCTATATATTCTTCTTAATATAGTCTCATGTTATTTACATTCCGTGCAAGTTTCCGCTTCCAAATTTTTTATAAACGCATAAAAATCCGCAGTCTATTTATTACTGTCCTTCATCGCAGAGAATGTCCCCTAGTATAGTCTTCGAAATACAAAAAGGAGGACGTACAAGTGTTTAAGTTACGTTTATTTGTAATACTAGTTTCACGAATAAAATACATCGACTAACGTTGTTGAACTTGACATAGTTGGCGCGAAATTGAGGAGCCAAATGCTTTCGACGAAAAGCTATGATACGTGTCACTACGCTACATATTTTCATACATTATTTTCTACCGTGCGTTCGGATATTATGAATTTTTAGAGAACTCGGTCTAAGACTTACGTTTGAAAAGTATAATTTAATCGATAGTTTATCGCTACGTTTAATAGTCTTTGGATTATTTGCGAAAATAGAATCGATAGACTTTCCGTTTAAAAAAATCGGTGATGAACTTTAGAATGTTTATTTTTATCCTTTAGAAATGAAATCATAGCGCCGAAAGGGAACCTGACATCAATTGAACGCCTCTGTGTATTTAGATTGTGTATATTACCCGTGACAGTAAACTGTCTACATAGGAGAACGAGGAATATTTATACAGGTGTTAACAAGCAGCTAGTTTCCCTTCTATAGACTGGCACAACCCTAGTCATTTAAGTCATTAATCTTTAATGAGCGTGGGTATTACTCACATACGTAAATGTCACTGAGTTTGAAAATTGGTAAATTCAGCGTTCCATCGATGTCTAATTTTAGAATGCCATCATAGCGAACGCTTTTTTTACGCAAAATACATAAAAAGTAAGCAGAAAGAACGAAAAATATCGCAAATCAGCTACATTGAGAAAATTAAGGTTAGATATTTTAGTCCACCAGAACAAGAACAGCATTGGATGAATTTAACTATATTGTTCATAAAATGAAGTATAAATACTTTACTTTGACTGATGATTAATAAAATATTAATTATTCTTATCTGTGTTTGTGCAACAGTAAAGAATGGTTATTCTCTTTTTTAACTAGTATACCAAATCTTTAAGGTTACCTCATGAAAACATTTTAAACATTGTAACAAAAACAATTCCGATTGAATAATTTTTACAAACAATTACAAGATGAAAAATCACAAAAAGCGAACATTCCTTGCTTTCCTTCTTTTCCTTTGTATGTAATTCTAGCGATTCACGAAAGTATCTGAACATTCCTAGAAACTTGTTATTTAAATATATAGTACAAAACATTTTGAAATCTCATTAATACTAACTAAATGGGGCTATTATGGTTATATCGCTAAAATTTGAGATGGGTTTGAAAATGTATATAGAAGTTACCGAGATATTTATTGGATAGCATAGCACTTCGCAAAGGTCGCTAAAGTGTTTGAACAGTCAATTGTGAACTAGTTGTGTTTGCATTAATAAGCCACGATATTTAATGAGACCACTTGTAGCGTTGATTGTACGTTTAAGACTGTTGTTCATGCTGCATACTAATTGTCCACTAAGTGTATGTTTGCAATAAACGTTTTGTAACTTTTACATACATTTTCGGATTGCTTTCAATTCTTACTGTTATAATCACGATGGTAGTATCTCGTTACAATGCTAAAGCAATCTCACGAAGTTTCGTATAATGCACATGATATATTCATAAAAAAATTACGCGGTAAATGTTCCAATACCTTTGCGAGCCTCTATGCATGTTGTCTGGGTAACTCATCCGCCATGTTTGATTTTGGATCGATCATTCTTTTGAAGTTCGACTAATCGGCGATGAAAACGAGTAGTACACGCATTGATATGGTGAATAGACGGGTTAAATGGGAATAAACTGGGCCATAGTGTAGGATGCAAACTCGTAGGAAGAACATATTCGTTCTGTGACTGGAAATCTATATTTAAACGCACTTATTCCTCGTTGAACATTTTCAAACTAGACGCGATGCTTGTCTCGGTGCTGACATAAGCACTATTGTTAATTCCTCAGTAAAATATTGATGTGCAATAACTCAGCTAGTGTTCGATCGATGTTCGCGGTTGCAGTTTAATAACCAACGAATCTGAGTCATTCCTACTGATTCTTAGTTTTTAACAACACATCGTTAAAAATGACATACATGATTCATTTTTAAACATGATTCATAAATATTAAGATGTACCTTGCCAGTTAAAAAACAAAAATTGAAAAAAAAATTTTTTTCGTGCTTCCTTTTTAGTTTCGTACGTATAGAATATCGTAGCAAGGGGATTTTTTGACATTTTTGTAACTAGGGAAGTGACTAAAAATGGCCGCCCGTTATAATCGTAATAAAAAGGTATTATTTCTTGGTGTGTCGTGAAAAAAGGATATACAGCAAAAAATACCTCTTTTGATATTTGTCAGATGGTAATTTATCATCGAAAAAAGGCTAAATCGGATGTATATGCATCGAGTGGAATTAGTTGAACCGATTACGTGAATCAGTGAAATATAGGGCATACAGCGATAAATGCGAGAAACACGCATCACCCAGATGCAATCGATTCAGCTGCCCCCTTGAATTATCTCACCTTACACGAAAAAAACTGAGGTATAAATAACACGAGTTTTGACTATTTAGAGAACTTTCGCGTTAATTACAAGAAAGTTCTTTAGATCCCTAGACGAATATTATTCAGGTGATACTAAATGAACGAAGAAAAATTCGTTTAAAGCGACCCACTGATAATCGTGCGAATGCTACAGTTTATCAACGTTAAAATTTTCATGACATACTACTTAAATTTCTCACGAATATGCCGTATTTACAATATCAGATTAAGAGGTTAGAGGAAAAGAAAGAAGAAATGATGAAAAAACAAATTTTTGATGAAAGATCTAGCACAAAAGGATGAATTTTTTTTTAGAGGAAACTGGATTCGAAGAAGATCCTTACGTACCTAGATGTAATCGATTCAGCTTCGCAAGAGTTACGTTTAGTTATGTTCAAATTAGACACCAAAACAGGAAAGTAATAAACTAGAAATCCCTAGACTTTACATTTGTTCCTATATCCACGTCACACTTTTACTTTTTGCTATTCATATCTTACATGCATTCAATTGCATTCAATTATTTCGAAGAATCCAATATCTTTAATATGTAATATTTTGGTATTCAAGTTATGAATGTATAGATAAAATATTGTTATAGAAAGTTAAAAATCATTTTATGATTAGATTGCAATTTCGTATAAATTATAAAACGGAAAAAATGGTTAGTAATTTCTTCAAAGGGCCTTAAAGTCACTAAAAAGGAAATTGCGTGGTATGGTTTATTTTATTCGAACTAACGGGCCAATTTCTTAATGCTACTTTAGCTTATCCGATTATGTTACGAATTCAGACGCCTCTTACTTTTATTATCTTTGAAATAAGTTCGCGTTTGGAGATAAATTGGAGGTCACCGGGTTAACTGACTGTAAAGAGTGAATTAAGCAGAGTTGTTGGCACAGAAATTATTTTGCTCTTTTTGTCCTTTATCTCTTTATCTTTATTCTTGCATATATAATATCTTTATTCAATAGCAGATATTGTCAAATTTTTATTTCGTATGTTATTACCAACATATTTGTTTAAATTAAAAAAATAACCATCATAAAAAATTCTATATATGTAGTAATATGTAAATCAGAAGTGACAAGTTACTAAAATTACATATAATTCTTAGGCGATATTTATTTCTTAAATTTCATACAATTTTTCTATTAAAATTATTAACTTTTATAAAAACGTTTGCATGAAAACTCTTGAAGTTTATTGAACCAAGTCACATTATCACACGAGCCGTGCGCGTACTTAACGGTCATAACGCTCGGTAAATTATATCCCCTTGTAAATAAAGTTACCCTTCATTATTAAATGGAATGCAATAATTTTATTGATTAATCCAAATCGCTTTAAATATAACACCATTGAATATTTTATTGTTTCCTTATTGATCTTATCTTCCTTTTTCACCAAATTTTGACTCAGTATGCCCGAAATTTTTTTTAGTATATTTTTCAAAATGATATCAAAATGGTGGAATTTAAAAAGAGATATGGCTATCCATTCCAAACAATATTGGAGAAATTGTAAATTAAATTAATTGTCGTAAAAATCGCAAAATATATCCATGTTTTTGCAAAAATTACAGGCATATCTAAGTTAATGGTCAAATTAAGTATGAAAATCTATCAAAATGGTATTGAGAGAAAAAGTGTAGTAACAGACCATAAAACAATTGTTCAGTTAACTACAGCTATTAGCACATTCACAACCAGTAATTTTGCGGAAGTCTTAAAGTAGAAAATCGCAAGTTTCTGCAATTAAGGCGATGACAAGAATTTGAGGAGTTACAAATATAGTCCGTATCACTTACTATTATTAATTCAAATAAGTACAAAAGATTCTCCTTTCCTTATTCACTGATAGTTAAAAACTTGAAATGGTCAATGATGTGATTTAAGTGAAGAATAAGAGAAATGAGGAAAATTAATCTTGTCATTTAAATTGTTTATCGTTTGAATATTATATATTTTCAACATTTAACAAATTAATATATCTGGAGAAAAATACAAATAATAAAAAATAGATTAGATTAATTACATTACAGATTGTTACTTTCTGCGTTTCAACCAGTAGTTAAAATAAATTATTCTAGCACGTATAGTGTTTACCACCATATTTAGTATGCAACTTCATTCATTTTCATTAAAATTATTATTATTAAAGTTATTTATTTAACACTTACATCATTTACCATTTCAAATGTTTAATTGGTCTATTTGATTAAGTATAATTTACTCACTGAAAAATGTAATATTACGACAGCAATAGAGTTAACGTGTTAAAATATTTTCAAAAAATGGATTGTTTGAACTTACCGAAAATACAATATTCACGCAGAATAACGCATACTTGACGAATCCGTAACATTCCGAAAGCACCATCTTCTTCCGAATTATAATATAACACACTTTAGTTAGGTTACTTTGGTAGGTTTATGGAAACTACGAAATTTCTTGGCCCGATGAGGAATCGTTTACATTCGATTTGGACGCTAATACACGAATGAGGGAGGGTTTCTTATTTTCTTTTTATTTATCTATGTAATAATAATATATTACGAATTATTTAATATTGTGCTTGCGTATTATTGACAGGAAAACACCGGCCCATTCTATGCAACGATTTATAAGCAACTGTCATGGGGCACGACGAACGTACGAACTATTGGCGTTAGTTTTTATCGAGAGTGCAAGGTATGAAGAACAGACTGGTACTCTCGTACTCTCGTTTAAACCTCCTTGAAGCTGTAGCTTATGACGTCATTCAAATATTCTGTCTTCGTCGTTCATAATTCATATCAATCTCTTTCTCTCTTACTCACAAACTAACCTCACTTTTTATCTCTTTTTATCTTACGGCATTTTGCTTAGTGTTATCTTACTCATGCACTACTCCCACTCTTCTCTTCCTGTCACACCACATGCGCGAGCGCGCGGAACACAAAGTTCTATTAGATTTTTCCTGATACACTTTTTTTGGATTTTATTTTTTCTTATTTCTGAGGTTTGATATTTTAACTTCAAGATACTAGACCCCCGCGCGAATTTTGTACGTTTTATATGCTTACAACGCTGTAATATTATTTCTTATTTTAGCATGATATATTGTTATTTCCTTATATATATATATTTTTTATTAAAAAAATTAAATTATTAATAATTAACACAATTGCAGTAATATTAAAAACATTAGAAATATTAGTAATTTTATTTATTGTATTTTATAACAATTTAAATACATTTGAATTAACATTAATAGTAGATTTATTTCAGAGGATTAAAATTAAAATATGTTGTTGAGTGGTATGATACTGTACATTATGCTATTTATTATTTAATATATTCTATCTAAGCCTTCAACTTCTTTCTTTTTGTTGACATCTCCATTTATAATTATAGAGTTTATTCTTAACATTGTTCTGGGTATTCTGATAACTGTGAAATAAATAGATGTGTTAAATGGAATAGTTATACAATGTGTTGATTATAGCGTTAATTACGATACTGTTCTTACAATTTATTCTCCTAAACTGTTTTCTTGGTTTCATTCTGAAATGAGTTATAGTGTGAGACAAGGTCTTTTGGATTACAGTCGCATTAACTGACACCAATTCCTTATTCAGTATGGGTCTTCCAATGAGTGTGAAATCTTTACCACCAACCAATAACACTTTTTCCAATTTTAATTCATCTCCTGGTTGAGGTGGCCAATGACCCTGAATGGCTATAACATCACTTTCCGTGACTTTAAATTGCGCTCCACATAAGTGTATGACCGCAAATAAGCGGCCAACCGAATTAGTAGCTATTTGTCTGTTAATTTCATTGATCACATCTAAAAAGAAGAAGGAAGCTATAAAATTATCTAAATAATATAATTAAGAAATTAATTTGAAAGTACATTTCATTAATATTTCTATATTTATTATATATAATTACCAGCAGCTGCCTTTTCCTTTTCTTTATCATAATTTTCAGGTATTTCTTCTTGATAGCTTGGTTGTGGTTTAAACCAAGGTAACCTATATTTGATTGTTTGCCTGCGATGAGCATAACCAGCTACTTCTATCTCCCACAATTTTAATCCTGTAATAAATAATGCATTGTTTTGTATTTTACACAAACTTGTTATTTACTTATCCTTAATCGTTAATTTTTATGTTTTGCTAGTATACAAATCTATATATAGTATAATATACAAACATATAATATTGATAATGGTAATAATAATAAATAATCTAATAGGAAAATGTAGTAATACAGTATTTATATTTTATAATAAACAATCACAGAATGTATAGTTAAAAGAACAACAATTATAAACCATTCAGTATGATGTGGTTTATTAAAAAATTACTACTAACATAACGCTTTATGAATTACATCAAACAAATTTCAGGTTATATAACCTAAAGTTTCATACAAATAAAGAAGCGAATCTTGTATTACTTTTACGGAAAAAATATTGACAAACCCGGATAATATTGTTTGTTTATTGAAGCAGGAAGAATCCTTCTAATACAGGTATTTGTGGCGAAATTAAATAGCCTGCTGAAATTACTGAGTGCCGCCATGATTTTGACTACTTGCTTTAAATTCGATAACTTAAAAGTTTAAGAATTTGAAAGAACAATATCTAACATTGTAGACACATTTTATGAAATAAGAAAATAAATATAATAGAAGAGAATAGAAATATCTTTCTCAATAAAAGATATAAAAATAAAATATAATTATAGGAATCCGCGGCAAAATTTTAAATAGCAACTTTTAGTATATACATATATTTTTATCCGAAACATTTCTTCTCTGTCGAAATTAGAATATTTACATAAAAGAGATGATCGTTAATGACACATTATACAAATATTGTAATCTATAACGTCTTTTCCGTGAAATTTTTCGTATAATACAAGTTGTCAGTGTTATCGTTGACGTATAATTTTAAAATATTTTGCACATGTGGAAGAAATGTAGTATTTTTGTTGATTTGGTTGTAGTTCCGGTTAGAACTAGTATGTGAAGAGATGTCGTACATGTTGGCGAACAGTTACTTGTTATGGTTAGCCATTGTGTTTTGAGGTATCGATGACTGTTGAAGTATTATAATCATTCTTAGTATTCCCAATAATTCGGCCACGTCGAATTATGCAGTTTTATAAAGAAAAGCTTCTGTCACCTGGACAACTGAAACGTCTTAGTGAGCATAAGTACAGCTGTACGACGAACAGCCTTTTGGATGGATTTCTTCAACCCTGGTGGGACTGGCTTGTTAGCAAGGTTCCACTTTGGCTTGCACCAAATTTAATCACTATTGTGGGACTGATTGTCAACATCGCGACTACTTTGATCCTTGTATATTATAGTCCAGATGCTAAAATCGAGGTATCGTCTACATAACCTATTTTTCGTACTTACACATCATATCCTGGATGACAGTGTAAAAGGTTGTGAACTTGAAAATTTGATACATATTCGATATAAATGTAAAAAATAGAATTGTCAACTTTTACAGTTTTACATAAAATCATTCGTTAGAAGAAAATTTTGTATGTAATGGAGTATTACTGTGTATGTGATGTTTGTACAAAAAAAATTTGTACTCATGAAAACAACATTTTTTTAAATGAAATAAATATCTATTTATTACTTTAATATGTAGATATAGTATTACTTTAATATATAGATATAATATTACTTTAATATTTTAGGCACCTAGGTGGGCTTGTTTTTTATGCGCACTTGGTTTGTTTATTTATCAAAGTTTAGATGCCATAGATGGCAAACAAGCCAGAAGAACAGGAACTTCAACACCATTGGGTGAATTATTTGATCATGGGTGTGACTCCATATCAACCGGTATGTTGCTTAAGTTGATAAAGTTAATGTGACCTTTAACTTATTATGTTAAAAATCCATATTAAAACTAAATATAGTACCTCTATAAAATAGTGTGGAAAAAAATCTCTTTTATATTTTATATTACATGACAGTGTTAAATTTCTGTTATAATGAATGAAAAATTGTGTTTTTATTTTTCCAGTTTTTATTGCTCTATCAGCGTGTATAGCAGTACAATTAGGATATTATCCAACATGGATGTTTTTCCAATGCTTTTGTGCCATGACACTTTTTTATTGTGCACATTGGCAGACATATGTTTCAGGTAAGAAGTTTATAGATGTTAATAAGGATGATTTTATTAAATTTATTTATTTCACAATGCCATTGTTTTTAAATAGGTTCTTTAAGATTTGGCAAAGTGGATGTCACAGAAGCACAATTTACTATTATAATGATTCACCTTATTTCTGCAATTTTTGGGCCACAAGTATGGATGATAGAGGTTGTATCTAATTTAATAATTCTAATTTTACATTTATATAACTTTAGAATATCTCATGTCAATCAACAAAATTACCTGATGTAATTTAGAAAACATGTTATGTTTAAAATGCTTCATTAATTTATTCATTAACGATTTAAGAGACGTACAGGTTACATAATGAGAATATCTTATGTCAATTAATAAAACATTATAACTTTAATGTTATACTTATATGTTATACTGGTTGACTAATTGGTTTACCAATTTTTTGAGATACACAAATTATATAATTAAGTAATTGATTGTCATAAGATATTTTTTCTTTCCTTATTTTTAGTTTTTCAAACAAATATAAGCTTGTTTAGTATTAAGATTATTTAATCACAGAAACTCGTTCTTAAGGCATAGTATCAGATTTTGCAGTAAATTTAGGGGACTTGTAGATATTCTGCATAATTGCATTTAAAAACTTCCAGTATTATAAACTTTTATAGTATATTAAGAACCCAAATATTGATTCTCTTTTTTGAGTACACTATATTATCATTTATTCATATTAAGTTCACCATGATTTTTCATTCAAACCTTCATCAAATGTTATTTTCTACTTTTCTTATTATCTATCTCATAATTTTCTCATGTTATATACATTATTATGCCATATATATATATAAAATATAAGGATATCATTATATATGTATGTGTTATATTTGTTTATGTATTTTCGATTCATTTCGTCAATTTATGCACCGGATAAAAGACCAATAGTAATTGAACAAATTGTAATAGTTAAAAAGTTAACTAATTACTCAATTTCTAATCTAACTGAAGATTTTCACTTTATGCATTAATGATTTTTTATATAAGGAAAAACTAACGTTTCTAGTGAGTTCTGCATTTTTATCTCAAGACTCATGTTTATAAAAAATTTGAGAATATCTTTGCATGAGTCTAATGAGATTATTTCTTACAGATACCATACATAGATGGTTTTATGTTTAAGTATTTAATAGGAGTTATGACAGTAATTTGTGCAATGGCAAACTTATATTTCATCTTTTCGGTGATTTTCACCGGAGGAGTGGGCAAGAATGGTTCAACTGTGGCTGTAAGTTAGTCAATTAGACTTTTGTTTTTGGAAGTATGGAAATGGGAGCAGCATGGCATGAGGAGCAGCGCTGAAATTACCTTTTTTGCTATGAAACTTATTGTAACATGCATTTTATTTCCAATTCTTACTCATTTGTTTCCCTTCATCCAATTCTTTCTTACTTTCCTGCATCACATTGTTATTCATCATAAGTGCATCATAACTTACGTTTGTACCTACAATTGTCCATCAAATTCATTCATATAGAGAATATATTAAAAGGTATTAGTAAAATTTATGATATAATAGAGAAATAATATTTAGAATATATTCCTGTACTGTGCAAGGCTATGTGTAAAAATTCAACTTACTTTTAATACTTGGAATTATGCTTTTGAAACAATTTCTATCAAAAAATGTTCAATAAATAATAATAAAATATTAGATAATATAATTTAGGTATATAAATTTATCACTATACTATGTAAATGCCTTAAAATTAATATATACTTTTAAAATAATGAGATATAGTTTAACACTAGAAAAATTTACATTAACTCCAAACAGTAAGCACACACATAAGTATATAATTTAATATAAAATTTGTACTTTGTATCATGATTATAATTCATTGATTCAAAATGTAATTTTTCATCTCAATTATCAGTTAAATTATTATAACGTAAATATTTAGAAATGCAGGTAGGAAATTGAGTAAAAAAGCAGCTCCTTCGTGCCTGATGTTTTAATTTATTATTATCTCATGTACTGTAATGGGCCACAAGTGGAACTAGCTCATATTGAAAAAAATTGAGAGTTACATAGAATAAATGTAAGATACAGAGTAAACTTAGGTTAAATTTTAATTGCATTTCTGCAATTTTTATAACGAGCGAGATTTTATGCGTTTGTTTAGATACCAGTGCTTGGTGTAGGCACAATCAGTAACTACGTAGCAGTATTCTTTTATGCAGGCTACATTCATGTATTCCTTGAATTCTGTAAAGTCTTTGAATCTGGTGGGATTGGAAAGAATGGTTCCACAATTGCAGTAAGTTTTAAAAATATAAACTCATCAGTTGTATATATGTAAATTTTCCATCATTAGCATAGTAATCAGATCTTTCTTCTTTTATATTGCTTGCCTATCTAGATCATTCAGTTATTGCTATCCATGTTAAAGGACAATTTCTGCGTTACTAAATCTTATTTAATAATCTATATGCACATTACTTTACTACAATAAGAAATTCTTATGGTGTGCAGGCTATGAAGAAATACAGCTTATGTTTTAATATTATTTCCAAATGTAATCTCTCTTATGCAAATTTACCTTTCATTTTATTTAGGTGCTTACTAGCTATGGAGTTTTGCTATTTTAATGTAAACAAATAATTACCTGTGTTGAATAGTGATCATATTATCTTTACATTAAATTAAAAAAATAAATTTTTTAGAAGAAAAGTGATATTCATGAGAAAGAGTATGTCAATATTTTGTTAGATGTAAGAACTTTAAAATAGATTTATTTTTTTTGTTTTTTATTAAATTAAAAACGAACAAATATTTTATATGAAATTAAAAATACAAAACCTTCAATTAAATGATTTTAACACCTTGTGAAATCACACAAATTGCTTAATGTATATGTGTTTTAAAGATTTGAAATTGTTTCAAAAGCAAGAAGTTTTCATCGGTATGTAATGAAATATGCTAGAGGTGTGTTTAAAAGTAACTAATAAAAAGGTTTTTCGTGTCGCTTGCACAGTTGCCATACACTGGCACAGAGGTCAAGGTGTTTCCATTATGGGCTGCTGTGGGCATCGCTATTTTACTTGCACAGAGCAGCATATCCGTCATTCTTGCCGGTGGTGTCGGAAAAAATGGCTCCACCGTCGCAGTAAGTCAGTTCAAAAGTAATAAAATAATTGTGTAGTGCACTTTGCATTTTATTTTGATTTAGGCCCATGTTATAAAGGAGTACTTGCTCTCTTACATATAAAAATCTTGGTGTATATAATATATTAATATAAAACATCAACTATCTTGAGCATTATTACTTAATATATATTGTCTGATGTATTCGAAATTATAATGTTAAAAACATTTGTTATCTTTGGTTAAATTAAAAAATTAAAATTTAATTAATATACTATTATGAGATTGCAGCACAGGACGAATATTCAATTTTTATTGAATATGAATATTGAATATTGAATGACACAATATTTATTGTGTCATTTGTGTGGGTCTAAAATTGGCAAGAGCATCACACAGAACTGTTTACTGTATTTTTATTTCCACTCTGGTTAACACCTTTTCCTAAATATTTAAGAATCTGTGTTGATATCCTATACATATTTTCTTCTTTTTAATATTCCCATCCATTGACTACTCCTTTCCAAATACCATTTTAAGAAATTGCATGGATCCTTAGAAGTATATAATTTTATATAATTAATATAATAATTTTAGTTACTACATATATGCTTCTTTGTAAACTAACTTAGTGACTCTTTATGTACTTAGATGATTTTGATAATTAGTATAACAATCTCAGTTACTATATGTTTTACTGCAACTAACTCTACATGAACTCTAAATAACTTTGCATTTACTATGTGTGTTAAACCTAGGATCTGTCATTGTAATGTATTATGTTTCTTACTTCCATTTTTATATTTATTAATGTCTAATAGAATTTTATGTAGTCATATTGTAAACATATAGATGCTTTTCTAGTGTTTATAAAGGTTTGCATTTTACATTTGAATATACAAGTTGGACTATTAGTCCATCATATATAGCATGTAGCTTTATAATAAAGATGTAACATTTTAATTAAGTATATATTATAGAAATAAAATTTTAGTAAAAAGTATAGTATTTGATGTTTCCATATTAAGCATATTTATATATTGTTCCTTTTATTAGAGATTGCATATTTTTAAGTAATCTTTATATTGTTTATTATCGAATACTTAAACATTAAATTATAGGTACATATTTCATTTATAAAAATATATTACATGTTCAAATATTTTTCTTGTACATTTATTGACCACTGATGTCTTCATAATATTTATTCCATTTCAGGGAACATCAGTTTTATCTCCAATTATTCCATTTAGTTTCGTGGTAGTACCAGCTTTTATAATTTATAGAAAAAGTGCAGAGCACGTTTATGAAAATCATCCTGCATTGTATATACTTGCATTTGGAATGGTTGCAGCTAAAGTTACCAATCGACTGGTGGTATGTATATCAACAACCTAAATATCGATCATTTCATTCAATTTTTATGTTCTATATTCCATAGTATTGTTATTTATTATAGGTTGCTCATATGACAAAAAATGAAATGGAATATTTAGACACTTCATTGATTGGACCAGCAATGCTGTTCTTAAATCAGTATTTCAATTTTTTTATCAAAGAATATTATGTTCTATGGTTGTGTTTTGTAAGTCTTTTTTGCATAAATTTTATTGAACTTTTTTGAAATATCATTTTTATACATTTTACAATTATATGTGCTTTTAGATTTGGGTTACTCTGGATTTACTACGGTATAATACTCAAATTTGCCTTGAAATTTGCGATTATATGAAGATCAAATTATTTAGGATACCACTAGGAGATCATCGAACTAGTCTGGTTTCTAACACAGCTGAGAAAAATGGTACTAACAGGTCCCAACGTAATAGATTGCAAAAGAAACATCATTAGGATTTATTTGTGATAATAAATGCGCTGTATGGTTCATTTTTTGTATAAAGGAGAGTTAACAATATAAGAAAATATAGAGATTTGATAAATTTTGTTATATCACAATTGTATATATAATCAAAGTTCAGAATAGTACAGTTCATTTATTATCACATTAATTTCTAATCGCCGCATCTGATTAGTATTGAACATAAATAAAAGGTCTCATCAACATGTTGGTTAAAAGTTTCTCACTGCTTGCCATCGATTGCAATCAGTTTGTTATCGACGAAAAAAGAATATATCGTTATGTACCTAGTGATCAGAGTTACGATTAAAATCGGTAAAATCAATAAGATACATGAAATAATACAATATAAATACAGGAAGTGATATATAACTATTATTAAAGAAAGATAGAAAAAAGACATGACATAAACTTTAAGTAACTTTATATTATTGTTATAAGTATTATAGCAATTTAATTAAATCAGTGAATGTGAATGATTTATTCAACTTTTATTTATTAATAACTGTATGAAGTTTATGTTTGGGAATGACGCAATAATAACGAACATTTGTTCTTTTTGCTGACCTTTAGATTACAAGAAAAAATTTTGAAGATAAACGAATTTAGAGAAGACGTTTTAGACGAATTTAGAGAAGTTTTTGCTTATAATCATTAAAAAGAAAATAAAATTACCTGATTGTTTTTTCTTAGAGGTTGTGTTTAATGATATTGGTTATTTTTCGATTGGAGTACTATAGTCATGATCTCATATAGAATATATTAGTAGTTCATTTACATGTTTGAAATTAAAGGACAGATAATTATTTTCTTTTAAAATTACAAATCTAATTTAAAAATAACATATATATACGTAATTATATAATACGAATATTCCGATATTTCTATAGTCAATTATAAAATATTTATAGTATAAGTAAACTACCAAAGATAGTTCATTTGAGCTAAAACGATTCAATCTATGATTTATCTTATTCTTTTTTAACAATTTCAATTTTATATCATTTAAAAATTGTAAGGAATTGATGGAATGTTACTGACTAATCATTTTGTGTTTTGAAATATTTTTTTTTAGTAAACATCGGTTTCTAACGAGTAAGGAACTATACAAGGAAAGGTACATAGCACAGGAAATATGCATATTGCTCAAGCAGTATGTAAATTGATATAATGTATTCTTAATTTACAATGATTTACATTCAGCTCAGGTCCGTGGCCTTAATGTGCGCTTATGATTGCAACTGTATGAGATAGTTTTCCAGGTAGAAGACAAAATAGTTGAACAATTTTTATTTAAGATGATTCTGCGTATATATTCTTATATTTATTTAGCGTTGCGCGTTTTTCGTGGTAAAATCTCTTTTGATTACAAGACGTATAATATATAGATTCAACAATATCAATTATAAAAGATAATAATGCTTTAAACAGAAGTTGTTGCTAACTATGTGCAGTAAATATACATATTTAGATTTTTAATACATTGTAATCTTTATAACTATTGGAAAGCAAATTTTTTATATAAATGTGCATCACATAATAAGGAATGGATCATATAATTTCGAAACTAATTACAGTATAGATCATTAAAAGTTATTTTAACAGTTATTTAAAGTATATTAATTAAACAGAAAGATCTTAGATCAGTGATATATCTATTATAAAATTTGTGACGAGTAAAAAGTTGTGAAGATTAGTGATATATCTTTAAAATATAAACACGTATTCTTTCACTACATTGTATTTTAAGAAATATCCGAAGCTGTTCAAGAAATGGTTTCTTTACAAACATAGTTACGAGCAATCTAATTACTGTGCATGAGAAGTTGTGCAAGGAAATTACCGTTTAGTTCAAACGTTTCATTATAGAGTATTACAATTATATAATTCTGTTGTTTTACAAAAGTTTTGAATTTTTACAAGATCATTTGAGATTTTCAGAATGACAATATTTCAATGAGACTTTCCTGCAACATTGCCTGATAAAATAAATAATGTATCTAATAATCTAATGTAACGTATCTTGGTTTTTGTTCACAAAATGTAATATACTTTCCTGATAAATAATTTTCGTATCACATGCTATCTTTTATTTGTGCGTTTTCATTGAACAAAGCTTGATGTAATGGTCAAAATCTTTGGAGTTACGTCCCCATTCTCCTATCTTCAGATTTAATCCGTGTTAATCCTTCCAAAATGGCTTGCAAAGGTGATTCTTTCAAATAAATTCTAAATCTTGCTTTCTAAATAAAAAACATACCATTATAATTTTCAAAATATTAATTCGCATGCTGCATTATTCTATTTTATTTTAAATGTTTATATTGTTCCTCGTAAATTTTATAGTAGCACATTAACAATACCTAAATTTGTACCTTTGCAATTATATTAACCAATAATAGCTTGAGAAATTGTTTTTGCATTGAACCGCATTGTTAACATTTAGCATGTTTATGGAACTTTTACACAAGCCCACATTATATCAATTCACTAATTGATAGTATACAAAATCATATCGTTTATAATTTCATTTTGTGAATAATGCCTAATACTTATTTTCTCATATAGCAAAATGTTAGTTAAAAAGTACGGTAAAATAATGCGATAAACACATTATTAATATTAAAATATATGAAGAACTAGTATCGTTTTAATATCTTATTTATGTTTTAACATCTTATTTTTGATATGATAAGTTGTAATAATATGAGATATAGATACAAACATTATGAGGTACGTAATAAAGCAAGTAGAGAATTGAAGCATGTGAAGATTGCATTTGCATGACTCTGCTTGTTTGCTTGGTCCTAACGCCTTGTCGAACGCGTTCAGGATGTTGTACGATATCTTTAACATTTTAATTTATATAACACAAACCATTTCAATATAAACTGTACAAACTATAAGAAATCAAGAAAAAAACTTCTGAACACGGTCGTTGATTGATATACATATGTATATACGAAATGCTGCCAAGTATGAAGAGGGAAAGGTTTTTGGCAACTCTGTGCTATTTTATCTCACTTTTATCAAAAATACAAGTGTAGATCTGATTACGATATCTTTTCAATCAAAATTTCTCTCATTGATTGCCGAGCCTTAGTGAATATTAATGTAATGCGTGGTCTGTTACAATATTGGGCATAATATTTATTTAATATTAGGCAGTGTTATAATGTGTTACTATATTTAGTATAACATGTTAATCAAGTATGTGCGAATAACAAATTTTAATATTTTTATAGTTTGCTATATTTTAATAATTTTAAGTATAGTAATTATTTTAATGGTTTTCCACTATTCTAACTACTCATGTCTTATGTTTTGTATACCACTGTAATTTGGATTTATATTTTGGATATATTTTTTAAATTATAGATAACAGATGCAAAACATCTAAAAGAAGATTTTACGTTTCTTTAAATTATTCACATTGTAACAAGATATTCGCACATGCAGAACGTCAATGTACTTTATTCGTTGGTATGCATGAATAGTTCTGTTCACAGTTCGCGCGATGGTGGAACAAGAGCCTCTGTTAGACGAGGATTATCATCACGGATCTGATACTACCCTCGACCTATGACGGTTGAAATTCATCAGCGTAAAGATAATTATTTCGAAACGCAGGGTTACGTAAAACTTTCTTTGCAACTTTTATCATTACTCTTTCATTGCCCATTAACAAGTACAAATACTAGTCTCTTTCTAGAATGAAAAGTAATGTATTATATTGTAAATTAGCAGTACTACAGTTTCACGTGGCCTTGATACCCATCTTGAATCATAATTTTATTATGAAATTTGAGATGCTGGATAAAGGAAAGAGTATAGATTATATAGCAGAATGAAGCAGGGTAGTTACATTATAGGAAGTGAAGTTTAAGTAGAAGAGAAAGTTTAACCCTTAAAAGCTATTGTCGAAATTTCATTTTAGTACTTCAGTATTTTAATTTACATGGGCAAAATTTCACATATTGTTTATTTTGGAAATTAACAAATTACCATTGAATATTGGATGAAAAATAGACATTGTTGCAATGCTATCATATGATAGTTATTAAAATAAAATTCGCACAGCATGAAATTTCATATGTATTAGCCTGTAAGGGTTAAAGAGAATTTCGCGTGGTCCTCTTCGACGTAGGAGAAAATTAAAAATGAAAATTTTAATTTTATCGATAAGTGTATTGAAACTGTTTGGTTCAAAGATTTTCGATGAAGTAAGATAAGAGTATTTCCTGTGATAGTTTTATAGAGAAACAGCGAAGTACATTTTCATTATTGATGGTCAAACAACGAAGGACTATAGTTATTCCTACAGAGTCGGAGACATTTCGAATTGTAAGATAAGATTCATGTATTATTGGTAACGTTTAAAAATTCGTACAATTTTATAGAATGATATAGAAAGGATAGAAGAACTTTAAGAAAGTAGAGTGGCTTTTTTTTTCAAAGAAAAAATTGTTAAAAACAATTCTAAAGTGGATAAGGTGAAGATTTTTTAATGTTGTCAGGATGAAATAGCATTTAACACTAGCACGCTAGCGTAATAAAGAGATACTTGTTCATTTTTACCAGTTGTACGACTTCCAGTCTTTATCAACATTTTTGTGATCTCTTAAATGGAGATGATAGTCGAGTTATTTAACTAAAATAATAACGATGTCACAAATGTTAGAGAAAAAAAATAAGAAGGATAATAATAATAGAAATAAGTTTGTATAAATAAACAATTTGTAATATATTTATTTAATAAGAAATAAGATATGAAATTTTACCAGATTTAATTTTAAGTTAATGTTAAGTTCAGAGAAAAATTATAGATATTAATTATATGGCAAATTATATCAGAAGTTTTATGTTTATAGATTCTATATACTGTAAACTGCGATCATTGTAATTTATGCGAGCAAATAAAATTTTAATTACCATTCTGTTACTTTCTTATGTTTTCTTTTTTTTTTTTCGTTTCGTCGATGAATTTTCATCAACGTCTAGTGAAATGAATTTTGTCGAATCGTTGAGAATATTTTCTCGCGTTCGAAAGTGGAACAAATTCGAATAACGATTAAAAACTGGTTCAACCCTCGCGCCGGAAACTGGGCCAGGAGTAATCACTATTTCCCGGGAATTCGGTCACCCATAGTATTTCATGATCCCTTGTAAAAATATCCTTGGGATAATCCACCTACGATCTAATATATATTGCAGTTGAATATTTATTTAGAAAATTTATTTGCAAACAAATGAAAAAAGGAAGCAACGAATGCTTATGAAGATACATATAAATATTATTTTCTCATTTTATCGGTAATAATTTTTTTATTCACTGTAATTCAATAATTATCTAAAATCTATTTTGCAACAATTTCGAAAAATTTCTGGGAATTGGCAGATTCGTTTACACAGCTTATTGGCAAATGAAATATTAAAATAGCTATTTATATAAATTTGAATTTTTCTCAATAAGCATGTTAAATCCTTTTACTTAAATTTATAAAAAGAAGATATATGTCTTATTGGTTTTTTCTGTTTGTATATCTCCGATCTTCATTCCAATAATATTTTATTCGCCATTTATCCATTGGGAATCATATTTTATCTGATAGTACCATATCTTTGTGAGACACTCTGTATAGCATGGTAGGCAATGTTACATTACGTGGTAGTGCGATATTGATCAATCAGATGGCACGTAACGTGTCCCTTGATCCCTAGGTGTATACTTTCTGTGGGCCAGCAAAAACGTTAGGGAAGTAAAATAAACGCTCGTACCATGCCGCAACAATGAAATGCATAATCAATGAAAGTGCATTACGTTCCCACATCTTAGCTCTTTAGTGGTTCGTTTTCTCTCTTCTCCGCTTTTCACAGAGTCCGAAGACCTCGAAATTTCGTGACCGAGCTACGTATCACCTCCTACCCTTGTTCGTCTATTCGACCTGGGCCACGTTCTGAGACGTTTCCCCTTCCCCAATACCAAATCCACAGGAACGTAATATTCTCTTCAAGGATCCTTGGTGTTCTTAAATTCAATCATGGTTGCATTCTAATGAGATTATGAGACTTTCAATCAAGTTTGAGAGAGTCCAAACCTGTTTCACGGTGAAATTAATTAGAGCAGTAATGGTAAATAAATGGTTTTACGGGTTATCGTAAATGTTGGGCAAATTGTGTTGCGAATTGAAATTTAGCAATGAAAGAGTTTCCTGTAAATTTTCGATGATAGTTTCATTCGTTCGATAGTAAATTACAGATGCTTCATGTATCGTTATATTGTTTTGTTAATTCTGTGAGTTACGTAATTAGTATTGTTTTACTTTTAATATGGTTCAACTTTTTAAATAACGAATTGGTAGTAAATTAATTCCATTTATTTATCATTGAACTATATGAATTTTGTTCATCCCCCGAAATGATTCGATTTTTTTATACAAACATTTTTTATAAAGTGGCATATCCTTTTTTGGATATACTACTGGCGAATGTATGCGCATGCGCGTCGAACGATAGGGGTAGTAAGTAGAAAAGTCGAAGTTACGATCGACGAGAATCAGTCTGCCTTCGGCGACGTCCGAGCGACCATTTATTATGATAGTATTTTGGATTTGATAGTAAATAAACTTTACACGTCTTTATGATTTAACAATAGCTTAAGCTGGCAATAAAATGTTTCACCTAATCATACGATCTTTAAAAAAATCATTATGTACTTCCACAAAAATAAATGAATAATAATAACAACTCTTCTATTACTATTATTACGAATACGTAATAATTATTCTAATAGCATTATTAATAATTACAATATGAATCATTTCACACTCCCAAGCAACACCACAGTAATACTATACACTACTATACACAAAGGCAAAAGATATCTTCTTCTTTAATGCATCAAACGTCCATTATTTTATATTCAACTTTCTTTTTTCTGGTCTCTAGATAAAGATACCTTTGAACTGACAATTGAACGGATTGCTCCACGTAACCTTCCTAAGCAGTTTGAATAAAATTTAATCCAGTCGATATCGACTATAGTTTAGTTTCGCATGAAGGATTTCTGTTGAATTTTTAGATTCTACAGTGACGGATAAAAGAAAATTTTAAATTGATATGCTTATTGTTAATAACTTTTGCATTGAAAATTTTTTGTCACATTGATAACCGGTATACCATATTCGTTAATTGTTTCTATCAAATATAAATCCATTTTGTAAAATGGTGTTCCTTTTTATTTTTCATGGTGCCTTTTTATATCTCTTGTTTCGTAAATTTTCTTTTGTCCGCCACGGTACGTCCCTGTTCCTCTACCACCTCCACTTTTCCCGAACATCCAGCTAAGTCTGTCAGCAGCGTTATTGATCCAGCTGGTAACAGACCGCGTCTATGCAATGAGGCCATCTATTCCCGAGAATCGTATATGTATATGGGCTCGCTGGGCCAAGCGTTCAGGATAGCCATTCAGAAGGTGCTAACGTCGTATTACGTAGACGGCGACATTGCTTACGTAGACCGTAATCATATTAGGCTTACCCACGTCTGTTTCTAGGTTTTGTATGGTTACAGTTGACAGCCTTCTCCAGGTGCGACTCTTTCTTCTGACAATTGGGCTTTTTCACGGACATAAATCTCTCTTGTTGTTTCCAACAAGTCTTGTTGTTTGGGAGAATTTCGAAATGTATATAATTAGAGAGTAGGAGAATTATTGTTATAATGCTAAAAATTTAGAATATATATATATATACTTGACTATAAAAAAAAGTAAGGTAATTATATATCCTAACCTCCTAGGTAACGATACATTATCACAAATTTTTATTTTCTAAGTCACTCTGTTATCTATTTCCCTGCAAAGCTTATTAAATAAATCATCTTTAAAAGTATTCCTTACTTTACGATCTCGGAGAAATTCTAAAAATGATATCAACATTTTCCACATTTTTATAGTGGAATGAAATACCGCTCCAATTCCACGTGCATATATGTAAAACTATCGTAATGTTCACATTCATTTTCTAACCTTTATTTTTAAGAGAAATTTAACCATTTCAATATATCTTCCCAGTACAAGTACAATGGTTACAAAAAGATATTGTCACACTAGTACATTTCTTACAATATTTCCACATTGAGTAATTAGGTACAAGTATATTAAATTCCGTACCGTTCTGTAGCACTTTCGTATGGCTGCAAAAATTTCATATTATGAAAATGATATGTATAGAGCATGATAAAAAAAAATTGTTTTATTAAGAAATAAGTGTGCGTAGCCGGTGTACTTAAAGTTTCTTTATGATAAAACAATTGTGCTGACTCGTGAACGAGCGTTCAATTGACCTAGAGCGACTGAAAGGGGTCCCGGTGTTCCATTATGTACCGGCAACAATCAAATTTCGAAACTATTAACAGGCATTGAAACGGGCACGTACACGCGATCTGATGCACGCGTGTGTACGCGTCTAGGTGAAGGATAAGTGCATTAGACGAGGTCTGATAAGCTGGTGTGCGCGTGTGCATAGTAAAAGTCGGGAGGAACAGTAGCGGCAATTAACTTGCCAGCTGGTAGGCTATAAAAAGCGCAATTTCATCCAGCTCGTTGCAATGTAACCGATAATTAGAAAAATTTGTACTTCTTATCGGCCCTTCGTTTGTTTCTTCGTTTCAATATTTTAGTTCATTATACTTTTCTCTCTTCATTTTGAAATGTATTTTATTTGTCGTATATATCATATAATATGTGACATTATAATATTACAAGCGCGACACGGGATTCAACGGTTAAACTTTCTCAATATATCTTACAGGTACAACGAAGCGGAGAATGTTATATCAATCATTTCAAACATTATTAAAATGTTATAATAAAAATACGAAAAATACGGAGAAGTAATAAATCGTTTAATTAAGAATTCTTCTAATAAGAGACGCCGAGGGAAAAAAGAATGAACGCTATTGTGTGTTTCATTATTATTAAATAATTGCATATTATAAGGGTGGAATGGATAATAACAAAAATTCCCTTTAATTGTTTAAAAAACATATACAAGTGTTAGGTAATGTATCGATACTGTATTGATTTAGAATTTTTTGCTTTTAGAGATAGAAGAGACGAAGAGAAGAAACGGGAAGCGAGATGAAAAGAAGAGAAGAAAGTGTGGTGAAAAGTGTTTGCTTCTATCGTAGAAGGGCGTGCATCGTTCTTTTTTTTATGTTTAGGTTGCTACTTTGTAGGGACTTCCCCTTTCGGGTTCCCATCGAGTAATTTCTGAACGGGATTGTCGAGAGAATAGTTCATCGATCCCTACAGACCAGAACTAAAGGCTAAATTTCCGGCTAAACTCTCGGTTTCTCTTATTCTCTCAGATTCTGAAGTAATGTACTCGCGTTTATTTCTTTCGACATTTATGTTATACGTGTTGCATAACTTTTGTATTTGGCCAGCTAAAAATTGGCAAAAATAATATGATAGAAGTATAAATAATTTTTTTATAGATTATTTTGTATAGATCTATTAAAATATAGAAAAAAGGCTTGCAAAAGATATTTTTAAAAATTACTAATGAAATATCTTTATTGAGAAGAATGGTGATAAGAAAGATGCCTGAAAGTGTAATGTAACGAAATCCATCCTTTTAGTGTGGCACGTTGAGAATTCTTGAATAAAATATCTATGACTCAAAACTTTTCCCTTCTACGTTTTCCTTAACTGTAATAAACACCTCCTCTTTGTATGTTCTTCTTAAATACAGTAAACACATTTCTTTTGTACGTTCTTCGTTTATAGAATACAACAAAAATATGTACTTTTTTAATGTCTTTCCTTTACCCATCTTTCTTAAAGGAACTCTCAATAGAAAATTTTTATTGAAAAAGAAGTAATAAAAAGATACGAATGAAGTATATTCTGTAATTCACTTTATACCTTCTTCTACGTTTCCTTTCATTGACATTGAAAAGATGCGACCAAAAATACGAATGCAAAAGTAATTGGACGAAGAATTGTTTAATTGGATAGACTAAGAATTATTTTATTTGTGCACAACTTCTGTCCCAGGGCAATTAATCGTCAATTCGAAGTAAGCTAATTCAGAAGTCCTTTAATTTTTTCTCTGTTCTATGTCAAGGTAATGCTCGGATTGCAAGTGTTACCCTTGAACTGAATAATTAATTCATCCCCATCAGTTAATTAAACAGCAGTTGCATTGGAAAGTAAACTTCCCATCATTGTTGTTGTTGTTTAAACATTTAAAATCGACGCTTTGCAAAGTTCTTCGATCAAAGCGGTCACCTACTTTCACGCTTAGCCAATTGCTCAATCAGCAACGTGTGCTCCTTTGATGTTATTATACAAATTTTTATCATTTACTTTATTTTTCTAAAACTAAAAATTGGTACGAAATATTAAAATTTTCTTCAATCTCCTTATTTCATCACTGTTTTTATCGAATCAATACTTTGCCAAAATTGTATATAATATGTTTTAACAATTGGTTTATGTATTTCAAAAATTATCGAAATACATTTTAAGAAGAATTTCATTTCTATTATTTTTAATTTCACTTTAGGAACAAGAGTAAGGAGAATTGTTTTAACGATAATATACGTCAGTTACTGTCAAAAGATTTGATGTTAGTACATAAAAAGAAATGGCCAGTAAAGGTGTGCTCTTTGTACAAGTATTTGTGAATGAGTGTTACCCTTAGCTACTGCTCAAGAAAACACCCTTCAACTCTTTCACTCGTATTCTGCTTTTCAGAGGAGAGAATCCAGAATTTTCCTCCGGTTATTAATCTCAATTAAAAGATACGTATAATAGTTTCCCCAGCAAACATATTCAATCGTTATAATCGTATAATATTATATTTACCATTGTAATTACTGGAACAATTTCAGACATCTGGATTTCTTAAGGAATTATATTTAAACCTACCAATTATGCAACATAGTTACATTAATTCGAGTACATGTTTCTAACAGCCTTCGTCCTTTAAAGTTGTATATTCAAATACGCAATCCAATTACACAATATTAAGTCAGTTTCAGTGCTGTCACTAAAAATGCATAAAGAGTAAAATTCAATCTCTTGTTTTCCTTACTGCAAATTCTATCTTCCCGTACTAGAACGTATAATCTTTTCATCCCTCTCAATAAACTAACTCTAATTCTTCCCAGTAGATATTTAAAATGATCGAGGAATTATATTATTACAGTCGAAAAAAGTCTACCACTCACCTCTTTCTTCTATCACCAATTTCCTTCGTTCTTCATTAATTTCCATTAAATTTCACTTTTCAATGGGAACATAATTCGAATTTTGAAAGACGAGAACAAAAAATTTAACGACGTCACTTGAGGAACCTAGTGCTCAAAATATATTAAATAAACACGAACTAGCTATAATTCCAAGCTATAAACGTAAAATCTATTACATAGAAAACGAGAGCTTAAAATCTGTTACATAAACATAATTTAATCTTATCATTTTATCACATAATTTTTTACCATTTCTCTATCTAAAATCTCCCCATCTTTCTCCTAGTTTCCCTAAAATCCGACTGTTATGCAAAAAAAAACCTACTCCAATATCCGCGAAAACCACCCCAAAACTGAATCCCGTAGAAATTCACCTTCTGAATCTTCCAGCACCCTCTCTTAGACCCTATCGATCGGAAATTTCGAAAGGGCAATTAAAAGCCGGAAAAATGGTCGGTTCCGGACAGACATCGGCAGTTGAGGACAACTCCGTGTCCCTTTCCCGACGCAAGTGCCGCCCCTGGTCGCACGCCTGCCTAGTAGCCTCGTCGTGAACGATCGCCAGTGTAGTATCGCCAGTGAGGCGATACGGTGTGCGGCCTCGTGCACGAAAAGCGACGATTTTCCACCGGGATCCTCGTTCTAAACGACACGTAAGTTCACCAAGCAGCTATACGTTTCCAATATTTTTCAACTTTCTCGACAATACGTCGTTAACTTATTACATCGAAATGTAGAACTATCGATTATATAGTGTCGCTAATGTAATATAACGAGTGACGTCGTTTAGGTCGCGTGCAACTGGCTCGAAACCTTGTTGAAATTGGCCAAAGTTAAGCTATGGAAGTGAATGCGTGTTCCGATCGACTGTCGTTCTAAGGATTGAAGTATACGGTGGCTACAAGAAGCGTTTTTCTTATCAGCTTTTATATTCCGTTTTCATAATATCGAATTTTTATCCCGACGACGATATTTATGCAAATTCATACTTTTTGTGGAGATGGTTAAAAAATGTGGACTCTAGGTAGGTGATCTTTCTATGTACTAAACGTTACAACGATTACTATATTTTGTTTATTTTATATATCTTTGCACGTTACATTCTCGCTACGACGCATTCTATGCATTTTTGCATCTTTAAATTTCCCATAAATACGTAAAAGTGACGCAGTACTATCAAATGATACGAAATTCAGTATAGTTGGATCTACGTAATTAATTACTATGTAAGCGTTATAACACATACAACGGTGTGTCGATACTTTTCGTAGCCACTGCATGAAGATTAAGATGCGTGTACTCGTCAAAGTTTATATGTTTGATATTGTGGCGATAGTTTTTCGCTCGAACGCGGACGACGAATGATTTGAATTTAGCAATTATTAATTAAGAATCAAGAATTAGCGGTTCAAAACCGTCTTATCGCTGTAAATTTTTCCACAGTGTTATTATTATTATCTACCTGATTTGAAACATGTTGCTCCGTATTTTTGCGCTTGGTGCCTTTTAACCAACTTATTCGAATTCCAATGATTTCATTTGGCAAGTGATTTGATTAATGAGAAAGATATTTTAAGCCAACCAAATATGTTCATACTGATAAAGCATTGAAACTACCAAGTAACTTGAATTCAGGTAAAACGACTAATGTGAACGAGGTTTACACGCCACCTAAACGATGTCATTTACTTTTTCTCACCAACGACGTTGCATAATTTCGATTGTTATATACATCAGGATTTAGTAAATTAATGGTATATCGTTGAACAAGTTGGAAAATATTGGAAACGCAAAGCTGCTGGATTTATACAGCGTCGTTTACCGCTGGCATTGCAACCACGCGTTTATTAAATCCGTTTCAATTTTGCCATTCTAAATTTATTAAGTTTCTGAATTTTTAATAATGAAACAGGTACGGTCGTATGTATCGTATTATCAAACTTGCTGAATTTTAACGATACGAAATGTTAGGAACGTTGCATTTCTCGACTGCGTACGACGCGTTCGTTTGAATCGTTGTTCGATGATGATATTCGACGATGAGAGATTTTTATCCTACGTTCTAATAAGCTTTTGAAAAAATTTGTTGCAATGAGGAGATACGAGCCGAGAATTATGCGTATGAGATTGTCCGAGAACGTTGTAAAGCTTCTGTTACCTGGAACTGTACTACGTGTTCGTTTTGCAAATCGATGTAAATCGACGTATCGAAAAATTGATCTTACAAAATTGACAAGTTTGATATATAAATATCTTGAAAAATTCCTCGGTCCAACGAAATATTCCAATTTATTGGAAACGTTCCTATCTGAATAACATTTTGCAAAATGGAAATTACGTATGCAGAGTAACAATGAAACAAATGATACCACTTTGGTGTCTTATTATTCCTAAAAATAAAACATTATATATACAGGGTGGTTGGTAAGTGGTGGCACAAACGGAAAGGGGGTGATTCTACGCGAAAAAAGAAGTCTACGCGAAGTAGAATAAAAATTTCTTTTTTTAATTTTTTGTTTTTTTAAATTTTTCCATCGAGACAACGATCTGCAGCGAGTGCACGCGTACCAAGCGAAAATTCAAAGTCGATTTTCTCGAAAACAAAGCCTCAAACGACAAATTTTTATTCTATATTTTCGACTTCTTTTTTCGTGTGGAATCACCCCTTTTCCGCTTGTACCACCAGTTACCAACCACCCTGTATATATAAACGTATATGTAACACATCAAAAAATGCTTGTCTCCATGAAAATTCCTGAAAATTATTTTCTTCAGCAACGAAATTATTGACGTTTGAAATATTTTCTACAAGCGATAATAATCCGACTTCTGAGGAGTTTCGACGTATTTTTACCCAGTATTATCACAAATGTATATTTATAAGACCATTTTTCATATTTAGACAGAGTGAAATACGTTACCAATGCGAGACCACTTATTTTAGCGTCAACCTGTATACAAACATTTGAGTAAAGCTTGAATTACGTATGTGAACTATGCTGCTACGTGTACTTTGATTTTGCAAGTCGATTTTAAGAATTTCTTGGGTGATTTCCATGTTAAGCATAGTTCGATAGGCTTTTGATCAAGATTTTACTATCACTGGATTGAGTGAAGTCTAATTGCTGTCGTAGGTGTCGATTTGTGCGCTAAAACGTGTTTCGTTTGATCACAGTGGTATATTAGCTGGGAATTCTTGGAAAGGGTGAAAACATAAAGGGATGAAGCATGATGATCTTCGATCAATTCGGTCATATATATTGTTTGTTACATTTTTGTGTATTTCTATGCTGACAAGTTTATAAACTGGTGAATTGCGTTAGAAAAAATGCTTCGTAGTTTGATTCGTATTGAAACGTTGATTTGAAATAATTGAACGAACGTGGAAACGTGGATTCGTCCATTGAAGAAGTGAACTGGTCTATTCGCTTGGAACGATTTCCTCTTGTTCGCTTCTCTTTTATTTCTATTCAATTATATTTACTATACTATATATATATATATATATATATATATATATATATATATATACAAGTATATATATATATATATATTCAAATTCCTACAACTCACATGTAAAATCACTTTTCATTAAAAACTCTTTTCCTCGAATTTTAGTGGAATGATTCAAAATATATTTATCCTTGCTTATTAATTATCTGAAAAGGTAGGGTTCTTAGTTCGAAACAGTCTAAGAAAAAGATAGAATAAAATAAACGAAAATCCAGTTATACAGAGAAATAATTAACGGTAGAAGAGAAACGAAGGATATTGGCAATAATCGATGGTATGGAACAGATCAACATGTTTGTTTGATTTATTCTTTGTCTATCAGTTGTCTGCAAAATGTAACGTTGAAATTTCTAAAATAACTTAAAAGAATGCAGAGGAAAATAAATGAAAGTGCTCGAGAAACGAGTCAAGGATTGCTAAATCGACTCATTGATTGCCCCCCGATCGATACAGACGAATCTAACGCAATTACTCGACAGATTGTTGGAATTTTGTAGCTTTATTCTAACGAGGATAAATCGATGAATCGCGCTGACAATTTTCGATAATTTTCGACGATTCAGTAAGCACGATTTCCACATTTTCCTACAATTGTACACATCAAATATTTCTTATCAGTTCTTGTAATATAACTTCTCCGAGTCTTCCTATCTCGAATTTTTGTTGAAATGACCAAGCTGTACGTGTAAATTTTCAAGCATAGTACCGACACTCTGATATCTCGTATTGCAATTTATATCGCTCGAGGTGACGGAACGGACCGGAAACGGGACGTTCTGTAGCGGAAAGTGTTGTTCCGAACGCATTATCCTTTCCTCACGACAAGTAGAGAAACTTGCGAGAGTCCAAACCGCGAAATTAAATGGGAAAAGTAGGTCAGAAAGACGGAAAAGACGCGAAAATATTTTTGGCGTCTACTCGAGGATATTATTCCGCGCAAGCTCGTGCGATTCTTTAAGGAGGGATATATCGATTATGAATTATCCTGTTCTTAAAACGAAATTCCTATTTTTAAGTTATGCAAATTCTGAGTCACGGTATCGTTCTTCATTGTTGTTGTTATTTATCAATTATACGGTACAATAATAATAATTTTGGTATAAACACAAATGTTTCGTTATTTTCTTTTCTTTGATTCATACGCTTTTAATAATTTTACGGACTGTATTATTTTTTCGAATTTTCAATTCGCAGTTATTATTTGATGTCGTAAGAATAATTATTTAAACGTTAAGAGAAATTTCGTTTCTCGAACTGTTTTGTTTAATGGTTGTTAATGGCTTTGTAATAGACCATGATTAAGTTAAAGAAAATTCAGGGACGTGGAAATCTTGTCAATGTTAATGTCACCTAGAAGCTCGAACCTTTTTAAGGGATCTTCACCTAAATATTGCTTCAGGGAGGCTATGCTCGGCTTAAACCTTGCACAGTGCTCAAGCGTTTTTGTGATTCTTGTTAACCCAATATGGGTCACGAGGCTCAAGAAATCAATGAGCCTCGTGCTCCAAATATTGTTTCACGTACTATTAGATCGTACTATCAATTAGTAGTTGAGGCAATACTATCTTCCATGGTATAATCCGTCCTTTCTATTTATTGCGTGCATCTAATTCTAAATTAGGTTGGAAACATTTTACGTCGCATTTAAAATCCCTCGTCGTTATAAAGTGTAATAGGAATAATAGGAATTGTTCTAGAAGTTATCGTATCCATACAGTTATTATCAAATAGGAACTGTAGTAGACATTTTTTTGAAGCATGAATTTCCAAAAATTGAGTGGAACTTTTATGATAGAAATTTGACGAATGGAAATTTCCGCGATAGAAATTTGGTACGATGCAAATCTCAACGAAGAAAAGTTTGGTCAATGGGAACTTCAGCGAACAGAAGTTCGTCGAAGATAGAAGTTGCTACGAATAGAAATTTCTGGCACAGAAATTTCATAGATAAAAATGTCCCTGATAGTAAAATTAAATGATCGGAATAGAAATTGGTCGGATAAAAGAATTCTGGAGGATAGAAATTTCCTAAATATAAAAATGTCCATTAATACAAAAATGCTGTAATACAGACTTGGAAAATTTCCTTCAAATCGAGACTGTTAGAAAAATTTTTAGAGAAATTCTTTCACACTAGAACCATTGATCTTTGCCAGGTACCTAAATAATAATAATAATAGTAGTAGTAAATTAAATAACAGTAGATTAAAATTATAGTAACAGTTGGATATTTTTACTAATTATGAAAACATGATTTTAATGTCGATTATCTTGACTGGTGCGTCAGCTCTAGTGTTAAAATCGATGAAATTAATTAAAAGGCGAAGTAGCGGGCAGGACGTCAAGGCGATCTAGCGTAGAAGGACAAATTAAATAGAACTCCATTTTCAGAGGAAATATAATTCCACGATAGCTATTGATTCGCGTGTGTTTTCAGATATGGAAGATTAAGAGAAGAATGATATAGCCATGAACCGATCAGGAGGCGATCGTGACGAAAGGCCGATGGCTCAGATGATCCGTACACATTGCACAGAACGGTGACAGAGCTGTAAATTACAGCGATGGATATACAGAAGAAGCACTTGTGCCCCCGCTTGGTGGATTATCTCGCCATTGTGGGGGCCAGACTACCCTCAGTCTCCCGCCAGCCTGTGCAGGTACATATTTTTCATTAAACGAGTAATAACTATGAAGATTATTTATCATTAAGCATCGGGGAAAGCGATCCTATCGCAGGAGATTGTGGAGACAAATTTTAATTGCGGAAAGAGAGAATTTCAAGGAACAGCGGATAACAAGAAGATATCAAGAAATTTGAATTACAGCAGAAAGATGAACGAAGGAATTTAACACGAATAAAAGAGAAATTTTTACAATAAAAAGAAGTGGCGCGTAGGTGATGAAGGAATACTATTCTGGTAATAGAAAGAAGACGATGTAAGTGTACAAAGGAGGAAATTTTAGCGATAAAAGGAGGAAGCGTAAAGATATCAAAGGGAGAACACCAGCGATAAAAAGGGCGATGCGAGGATGTGAAAAAAGGAATTTCAAATAAGAAAGAGAAATATTTGTATATTAACAGAAAGTGGACAGTGGCGAAAAGAGATGATTTAGAAGATACAATTGTCTTAAGCATATAGATGGCGCAGAATTTTATTAATTAGAAAGTTCATGAATGTATTATGATTATTTAGGTTCCAGAGTTGCTGCGACGATATCCAGTGGAAGATCACAAAGATTTTCCATTGCCGCTGGACATGGTTTATTTCTGTCAACCCGAGGGTTGCACCAGCGTGGGCCCAAAACGCACAGCCTTACGAGAAGCCACATCCTTCACTTTCACCCTCACGGACAAAGACTCCGGTACTCAATTATCTCTCTTTGCGTTTCTCGAAATAATCTTTCGAAGAATTAACTTTGACATTAGGAGCTTTGAGAGATCAAAGTAAACGCAGGGGTGTTGCGATTAGAATCAAATAAATATAATTCGTAAAATGCTTGCTTTCCTGATATTTATATCGTATTTTAACTGTATTTATTCGATATTATTTTAGGGAGAACTCGTTATGGTATCTGCGTGAATTTTTATCGACCAATAGAAAGGGCGGGAGCTGCGGTCGGGAGTGGAGTGTCGATGAAAAGGGACAAGTACAATACGACGTTTCGAAGGGAGAGTTGGAGGAAAAGCATGGAAAAGAGCACGGATTCTGCCTTTTCTAGGTGAAATATAACACATCATTTTATCATAATCTTACTACCGAAAACTACAGCCATTCTGCCAGTTACCAACACTTGTCCGAACAATGAAAAATTCACGCCATTCGTTTTCTCTCATTTGCGAGATATCGACTTGAAAGGTCAGGTGAAATATCAGACTCATTAGTAAAGTTATAATTCAGATCCATAATTACGTAATCGTTATTAGCAGCTATGTATATTATACGAACATTTAAACATTTAAACGCATTACCAAACGTTGAATCTCCTAAGACTGAAAATCGAGATTCAGCTATTACCTATAGTCAGATTAGAAAAAAAAGTGGAAGCTTAGAAAATATCAATGAAATAGAAAAGAATTCTTTTAGGAATATTCCTGCGACATTTTTAATCGGATATTTTTACTATTTTCGTTTACGCTGGTTGTATTGATTAGTTAAAGAGAATATTTTTCCCAATTATAAGACTGTATCTCTAGCTGTTCTTTATAGCGACTATAGGAGCAGTGCAGTGGGCCCTAGCGACTCAGAAAAAGATTGCCCGAGCAGCAGAAGGGACTCTGACACTTCGCATATACCGAGTGCACCGAGATTAGGTATCACTGCACCGAGTGGAGATAGTGAAAGTGGAGGAAGCCATTCACCGTCTCCACGAGCTTCACGCAGACGACAGGTAAACTGGTAAAAAATGTTGTATCATTTACCTAATACATAACTAACGTATGTATGGTAATATATAATAATGATATATAAGTAACATTTATATAATAATAACACGAAGTCGATGCTACAAATATCAATAATTGTTCTTATTTTCTATATCTTTATTTCATGATTTTACTTCCAGAGGATACGAAATCATTCGCTGACGTCGTTATGTATCATTTCCCATCATCCGTTCTTTTCGATGTTCCGGGAATGCCTTTTCATTTTGAAGAAGATCATCGATGCGTGTAACGAGAGTTCCTCGCCGCAGAAAGTCGGTGCTTCCCGGCAGACCAACAGGTAAGGATAATCCTTAAAACAGCAAACTTACATCCTCTTGCGTTCACTCGCTAATTCTTCCTTATGAATATTCAAATCTCACTTCGCATGCTGTTTGTACGTGCCTCTGCATCATTGTTTCTCTCCTACTTCATTTCCTATCGCGTCGATCGTGTTAACGATAGTTTCTATTTTTGTCTGTCGATTGCCTATTACTATAAACGTAGGGATTACGGTACAAATATTTTTTAATGACTGTCAGTGGAAATGATGATATTCTTTGTAACGAATGTTTGAGCAGGAGATACAAAAGTATGTTAAGAGTTTAACCCTGACTTAAAGAGTTCTACCCTGTTTAGTAATTTTGATTTGTTCCTCGCTCGGGAGTCTTCGCTTCAAGCAACTTTTGTCTCAGAACTATTGTTCTAGATACGATACATATTTTTATATTATGATATTATACGTATTGCACTGTATTATATTCCAAAGCTTAATGCGGTGATTAACGCAGCTTCCAGTTGTTTTTAAACACTCAATTCAGATATAAATAAATAAACGAAGAACGAGTTTCTTAAAAAGAGAAATTGTCTGCCGATTTTTAACAGAGACACCGTGTGGAGCGTTTTAACGGGACAAACACTGGAAGGAACACCATCGATAGTGCTACACGATGTCCGAGAGATCGAGACGTGGATATTGCGATTGTTAAGCAGCCCTGTACCTGTTCCGGAAAAGACACGCGTCGAGGTCGAGATCGTGTCGCAAAGTATGCAGCCACCACTCTGTTTTGCACTCCCAGACCACACTAGATTTTCTCTCGTTGATTTCCCTCTGCATCTACCCCTGGAACTTCTTGGCGTTGACATATGCTTGAAGGTCCTCACGTTGATTCTCTTGGAGCACAAGGTAATTTTTCTATTCACCATCTAAATCACAATTATTTTCTCTTGAAAGTGATCTTTCCTTTAGAGGGAAAATTTTCCAAGCGTATCTTTTATCTTTGACGAATTCTTTGTTAGGTATTGATCAATATATTTAGTGTAATTTATAAGATTTGAACTTTTGTAAAACATCTTCAGCCTGTTTAGGATTTTCGTTTCTGTTCATTCAAATTTAGGATAAGATTGATTTTTCTAATTATATCTTCGATAACCCGATACTTTAAACTGAAGATTCTTACTACGTCGCTCAGAACAATTAGAGAATTTAATTTTTATACCTCGTTCCTTGTTTCCATTCATTCTTTCTCTAACGATTGTTTCAAAGTTAATCTTCCACGATAAGATAAAAATAATATACTATTATAAAGACTACTTCGATTCCGTATGCTTGGTCGATTCATAGTAGTTCTCAGTTTTTTAAAATTTCTCAGTTTCGCTCTCTTACTTTTCTGATAATATTGCGAACAAAGATAACAGAGGAAATGGAATTAATCGATGAATAAATTATATTTGTTTACAGATCGTGTTGCAATCCCGCGACTACAATGCCCTGTCGATGTCCGTAATGGCGTTCGTAACGATGATTTATCCTCTGGAGTATATGTTCCCCGCGATACCATTGTTACCCACGTGCATGAGCTGCGCGGAACAGTTGTTGCTTGCACCTACACCATTTGTTATCGGAATACCCGCTACTTTTTTATTGTTCAAAACGAACTTTAAAATGCCCGATGACATTTGGCTAGTGGATCTAGACAGCAATAAAATAAACGCACCTACTGGTCTGGGTGATCAATTGCCCCCATTACCCGAACCAGAAGGCACCGTACTAAAGAACCACTTGAAACAGGTAAATAAATAAACATTTATCACGATTAAGATTAACCCTTTCGCAGCCTAGCGAATAAAAGATTAGGAAAAAAGAAGACTGAAGAATTAAAAAAATTAAGAATTAAATAATTCCAAAGTTAATTGCAAATAAACTCCGAGATTTTTTTTGTAGGTTTCCATATAGGAAAATTTATTATTTATTGTCGCATCGACTAATATGGGTCATTAGCGACCGCAATTACATTACATAAGTTAGTACAATCGTACAATATGTATACTCATTATTATTATTATTATATGTTTATGCGCATGCATTTGTACGTATGTATAAACGATAAAGTACGTAGGAAAATTCTATACACTGCAAATTTTACGAATCGACGAATTAAGAATTAAAAAATCGTGAGGCTGATTATTATTGGAGAATTTTCAGATATTTCTGCAGCACTGCGTTTAAATCATTGAAAATTTCATGCACAATTCTTATTTATATACGTAAATGAAATGTTTGAACCATGGATGACAATAATATTGTATTATTATATAATGTACGTGATATATTCATAATATATAACAATTCAAATTAAGTAACAAATATGTAACTTATAATAGATAAAGCTATTACTGTGACTTTAATGTTAAAGTGTAATATCGTATCAAAAGCTGCGAAGGAGTTAATATGACAAAATTAGAAAAAGAGACGAAATATACTCTAGTATATCTCTCTACGGTAGACAACAATATTGACAATGAAACACGTTGATTTAATCATTCCTCGTTTAATCGGTTCCGCAGGCAATGCAACTGATGGACCAAACCGGCTCTGGTGTAAATATTTCATTTATCCACTCTTTGCATGAACCATAAATATATAGGTGATACATTCCTTGTGTTGTAGTTAGCGGCATGGACTAATTTTGCCTCATATACCTACGACATGTAGATTTTATTTTTTTATTTGATTAGAGGATACAGAGCACGTGTTATTTCCTTTTCGAGGGAAGGAACCGGAAGCTTTTTAGAGACTACGATCTAGGAAGTGTAGCATAGTTATAGAATAGACGGAGTAGACGTAGTTGCTTAAACAATATGACAAATTCTCAAACGCGAGCTCTTCATAGGAAGATACCTAGAAAATTGTATTATTATTCTGCGTTTTTCTTATTGGATGGTATTTCTTTTTCTAGGCAATGGCTAGTATGTCAGTTCCGCAAACACTTTCGCAAGACACTTCTCCGAGGACTTCTCTGCAAGCTCCAAGTAGAAGGGAGAGCCTAACTTCTCATTTGTCCACTTTAAGGTTGGCAATTTTATTAATCCTATTAGTTTCTTTAATTTTTGCAACCCTCGAACCATATTTCGTATTTTATGGTGAGTGTTGTTATAATGAAAATAATGATATTTTATGGGTACCAATCCAGTAGGTTAAATTCAATGGTTGTTCTTAATTTTTTTATAGTTATATATATGGTAGATTATTCAAAAAGTTTTAATATATTTTTTCACGAATTTTTATCGTCCATTGGTTTATCATAGCGTCATGATTTTTAAAGAAAACTCCAACTTGTTCAATGAATGTTTTTGTAATTAATAACGTAAAATCTGTAGATAAGAAATGTTTAGTTTGTTCTAGTTAAACATTTTATTCCTTTCCGTTCTTATGTTTCTTTCTGCTGCCTCTTATCCCTTCTTTATTTCATCTCTATTTTTATTCGTTCCAATCTTTATTCTTTTCGATTTACCTTTTCTATGCTTTTAGTTTAAGCTTTCATCCACCTTACTCTTATTTCAATATCAATTTCAACTTTCTTTTATACCTTCGTGAATACGAAGCGCGTTAATGCGTTTACTGCTGATTGAATTTTTACTTTGTACTATTCTTTTACCTCGCAGAATAAAAGAGAATGTTTCACAACTGAATATCGAATGCGATAAAATCAATACGAATAAAAATAGTAGGATTGAATTTAAATAAGAGAAGGTTTAGAGACCAATAACCAGACAATTATAAGAAAATTGATAGAAAATTTAAAATTGAAAAAAACACGCGGAATTCATAATAGACAGAAACAGAATATTCAAAGTATTCTGATCACCATGACAATATCTAGCAGAGTGAGGCAAAGTTCTGCTTAAGTGCCATTTCTTCAATTGCATTCATAAAAATATGAATTTGCATGAACATTCGCAGTCAGCTAATACCAACGCTACCAAAGCAACTAACTCTTGTTACAATTAAACCAATTGTTCACAGTGTGTCGTCAATGAAGCACAGACCTACCGTCGACCATCATCCGAGTCCAGCGAGTTCTCCAGGAGCCAGCGCGGCTTCCGGTCATCGTCGCTCCTCCATATCTCAGTCAGCGGGTTCTTCGTCACCTCAAAAACCATTCTCTTCCCAAACCATGCAATCTTTCAACCCATTCATTTATGGGAACGACGTGGACTCTGTAGACGTGGCTACGAGAGTGGCCATGGTGCGTTTCTTCAACTCTCAGAACCTTCTGGCGAACTTCACCGAGCATACGAGGACACTCAGGCTATATCCGAGGCCTGTAGTCGCCTTTCAGATCAATTCTTTTCTCCGATCAAGGCCACGGACCAGTCATTTCTTGAATAAGTTCGCTAGAACTCAGGCGGTGGAATTTTTGGCTGAATGGTCGCTCACTCCGAGCAACGTGGCCTTCTTGAGAGTGCAAACAGGGGTGTTTGACCCAGCTCAAATCGGAGACAAGCCAAAGTGGTACGCCTCGAATTTAGAACCTATTTATTTCCCTGTTTGGGACAACGGTAGCTCGTTGGCGAACGCTTTGAAGGCAATGAAGGAACACGAGAGTCAACCGACTGACGAAAGCGGGTCTGACTCGGAAGGTGCTGAGAGTACGAGTTCCTCTTATTCGTCGCTGAGCGATTTTGTATCCGAGATGGTGTCGTCCGACTTGTCTCCAAGTGAGTAGTCGTAATTAACAAATAAATAATTTTTTTTAAATTTAATGTGCAGTGTAAATGTAATCAAACGCAGTGTTAATGTAGAAAATGATTGTTATAGTATTTAGGAATTAGAGTTATGTAGCTAAATCTCGGTCATGTGAGATGAGTTTCGATTCTCCATTTCTTTGATTGTGTCCACAAACACATGAATTTACACAATATCTGCAGTTAAATACGATTTTATGAATCGTTTGTGTTTGACAGAACTGGTATACTGAAATTGTTAGAGATGGAAGTAAACGAGTGTTGGTAAAAGCTGTGACGTTTAAGAAGCATCATACTTAAATAGGAAAAAATGTAACGTCAATTAGGATTGTATACTCTTATCTGAAATTTTCTAATGATGGAATCATAGGAGAATCTAGAATGAATTTTAATTTAATTCATTAATAATTCTATTTCTTAATCGGATATAATTTGTTTTACAGGTTACAATTGTTCACACGCGGCGCAGCCTCAACCAATGTCCCTGTCCGTGGACCCAAAGAACGTTTACGATCCACCCAGTTCATTGCGATATCCTGGAGTGGACGAAGAATCGACAGTGAGGCCAGAAAGTCCTTTGAGCACTTCCTCCAGTCACAGTGACCTAAGCAGTCCTAGTTTCAACAGGGACTCTGAGTTCGAGTTAAACCCCAAAGTTCAAGAAGGTTCACAGTCAACCAATGTGAGTATTTTTAAAAATATATATGTACTTAATTCTGCTTACTTTTGTTATTAATTTGCAACTAATGCTACACTTATCAATAGTAATTTTCTTTCCAACAGAATTTACCAGAGTAGCAGAATCCTAGATTAATTTCTTTCTTTAAATTTCTGACTTTTACTTCACACATAATGGTCCTTCATTCTCAAATGAAACTTTGGTCGCTAGCATACGTAATTTTCTGCCTAGGATCATTCCAAAATTATTTTCTAAATTTATCCTTGCTACGGAGTAATAAGAAAAAGAAGAGTTAAAAATTGTATCTTTATTCCAAAATCTTAAATCTTTTTATTCAAAAGAGGGAACTTGAAATCTTATCTTTCTCCTACAATTTTTAATTCTTCTTTCGTATCATTCTATCTATACGAATCTCATTATACATAGAACATCCCGTATCAATCTCCAACACGAAGCAACTCTTAAAAAACTGCTAAACTATCGACAAAATAAAAGTATCCTCATTACGCTCGACGTCCTAACAAAGTGCTTAATCATAGGATAAAGAGGAGGGTGGTAGCTTTGAGTCAGACTCAGCGTCCACGATAACACCACGCACAATCCTGAGCGCACAAAGTTCAGTAGGACAGTTTGGAGTAGGGAAGGGGCGTTCTTTAGCGACTCCGAGCATCGGCGACACCGAACGTCCTGCCACATCCCACAGGACTTCTCGCGTCAGTAGATATGTCGTTCCTGTGAGTTCATCCTTCATTGGTGGTCTATTGACTGGTGTAACATCTGTCGACTACTTTCTATCGATTTTTGTTTGTTTTGATGTTGTTTTGAACTTTGCATGCGGTATATCATCGAAAAGCAGCAGATTTTCCACTCGATGTGTTCAGCATGGAAAACCCCCTTTTTCATGGCCGTTTGACATTTCCTTATCGAGTTATATAAACGAGTTACAAAGACTCCCTTTCATTTCATTTTCACTTTCATTTATCGTTCGATGTTCGATATCGCTCAAATAATTTCTTTTCCTTTGGATAATTTTTCACTTGTCAATGTTTGTTCTAAGTATGAGGTATGAATGTATTTAAAGTTTTTGAAACTTCTTTAGGAGTTTTTCATTGAATTTTATATGGTATAGATTTATTTTGCCTCTCGATGCTTTTTTAGCGATTTCTTTTAAAATTTCAAAGTATAGATCTGTCTTATTTTTTGAAGCCTTTTAATGTGTTTTTTCTTGGAATCTTATAATATAGATTTCCTCTATCTCTAATGTTTTCTATTTTCCGATATCTGTTGATTCTTTATGCAATTCTATAGTATTGATTTTCCTTATTCTTCTACGTTTCTCTAGTGTTTTCTTTCAGAATTTCATCATTCAAACACCTTTTTCTTTCCACTTATTTGGTTTTTACTTCCGTAGTGGAAATTTCTTCTTCTTTCTTATATTTCTCTCCTAAGATTCATTTAAAGCATTTTTTAAATCGTTTTGGTATTAAAAAGACTTGTATGTATTATTTGTATGTGATCTACAAAACGTTTCATTGATAAAACTGTTCCAATGTAGTTCATTCATATGTTTATTATCGTATCAATATTTTACGAATAAATTAGGTCAAATGCATGGTATTTTTTTCACTCTTAAAAATTATAATGTCACCAAATTGAAGTTAACAACATCTATGACATTTCATCAAAGCTGTATGTAATATAAACCTTCGTCTCAAAGTATCAATTATCCTTCCAGATCAATCGGTCTCAACTTATTTTAACCCTTTGCCTTATAATTTAATAACAAGTTAAGTCAGACTACGAAGAGTTGTGTCATCTTTGCTTAATCACCTTTTTTTTTATTTATAACATCACTTCAGAATGCCACTATCCAATTATATGTATACAACAGAGAATATTGTATGAATAATCGTCTCCACACGCCTGTTTTCTAGGAAATTTTAAAGACGACTGACTGCTTTCTCTATTTAACTGTCGCCTGGCAAACACTTGATTATTATCACGTCAAACGAGAAGAATTTCTATCTGCATATAATGATAAAATTGTTCGCGCAGTTTTATAGAATTGTAGAGGATTGATCTTATCAGATATCACGAAATACAGATTACTGTTTGTGAGCAATTTACTCAAGATATTAATTCGACACAAAACACAAGTCCAGATATAATAACTTTCGCGAAATAAATACGCGCAGTCTCAAGAAACTCCGTATATACGTCTGATGCGTTTGTACGCTTATACTGCGATCGCTGAACTTTCTCGCTCGTCATTTCGTTTGTTTATTTATACTGGTCGGGGGACAGTCGGAAAGTTTGAACTCGACTGCGTTTGCCGGTTGAACGTAGCGGCGACATTGTTTTGCTCGGAGTTCATTACTCCTTGCAATACCTGTGACCTAATGGTCATGATACTCCGAAACAAAACAACAACAGGATTTGAATTTGTCCTGCTCGCGTGGCGCTACAGAATAATGACACGTCAGTGTACAGTATAGAAAGTAAGGAACGTAAAATATCTGCATTTGTTAGAATTGATCCAGCCTCCACTGTCGAAGGATTGATCAATATCTCAGATGTCGATAAAGAACGTCTTTTTAAATTTTACAGCGATACATGTAGCTTTTAACATTCCATACTTTGACTATCAAATAAGTATTTTAATATGTAATATTATAAATGTCTCATTTGAAAATACTTTATTTAAACTTCATTCTTCATGTACATATGTATGTAGTATCGCCTTTTTCTTCACTTACGTTACTCTGTGTATTTATATTTACTTTCCTCTCTTAAATATCTTATTTCTTGTCTTTTGGATCGAAACCTTTTTACATAACGATCTTTATCTGTCTTTCGATGTTATTCGATATTACATAAATATATGTCGGAGATGAAAGGAAAACCGAAGCCTTTCCTTGGAAATTTTGGGAACATCCTCTAATACTCTAGATTTTATCATAGCTGCAGTTAAGCAATTGTTGTCATTCATGGAAAACAAATGCTGATAGGAACAGATAGGAAAATTTCCAGGAGGCTGGCATTCGTACGATTGCCTTGGAGAGTGACACATCGTGCATTTCAACAATCGTATTTTGCGCCTAAAACTAGTCTACGCTTAGTAAAGAGCTATCCCGTTGACCGTGGATTCGTTTGAACCCAAGAACATTGTTAATAGCGTTCATTAAACTTATTATTTGTAAAACATACTATTCATTAAACTTACTATTCGTTAAACTTATTATTCATTAGACTTTTTATTTGTTAAACTTATTATTCGTTCAACTTATTATTCACTAAATTTATTATTCGTTAAACTTATTATTCGTTAAACTTTGTAGTAGTCTTGTATATACGTGTAAATATAATCTCTGCTTTGTAAAACAATGGCTGATTCGAGTGAAGAGTTGTTACGCGCCCAAAATTTTAACCATAACCCGACATATATATAAATTCGATATTATACGGCAAAGGGTAGAACTTGTATAATATTCTATCGATAGAAATTTCCAAAAAATTAACCATTATCATATCTAACAATTGAGTCAAAAGTTAACAAATCTACAGAAATTCTGCCTTAAATTAAAGAAGGAATTCTTCCTCTATTTCGTCTTTCGATATTTAAATGTATGTGTATGTAAAGTTGAAAACTGTTCGGCCTTTCTTCCCAAAAGGATCTTTCTCCAAGAACAAGCGTCTTCTTCAAAAATATTCGATAAATCCTCAAAATAGCTTACGATAATTAATGTTATCCATTATTCGTGTTATTTCAAAGATTCAACCAAGTGCGGCAAGTCTGCAGCGTCACCCAAGTGTGGGTAACGTTTTAGCAAGGACGTCGAGCTTTGGAACAGGACCATTTTCCCGACAGACGAGTAGTAACAGTAGCAACGAAAGTGAATCGTCGATGGTTTCTCGACAATTATCTGTGAGTACTAGTGGACAGAAGCAGGCCGAAGGTTTACCAAGACAAGCCTCCAGTGTGACTGGAAATGGTGTGTTAAGACAAGGTTCTCAAGGATCGTTGTTAGAACAAATAGCGAGCCAGGCGAAGGATTTGGTCCGTGAAACTAAGAGACAGAGCAGCCAGGATGGAATTCTTGCTCAGATGGATAAGGTATCTTTGTGACTTTGAATATTGTGAATATTCGGAAATCATGGGATTTTAGATGTGATAGAATTTGATTGAAGAACGATCACGTTTAATGCTTTTTAAATTTTAATAATGTCCATGATGGTTTAAAATTCTAACAGAATGGTTAATGATTTATACGGAAAACTTTAGAGCTTTTCAGGTTATTATTGCTATCCTGATCATTACCTATACCTTTATTTAAGAATTTAAGATTATTACCTATACCTTTATTTAAGATTCTTCCGAGAATAATCATACCAGCCCCAAATACTTTTGATATTAATTACAGTACAATTACCTTATAGTTTATTTTCCTTGAAAACTTCCCATAACCTTTTTCTATATACAATTGCAGCTTCTTTCTTTTTGTTTTATAGTTGAAACATCAGGCGAAGGAGAAGATTACAGAGGCCGGTGAAGATAGTCTCTTCGCGCCATTGGAACAAGTGAGTCTTTATCTCAAAACATTAATTATAATATTTAAATTAAGCCATATAATTATAATACTTAAATTGAATAGAAAATATTTAATTTTTCGTTTAAATATTAAACAGTTGACGCAACAGACGAAGAAAGCCATGGGGGAGGCAACAAAATCTGTTCAAGAAGCTTCGAAGAGCGCTTTGGAAGCTAGTAAAACCGCGGCTGGAGTCAGCAAAAATACATTCGATGATTTAACGTACGTAAGCAAGAGCACTTTTGGAGACTTGACGAAAAGTGCCAAAGAGGTTGCTGCGAAGAAAGGTTTACTCAAGGTACGCCGCAATATTATTAATGACGCGTTTCTTCATTTCTTTCAATTTGGAAATCTTTTAAACTGATTCATTCACTGGATTAATCAGGATCTCTCTTTCAAAAAGTTTCTAAAGAAACTGTGAAGACACTTCAAAGTTCCAAAGAAATTCCCAATAAATCTTATAAGAATAGCACAAATACTTGAAACAAATTTTAAAAGTTTATGGATACGGAGAATATACGCTAAATAGGAATATTCAAAATAGAAAGTTTCTTTTAAAGGGAACTGAACAGTTTAATTTCAAGTGAAAGAACCGTCTTTCAAAATCAACATTCTAAAGAAGAAATTTTACGAAATGAAATTATTTAGGGCCTTGGCGATACGCAGCATTCACCCCCATCGCCTCCGGGAATGTTGCAACGAAGAGATTCGAGTAGCACGCAACTGGTCGCTTCGGATAACCGCGGAGGGCGCCGGGAAATCGGACGTGATTTTTTCAGCAATATTAGTAGTGATTTAAATGGCATCGCTACGCAAACGAGCAACATGTTTAGCGATCTGTTTGGTACGTTTAATCTCTTCTTTCTTATTTATTGTACAAATACAATTCAAGAAGTTATACAAAAGATAAAAAATATATAAAATAAATCTTTTCAATTCATTTTGTGTAGTTCTCTTTTTACACTTGTAGGTAGTAAAAGTAGTTCTAGTCGAAATACCGGCTTCCCTCAGTCCCAAAAGGCGGATAAGAAGACACCATTACTCGGACCTTTCCCTAAAAGTATTTATTATCCTTTTTCAATCTCGACTCATTGAAAATTAATTTCGGACTCTTTAAATTGTTTCGTCTTATTTAGGTAAGACAGGATTGGTCGAACGCTCGTCATTGATAAAACACTCGACGAATAAAGCCAATCAGGAAGATATTCAGAGGATGCAGAATGCAGAGAGATCTAGTACAAATAGTGACAATCAAGCTTTCCTGACGGATGTAGGTTTTTTCATTTGATAATATTTATTTTGCTATACTACGCAGGATTAGAATTAGGATTCAATTATAAGAGAGACATTTTATGAATTTATATCAGGTGGTGAATCAGGTGATAGCCGGCGAAGGCGTTGGTTGGCTAAAATTGAATAGGCTGAAGAAACTAATGGAGGATGAGAGCTATCGAGATCTGGTGGTGACGAAACTGAATAAGGGTCTTCATAAGAAGATTAGTCCTGACGATCATATCGACGATGTGGTGAGTGTAATTTATACAAAACCTTCATGATGTATATATATGGTCATAATGTCAATTTCAACATTCATGAACTTCTCTTCGTTCCGCTTTCTATCAATAGTGTATCTCGAAACCAGTTTACAAGGGAATGCTAAAGTGCCTTCAAGCAGTGGCTCACGGTCTTGGACACACTTACAATAACTTCGGTTTAGGTGGAATGGCGTCAGTCTTCCAGCTGTTGGAGATTGCACACACTCATTATTGGAGTAAGGATCTTTCAGAGGGTGGTTTCGATAGTTCACTAATGTCTCAAGTATGTACCACTCGTTATAAATTATCTATCTTGCTTCGTGTTATCGATCTTATGATTCAATTCTTTCTAATTCTTTGCGACTCCTCCAGGCATCTAGCCCATTTGGCAGCAGGGAAAATTTGAAGTCTCCACAGTCTCCTGTACAGCCCGAATTTTCGAAGTCAGGTAAAATAGAACACGATAAATTGGACTCAAAAGACCTGAAATTTTAGAAATTCTAATTAAAATATATTATTGATTCACTTAATCATCGTTAGGATTTTTTCAAATAGAAAAATATAGAACGACGTGAATTTTAATGTATCCCATGTTACATTATAAATTACAGTTTATTAATGTTCCAAGTCTGAGTTGATTCTAATACTATAAATATCCTTTGATTGAAGATACGTCTCAACTTCATTTGGATATGTCACACGGCCACGCACCACCGGCCAACGAAGGGAGCCAATCGACGACGGACACGTTCTTCGATGTGTTCACGAAAAAGGGAAAGTTCCTCAGCAGGCTAACGTCCTTCGACTCTGAGGTAAAAGCAACGAGTTCCGTCAGAACGTTACCTCGTGGCATACGAAGGTAGCAAAGGTGTTTTTCTCTACATGGTCTCACTTTCTGTTTACATTTCACGTGTACAGCCTGACAACTATAAAGCTTACCAAAACTATTCTTACAGAATGTTTCGTTTCCCTCGTACGCTTTCATGTATAATATTTTATATTCTAGATTTTTCATATATTTTTTCTTCCTTTTTTTATTGCAAGCCATATAGAAAGGTGTACAAAGAAGATATTTGATTTCACGGAAAATGTTTCTATTTTCTATGATACCTTTTCTCCTGATTAAGAATTTTAGAAGATCGTAGATCAATCAAATGTATTAAATTTATTTATAAGTTAAACGCATTGATGGTTTTAAAGAATTCATACATATTTGAAACGGCATAGGACACAAAATTATTAAACGTTTGAAAGCGTAGGTGAACGAAAGGCTCTGTAGGATTAAACAACGACGAAACAGTTGTTGAAATTGCAGAGGATTGATCTTTTCGGATATCACGAATAACAGACTAACTGTTTGCCAGCAATTTATTAAAGATATATATTGTCTATAAAATTGATTTGACACAAGGCACAAGTCCAGGTATAATAAGTCTTACGAAATAAATACGCGCTATCTCAAGAAACTCCGTATATACGTCTGATACGTCTGTACGCTTATGCTGCGATCGCTGAACTTTCTCGCTCGTCATTTCGTTTGTTTATTTATACTCGTCGGGGGACAGTCGGAAAGTTTGAACTCGACTGTGTTTGACGATTGAAAGTAGCGGCGACATTGTTTTGCTCGGAGTTCATTACTCCTTGCAATACCTGTGACCTAATGGTCATGATACTCCGAAACAAAACAACAACAGGATTTGAATTTGTCCTGCTCGCGTACCGCCACAAAATTAAAAATTCCTATGTATTATCTCCCTACGATGGACAAATGGGTGTTGTTTCCGTTAAATACACAGGTACACATAATTGCACGAGAGATTGTTATACGTAATATTGTCAAACGATAAGTATTGCCCAAGAATAGTGATCAGTAATATTATACTAATCCACGAGCTTAAAGGAACACAGCGCACTATAGGAAATAATTCAGAACTATATAATACATGAATATCAGACCAAATAAAACTTATGAAAATTCTTTATACACCTAACATTTCGCATAAACAATAATAAAATACTATATTTTTCCTCCAACAGTTAATATACAAATTTAATATTCGGAATTGTCGCGAGATTGAAAAGTCCGTAAACCTTTCAAATTGATTCGCAATTGTTAATAATAAATAAAACAGAAATTAAGATAAGAGAAAGAAAAAAAAGTTGCAAGTAGTAAGTGTGCTATATAGAGGCGTCATGTGTTTTTAGAGTGGGCGGGGAGGTGGAACAGGAAGCAGCGAAGCTTTATCCACAGACGGAGGTAGCATAATCACTAATCCTGCTTTTCGGCAAGCGCACCAGGCGTCTTTCCGAAGCACTGTCTCTGATAGCGAGGTCGAACAAGGCAATGTAAATTGATCACTAATTAGTCTTTTCTTTTTTTTTTAATATGCTAATTAACATAGAATATTTTAAAATAGTTGTTAGCAAAACCGAACCAGGTTTATCCAGATGAACGACCTATGAACTTATGCGACAACAAGCCTCTATATTACATGTAGTGTACATATAAGGTGTGACATCAATTAATCACCATGATAATATTTGAGCCAGTTTTGATAGTATGATAAAAAGAGTACTTCAAATGAAAATTTATTGATTTTAATCTAAATACAATTCAACGCTGCGACTAAAATCTCATTTTCTTTTTATTCACAGTCTACATTACATAAAATCATTGATTGGCCAAATTGTTGTGTTGTTAGTTACTTTAAAGAAACGTTTAGTTAGTTTTAAGAAAATAATAATTAATTTTTGAGAAATGGTCATTCTCAATGATCTTCCCTCCAGAAGAATGTTGTCTAGACAAAACGAATATTCTTAGATAATACAAAGATACTCTTTTTTGTGTACCCATAAAATTTTTCATTTAATATCAATGAACTTTGGTTTGAAATATTTCTTTGCTAAATTATCCGAACGAGTTCAAACATCGTGGCAATTAATTTGTGTCACACTCTGTATGTAAAATATGTAGCTAAGAAAGTTTTATAGTTTAATATATAGAGTTCGTACATAATTCTAGTTGAGAGTCGATGGAAAAAGAACGCAGAGCTTGTGCAATACTTGCATTTTGTCAAAGTTTGCGAAACATTGAATTACAATGGATCATTTGAAAAGAAGATAAAGTTAAGATTAGTTAAAGAGAACGGTAGTGAACAGCATGTTCTGCATCTACAATCACTAGATTAGCGTTTGCACTAATGAAAAGATGAAGCTTTTGTAATTGCTGTTAGTACACGATGAAACACACGATTAGCTTTCTATAGTTAAGAAAGTTGTGTTTGATGAAAATTAGGCATTCTTTGAAAATTTTTTGGCGGAGAAATATTCTACTACTTTCTACTCTTTCTATTAAATTAATATTCTAAATTAATTACCTTTTCTACTAAAGGGAATTAATTATGTATATATACTTTATAGAAGAAGAATGTTAACAAATTGAGTTGTGTGTGTGTCTATGTTTCTTTATTTATACACTTTGTACGTACCTGACAAAAATTGTCTTGTAGTATAAAAATATCTTACTGAATATACAAAAAATTTTACAGTTTTCCTAAAAACAATTCTTAAAGAATGTCTAATTCGTTGTGCGTCAAATTAAGCGGCCATTTAAGTAAAATACAAGATTAACATGTATAACACTTCATCGCTTGAAAATACTCCTTGTTACAGTAGTGTCATTGCACTGAGATATTAAAATTCGCGTAGCTTTCTATTGTATGATCCTTTGAAGCTTCCCTTTAATCGTAGATAGGAATAATCAAGCTTACCTATTTGGGAAAACTCTAGACAAAGGTCGACAGCCTTTATCGATTTGACAAACAACGAATAATAAGCTTTGGAGAAACCGTTTAGAAATTCTTACATTACATCATGATTTCAGTTTTCAAGACAACCGAAGCAACGAACGGGAAGTGTTTGGTCGAGCAAGTCTTCCTTGAGCACCGGTTTCCGGTACCATGGAGGAAGCTTGGTACCAACCATGGCTGCTCCTAGTCCAGAAGCTGCAAGAACTTATTTATTCGAAGGTACGGTATCACTAAACCTGTCAGTATTAGATAAATAAGTATTAAATAAATAGGTAAATATGAATCTCTATTTAGATATCTCTTATTGCAAAGTTTACCCTCAATCTATCAATATTGTTTGCTGTATTTTCTTAAATAAAATTGACTATACAGGTTTACTGGGTAAAGAAAGATCGTCGCTTTGGGACCAGATGCAATTTTGGGAGGATGCCTTTTTGGACGCAGTGTCTCAAGAGAGAGACATGATCGGCATGGATCAAGGTCCTAGAGAAATGATGGAAAGGTTAGCTCCTGCAATAAAGATGATAGATAAAGATTTCGGATGGAACGTTTTCCAGCAAAATATAAACGTTTCATTTTGAATCCACGTTCAGGTATAAGAATTTGAGCGAGAGCGAAAAGAAACGACTGGAGCATGACGAGGATAGACTGCTGTGCACCCTGTTGCACAATTTGACGGCGATTTTAGTGATGCTGAACGTGAATAAGGACGAAGTGAAACGGAAAGTAAGGAGGCTATTGGGAAAGAGTCATATTGGTCTGATCTACAGTCAGGAGCTCAATCAACTTCTCGACCAAATACACAATCTCGTAAGTAGAATATCCACTTTCCTAGTTGTATAGTAAATTATTAGAAATTCTACAAATTCTCTAGAATACCAAAGAATTTAAAATATTGCCTAGAACGATGGACAAAATTTCAATGATTTCATAGCATATTAGAATGTTCTAAAGATTTTTTGAAGTATTCCAAAAAGGCTGAGAATTTTTTAAATCACTGGAAGAAGAAAAAGAATTTTCTTAAAGTAATAAACAAACTCGAGGACTTCTTAGAGTACTGGAAAATTCTAAAATTTTTCTAAGGTACTGAAACATTCGAAAAAATCATTAAAATCTTGAAACATTTTCAAGGACATTAAACAGCTGAAAATCTCTTACGGTAGTGAAGAACTTGAAAGAGTTTTAGATCAAATTCTAACAATATCGAAGAGTAACCTACAAAGCTTTAAATAAAATTCTGCGAGATTAAATCCTGATGTCGAAGAATTCGAAAAGTGTACAATGTGAAAAAATTCTATAAATTTCCCGAAGCGTAAGAAAATTCCAGCTAAATGGTGTTTCACGTTTCAGTATGGGAACGATATAGATTTGAAGCCTCTGACATCCAGACAAATGCATCGTCAATCTTTCACCGTGCACGCTGGCATCGATGCAGAAGGTGATCTACGATTTCTCGAGGTACGCCACGATGGGCTTGTCCTGAGATCTGTGAACGGCGTGATCGTGGAGCGATGGTGGTATGAGCGTTTGGTGAATATGACTTACAGTCCGAAGAACAAAGTATTGTGCCTTTGGCAGCGAAATGGCGGGCAAACTCAGCTGCATAAGTATTATACTAAAAAGGTACGCAGTGTACAATGTTACAAATTCAAAGAAAAATTTCAATGCATTTTTTAATTTACAGAATATATGTAGAGGATAGTTAGTACGTGAGGTTTAAAGGACGAGATTGCTCGTTGTTGAAACCGTCCAATATATTTAAAATAATAAATTAATGTACAGCCTTATACGTGAGTCGTTAGTGCAAAGTATAAATAGCAAAATAAAATCGCGGGGGGTAAATATTCGTTAATTCGATAAAGACTCGTAAGATACTCGGAGATACTCTAAATACTGTTAGATACTCCATATGTACCGTGTGTACTGTGTGAAAATTTGAATTCGTCTTCGTTCGAGGGTTGCATGTAGCGGCAACACTGTTTTGCCCGGAGTTTGTTTATCATTACATTTCTGCGTCAAGGCAGAGTCAACGTCCTGAGGCAAAACAACAGCATGAGTCGCTCTCGACTCGCGTCGTCCTTTGATTCCTGTGTCGCTACGTATACATACAATAATACAAAAATAAAATAAAATTCGTAGGATCAAACATGTTTACTATGTAGAAATAAATATTCTTATATCGCTATATAATAGGAAATTTTGATTCCATATATAAATATAAATATTTTATTCTTATGTATATTAATATCATTATTCTATAATTAAATCATTTATAATGTTTCCTAGAAATTGAGGATTGTTAAATAAGTGTTCATTCACTGTGTGACCAAACTCATTTTGTAATTGATCCATAGCTAATTCCTTCTAAATCGGGGACTCTTTAATAGTTTAATACTTCGTTATAGGTCTCTTTTGTTAACGATGACCTTTACAGACCCCATTTGTCTCCAGTAAACAACAAAATAAAGCGTGTAATGGATTTAACGCGTGGTCACTCTTGTAACTAACACGCGATTCATATTGCTTATGCATTTCTGTTCATAAATATTAGGATACTTTCTGGTATCACAGATACCTGAGGAGATAGCTACTCAAATAACGATCTTAATCATCTTTTATGGTCACTTTATTTTCGCAGAAGCATGGAAATTATATCATGGATGTGTACACGCCTGATTGTTAACTAGGATGTATATGTAATTAAGCTTTACAAATCCATCTATTGTTATGATACAAGTAATATATCCAAAAGATATATTACGTATATTAGATATATTAGTATATTAAAAAATTCGAACTGGTTTGTCTCATACACCTTTCGATTACATTATGAAACTAACCACTCAATTAATTAAATCCATGATATAGTAAATATTCATAATAGTAGTAATAAAGGAAAATAATAAAAGAAAGTTACATTTTCCTCTCTGTATCTAACTTTTAATCACTTAGAAAACAAAATTTTTCAGAAAAATTCGCTAAATGTGCAAAAGAAAGTGAAAAAATTGAGTTCTAGATAAATAAATGAAACAATCAATTTTTAGTGCAAGGACCTATACTACTGCATAAAGGATGCAATGGAAAAGGCAGCAGCCCGTGGCCGTGGAATGAACTTGGATATCGAACTCGGCGGCGAGTTTCCAGTTCAGGACATGCGCACCGGAGAGGGTGGGCTTCTTCAGGTTTGCATGGAGGGCGTGGGTCTCCTCTTCGCGAATAGCAAGGTATGATTCGCACCCAAAAGCGTGCACCAAGCGTGTTCATTCGTTTCAAACCGAAACTGCAAGAAGAATGGAATCTTCGAACTTTTAACCGGTTGTTGCAAACACCTGTTTTCCTATCTCTATCTCTATCTATCTATCTTTTCTTTATACATTGTCCAATTGTTCATGTAATGTTGAAAACGCATCCAAAGTTTTCCACCATTCTATTGGGTATATTATACTACTATATTATATCCGTCCCTTTATTATCTATAGCGAACTTTTTTACTTATATCCACTACTGTTTTTTGACTATATACGATGTCATGTCTTTTTTTGGCCATGTTACTGTCTCGACTATAATATGTTCCAACACAAAGTATAATCATGTATTTATTTCAGCGACCGAAAAATACATATGCAGTCTGAGAATTTGTTACGGGGGTTAGTTTGTTAAATTGCCTCGATTCAATTTCGTAGAATTAGTAAAAGAGAAATTTCGTTCTATCGAGCGAAGGTAGAATTGGGGAGCTTTCTAGAAAAGTCCGGGTTCGTAAGGTAAAATAGTGGGTCTAGTTCGAATTTTTGATAATGTTTTTAACGTATTTCAATCAATATATTGATTATAAGATTTCTTAACTCGTCGTTTGGACTAACGATTTCTTCAATAAAATGACCTTTTTATCTAGAGAATCTCCCATATTCTTACGAATAACTTTATTTTCATTAAAAATAAATTTCATATCATACTTAAATTTCCAAGGATTAAAACCCACCTACAATAACTTGTATTAATATTCGAACATTTCAAACATTTTTACAACATGAAATTTATGTCTTATCTAAAAGTAAAATCGTCATCTATGTATTATGTTACAGACCCTTTTTTTCAAAAAGCTTCTCAATTAATGTCGAAAAAGAATCGGTAGTCAAAGAGATTAGTTCCTTCAGAAAATGAAAGAATTGAATCGAGGCGAATGTTAGGGGAGCAAACCACAGAAGCTCCATCCCAGAACCACCCCTCAAGCCCCTTTTATTCTTTATACTCTTCCGATATTATTGAATCTTCTCTCTGTGTATTACTTTTTCGTTCCTTTCTTCCGTTTTATTGCATTGATGCAAGGACCACTCAATATTATCTCCCATTGCTAGCCACCACGATCTGCTTAATTTTGTATCTGTACGTATTATTATATCTTTACCGACTCTTATGTATGAGTTTGTGAGGTGTACGACGATCAAAATAGGATCACACGAAGCTCTGACCGCCTAAAGAGAAATCTCCCTTTCGATTCAGAAACTTTTTCTCTCACGAATCCTTCCTCGTCGCAGGAACGAGAATAATACTTACATTGTATTGTAATATGTAATTATATGAAAGGGGAAATTAGAATCTTTTTTCAGGCTGCTATAGTTCGAAACACGAGACAAATGTCACACATACGAGACACATGCACACGAGGGGGACGAATGGGACCGATGCGATGATGGAAGAGCAGAGGGAAGATCAAGATGTTGATTTAGTTCAATTAATCCAGATATTATTGACACATTGCCGACCAATCGAGGAAATCTCTCATTTCGTTTAACGACATGATAAATAATAAAGTTAACCTAGATGAATCGGTAGGATTCATGAAAAAAGGTAATCTTGTCAACATTTATATTTCTCGAGATGAGCAAGAAGATATATTAGGAACTTTGACTTTTTATTGGCTCGATAGAATTTAATTTTTCATTGTTTTTCATTGGTCCAATAGATCTCAATTATTTTAAACATGATATTCACAAGAAATTATAGTATTACTCAAGGTATCGCAAAATAATTACATCTTCAACTAAATTATGAATTATTAAAAAGGCAGATTAGAAGAGCAAACAATGGAATATTAGAAATATCAATATTCTTGGCATAGTAAATCTTTTAAATCTTTTAAAGACATAAAACAAAGACATAAAGGCTATTCTGGTGAAATATAATTTTGACAAAGATTGTTTTAATACATTAAAAGATTTTTCATCCTATAACAAATCATAAGCATTAAGTACATGTATTACTTCTGTTAGATCTGTTGTATTTCATTTATGTTAGATCATATTTTATAGTATTGGCTCCGTCATTTATTGAATCCCATTTCTAATGATTACGATGGTAGATTATTTAAAAGGTCGAAAGATTTGACAAGATCTACCTTTGTTATGAATCTCATAATTGTTAACATGTGAATTCGAAGATAGTATCGCGTGATAACCATCATATAGTGACTATATTAAAGTCAAGCATAATTCACGTGGTCGGCAATGCGTTGACCCTTTGCACTCCGAAATTTTGCCTAATATAATCATAAAACATAGCAAACTGAACATTTTTACAGTAAAATTATCCGAAATCATAAATTTCGAAAGGAAGTATAATATCTCTTCCCTTTTCCATATTTTATCGGTGAGAGTAATTTAAGAACCAACGTTCCCATTATGTATATCGCTATATCGACACCAGTGGAGTACAAAGGGTTGAAAATAACAAAAACCTACTAATTAATCATATATTCATACGATAACATACTCATACACGCTATTAAAAAAGAAAATCGTAAAAAAGCAAAGAAAATAATTCTTCACACAGGACGAGCAGCCCCTGACACTCTGGTTATCATGATATTCTATCTATCTCACTGAATATTATATTGATATTTATTATACATTATATCTGTTTATTTCTATATATATTTATATATACACTTGGGTATTTAACATTTATTATGTGGTAATTGTATTTTACATACTGACAGGGGTACTTTGATATATATACAACATATTTACACGTATATATAAATTATCGGTCATTTTGTTGGGTAATATTTTCGTTCAAGCGTTAATCAGTGTTTTCTTGCATGGAGCTCGATGTGCAGCTGCAGTCTCTCTTTTATCTGTATTATAATCATATTATATATACATTTATCATACATATACATTCATATAGGTGATAAGGGTTAAAAAATCTATAGAAACTTGTCTTTGATTATATATATATATATATATATATACTATTCTTATATATATATACATCTATCATAATTTGTATTGAATGTTGGATGCCATTATATTTTTCTCTATTAAGTCTAACGATTTGTTTTTGTTTCTATCATTATTTGTCGTGGTCATACGTGAGGAAAGTCTATTCGCAATAAACGGAAAAGAAAAAAGAAGAACGAATAAATTAATAAAAACAACAAAGAGTTAATGGATAATCAATTATAATAAAGAAAAAAATAATTATAACGATTGTTTACGACATATCAAAAGAATTTAATTGCAAAGGAGGAAAGTGTAACGCAAATATGATGAAACGTTCGTCAATGATCGCATCTCGATAATGATATTTCGGAAATTAGTACACATGAAATATGTGAATGATCATCGATAGACTTTCCTCAGCTTGGGGAACTTTTGAGATGGTCCTTGAACAATGAACAATCACCGCTGATTTTTTTAAAAATTGGCCATGACGTATTAGGTAATAATCTCATAGCTGTATTATCATCGTATACAACTGAGCCCTGAGATAATAATCAACTTTTTTAATATTCTAATTGAGTGGACTCTATTATAATTAATTGATTGTTGGCAGAAATTTAATTTTCTGTTTTTCTGTTTTCTGTTTTCTTGTCCTGTCCGTCGACATTGCCCCTGGGCTGGGCATACACAGGATTTCGAGGTACTAATCAAATTAAATCACTGTTTGTTATATGAACTCAGTATATTAATTATAATCAGTGTTGGCCGTGTTCCGGAAATGCTTCTTTATCTCACCATTACTTTTAGCCGTATTATTATTATTAACCATATATACTATTATCTACTACTTACTACTACCTACCTACTACTACTAGTACTACTACTACTACTACTACTACTACTACTACTACTACTACTACTACTACTACTACTACTGGTACTACTACTACTAGTACTACTACTACTACTACTACTACTACTACTACTACTACTACTACCACTACTACTACTACTACTTACTATACTACTACTATTACTATTACTATTACTACACTCTTAACCAATGCATTTAAATTTAACTGATTTGCTCTGTCTACCTTACTGTTTTCCTCCCATCGATCGGTGTTAGCTGTGACATACACACATCTATGTATGTATATATATTACACATAGAAAGTACATATATATACATACTTATATATTTATATGTTCCCTATATGATATATATTATCTATAAAGCATACATATGTATACGATATGTGTTTATATATTTATATAAGTTTCATAATTTATATATCTATATAAATGTATACAATATACAGAATTATGCAGAACAGTGTCTGCTGCATTTCAATATTTGAGTCCAACCAGATTGTCCTTAGATGAGAATATTATTTGTGAGTAGTGTTTAGTGCAACCTGTAGAGCAATGTTTTGGTGCACTCAATGCAACTATATATATACATACATATTATGTATATTATTTTTCACCATATAGCCTTCTACGTCTTGTCCCATATGTCATGGGACACTCCGTATATTAAAGCCATCCAGTATTTGTTCTCTATGCGCCAGTATGTTTTGCATTCATGTAAATGCATTCAGAATGAATTGAAAATTGTGGTACAAATGTGGTACCGACGTTACTATGATTCAAAATAGATCTAAATGATAAAATAAATTTTCCTTATAAAGCTTCACGTTTTCTAGGCAAAATTATATTCAAAATTAATTCGGCAATATACATTGTTAATTGCATATCTCTTTTTATATACAACAGTTATAATAGTTTTTGTATATAGTGTGATAATATTGTCTCGAATGAAAGGAATGCACATGATACTAATAATTTTTAGTAACAAAGTAATTATGTGATATGTCTCCATTGATTTTGACAATAATATTTTTCGGAAGCTTCGTATGATAAAATGTTATTCTGAAATTTTGATTAAAATTGAATCATAGAATATTCAGTATCCCACTTTTGCCATAAATTGTGGTACATCGTGTATATCGAAATTTACCGAAGTATAGACAAGAGGAACGAATTTATACGATTTCTGGTACATTTCATTTAACTAATTATTAGTAGTGAAATGATACAAATTAACATTATTAATAAATTCTCTTGCATAACAGTAAGAAGTTTAACGATAAACCAAACAGAATTGCAAAACGGAATTTTATAAATTACAAATAAATTGGAAAATTGCAAGATCATAAAGTTATAAAATTGAAAAGGATCTGCTTGTATGACAAAACTCCAATATCTAATAAGACTAGCCATTTGTCAATTCATTAATACTCTTAATTAGTAAATCATTGTGTAAGAGGACCTTGCTACTGGCATTGGCGATGATAAATCAGAAGAAGAAGAGGGAAACGATCGTGGCGGTGTATTAATTCAATAAACGCGTAGTTGGAGCATAATAATGATAATTAGGTTCTGAGAAGGGGATCCGTGAAGTGCTTTTGAAATCGTGTTGCGTCAACCTCAAGGTCAATCTGTGGTAATTAAACATTATCTACATTCTATACGGATATGCGTATTTCCTTAATTTATTAATTTATTTATTTAATCCTCGTAAATTAAAGTCGTATGATATTTTTCACGCCTCCGAAGAAACTGATAATGAATGAGGAACTTATTGCACTTTAAACTGTTCCAGATATTTGCAGAAGTATTTTTAGTTTATTACATTTGATACAGTTATTGCTGCGATAATTATAATTGACAGCAGTAAATATTTATATTTGCAAGTATTATGTAGACGAATATTCAAATTATATAATTCACAAAATGAATAAATAGATAGGGTGTGTAGTAAATAACAAAGCAAAGAAATGATAAAGTATCAGAAGTAAAACATTAATTATAAAATAATCGTTATATAATCGAAAGTGAAAAATCGCAACTCGATTTCAAAAATTCATTTCGTACCCACCTATGAAAACACATTCTAAACAAGTAATAAAAAGATTTCGGAGTACGGCCGTAGAAGCATATGTTGAACTATTATAGTAACAAAATCATGTAGTAATACTCGTAGCGCCAAAAAATTTATTTTTTATGGATTTTTTAATTTTCGCGCAAAACCGGGTGACAGACACAACTATTAACAGAGAAAAGAAAGAAAGGGAATAACATAAAACATTATCAACAGGACAGTTATCGTTGAAATTACGTATCATCATTTGTTTTCTTTTTTAATCGAAAGGCTACTTTTCGTTAGGGACGAATAATAGAGATGAATGTTTATGTACGTCTCTAGGGAAATTTGAATGCACTGCATGAATGAGTAGTTCTCGATATATGTACGATAGAAAAAAGTCGCCCGCTTTTGCAGAACCATCTATTAAAACCACTCTCACGTTGCCAGTTATGTAGTAGAGCAATGGTATCGTGCTATATAGTGATGTCTGATTTGATGAATGAAATTATCACAATTCGTGAGAAAAGCAACTCGAAAATAGCCCGACACAACACCTTCTTCGACCTCCATACACATACACACATCATTACATACATACATCTATAACAGTGTTCTTTAAACTTCGATAACACTAGTAATCAATTTATTTCTCAATTTCTTAACACCCTATATAAACAAAAAATCAAAACGAGTAAAGCTTTTCCATTAATCCGCAAGTCTTTGCAGATGTGCCAATCTACTCGATAATTTTTCAAAAATATTTTAAATCAACAGAGATAAAATACAGAATATTCAACTTTGTAAGCAAAACTTATTCGATTATTTTTGTAATCTACAGACTTCTTTGATATTCTTCCGAATATAATAAACTCCTTACCACAAGATACACTAAATAATATTCTTAGAATACAATAAAAATACAGAGATCATTAAAACATGATTATAATAAAGATTCGAAGTTATTAACATCGTCAAACATGACAGATGTTCCGTTTTCTCTATTTTCTACTAAATTATAGAATTTTTGAAAACTGGGTTCTCCAGTACAACGCTTGTCCATTGTATGGAATATATTTTGTATTAATACATCGTACATAACCGTCGCGAGTATAACAGTGATTGCGTATATGTATTTATTATTGACGCTTATACCGAAGAAATTATAGAACAATATAATAAGTTTGAAAAGCACTGTTCTACAGCATGCTACCGCTGTACACGATGTTTCGATCCTGTGGATCTCAGACACAATAAAACTACCCTTCTAAACACCATCACTCGCGATCACTCTGACCGATCGATCTATTGATCGATCGCATCCTAACTGTGCATCATTGAACAAAAAAAAAGAACCCAAAAATAAAAAAAAAAAAAAAGGAAGAATCAACCGGGCCAAATCCCAATATCTCGTGCATTTTAGATATACCAATACCAATTGCACATATATAGCAGATTTATCGACGCCGAGCAATCTCGATGACATTTATACATTTTTTGATAAGTTTAGGCCATCTCCAGAGTTGCCTGCCTGCCGCTGAACTTCTTAAAAGAAAAAAAGAAATATTTTTTACAAAAAATATTAAAAATTCGCTGTACGATTAATTAGACGCTGCTCTATGTGATATTTCTGCTTCAAAGTTTTGAACCGTTTTTTCACTGTTCACCCAATGTAATCTCGCTTCTTTTGTGCGCCTTGTTGCAGTAGGAAATGCGACCAGCCGCGGCCAATACTCGCGATTATCCAGCTTTTTCAGGCCCGCTTCCTTTATCGAACTCGAGCCGCTAAATGGATGACTTGGCTTTTAATTAGCGGAGAAAATGATGCATGGTGTGTGCAGCTTTATCGTGCTAGTTAATCCCTGCATGCTAGTCGATACGATCGTTTTTGTTATACACGAATCAGAAAGAGTTCCGTAAGAAATACGTTTCGAAGAAGAGGAGGACGTTTTTGAAAAGAACGAGAAACTTTTAAATTGATATAGTATAATGACGAGTAATTGAATTAATATGTGTTTTCTAAAATGATCGATAGATCGTGAATCATTGCGAGTTTATGGGAAATTTCAAGAAACTAAAATGCGTTGAATACACATTATCGAAAGTATAGTACTCGTTAGAATATTTGGTACGTGAAAGAAACCTGTGTCGACGTCTTACTTTGGAGAATTTATTGCTGAGCAAATATGAAAGAAAATCTTTCTAGAAATTTAAAACGAGTTACAAGAATAGTATTTCTTTCTATCTAAATACGAATAAAAAATTGAACGATTTTATAGAAAAATTTTGATTCGAGTATACCTGAACGTGCATGAGTTCCAAAGATGGTTCATTTGAAACCAGTCACACAAGTAGACTTATCGAGACACTTATGTTCGGAGAAAAGTTCGGTGACAGAAAGGAGCTAACGAGAACCATTGTTTTAAAAGAGCGTACTTGAACAGTTTACTTGTACCGTAAACTTTTCTCTTTGATGTGTGTTTAATGATGTACGGAATTGAGATAAAAGGAATAAAGAAAGATTCAGATTAAGACAGTGCCAAGTTTCATTGTTGATGGATGGAACAATGAAGTTTGGTACCGTTGGGGAAGAAATATCTCTGTAAATCGAATAGTTAATACGATACAACAAAGAAAATCGGAAATTCCTAAAAATTGCAACAGGATAAAAAGAAATAAATGAAATGAAAAGAAGAAAAGTATAATTCAGAGTCCAGGAGAATGAAAATTTTTGGAAGAGTAGGATAAAATATCTTTGGAAATTAAAATAGAATGCTATTATACATTTTTCAAATTCCTCTAATTTTCTTCCCAAAGTAAGAAAGAAAAATCATTGGAAATTTCTTTGGAAGGGAAATAAGCTATAATAATTTCGGACATTTTTTTAGAAATAGAATAGACTATAATTAGACATTTTTGTCAAAGATAAAACGAAGCGGTATCCTCCAAAAATTTTCCCGAAACTAAAATGCAAAATAAAGATTGGAGAGAAATTTCTTTGCCCGAAAAGACCTGCTTAAAAAGATGCACTGTGATGCATATTAGCCGATATGATAGTACAAGACAATCGACGATTCAGAGCTTTATCCCATTATCGAATTGAGCATTATTTTACTCGAACGAGTTTTTCACGCCTTTTTTTCCGAAATGTTGTTGGCACACACGGTTTTATATTGTCCGGGGCATATAAAGCCATAGAGGATCCAATCACAAGTGTGCATGTAAGAGTAGACCGCGAAATTATTTCGTTTCCGATCTCGACTAATGCAAGACGATCGTATTATTTGCAGTTTTTTGTAAGACTCGATCATATCCGCAAGTGCTTTACTCAGAAGGATGGGATCTTTGTATTGGAAGAATTCAGTGAGTAAATTCTTATAAAGAAAATATAAAAAAGGAAATAACTATTCTAAAAGATTTACAAAATAGTTTTATATAAAAAGAATATTGTTTTATACCACTTTTATATAAAATATTATATATAGGAGTATAGGATTTTTCTTATCGTATACTCCTATATAAAAGTATATTTGTTATATTTTTTGTTAATAAATTTTTTAATATTCCCCTTCAATTTCGAACTTTTAATGTTGATATTTTTTACTTTTCAGATCCTAAAACTAGACAAGTAATTCAACGTAAATATAAGTCTCAAATGGTAAGTAGATTAAGTTCTAATGATACGAGTTTTTTTAAATAATTTTTCTGTAATTGCTTGTTACTATATATGTATCTCCCGTACATCTAGTATTCTCTTATCATATTATTCATCGTAATGATTAAATATTTTAAAATATTTTCTTTTGTATATTATGTAACAGACCAATGAACTGTGCCACTGCATCCACAGGATATTCTCCGTTGCCTTTACGTTATATGAACTCTCGTCTGAGGTTCAAGCCGACCCCGAAAACGACAATGCATGAAGGTTTAATTACCATTTTTTTATTTTTCGTTTTCCACATGTAATTCTCCGTTGCTTATTTTAGATTTTGTTCTTTTTTCGCTTCCAGAAGCTTATAATAATCGCTGCCCATCATAATTCATCTTCGTTTTTTCCTATATCATCTTATTAAATAAAATTCTTGTTTCTTAATCATAAGTTAAAAGTGCAAAAGATTAAAAAGCATATATTTACAAAAATTGTCAAATCTTCCAAAATAGATAAGAATAAAACACACATGCCCAATAAAGTACTGAATGATGCAATGAATAATCCCTAACAAAAATTTGATATGCAAAATTACAGGCAGATCAAATCTGTTACTCGGTCCTCTGTGTGTTCTCTTACTTGGCCGTTGGGTTGGAGCAAAGAAAGCAACAACAGAACCAACAGCAGCAGCTCCCGCGTCAATCCCAGCCCCAGCAACAGCAACAGCAACAGCAACCACAACAGCACCAACAGCAACCACAACAGCACCAACAACAACCACAACGTCAACAACCTCAGTCACAGCAACGTCAGCAACCACAGCAGAAGCAACAATATCAACAACACCAACAAACACAACAACGTGCACAGTATCAGCAGCAACGTCAACAACAACAGCAACAGCCTCAAACTCAACAACATTCAGGTAGCAATGTCGGCCAACCTAATCAAGGCCATAGAAACGCGCACCTCGATTCTTTTCCTAAGCATCACTGACACAGAGGCAGACACTCGCTCCCATTTGTGCATAATTACAATAAATGTGCCCCCTACGCTTGCCTACCTTGGGTGTAAACACTCGTTTCAACCTTAATCCATTTGCATCGTTAAGGAATTTAAAAGAATGGGCCTTCCAAATGTTGGATGTGGATGATAATGAGTAAATTATACAGATTCTTAGGTATGATAAAATTTATTGAAGTAATAAAAAATTAATAGCACCTAGGAAAATTTTTTCGAACGGCACTAATGGCTGATCGTAATGAAATTTGACGAGTTTTATGGGGAAGAACAGCGAATAGAAAATGTGAAATCTGAACTTTGGCAATTTGAAAGAAAGTCTAGGATTTCATATACAGAATTAGTCATTAGATTATTTACTTGAATAATTCGAGAACGAAAAAAAAGAAATGTAATCTATTTCAGATGTTTGCAAAAGTTTACAAATGTTTGCGAACGTTTGTATTGGAATATTCACCGAGTATTTGTGATTCTCTATCCGATGACAAATGATTCGCAAGCATTTCAATAAAAATGGACCAATTATTTGTTCTTGAAATATATAAATTCCTGCGTCATCCTAATCTCAATTCCAAAGGGAACGCTATACACGCTATTACATACGCTTCCGATGCAAATGGATCGAAACGAGCAGAAAAATCTAATCTAAAAAGTCTAATCTAAAGAATCTTTAATTTTCAAATTCTCAAAAATCGTTTCATTTCAACTTTGATCTCTGACTATAAAAAATTGGTAATCGTTGCACGCGCCGCTCAAACAGCGGTATATCATCCTCCGATCATTCTCAGAGAGTCAGCTCTAAGTTTCCTCTAAATGTGGAAAACCTGTTTCGTATTCTATTCGAGAAAAGTAGTCGATGGAATCGAACGAGGGTATTTTGAGACTGGAATCAGACTGGAGGGTTAAAACGACAACACGTTGCCTAACGAACTAGCTAAGTCGATTATTTAACAAGAATAATTTTCAATGTAAAATATGATATAGTGAAATTAAGTTGTAAGTTGGTTTCAAATTCTTTTAAAGAATTACAGAACTCCGAACTTTGTAACCTCGAATGGTATTTATGAATATTTACTTCGAAAATTATTTATCAGATCGAAATCTATCCTTTTTATTAATTTCAGTTTAGATTGTTCATTGCGTTCTAAGGATATATCTTTTCAGTTGGAAAATTGAGAATTATTCTACGAAATTCTTCATAGAGTTTGGTGTCTTAAATAAAAATATATTCAAATCCAGTGGTAATTTCTATGACAGTCAACGTGTTAAGCGTTTCATAAAGCAATTGAAAAAATAATTCGTGAATCAAAAAGTGAAAAGAAAAACATCATTGAGAAATTGGCTGATTAACTGGACACAATCGTGATAATTATTTACAAAGCGGGAGTCTTGGGTGTAAAATGATTAAAATGAATTGCGAAGCATTTTTTCAACAGTTCTCGATGGAAGAACTTGAAAAATTATCGATTGACGATTCGAAGCAAAATGATGTTGATGATAATGATGATGATGATGATGATGATGATGACGACGACGACGACGACGGTGATGATGATGATGGTGGTGGTGATGATGATGGTGATGCTGATGATGATAATGATGATGATAACAATAACAATAATAATAATAATAATGATGATAATAATAATAATAATAGTAACAGCAACGTAATAGAGTAACAATGGTTATTGTACATTCGGAAGTATGGATTCGAGTGGTATTTAAATGAACAAATAGAAGATCGTACTGGGCGATTTACATGTTCTTTGATCCTCTTACTATGGATCGTAAGGAAGACTTATAAGAGAAAAGGAATATATCTCTCTAATAGTTTCATTCTTTGATATGTCCATTGTGTGCACGTGTAGAGACATGAAGTAATAAAGCTTGTGTAGTTGCTGGAGGAAATATAACGAGGTATGAAAACAGCAACTATAGCAAGATACATTTTATTGCGGGCATTGAAGAGAAAAATTTAAGAAATTTTTAAGGGAACAGGAACTTCATAAAATATACATCCTGTATTTTAAAAATTATCCAGAGTGATATACAAATTGGAAGTGAAATATTTAAAGACATATATATATATATAAATATAAATCCTCGTATTAAGTTTTACCTCGCGAATATTGTGGTGACGATTATTTTGACGGATTGCGGTAAAGCAAGAAATCATAATCGTATACGACTTCGTTAAATTTCTCCCAGCAACGATAAAAATATATTAGTCGTTCGTGAAAGAAATCTACTTATACCGCCGTTAAACTATCCTTCGAAGCTTCGAAGGAGGTCCGCGTATAATCAATGGCGTGGTCTTTCTTGGCGGTGTTTTCTATGAATAGCACGTAAAGCAATTCTGAGATACAATAAATGAGATAGAGAAGAGAAAAAAAAAGAAATAAAAAGAATAAAAAAAGTAGAGGAAGAACTAATATTCGTATAATCGGTGGAACAATTTTGTATAAAATACATCGAAACAGACCGTAACTGTGATCATCTAATTTGATGGAGAAAAATGAAGATGAAAGAAGGTGAAGATGAAGTTATTTAATTTCATATGGCCGCATGAAATAGCCCAAAAGAGTATTATGTATAATCTCGGATAGGATCGATACAATAGCCGTCTCTCCCTCTCTATACATAATCATGCATTCATTTCAACTAATTGTATCGTTGTTGTTGCAAGATCTGTTTTAAGACGTTTTGACTCGTTAACGCCGTTAAAAGAGATGAACGATTTTATTCAGACTTTCTCTTTTCTTTTTTAGGATTTTAGTCGGAGTCGTAATAGGTGTGAGGAATAATTATTGTTTTCTAGTCGACGAATGGTCGGTCTGGAGGAGACAAAGGGATTAGAAAAAGAGATTCGTGGTCCACGTTGATCTTGAAATTTGAAATCACGTGAATTCTTTGAGCTTGGCTAGTAATTTTATTTAAAAGAAATTTAAAATCGAGGAAATTACAAATTCTCAAAATTCATAGATAAAGTTAGTTAAAGTTAGCTGATATTATGCTAATTTCTTGCAAAAAAATAGTTGAAGTTTTTCTATTGTCTAAAAGTCAAAACTTCCAAACTTAAAACAATTAAAAATTGAAATTCCTAAAATTGAAAATATAAAAATAAAAAATTCTCAAATGCGAGAAAGTTAAAATATAAAATTTCCCAATATTTCAAGAATCTTTACACTATTTAACAACAATCATTTTACAATCCTTAAAATAATTTGAGGATTAAATTAATTAAGGATTAATTCTTGAAGATGTTGACCAAAAAAAAAAATATTCCTTAATTCTACGTTGCAAATTTCAGGATCAATTATATGCTCTCTCCCTAAAGTTGCAATAAAAGAAGAAAAATGTGTAAAGAAGCGATGAGTATAGTGGTTAAACAGACGTATAACATATTCTCTAAACTAACGGGCTTTAAATCTCCAAGGCTGACTATTTGCATACTTTACCTCATGATAATTAACGCGAAGTAAGAAAGGAATGAGTCGGTCGTGCTAATGTAACAAGTTAATTACGTATATATTTTAGTATGGATACTAAATAATGTAAAGGTTAATGTATATTTGTAATGAATGTCGAAGCGTCGAATACGAGCGTCGATTTATCTCCTTATTTTATTCGAATTCATTAAAATTAAAAATGCATACTACGATCAATTTTTCGATTTATCAAGATTATCATAGCGAATAAAAGGAAAGAACAGCCGTAAGTATACGAGATAATGAAACGTCGCATTTCTGAACATTTATCGTGTAAAATAATAATTTGTATGCAACGTTAATTTACGATTTTGTTGTAAGCTTGGCCGTAAGCACTGATCGTAAGTTTGAGATTAACTTTTTAATTTAGGCTTTAGATTCGTTTCTTTCGTGCTTAGTGTACGACAGCGAAAAGTTGAGAAAGGAATACAAAAGATAAAAAGCAAAGATTTGAGATTAATGATTTAGCGTGGTAATTCGAAAATTTGAACGTTTCCGAATATCTTCGATACAATGGCAAATTAAATTTTAAATGATACAAATTTCATATACGAGGTTCAATTGCTTATTAATACTTGTTTCGCTACTTACAGACTTTAATAGACGATTACCGAAGAATTATCCTGCTCTCAGATAATTGATAATTATAAATAAACACATTTGTTTCTACACTTCATCTAAAAATAAATTCGATGTTAAATGTAATCTCAAACTTATATTCAGAACTGCACATCATTTTTCATACATAACAAGTGAAACTTTACGATATGTATCACCCCTTCAAGTTATTATATCTCGTATCTGTGATCTTAAATTTTGTAAATCAATCCTACGTTTAAGTTTAATTATTGTTTCTGGTGATGTGCGTGCAACGGAAGATGCAATCAAAAAAATGAAGCTTCAAATTACATACATGTACTTACATTTCGTAGATAGACCGTGTTGTCGAATCGATACGGCTGAAACTCAACGTGTTCCCCTGCAAACAAGAAAATAAAAAAATAAAATTTCACATATCTCGTATGTAAGAGGAAACCCACGAGCATTCTATTCCTCCATTGTTCTCTCCGCACGTGATTAGCCTTTTCAATAAAATTAATTATGATTATTATTATTATTTGAAACGGTGAGTTTGATAACAAATATAAAAATTTAGTGAAAAGTTGAAAAAAATATCAAAAGCCTAGAAATACTTCCGAAGGTTTAACGTGCAAAGACAAAGTTTGAAAATTTCTAAAAGATATTAGGATTTTGAAAAATCTTGATGTCTTGGAAGTTTCAGAAAAATTGATTCATTTTACAAAACAGATATATATATATATATTAATCCAATAATTCATGAAATTAAAAGTTGAAAAGTTTTGTAATTAAAAATTCTATCGAACGATTTAGGAAATTAAGATAGACATTATTTAATTACTTTCATAATCCTCCATTTTTTGTTCTTTTCTTTAAACACGTTTCAATTCGTATTTTTAAACCTCGAACACAATTCCATTTTGATCAAAATTTTATTGATAAATATTATTGGAAAGTTAGCATAAAGACGCGTATCAATGAATCTTCAGAGAAGTATTTTTATACTTCTGACCCATACGATACGTTTATCTTGTAAAACCGAGCTCTGAGTTAATATCAGACTGTGTTTTATTTCATCGTGGAACACAATTATACACATATAACCAATTAGAGAATAACTTGTTATTAAAAAGACATGTTCTCTATAATGTTCAACGTACCTTATAAACAGAGAACAATTCAATAAACAAATTTAATCTAATTTCACAATTAATTGATAAACTACGATAAATAACGAATCGTGTCGTTTGTACGTGTTACGATTAAACGAAAATGAATATACGATCATGAACAAAAGTTTGAATTTGAACAAAAATTGACACAGATTAGCTCTATTTGTAAAATTCTTTGTAAAACTTGTAAAAAGCATGATTCCTTTTTTCTTGTAAAATATAAGATTCAAGATTTCTGAGTATAGCTAATATCGATTTTTTATGTTTCATGAATAACTGTTACGAGAACTAAAATTCCTGTCCTATTCAGGGTTTTTATATTAATTCTGAAATCATAATTTTTCTGTTTCTATATCGATTCTTAAACGGTTTTAGAATCAATTTCCGTATTTTCTAGTAATTGAAATATATTGCATTAAAAACAATTCATCGTATATTTCTAATTATTCATTTTCATGCTGCAGCTGCTTAACAATAATAAATTACAATATATTTGACCATTATACTCGAAGGAATCGTGTATTCATCATTGTCACAACGATACGTGACGAATTTAATAACAGGCGAACGAGAACGAATACTAACAATAATAATTATAATAATGAAATGGAAAAAAAAAGCAGAAAAGTGTTTTATTAGAGCTTCGATCGGGAGCGGATGCGATACAAAGTTTCAAATGTATAGTACTCAGTAATGTAGGCGCCTTATATCAATAAATAACTTGTAGATTTGAAGCGAAGCACGTGTTTAATTCAGAACCTATGGTAATTTATCGTATTAACTTTTTAAACAAGAATTCATAAGTAATTTTCGTGTTACGGAAATTATTAAAGGATACCAAATAATACGTTCTAATATTTCCTTTCTTTTTTTCTAAATTAGTGCTCCAATAGTACAATGGATGTTTCCAGCGACAGGATAATTGATTTCGCAATCTAAAGCGCGTCGCTCATTAGCCTTAATTCGCTAACGAACTACTTCCTTATACACTTTGCAAATAAGGCATACCAACTTGAAGACAATTACATAATATAACACATATACGATAATGTAATTACACGTTAACAACTAACAAAAATTTTCCCATCTGATCACCATTGGTATATTCTTACAATAAGTAAATAACGAACATGCTGTTATACCATTATGTACCACAGAAGCGCAATGACAAACAGATGACAAGGGCTTCTCAATTAACGTTCTGTATGTACGCACCTAATCGTATAGTGCGCAGCTCACCGTAACTGCAGTCGAGCAAAGAAGTTCATCACGGTCGCTTCGACCAAATATCTTCAATAAAGTCTAATTCTCCGACCTAAAATCTAATTCGCAAAACCTCAAGTTTAGTTTTTTAAAGAAAAAGATTCATCTATCAAAAACTGAAGAAAAATTTCGGAAAATGTAATTAAGTAATCCATATTCTTTTTAATTAAGAAGGATAAAAAAAAATATTTATTTTTAGTGTTATTTTTGTTGGTGATAACTGAAATTATAGAATTGTCGAATCGAAAAAGAACAACGTTAAAGATAGATTTGGTGGTTAAAGACATGAAACATTTTTTGACTAAAATGTCCCCTACTAGAACTTAGGAGTATACTAAAACTATTAAAACCAGATTTTCTCAATAAATAAAAGCTTGACGCCTTCTATCTAAATATTCTCTGTGTTTCAATATTTGTATTATTATTTGTATTATATTATGTTTATATCATTAATGAAATTACATTATTCTATAAGAATAAGTAGGAGGAGATCGTATGTGAATGGAAATATAGATCGCAGACAGGATGTCAGAAATCTCGCAAACAACATTAATTGCCGAGGACATATCGAGCCGAAGGCTAGGTATGGTTTACCACGAGACTATCGGATTTCCTGCTGAACCAGTCGCAATTGATTTTTAGCCGCCGTTACTTTTTACCTATCGGTTTCTAGACTTATAAGCGATCTTATTACTGGAGCTGCGTCGAACAGTCGCGATCTGTAGGTGAAATAGCGAGGATGGACAGATGGGTAGGAAAGGTGGCCGTGGTTACGGGCGCGAGTGCTGGAATCGGGGCTGCGATCGTCAAACAATTAGTCAGTCATGGTAAGCTTCGACAGTTCTTTTTATCATTATTATTAAATAATTATATTTGAACAATTTCGGAAAATGCTTACAAAATTCCTTTGGTAAACGATACGTTTCACGTTTAATCCTAGGTTCGAAGAAAGGAGAACAAATGAAAATTTTAGCACTTTTATGCGGAGATTAGAGACTTGAGGGAATTGAAGAACTAATCATTAGGAATGTAAAATAAACTAATCTAAAACATCAAGATAAAACCTAATCTAAATTAAATAAATCGAAAGCTAATTATAAATTAAAAGAAAATTATTGTTTGGAAATTAATAAATTGACTTCTATAAGGTATGGTGGTGGCTGGCCTTGCCAGAAGAGTAGAGAAGATAAAGGAACTGGAGCAAGGATTGGAGGAGTGTTCAGGAAAACTACACGCCGTCGAGTGCGACGTATCGAAGGAAGAAAGCGTGATCTCTGCTTTCGCATGGGTGCAAGAAAATCTTGGGCCTGCTAGCGTGTTGGTCAACAATGCTGGAATGACCAAAGAATCTTCTCTTATAGGTAATTCCTTAAACTTGAATGTATTCGATATTGTAGTCAATTTAGATATGAATCGAGAAATGGAATTTAAGAATTCTATGTCCCTGAACAAGTCTTCTTCAAAGTTCTTGTGGCATACTCAATTTAAGTTTCGAAATTTTGGTATCAAATTTGGACTTTTATCTATTTAAAAATAGCTATGTAAATCTATTCAAATCCATAATTATGAATATTAAGTGTAAATCAACATGTAGGCGTAGAATATTTCGATTAGCAATATTCCAAAAATAATAAAATTTCCTAATTATTATTATTTGTTAATTAACGAATTGATAGCTTCGTTAAATCTACAGATGGAAATCTAGAAGATTGGCATACAGTTTTCGACGTGAACGTTTTTGGATTGTGCCTCTGCACTAAAGAAGCAATTCGTATGATGCGAGAAGCAGGGGGAGAGGGTGTCATTATAAACGTGAACAGCCTCGCGGGTGAAAGAGTGCCTTTTATACCTGGATTCTCTGTTTATCCAGCTTCAAAGAGAGCCATCACTGCTCTGGCACAGACTTTGCGACACGAACTCACAGGAACCCAAATTAGGGTCACGGTTGGTTACCAATTATTCTATATAAATAATAAAATATAAAAGAATATCACAGAAAAATAAAATTATAAATGATTGCAATAATAAAACAGAAATTTCCAGAAACATTCGGGATATCTTAATTTCCTTTTTGCTACAAATTCTAGGGAATTAGTCCAGGATTAGTGGGCACGGAATTAATGGTATCCTATAGTACGTATTCCGAGGAAGCATTAGCATCGTTCCCTACATTGGACCCTGAAGACGTCGCTTCAGCTGCAATATACATTTTAACATGTGCTCCACATGTTGTCGTGAGTAAATCATTACTCGAAATCGATCTTCTTGAAAATAAATGCTTATTTAAAAATCTTGCATTCTTCATCTTCAATTTATTTTATGGGTATAATGTATATTAAAATTCATATTGTTCTTAAATTGTATTTCCAGGTTCAAGATATCGTTCTGCGACCTTTAGGCGAGTCTTGGTAGTGAACATGAGATACAATTCAGGATTAGTTGCACTATTGTTAGAGTTATTCAGTTATTCGTTACAATGATTATGGCGTAAATAATTGTTACAGAAATAACAACGTTTAGTGAGAACAGAATTTATTATATTATTAACCGAAACTTCTCTAACACATATGTAGATGACAATTTTGTTGTTGATTGAAATTCATGTTCCGCTTAACAAATTCTAATACCTTAGTATTTTAGTACTACTATATATACTACTATATAATGCAAAAAAAATTCTTCAACGCTGATGCTAATATTTCAAGCTTAAACTGAAATGAAACTTTCCCAACCTTTATTCTGAAAATAAATTTAACCATTCTTGTTAAGAAATTGTTTGAATTATTTTTTTCAATTCTCAATCATTGAGAACATTTTCAATATTTAAAAAAAAGATACGTCTATACGTCAGATGGCGAAGTTCATAGAGATACGCCTTTTATCTATTCTTCTATGTACCCCAGTTCTCTTTCCCCGCTTATTTCCAATGAAAACAATTGATATTATGATATAACCTATGTGTCATGTATTGTATTTAAGTGTCTGGAAATTGCGAACGACGTTCCCTCAAAATGGAGATATTTCAGCTTGCCGAAAAGAAGAAAGCTTTTGCACCACCGGAGAAACGTTATAAGAACCCTTTTAGAGAGGCCATCAAAGTGGGACGAATCTTTATTTTAAATAAAGGAATTTTATTCAAAGATAAAATTTCCATACATATATTTTAAACTATCAACCGAAAATTGTATAGAAAACTAATCTTATTGCGAAATCATAAATTTTATCGATAGCATCCTAGGATACCTTCATAAAAAAAATAGATACCTTCATAGAAAAATTCAAATAAAACACAAGTTGAGGACTCTTACTATGAATATTACGTATATATTTACTTAACGTTACAAAATATACATATATAAAATTAATATAGATGAAAATTTTTCGTGAACAGAAAATTTTTACGAAAATTTGAAAATTTGATGAATTGAATAGATAATATACTACGTTTATAATAATATACTAAGTTTATAAATGTATGTATAATTGAAGTAGTTACGAGAATTATGGAGCTATCACAAGCCGCTTACCAAAAGACAGGAAATACGGAGCGCGAAACGTTTGTTCAAGGAAGCGAGTAATCTTATGCAGAAAGGGGAAGAATTAAAGAAAGTCAATCGCTTAATCAGCAAAGGATTGTTTTACAACCCGAATTTTCACGCATTTTATGCCCTGAAAGGAGATATACATTTACTTGAAGGTTTTTGAAATTATAATATAATAAATATAAATTTAATTTCTTTCTTGCAATTGAATGTTTATATGTGTATCTATCGTTTTCATTGTTGATGGATAATTAATAAAAACCAGCAGTTAAATTAGTTATTCTGCGAAATGTCTCGTAACTTGTAAAGATTTGTTTAAAGAACTTGTTTAAAAATTGGAATTTTTTATGAAGGCTACCTTTTAGAGGCTACTTACTCTAAGAATTTCTCTTTCCTATTTTCCTTCTCTCTTTTTGAAACTAAAAGTGTGATTCCTAACGTTTTATTAAATAAAAATTCATTTTCGACCCCAAAAATCGCGAATAGTACGGAAAAATTACTTTACAACTTTTATCAAGGCAAAGATGTCTTTAAAGAAATGCCCTAATACACACTAAAGCCGCGAATATTACCGAAAATTGTTCGATTTAAGGAAAATGGACGAAAGCCATCAAAAGCTACGAAGATGCCAGGTCAATGGTCAGATTCGATCATACACTATCGAAAGAAGGAATGAAAACTATATACAATAAGCAATTAATGGATGCCTACATGAAAAGAGGAGACTGGTATAGCGAAAATAATTTATTAGTAGAAGCTCTAGGCGATTATGAACAAGTCTACCTGCTTAAGTTATGCGAAATGGATATGACAGAGATACAAGTATACGATCTTATTCCCTATTGTTATTAATTTTTTCGCATATTAATATTACGTGTGTCAAAACAGGATAAATTGTTAGATATCACACCCAAGTTGCACAAATACGATATATTTCGGAAATATTGGAACAAATTTATATTGAATACCGATTCTATAAGGGCATCCAATTTGCTGGCCGTGCACGCAAAATATAAAATTAGTTTAAAGCAAATGGGAATTGCTAGACACATGCTTCTAAAAGCTTTAAATCTTGATAAGAATAATGAGAAAGCTAAAGAATTGTTACAAGTTCGCATCTTCTTAATATTAAATTAAGTTAATTATGAATATATAATGATATAAAGATGATATGAATTAAACAATTCTAAGATAAAAGTAATGGAATGTACCTGATATAAAGATAACATGTAAACACACATCTAAATTAATTACAATCACTAAAATTATTGATAGTCACTCAATTATCTACGATACATTTATTTCTCAAATTACAAAAGATACAAGCAATCATTAATTAATGTACATATTATACATATACCAAGCTAATGAACACAATGTATATATGTATATACAGACAGTTTAAATGCCATAGATTGTTCAACTTCTTTTTCTTTTCTTTCTCTTCTTTTTTTTTATATTGTTTATATTAAATACCTTTATGAATTTTTGTTAGATTAGTGAACAATTATATCTAGTCCATTGGAATTACATTAAATTTCAGTTCCCTTCCAATTTTCAAGAATATTTGTAATACTCTAATGATCACAATTTTTTATTTGGTTCTATTAGCAATAAAATCCTCTGATCCTGTGCGATTGTAGAATATTATTCTTCGGATATCTATTATTCTTAGAAAAATACTATTCCTTCGTTAATACTATTTGTTTACTATCATTTGACTCGGCCTCGTCACGCTTACCACGCCTCAGCCTATATAAGGAGCTTTTTACCGACGAATAAGTCGGAACATTGGTAATAAATTCGTATCCCCTATTCACCAGTTGTCCCACTTCTTCCTTGTATATCTGAGCGATCGGCAGCACTTCCTCTTTTGCTCTCTTCCGCGCTATAGCCACGTGCTTCTTTACCTCACACTTAGCTAGGTCAGGCTTACACGCGTGTTCAATGAATTTCAAAATTTCCCCATTTCTTGTGGCCATTCGACCTTTACACCTGGACGTCTTTTCGTTTAAACATAGCCACGTTATTACCTCACCGTTGCATCTGTACTGACGAAATTGGTAGCCCTTGTAGAGGACCAGTGGTTTACCTTTTGATGTTTCCACTATTTCCATTTCTTTCCTTTTTTCTCTCTTCTTTTCTTCTTTGCTTCACAAACAATTTTTGCGATCTTTATTAAAACAAAGTTTTCTTTGAAAAAAGATCGTAATACTTGTAAAAACAACAATTATTAAAACCAAAAAATTTCCTGATCCTCTTCTTTTTCTTCCTTTCTCTGTTCTTGCTTCTTTTCTTAATTTCTTTAATTGAGATGAGAAATGAGGTTGACAAAGGAGGACTTGGTCGCACGGAAGTGACTTCACGACTGCTGATGATCCGAAGATTTAAACCCGTGGTAGAGTTCATGTCTAACCGCACCTCCGAGTTCCACGGAAAAATAAGCAGCGTGAACGGAGACCGCAAATCGCGCTAATTCCTCCGCGACCACAGCCGCATGACCGCAACTTGCACAGCCGGCTGCCAGATCCTCCATGATCCCGGTGAAATCGTTTCCAATAATTCACACTAACTGATTCATTCGATATATAAAAGTAATAGAACTGTTATGTTTGTTATGTATATATATGTTTATAATGTTTGAAAAAATCATAATATTTATGATGTAATAATATAATAATTTATTCTTCTTTTTAGAATCGTGCAAATCCTTTTTGTGTCTCTGATTTGTGTAGTAAGTAATGTTTCTGTAAAGTATCTGTTATTATGTCTTACCTGTCCACAACACAATATATAAGTTTCTTCATTTACAATAATTTAGTGTTAATTATATTAATCAGTGTAACTTTCCATCGTTTAAAAAGGAGTAAAAATATTATTTTATTTAATTGTTCATCGATCAAATTTTGAGAATGATCTTGTACATCATTCTAAATAAAAAAATATAATAGAAAACTATAAAAACTAATATACTAAAAAACATTCCATTACTTATATCCTCTTTGTTGTATATTTTATAAATTGATTTATAAGTTATATATTATATATTTTATATATTTATCGTATCACGTACATACACAGGTGGTATTTAGTACTGGTCACACATTATCAGCATATACCGTCATATGGTGCATGTACAATTGTTATGACAAAGCTTTGATTATAGTCGAAAAAGCACTAGATTGTAATCCATACAATCCAGGATTCAATTTACTGAAAGCGATAGTCTTGCGATTATCTGGTCGTTTCGAAGAAGCAAATTTTTGGTTACAAAGTCTCAGCGACAATTTCTACAAATTAATGGAACCGACAGTAGACAAAGAAAAATCGCTCATGGGAAAAATTTCTATTAGCGAAGCGAGGGATCAGTTGATCAAACAATGGTACTTAATACGGTAAAAATAAAATACGATAATAGTATATATTAATATATATTAATGATAGAATATATCAATATTAATAAAACATACGCATATTCTTGACGGAAAGAATATAAAATTAGTGAGATCATAACAGTGACGGATCCAGAGGCCTTTCTTGGAGGAGGGATGTTTTGGAAGAGGCACGAAATTCATTTTTACATAATGTATTTTTCTACATAAGTACATTTTTGAACATTTTTTAAAATTTCCTTGTAATTTATATTTGAATATCTCTATTTGATATTATAGCCTAAATAATTGAATTCACATTAATTATACATGTATATCTAAAAAGTTTTTCAGAATGTAATATAATATTCGTATATATTATTACTTGGGGGGGGGGGGCGCGATCGATCCGTACCGATATCTCTGAATCCGCCACTCGATCATAAATTAAAACATTTTTTAAGCAATTAAATGAATACATCGATTTACCTACTTTAGCTGACACTTTAGGTTCTCTTTCACGATAGATTACTAACTAATAGTATTTAATCTATTAATAAATGGCAAAATGAGTTACAGATTTTTTTTGCACAATTTTACTATTTTACATCTAATAAAACAACTAGATTGCTTGTAACTCGTTTAAAATTACTATAAACAAATAAAAACTTTTTCGTTTTATTGCAAAATTTATTACTGTTATACAAAAGAATTTACTTTATAACTCGTAAGGTTTTATTAATAACATTATTTTAACTGTGCAAGAGAACTTTTTACCAGTATAAAGTCATACTAAAGTGGAAATATCTTTCTGTTTTTACTATATTGATAGCAATTACTAGATCGATAAAAATTAACCTGTAACTGTAAAAGAAGACGTTTCAGCGCCTTAAATCTTCTCAAAATCCTGTTTTGGAAACCAAAACTTCAAATCAGTACTGTCCACTTCCAAACCTGAAAAATTTTATAACCTTATGACATATCTCTTTTTCACCAAAAGTATATTAATTGTATTATTCTTCAATTTACCTTAAAACTCCATCCAAATGACTTGTTACCAAAAATCATCACAGATATTTCACATTAAATTTACATTTTACACTTTTAAAAATTAGAACACGCAGTGCGTAACGATACAACGTTCTCTCAATCGGAAGTAGAATTCAAACTCGCTAGTCTATCGAACATCTATCCGTATCAAAATAACGTTAAAAACTTTCGAACACTCCATTTATAGATACGATATGGCGATGCAATGCATGTTGGACGATAAACTCGACGCAGCAGTACGAATTGTATATAAAAGTAACCTAGCCAAGCACTATGCGGAGCCGTATATATTATTAGGCGATTACTTTCTGAAAAATAAGGATATCGATACAGCACTGAAATCATACTTAAAATGCCGCGAAAAGATACGCGAGATGGAGTATCCGGTATCTCAAAAGACGATTGATCTGACAAAACGAATAATCGATATTCTAAACGATAAAGCAGAAATGGCGGTAAATAAGGGACATTCGAATCAGGCTATAGATATAACTACGCAGGCGCTTCAAATACTCGAGGAAGATAAAATACCATTGCAAGAATTACGCTTACAGCGTGGTCGTATCCTTCTTTATAAAGCTCGTGCCCTATTTCAGATCGAGAATAAACAGAATAAGCGAAAGAAACGAAGCTGTGAAATTGCGGCTGATAGTATGCGATTTGTTCGCGAACTAAACGCAGATCTATATCAAACTTTGTATAACGATAGAGATATCGAAAGTGTCATCGATCGATTTGCACCAACTCGGAAGCTACCGCGATCCTTGAAAATCCTTATGCAATTTTCTTAAGAAATATTGTTATATGAATATATTTTAAAAGAATTTTAAAGAAAGGTAAACTTAGAATATTTCAATGATTTGGAAGTATTATTTCGAGGCTAATAAATTACGGAGACGGCTAATAAATTAATAAAACAGAATGAAGCGATAATAAAAATACTCATCTGATGCAATATTTTGAAAACGTTACTCTCGAAGAAGATACCTGTATCTCCTTTTATCAGTATCCTTGATTGTATTATAGTAAACACATAGCACGTATTTAAAAAAAAAACATTCACATTAATGTATTTTCTTTGCACAAAATTAAAATCGTATCTGCAATTGTATGCTCTCAATAAAAAAGATTGCATAAAATAATATTGTATATGTATAATAATGTTTCTTATTCTTTATAACTAAACTATTAAAAAACTATTCCTCTTTTTATTCATAAATTTCTAATATCTCATGCAGTATAACATTCGATAAAGACATTTATAAAATTGATTATACGATTTTATTTTATTATCGTAAGATCACCGTTATTTTGTCAATTCATATATTTTGCTTTTCCAATTCATATATATTAAAAGAAAAAAGTTAAGTACTACAGATAATTACGCAAAATTTATTTCTCAAGGAAAGTGTCTTATATCAAAACACATCCTATCTGTAATAAACTGTCTAGCATCATAAAAGTATCAATATCCTGCATGATTTATTATTACAGTTTCCTGCAAATAATGCAATATCGTTTCAAATGTCAATATAAGAACAACCTACATAGTACCCATGGTCGAAGAAAAGCTGACTGATATATTTCTGTCTGTCTGAAGATTAACGCGACCTCGGTAATCTTGGGCCACAATTTTACTCCGGTATAAAAAGAGGCGCCAGTGCTTTAAAATGCAGATACATTTTGTAACTTCAATTCCACAGTTCTTTCTCGTATAATCACACAAATCAAACACATCATCATGGAACAACGTTGGGCTGACAAAGTTGCTTTGATTACTGGAGCCAACTGTAGCAGTGGCAAATGCCTAGCAGAATGTCTGGTTGGCAAAGGAATGAAAGTTATTGGCATTGCCTCACAAGTTGACAAAGTAAAGGTATGCTTCTTGTAAAAATTATTCTTTGAACAAGTAACAAGTAGTACAACTTCATAATAAATAAAATTTCATTACTATAAAAAAAAAGTCATCTTCATTTCTCATTGTGAGCTTCAAAAATATTTCATCACCTATTTATTGTTAGTAGATTTAAGGCAACTTCACTCTTCATTCTATTCAGCATTTTTACCTTCTTCTACATAGAAGTACTGTGGTCCATGATCATATCTTCAATGTTCAATAGTGTTGTTTAATTTTACATAAATCGCAAAATGTTTCATTTAGATAAACGTAGATTTAAAACAATTTCTTTTCTTTTGTATCTTTACGTCTTTGTTTATAGAATAATTATATAGAATTCAAATGTTATTAACCCTAATTCTAAACAGGCACTTGCTGAGGAACTAAAGTCGAAGCCTGGAAAACTGTTTCCTCTACAGTGTGACCTTTCCAATCAGAATGACATCCTGCGTGTTTTGGAATGGGTTGAAAAGAATTTAGGAGCCATAGACATCCTCATCAATAACGCTGCTAATAACATAGATATCTCACTACAGTCTGGTGAAATGGAAGACTGGAAGAAAATGTTTGATGTAAACTTCCTTGGATTGACTTGGATGACCAAGGAAGCTCTGAAGTTAATGAAGAAGAAGGGTAGGTATTTCTAAAATGTAAAGAAGTCAAAGAAGTATGCTTCAGTGTCCAGGATGCAAATTTTTCGTATTCTCTTATTATTTTATTCTACAGGAATTGACAATGGTATTATTGTAAACATTAATGATGCTTCTTGGTTGAAAGCACCAATTAATTGTGATCGTCCAATATCCCCAGCTTACATAGCCAGCAAATTTGCTTTGAATTTCTTGACAGAAAGCCTTAGATCTGAATTAGCACAACTTGAATCTAACATCAAAGTCATTGTAAGTGTCCTACTATGTTTATTCTTGCTTCTGCAGCTACTATCCTTGAAATTCTATTCTTGATGATTACTGTATATGTTTTTTTATTATAGTCAATTTGTCCTGGTTTGGTGGAGAGTGAGATGACTGCTCAATGGTTAAAGGAAAATCCTCGTATGGCTTTAAAACCCAAAGATGTGTCTGATTGTGTTCTCTTTGCGTTACAATCTCCTGACTCAGTACTCATCAAAGAAATAGTTGTCTCACCAATCCGTGAAGCGATGTAAAAGAAAGATATCATATCGATTATTTTACTAACTGTTTAATGTAAAACGTGATAATTAACGCTTGTAAATATAACAAATAAAAATTTTTGCAATATATACATACATACAAATCAGTCTTTCTTCATAAAGTTTAATATTGCTTCATAAGATATTTGTATTGATCAAAGGCTGTTACAAACAACTCAGAATCAAGAAGAAAAATAATTTATTCATTGATCGTGTAACAAAGATATGATAAGATATATGATAAGAAAGAAAATAAAATTACTATATTTATGAAATAATAAAATTAAATATATTAGATATATATATCTAATATATGTAGAATATTTGTAACAAATATTAATTGCAATAATATTGGATACAACCGATCTTACAAAACCATTACTTCATAAATCCAAGCAGCGGAATTCTGCCCTCCTATTGATCCTTGATGGATCATCTGAACAGAACTGACAATAGATTAATAATATCACATTTTCTTCTTTTTCGTATTACTTACCTAAATTTCTTTGTTATTATAGACATTGGGAAACATTTCTTCACACTTTGTTAGTACCAATCGATTTTTATTATACGTAACAAATATTTAAATAAAATATTCTTTTTTAACATAAAAAAAAGTATACTTAGACCATTCTTATTAGAAAATATATTTTTTGCTTTTATTAAACTTGTAATATCATGTTTTTAATATCATGTATTTCATTTGAACTTTAGAAGAAAATAATTCGCGAAAGAGGGTGAATCCATACTCACGTATATTTCCCTCTTGCTTCCTTGTACAAATACATGAAAAGAAATGTAAGATCGATCAATATTAGTTGTGTACTAAATTATAAAAATATATTACTTTTTTAACAATAAACATTAGTTGAGGAAAGGAATTCAGGATATATCCAGAAACACTATCAGCAATAAAACAATCAAACATCTTTTATTCCTGCTTCCTGAAACAGACATTGACGATCAGGAGTTTTATAAAATTCCTCTTATCGTCGTGAAGTAACAAACGTAAATGCGAAGGTCTCTAATTGAACAGGGTGACTGGGTAACTGGGTAACTATTAAGGAATAGTTAATACTACTATCAGGAAACGGACATTCACTCTTGTCAATAATTTTGTGAGAGAAACTTCTGTTTTCAGGATTGAAAAATATCTGTGTCTATATACGTATATAGGTGTGTAAGCTGAACATAAGGATGGTGATGAATGATTAATGTAACCACACTAAAACAGATCTTTCAAACAGACGAAATATTATATCTGTTACACACATTTTAAGTTAGTCTCTCAAAAAGGTGGATCTCTCTAATATCATTTTTCTGATTCTTTGACAGGGCATTTTTGGTATCGTTTAGAAGAATTGCATGCAGAACAAATGTATATATATCGAAGGAACGTCAGAGATATTAAACTTGAACAAATACCTTACAGCGAGTGTGTGCGAATCATCCGTTTTCGATCATCCGTGTGTTATCCGAAAAATGAGATATCCGACTATTTTTATTTATTATTTATATATACTTTTTTTTTTAATTCCTGTATTGATCCCGACAAGTGCAAGTCCAAATCCCGTATCTGACCTAGGCGATTATAATCCATGAAACCTATTTGACGTATAAACGAGCACAGCCACAAGTTTTGCTTTCTTTTTTTTTATATAATTTATCGACATTTCGATAATCCAACTCCATCCAAACGGCATGAACACGGCGTATATATTCTGTCCGGTCAAAAGATCCAAGTAATCCGTTTATTTATAGAATCCAAGTAGAATATTTCCAGCCAATTTATCCGTTTATCCAAAATATCCATCATGAACACTAACTTTATATCCTGTCAGCATCCTAATCCAACACACCGTATCTCTGCCGAATCCTGTCTTTCTGTTTTATCATTTATTTTTCGTTTTCGTCCCGGGAGATCCTCTACAACTAGGGAGAGCCAGGTTCTTGTTATAAGATGAAGTATTCGTCTTATTTTCCAACCCAAACGTTAATATCCTCTTGCACCGCGCATCAAGTCCCGACGAACAAGGTGAAGTTCTTACTATACATATGTAGCACACGTATACAAATTGTATATACACACGGTGTCACGATCAATCGAAATATGCAATAAAAAAATCGAAATAACCGAGAGGAAGAGCAATCGGACGATTTTCGATCACGAGGTAGAAGGCAAACCCGTGAGAACACAATATTTTTTGCAACGCGAATTTTTTCTCAGAGGACCACTTGTTCGTTCTCCATGATCCTGAGGAACGCTAATCACGGAGTTAGATAGTTCGATATGGTATACCGCCTATGCTAACGATTATATTTGCACAAGTCGAACAAGAAACGAGGAAAATTTCTCAACCGAATCGATTTTCTCGCGTTGAATCAGTCACCAAGTCTTATATTCTTTCCGTGTAAGTTTTCGCGAATCATCGATCACTGAACGCCGATGGGTGAGAATTATGATATATTTCTGGTTAATAGAGTTTCTCTTTGAGAATGAGAATCAAAGTTATCATGTCGGTAATAATAAAAATAATTCTCGACTTACGAACATCTGACATACGAAGCTATAAGCGAGTACTTTCATATAAAATAAAACTTTTGCAATGTTGACATTCCATTACCAGTTTGTTTGCTCTTTTTTAGATCGTACAGAACGTAATAAAAAAATTGCAAAAATCACTCTCTTTCTTTCTCGCTTTATGTACGCGTAATTGTAATAGAACTGAAACACTGAAACGATTAAGAAATCTATACTACAACCACGTAATATGTCGAAGATGTTCATTCTGCGTTTTTCAATTACGGTATTATTATCTTTTTTCCGTTTAGTTTGTCAACGCAGAAGCACTGCTATGTCACGATTAAATAATTTTTTTTACGTTTGTTTAACGATTCGAAAGAGAAAAATATATTGAATCCTTGTAATGGATTTGCCAACGTTTTCTGATGAAAATCCAGCTAATTGAGAATCCTTGAATGAAACGGATTGTGTCTTTCATCCAATTCCTTTCCTGAATTCCTGATCCTGAATTTCCTCTTGAAAGTATCCTTAATGCCTCATTATTTTTGCATTCTCTTAATCCTTTTTTATAATATATGCTCCATACATAAATCCATCCAAAACGCATTCCATCTCATCCCACCGTCAAGCGAATGTGTATTATATCCATCCAAGAAGTAAGATCGTGTCGATTTCAGTTTTTCATTCATTGTGTTACAATCCAATCCAATATACAAAAGAAGAAAAAATACATTAGTCCCTTATACAATATGCATTAATATTATATATAAAATTTATCACTGCAAATGTAATCCCTGTGACTTACAATATTTGAGTAGTGTTTTATAAATTGAGCAAATACTATACAAAACAATGCATATTTGCTTACATTAAATTTAAATTTTCACATTTTTATATTTAGTGAATGAATGTAAATAACATAAAAAGGACACAAATATCACAGGATCAATTTGCAATAATAATGTTCTCAAGAATACACGAAATCATTGTTTTCCTTCAACATCTTTAATTTATGATTGAAAATTCTATAGTTTAGGCATGTATTGCAAAATTTCAAGAATTAGTCTGTGTAATTTTTAAAAGGAAAACGTTAAACGAGAAATGTGTAACAAATTTCCAAATGACTCATTTCATCATAAAAACACATTTCTCTCCAGATATGTCGTGTATAACTTAAAATTTAATTCCATATTTCACAAACATCCAAATAATTGTAACAAACATATTGTTATGGTCTTAATAATAATTTCAGTATGAGTTGTTTGATTTTTCACTTTAAAGTGATACATAACACACAGTTCTTTTTATCAAACCAAACAAATGGCCCAATGATCGTCGTTAAAGAACACTCAAATACATAAAACATTTTAAGCTAATTATTATACCGAATGAACAATATCAGTGCATAATAAATGATATATATATATATATATATATATATATATATATATATATATATATATCCCCCCAAAGCAAATTGGTCTTATGAATATTAATCTATTAGTAAAAAATAAATCTTTTGCTTATATTTATTAAATATTATGTCCTATATGCACTATCCGTTGACGAGTATCGATGTATTACATTATCTACGTATTAAGTGTTATATTTTCAGCAAATATAATATTTTGTATTGTCATCACTAGATAGCCAAAATTATCGTACTTAAATTTGCGTGGTAACTTAAACGACGACGAGCCGTGTAGACAACTTTGATGTATTTATTCATACATTAATTGTTTGTAAGAATTTATACTTTTCAATAATTCCTTTTAATATATTTCATTAAATTAATGTTTTAAAATCCAAATCCATAAAATTTATAGGATAATAAATATCAAATGGAATTATATATGGCGGAAAAAAAAAATTTTAGAATTCCTATAGCAAATAATTACAGTAAAAAATGTTTTGATCAAGTATTGAATACAATATCCATTATGCAATATACTGTATTTTATCTTGCATAACATATATGAGTGTTAAAAATATACGTTTTCCTCATTATCTATTATTTAGCATTTTAATTTATATGCACAATAATTTTCAGCTGTTAACAATAAGAAAAATGTTAGCTTTATGAACTTATATGATAAGCATTCAGCATTAGAAGCTTAAAAAAATTCCATGTTACATATGCTATAAAATGTGCTGTATTTATCACTGCAAATGTGATTAAATAAATGTGAAAAAACAAAGGCTATGTTCACATCAAGTTTTATAGTAGAGCTACCAATGATAAATATCATACAGTACAATGTGAATGATCATGTGTTAAATCAATAAATGAAGGCATTCACATCGAACATAGATTATATTGGCAGCTGTACAACAAATACTATTCACCAATGTGAACATTGATTAAATCACTGAAGTAATATGAGTTACTTCCTCTTAGATCCTCATTTGTAATATTTCAAAATTGTTACATATTTTAAATATAGTTGTAGTGACAAAACAAATTGCAAAATATAAAGGAATGTATTTTTAAACATAAAAGTAACTCTAATCAGTATATCTTGAACAGTAATATGCAATTAATATGAGCACGATTCCCCTTTTTCAAGACAAAAAAATTAAGATAAAACTTGGTTAATATTTACTGTTGAAAAATCTACTCTTTCAGGTTTACACAAGTTAGAAATCTTTGAATTGATAGCAACAAGGTCTTTGATAAAACAGTTTTAGTATATGTAAAATGAACCGTGCTCTAACTATACATTAGGTATAATACAATTATTAAATTCAAGCAACACAGGAATAATTTTGTAATTTATACAAAATTGGTTTGGATTGGAAGGTGTCTTTAAGTGAAATTCAAATCAGTAATAATGAAACATGGTAAAGCAAATATTGATAAGCCTTTACTTATATTACCATGTGAAACATATACGTACACACTAGTCGTATGAACGAGATCTGGAACGAGATCTTGATCGCGAGTAATTACGTCGCAATGGTGAATAGGTAGGTGAACCACGACGCCGTGGGCTATAGCTTCGTGAATGACTCCGACCTCTCTCCCTATCTTCACTACGTCCCCTATCGCCACTGTTATGATCTTCTTTCACTCGAATATAAGCTACTTCACCCTATAAACAAAAATAAAGTCATGTAAAAATAGTGTACAAATATAAAAAGTATTAACCCTTTGCGCTCGAGACGCGATTTTCAGTCGCCACGGCGTTTCATGTGGTAACTCGAGAGATAAGTGAAAAGCAACAACCTCTGTTTATTCTAGATTTCGACATCTCTAATTGATGAAAATACAGTATTGGTTCATAAATAGGTTCCTTAGCTCTTTATGTTCTTTATTAAGAAGTGTAAAGTGTTACACTTTAAAATGGAGGTAAAATATTTCATCTCAAATTCCACCGAAACTATAATTCTGACAACGTCTCCAACATTAGTTCGGATTCGACGATCATGGCAAAAGTATTATAGTTTATATATAGCTCAAAATCAAATCAATAAATATATAAATTTATATATAAATCAAAATCAAAAAGAATACTTTAAAATTAGGACCAAAGCTGGACCCGTCAGCTTTACTTAATATTTACAGATATATGCAAATTGATATTGCTAAACTATTGTATAGCAATGTATTAGTTGAAGTCCATGGAATTCATTGAACCCAACAGGAATGATATAGCTTTTGTAATTTTGCTATAAATTGAGGTCAAAGTTGAAAAATTGCAATCGTGTTGAACAATCTAATCTGATGCTGCACCGCCCCACGAAGCAGACTGTGCATTTGGGCGCCACCTCACAGAGGAAACCCTGAATATCGACGCTGGCGTCAACGTGTTAATTTGTAGGCCATTTTAGTAAGACCATTTTATGTTACCTATAAGACACTTGTTACATATGCGCAATATCATTTCAAGTTGCTACTTTGTCCGACTGAAAAAATCGTTGAGCGCAAAGAGTTAAGGATAATGGCATCATTATACCTCATGAGACCTAAATCTTGAATCATCTAACTTCTTCACAGCATACTTCATATCTTCATACCGTAAGAATTCAACAACTCCAGTACCATCTTTATAAACATCAGCAAAGCACACATCACCAGCTTCACGCATATGATCCTTTAAATCTTGCCAACTACCAGAAGGAGGTAAACCAGTAACAAGGACCCTGTATTGAGACCTTCTAGCAGGTGGGCCACGTCCTCGAGAGTTACTCATTTCACCTCGACCACCTCTTCCACTGTCGCCTGCTCCACGACCACCGCGAAAATTATTACTGGGACCACCACCTCTTGGAAATTCAACACGTAGTCTATAACCATCATAATCATATCCATCTCTTGCATGTACTGCATCTTCAGCATCTCTGAAAGAGATTACTTATAGTAACAATTCTTGTGTAATTTTTATGTAACATTAAGATGTCAACATCAAGTTTCACATATATAATAAAAATCATATATTTCTTAATATGAAATTAATCATTTCTAACTTAATAAAATTACAAACTTGGAATTTTCAAACAAAGATATTTTCTCATTTAATGAAAAAAAAAAGTATTATAGAACAATAAGGATATATATTACGGAACAATCCAGTATTGTATAACTACATCTAAAAAATAAAAAATTTTTTATAGAATCATAAGTTATGGAAGGTACCTTGGATCATCGAATTCAACGAAAGCGAACGGTGGTCCTCTGCGATTTTTTAAATCAACGAAAATAACTTTACCGAACTTGTAGAAAAGATCTTGAATGTCTTTCGTTCTTATATCAGGGGGTAAATTGCCCACGTAAATTCTACATTCATTTCTACCACCGTGAGACATATTCACAGTTTTTGTTACAATTTATTGTTTTCAAGACACAAATAAAAACCACTTTAAAAAATTTCTAATCGTCTTTTAAGTCTTACACTCTCTTCATTGATGAAATAAACAAGATGGTGGTACTAGTCGAAGAGGAGCGTAATCACGAAACACAGAAAACCACAAACACTAAAGAAACCTGAACGAACCAATCAAATATTTTTCTACAATTAACAATCAATTATATATCATATTCTATATATTATTTGCCTTTTTTCTCACCGATCAGTAATCTAATTTTTTAAAATATAGCTTCCTTCAATTATGTATTTCAAATATATAGAATTAGTTAAATTAATTTATTTCTTGATAAAACATATATGAATTTCTCAAGTATCTAGAAATCAAACATTATGTTTTATATATAATATTTCTTCGACCATTTCCCATTTTTTTAAATAAATCATATATTCCACTTAATATTTATTTAATTTCAAAAATTGTCAATCTAAAATTTTTTAGATATACAAATAATTTATTAGAATTTGAGTATGAAACAATTCTAATACTTTTAGTTGTATAATTAAATTATTAAAAAAATAATTTTATTTAAATATTTTATTTGAATATTTGATTCATTCCACACGTTTTGAAATTAAATCCCATTGAAAACATTTGATGTACAAATGAATGAAATCTATAGACATAACTGAAATAGATAGTACTCTCTAGATATATCATATCTGTTAAATTTTGTTTATGTTTTCTTCTAACCTCCAAGATGTATAAAAACAATAAGTAGTGTTATATATTTGTAAATACCAGAATCATGAAGTTAATGACACAATTTGCGTTTACCACTTTTTATAATATTGTATTTCTAATTAATTAATAGTTATGAAATAGTAGCTAGAAGTAATGTGTGAATAGGCATCAACAGACTTGTAAATACAGTAATGGCATTTTCATTTCGTATTGGCACCAAATGGTGTCATGATTTTCCAAAATTGGCAAAAGAATCTGGATTTTATTTCAATATGCATAGATCCAGAACACGTGTAGATTGGAATCGTATAAGTACGCAGTATAACAAATATATTCTTTACCATTATGATTTGTAAACAGATATATTTAATCCATACTTAAAATTCCCTTTTATTCTAGGTAACATAGATATAGATCGAATTATAAGGGAAAGAGATTTCCATTCCATTGATGATAATATAAATAATGTAATAGATTATTGTTTAGAAAGTGAATACGATGTTAAAATCTTAGATCCCAACTTTGTAAAACTCTTTTGTCTTGCACAGTTAGCAGTTGAATATTTATTATATTGTAAACAATATTTAGATCATAGTGTAATTATACTAAAAGATGAACTAAGATCAAAAATTGAAGAAAATGTTAAATTGAAAAAAGAAATAACTGCTTTAGAAGAAGTAGTGAAACATATGAAAGAGAAAGTAAAGGAAAAAAGTAAATTAATAGAAACTAAAATTGGAGATACTAATGGCGAAATTTACAAAGTAATAAAATTATGAATATGTATTAATTCTTGTTGAAATAATTTTTGTAATAACATTTTGTCCACAGAAAAATAGCTTTAATCATGCAAAAATTTTATTAAACTATTTTATTTTTCTAGTGTCCACATTGTCCAAAATCTTTTATATCTCCTATGTTTGTAAGTGCACATATTATTCGTCGTCATGCTTATGCATCAGAGTTATACATGCCTGCTTCTCCCATACATGAGCACTATCGCAGTGAAACTGAGAAGTTGCATAATGAAATAAAGAATTTAAAAGAAAGATTAAATGAAACAGAAAAGGTGATAAGGAATGAGTCTGAAAGGATTCCAGAGGAAAAAATATTAAGTTATAATAGAAGGCAAGCTGAGAGTGAAAATGAAAATTTTAGATACAATAGTAACAAATCTAAAGAACATTCAGAGTATAAAGAATATCAAGAAGAAATAAAAAATTTGAAGACCATGCTTTTTGATGAAATACATGTATGTATAAAGTAAATAAATATGAAAACTTCTTACTAATGATTTAAATGATAATATAAATATTCATATATATGTATACATGTATACACACATCAATATTTCAACAGAATTTAAGGCAAAAGGAAAAAACCATGCATGAACACACATCTGAAACAAACGTCCAAACATTCATAAATCAGCAAGAGAAAGAATTTCAAAAGCTAAAGAATCAATTACTTGACAAGGTAAGTAAAGTATACTTTTCATGAAATGAATTTTATTAATTTGTTTTGTAAACATTTTACAGCTTACTCCAGACATAGAAAGTATGCGTGCAAAATTACAAGCTCAGGAAAATTATTGGAAATCAAAAATAGAACATTTGGAGAATCAACATCAAAAAGATATCGAGAGTCTTATCGCAGAATTAAAATTAACACAAAGTGCAGCTGATGATATGAAAGCCAAGTATGAAACAAAAGTTAACGATTTAGAACGCCAAACTGCGAATCAGTTGGATATCTTATTGGAACAAAGCAAACAATTACAATCTCTATCACAGGAAATAAATGTTTCACAATTGAATGAAAAAAATAAAGATTTTGAAAATAATTCACTGAGAAGACGTAGTCCACCTATAATATTAGACAAACTTAATGAAATTTTAAAAGCATCAGATGAAACTAATTCAAAACAAAATGGTACAAATACAAAAACTGAGCAAATTGCTGTTGGAAATAGTGTGATAGACACTACAATAAGTTCAAGTTTATCAAGTAAAGTGCTTCCATTAACAGTAGAAAATACTCATTTAAAGAAAGTTTCGAATTCCAGAAACAAATCCACTATTCATGAAAATAGAAGAAATATTAAGCAAAAAGATATAAAAAATAGAAATAATACAATATTTAATCCTGTGAAAACTATTGAAAAGGATTTAGAGTATTACGGTTCAAGTAATATTTCAGACACAGAAATTTCAGTGCCTGAAAAAGGAAATAATTATGAACACACAAAATATAATCGCGTAATTATAAAAAGTGATGAACTTGGCACAAGTAAGCCACAGGATATTTTTAATAAAAGCATATCTGATGAGTTTTTATCTAACAGTAAAAATACGAAAACATCAAAATCCTTAGAGGACAATGTATCATTTGCATCAAATTCAGAATCATTTGTTTCTGACTCAAGCACAGAAAGTGTTACTGCAATTCACAATAACTCCCCATTTCATGAACATAAAACGCATTTACCTAAAAAAATAACAGGACATAGTTCATTTTATAAAAGATTACGAACTAGTTTAATGGAAACTTTTGAACAGAAATTAAGAGATTTAGGAGTAGATCCGGAATGGCAAGGAATACCAAAAGCAACATTCAAACAGAAAATGGACATTTTAAAGCATCATCACAAATTAACTGCAAAAGTAAGACAAATGCATATTAAATTTTTTATGTAATTTGTTATGTAAAAAATATTAACATCATTTTTTTTAATTTAACACAGAAGACTCCAAAATATCATCAGATTAAATTAAGGATAATTGAAGAAGTTCTTAATAAAATATCTAAGAAGAAAAAGGTTACTGAAAATGTGAAACAATTTAAAAACTCACCTCTACATAAACCAATAATCACTGTTAAATCAATGGTTGCAAAAGACCTTAATCATCAACATGATCCTGGTAATTACTATTATTCATATATGAATAAATTTCTCTGAAAAGAAATAACTCCAATAATTTTTTTTTAGGGCAAGCAACAACATCAAATAAATTTCATTCTATACCAGAAGATAAGGATTTTGCTAGAAATATACTCGAAAATAAATCAATGCCTACAAAAGCTACAAAAATTGCAAATTACGAAAGTATAGAAAAATTATTACAATTTTCTCCCAATTCAAAATCTTTGGAAAATATACAACATACAACAAATTCTCAAGAGATTTCAATAAGAAGAGATTCTTTCAACAAAATGAGATCTTTATTTACTCTTGAAACTCTTAAGATAATACCAAATGATAAAGATTTAGCTAATAACAAATCTATTGAAAACAGTAGTATAGATAATTCAAATGTGCAACAGGATTTACAAAGTATTTTCATATCTCCAAAACATAATAAAAGTGTTCTAAAATCTACAACTGGTTCAGCAAGTAGTTTGACAAAAAAAAAAGTTATTTTTGATTTAACTAATAATGAAAGTATAAAATCATCTTCCGATGATGTTACGGACAAAGAAGAGTTAAATGACAGTAATTGGAATTCTTCAAGGTACGTAAATTATCTATGCTCAATGTAGGAAATAAATAATATAGTACTATAGTAATTTTATAAATAATTTTAATTTTGCGTTTATGCAGTATGTTTGACAAGCAAAAACATTTGTCTCAATCAGAAGATTATAAAGGTTCAAATAATATTGTATTAAGGACTGCACAAAGTGATAAAATTGCGGAAATATCAAAAAAGCTTGAAGCACAGGTAAGAAAACCAGGTATTACAAAACTTGTTGTATTTAATGATATTAAACTATACTTAAACTATATTTTCTTTCAGCTAAATATGGTAAGACAAAAGCCTGTAGGATCAGTTGAAACAATATTTTCTTCAACATACATGCAAAATAAAGAGAATCAAATTAAGAGCAACGAACAAATAAATTCTACTAGTATAAATTCTCTTTTAGTAAATCCATTCCAAGCATCTGTAACAAATTCTAAAGAAATGAATGATTCGCTACCACAACCAGCACCGCGTAATTTAAGAGATAAAATGTCTAATACCTTAGATGCAGAATCTATATCAGAAATATCAGATTTAGATTCTGATATAGATCAAATTTTAAAATTAGAATAATTTTAAATTAAAATTTATATAATTAAATATATAAATATACTTTCTTTTTAGCAAAAAAAAAAGATATTTGAAAAATATGGTATATGTAATAACTTTTTGTTTATTTATTATAATCTAATCTATTAGACCAGAAAGACAATCATTACATAATGTAGTTGATATTTTATGTACTGTGTACAGAATTTTTATTTATGAAATGAATAAAAACAGAAACATTTTCTGTATCAACAAATTTTATTGCAGAATTATAACACAGGCTAGTTCAGCTACATGGGATCACCCAGGTATCTGCCTTATTTATTGTTGTATGAAAACACTTTCCTGGATAAATTTACGGTATCTCAAGGACCATGTGCAATGGTGGAAATATTATTTATCAATGATCGTTGTTTCATGAGATTTCAAGTTCATTGCCACTTTTTTTAATGGAACCATGTATCTATTTTCCATTATCCTTATACAGCATAAAAAAACAAATTCACCGAAGTTAATAAACATACCGTTCTCAACATTTAATCTTAAAATATTTGCGCTTGAAATGTATATACATATGGAATTATTTCGAATTAACAGCAAAATGAATAAACTTCTTGATTCCTAGGCAGTATTTTTTAACTTACGAGAGCTCAAACGGATGTTTAGAACCTGTAGAATTAATTGAAATTAATTTTATTTAAATAATCTCGCTGGTTACTTAGTTTTAAACAGATTTAAAAAATTGTCCAGTTGGCGGGCTACTAAACACTACAATTATCTAGCGGTGAAAAAATCAAATCTGTAAAAGTACCCTATTTTGGACATGGTGATGCCACCTACCAGCGAAAATTTTTACTGCGATTAGTATCGCTAATTTTGTTTAGGAATCAAGAAATTTGGATTTTTTAATTTTACCAGATGTCGATTAGTTTTACTTTTTCACCGCTAAATGCTTGTAGTGTTTCATGTCCCACTATGGAATAATATGAAGAATTATATTTTGTAATTTATAATTTATGACTTGTAGTTGAAGAAACAAACATTAAATATATTTTATCAATTGTATGAGACACAGCACGATATCAAAATTATCCCGTACATAAAATTATTATCGATATGTTATGTCGCGGAGTATAGTAAAGGTTATATTTAAGATGCGCTGTCAAAGAATAATACACGATTATCGTACAAAATGGTCATATTTATATCTGTTATTTATTATAAAGTAACAACATATACTATTAAAAAAGAGTTAAGTAAAAGTAAGAGTTTAATAATCAATTAAACGTTTTGATCAACTTTTAATGGTAAAACAAAATGATGCCAATGTCTAATATATTTTGCTCAATATGCGATATGAAAATTGATCCTTCATCTTCTGTAAATATATTTTCTACATCTTTTCCTCGTCAAGGAGAATTGTTAGTAAATTTTGTATCACAAGTACTTCGTATAGCTACTTTTGAATTACAAGACCCTTACATTTGTCTACAATGTTACAATTTGTTTCAAATGTTAGAACAAGCACAGAAAACTGTTTTAAACATACGTTGTGAGATTTTGAAAATATATCATGCTTGTGAAAGAAGAAAAAATGTTAAACGATCAATGTACGATAGTACAAAATTGAATATCAGTACAAACATAGCATTAGAAGCAAAAAAATTATATAATAGTAATGAGAACTTAAAGAAGGTATTGAATTTACAAAATGTTACTCAAGTAGAGGAAATAGTACAAGAACAATGTGTTCAAGATAATACAATATTGCAAAATATAAGTATTTCAAATACAAAAGCAAAGAAACACTTAAGAAAGGGAACAATCAATTATAATGAAGCAGATAGCACAAAATCATTTGATTATAATATTTATGATGACATAAAAGATGAAATTTTAAAAAATGATATATTTCACAATTCAGTGGCATTAACTAATAGTGGTAATACATGTAATATTAATTCACAAGGTAAAGAGAGATTATTTAAATCAATAAAAATAAATATAAAATTAATAACAAATATATAGAAATATTTGTTGATATTTGTTTGCAGGAAATACACATGCATTAAAAATTCATGTTGCAGAAAAAAGCTGTATTTCGCTGACAGATCCTGAAAGTGAATCAAAAAATACTGTAAAAGCAGAATCCACATTTTCTGACAATATACTACAAATACAAAATGTTGAAAATATTATAAAAATAACAGAAAATACTGTGAACACAACAGGTGATATTTTATTTATTATTCATAAGGTTCCTTTTTTAAAATTATCTATTTATTACTTATTGTTTAAATCTTTATAATACATATATAGCGTCAGCAGTTGACCCAATAAAAATACCTATAAAATCAATAAAGATACCAAAGTATGATTTAAAATCATTAAAATATTCTTGTCCTATTTGTGGTAAAGTATGGAAAACATCGACTGAATTAAAAACACACATGAAAACTCATTCAACATTAAGACCATACATGTGTGAAAAATGTGGTCAGGCATATAAACATAAACATGCATTGGAAATACATGTTGGAATGCATAATGGAATAAATCCATTTCAATGTAATTTTTGTAAAAAGTGCTTTACACAAAAAGGAGCACTTATGAGGCATTTACCAATGCATACCGGTGAAATGCCCTATCAATGTGAACTGTGTGGTAAAAGATTCATACACCATACATCATACAATATGCACAGATTATCACATAGTGGTAAAAAATCTTATAAGTGTCAAGTAAGTAATTACTAGCATAGAAACATAATATACAAAACAGTTAAGTATTTCTGTGTTTTAGATGTGTGATTTGTCTTTGCTTTCAACATCTCATTTGAAAAGGCATATGCGAGTTCATACAGGTGAAAAACCATATAGCTGTACAGTGTGTGGAAAACGTTTTGCAGAACGATATAATTTGCTTGCCCATCAAAAAATTCATGATCCACACGAAAATAAGGCAAAAAAAGTTAAAGAAACGCAATTCCAGTAAGTATATTTAAAAGCTTGTAATTCCTACATAATACTTATCCTAATAACTTCATTTTCAGATGTAATCATTGTAATTTGATATTTGAACAGAAAAAAAGCTTAAATGATCATATGAAGTATCATTCTAATGTGAATAGTGAATCTGATTTTAAACAATCACAATGTACACTTCTTCAAGTTGAACCAGAACATCATGAACTATCAAAAAAGGTAGATTCTGAACACAGTGTATTACAAGAAACTTGGATTCAAATGAATCGTTCTAAATTAGACATTATTGATAATCAAACAAGATTTGTACTTCTACAAAATTCTTTACCTCAGATTGACGAAAATTCCTTTGCAGTTACATTTAGTGACCAAAAAATATCCTTGGGAAGTACAAACTATAATACAAATTTACATGTAATCATAGAACCATCAGATATATCACTTTTAAGCAATAATCTTCCTTCTATTGATAAAATGCATATGTGATTGAGCATTAAAACAGAAACTTCAGATTTCTAACAAATAATTACTTTATTAGAATATACTTGAAAAACGCTTTAAACAAATTAATTATTTTTTATCATATACATGTGTAACTATTATCATATTTTTTAAACTTAGCAGGATAATATATAAATCAACTCTGCATAAATAAGTAAAACCATTATAAATATGTATTCTTATGTCAATTAAGAGTTCCTTGTATGAAAGTATTTCTAAAAAAATGTGTTCACTTTTTGTAATATATATGTTACTATTTAAAAACAGACTGTTACCAATAAAATACATTGTACAAGATAATCATATAACCAGTAAAATGAAAACTTTAAAAAATGAATTATGAGTGGATTAACTAGTTTTATAACTGAACATTTATCTTGTACCTAATCAGCAACATCAGTTAAATCTTCTACTATTTGACTGGGCATCAAATCCTTCCATGAAGTAACACCATACATTCTCAACAAAGTTCTTCTTTGTAATATAGGCGTTGATAAAGATCTACAAATCAATAAATCCAAATGATATTACACATAGCAATTGATATAAAAAAAAATTGGAACTTACTGTTTTATTTCATCAATAATGGGATCAACCATTGCCGGAATAGCAATCTTTGAAAAATGATTAAGTTCTGCTAAAAATTTAGGTTCTTGAAAAGAATAATTTGTGTATAATTCATAAATAAAATTAATTAATTTGTTAAATGCTTTAAAATAATCATCTGATAGTAGCTGAAAAATGATGATTATATAAAAGTTTTTCTAATGATAAATTATGAATTTGGCATTCTTAATTTACTTTTATCGAAGACATGTTACCACTAAGGAAAAAAATCCAGGCTTATTCACATGTTGATCTAGATACATTTTTCTTGACTTTAATATCAAGTCGGTATAGAAATCTTTCATATCTTCTGGTTTTTCCATTTCTGGCGACTTAAAATAAATTACAGATTTGTATTATTTTATACCTATATAATCTTATACATATATTAATTGAAAACAATGACACCCTGCCCGTCGAAAGAAAAGTAAATTATTCAATACAAACTCTTCTTGTTAATAGTTCTTCACTTGATTCACTAAGTTCATCTGTAAATAAAGGTACTATTCCTCGAATCAATGTATTACGACGCTGCAAAAGTTTTGCTTGATGTCTTTTACGCCTTAATTGTTCATCTTCCACTATAACATTTGAATGCTCATCTAAAATTACCTAAAAAAAAAAAATAAAATTACTTACAACTATTATGTGTTAGATAGAGGTATGCAAGAACCAGAAAATGTATGAAACCCGATAGTTGGAATGAAACAGAAACACATCGGATTGGGTCGAGTTCGCGAAAGTATCGGATTTCCTAAAAATATCCGGTATTCTCAAAAAATCACCTATATCAAGACCCGTTTTAATGAATAAGACCGTGTTCAAATTTTCTATTTTTTAGGCGTTTTCGGAAATCATATTATGAAATTTATTTATTTAGTTATTTTTACTTATTTAATTTATTAATATAAAATTATGAAATGTGGAAGATTGAGTGGAAATAGTGCTAGATAAACTCAATACTCGTAATCCTTTATCATCAAAATGTGAATTAGTGTCTTGTTCCTGAAATTTAATATAATTTGATGTTTTGTCTTTCATTTCTGTTGTACCCTGCACAGCTTCATCATCAAATATTGTTACATTCCCCAATGTATTATGAGTTGCTTTATCATCAGTCTCTGTTGCCAGTGGAATTTTGGGAAGCAATTTAAGATCTCTTATAATCTATAAGCAAGTTTAAAATAATATTTGTAGCACTATGAATGGTATAATAAAGATATGAAATTGTTCATACATCATTTAAAATTTCTTTAATAAAATTTATATCACTTCCTATGGGTATTGCTGAACTTTCTTCAGATAATAAATTTTCTTTACTATCTTTAGTACATGTATAAACATAAAACCTTTCTTGTATCCATTCACGGTGGATTTCTTCATTTTTTGGGAGCACAAGAACTGCTCTACTATTGGAATACCGGTTAAGCATTTGAATGGTTGCATGTAAATCCGTTTGTGTTATACCAATTTTATTTTTTAATTTTAAGGAAGTAATTTGATTGTGATCTATATAAATATAAATAAAAGCATCTTGGAAGATATTTTTATAGAAAATTTAATTTATCTAACTAACGAAATCCATAGCTGTATCCTAATCTCTCTTGAATTGCTAAAAATTCTCCATGACGAGACATATCATTAAATTCTTCTCTGTCTACAAAAATGTAAAATTGATTTTCACTTTCATCTTCTGAGCTTTTTGTTGTATACCACTGACAATATTGGACCTGTGATAAATTATTATTTTAATCCGACATATTAAAAATGAATTAGAATATTACTTTTTTTGATAATGTTTGGATCGCATGAAGAGCCAAAGATAATTTTCTCACTGCACTTGGACCTGTGAGTATTATTATAGGTGGGCTCACTTCATCATATGGTGTTACATGAAGATCAATTTTAGGAATATTTAATTGCTCTAATAAAGTTAGCTTTGTTATAGTGCGAGCAGCTGTTAAATTTACTGGTGGTGCAAATAGAGCAACTGCAGCAATCTATTTAAATAAATTCTTTAATAATTTATATAAGTTGATAATTATCAATACTTGATTATATACCTTTTCTGAAGTAGATACATTAACACCATCAATAATCTGTATACTTGGTATGGAAAATAGAAGTACAGCTTTATAATTAGGCCACTTTGTGCAACTATTACCTCTAAAATCTACTTCTTGTATTAAACCAGTGAGATTTAATAATTCTAATAAATCATTGATTCTATTAAACTTTAAATCTATCACACGTAAACTATATGCATCCTATAATTTTAAACACATTGTTACAGTTTAAATATTCATCTAATTATTAAATATGGAATTATTACCTTAAAAAATTCTAAAGTAGACAATTTATTGTATCCTAAATATAATTTCCGCAAATCAGATAAAGTACTTATGCCATATCCAGGAATGGCGGATTTATATGACAGTATACAGTTGCCCTCTAAATTTAGTTCTTGAATATTTAATCTATCCAAATTTTCAATGTACTCAATTAAGTTATATGATAAATTTAAATATTTCAAATATCTAAAAATAAAATACGTAATGTATAAATGAAGTCATATTTTATTTAATTACATGAAAAAGCATGCTAACTTCAAATTTTGCAAACCAGTAATGGTTTCAATTGCATTATGTGACAAATCCAAGTGAACAATACTCCAGAAATCACTGATATCATACATTTTTGATATATAATTGTATGATAAATTTACATATGTCAAATACCAAGGAGGTGAAAAATTTAGAATAGTATTCATTCTGTTATGTGCTACATTTAAATACATTAAGTAGGGGACTCCTCCCAGGGGTGATAAATTTGTAATATAATTATATGCAAGATCAATATATTGTAAGTAACGGTGGTAACTTAACATTGTAATATTTGATAGTGACTGCAAAAAAGTTGTTTTCATCATATTTGTTTTATAAAATATTATGTTTTTCATATATAATAATATACCATATTTCTCATAATACATTTGCTTAATATATAAAGACTATTTTCAGGAGATTTAGTCAAAAATGATTTTCCAACTCCTATTAGTCTGTCAGTAAGATATCCACAGAATTCTATATCATCAAATGATGTTTCTTTAAGATTTCTTAATTTCATAACTGGTGCTCTACCATCATCCCATAAACTGATATCTAGAGCATAACTACTCCAGTTGTTTTCAGTTGCACATTGTATTATTTTTTGATCTATTGAAAGTGATATTTGATCAAGCAATGAAAATGAAAGATTCGACTGTGAAAACGAATAAATTATAATTATTTCCAATTATATTATAAAATAAAATTAGTTTTATATTAAGCAAAATTTACATTGGATGAAGACTTTGAAGTAGTTGATATAGAATCATTAGATGCAATTTCAAATAACATATATCTATCCTCCATAGTTTCCCAACTCATATCACTATGTGATAGCAAATCTGTATCATCATTTTCAATAACTGTATCATCCTTCTGCAAAGGTGCCTTTGGTACAGAAATCCTACCAATTGCATTTTGAGAAAGTAGTGGTTCAGAGGTAGAGAACAAATAAGAAAACTGTAATTATAAGCATAGAAATTAATTTTTGTATGAATGATATCAATTTTAATTTTATAAAACTAATCAATTTGAGCAGAAATATAATTTTACTCTTTTTTCATCCATTATTCTGCTTGAAACATTAATTATTTATCTTTGTGATAAATTATTTTCATATAAACCACTAATATACAATTTTCTATTGTTTCTTAACAACTGAATATACACAGGGCTACCAAATTATGTAAAGAAACCGCAATTTGTTATAAAGTTTGTTCATAACAATGTTATTTATATAACAATAATACCCCTATACAAGGAATTAACTTCCCAACGAAAAGGAATTTTGAATGGTCTGGACTCTAGACAGAGCTGCAAATAGCATAATTCCTTTCAAATTCCTAAGGTCCTTGCGCTAGCACGTAACATTGTGCACGCATCATCCAATCAACAGAGCCGAATTAAAATTTTCCTTCTTCATAGAAATATAGGGCAAGAAGTTAAAATGAAATAAAATTACCTAAATATGAAATAAGATTTATTTTATAATAAATTATACTTTTATACAATCTTTTTTTATTTTTTTTAAGATAATTCACTTGCTATACTCATAAAGTAAAATGTATTTTTCTTGAATAATTTTTAAATTTCTAATGTAAATCAATTTCCCATAAAATTTTCAATTCTTTATTATTCACCTCTTCAAATAGCAACGATATTGACAAAGGTGCAACAAAATATTCAAAGTGTCATATTCAAATTTAGTCGTTTCCTTAGTTATGTTCATAAAAATATAAAAATGTATAAAAATCCGCAGTGTATTAATAAGAAAATCATCGGTAGCAACCGACCCATTCGGAATTTTCGCGGTGCGAAAGAAGCGACATCTTCCGGTACGATTTGGCAATTACTTCCTGTGAGTGACCATTTATGTTCATTCGCGATCCGTGCGTCGTGTGATATTGTTGCGTGTGGTCTGTGGTGACGTTACGGTGATAGTATTCGGGTGATTTATTTGCGGTCCTCGTGTATTTTTCGCGTTTGAAAGAATAACAAAGACAAAAAAAAACGAACGAAATATGTCTGAGATTGATGCGAAAGTGAACATGTCGCTTGGTAAGTGGCCAGAGTCTCGAAAATCTAGCAGTTTTGCTGATAGTCCTGGGTGAGCGTACGGCAACTGTTTCTTCCTTTGCACGAATTCAAAATGGCGATGAAAATTATACAACGTAGATATATATCCACATTTATTTTCGTTCATTTAACATCCAAAATGGTAAATAGATCTCTAAGAAAATAAAACAAAGAAACGTATCTGTGTCAGACGATGAATCAACTTTTGATACAGGATCGTTTCGTCTCCCTAATTAATTATTAAGCAAAAAAAAGGCAGACATATTTTAATCGATGTTTACTTATGAGAGGATGTATGGTGTCTTTTCTAATCGCTGGAAGAAAAATGTCTCCGCTATTTATACCGATGATCGAATAACCAAGTGTATATGAATTCCGGACTTTTTCAAAAGAACCAATTCAATTTCAACGAAATAGAAACGAAATAGATAACAGGCTTCTACTAACGACAGTGGTAGTAAAGAAGAAGAAAGATATATCCGCCATGAAGAATTTATACATTCTGAGAAAAATACTATGATTTACGTAGGATTGGCGGTGAGGGGATTTCTTACAATTTTTGACCAATTACTCGAGAAATTTGTCGAATGGAAAATTTACGTACCTGAACATTTTTGGATAATAACACAACCAAAGTTATGATTCATGATTTACGAAAAAGAAGTCAACTTTCTCATTACGTGGGATATACGTTTGCATAACTTTAGTCGTATTTTTATCTCTTCTATATCATATTTCTCGAGTTTCTCTTTGTTCATCTGATGAACTTGAGAGATGCTACATACTATACGTGAGATAAAAACACGCTGAAAATTTTCAAATCGATTTTATTTTTGAACGCATTACGCGTTCTATGAAAGTATATGGAATGTCTGCGACAAATAATAATCGCCGTTGAATTCGAGAATTTAACTAAATTCTAAATGAAAATGGTATTTATGTATGTTACAAGTGTGCAATCCAGAATAATTTAAGTTTAAGATTAAATATGTTCGCAATTTGTCAATTAAAAACATGCATTCTATATAAATGAATACTTCATGATATGTCAAATGTTATTTAGAATTAACAGAAGCATTTTTATTAAGCAAATTATTAAAGATAAAAAGCTCGATAGAGTGCGATCGTTTAAACAACCAAGATGTATAAAACTGCAAGAAGAAGCATCTATGTGATTAAATGTTATATCTAAATCAGTTATTAAATGACTTATTAGATAACTGGATTTTATTAATTTGATGTAAGACTCGAAGGCATCTACTTCAACAAATGAGAGAAATTTTTATGTAATCTACAAACTTTTGTCTACAAGCAACACATCAATGGAGGCAATATAATATTGGTTTATGATGCTTATGTAGTGGAAAATTTTGTGGATAACATACTAATTGCATAAGAGAAGTCAACTGGAAAAACTTTACCTTCAACTGAAAGTAGATATCTATCAGAAATAATGCCACTATGTTATTGTAAAACATCAATAATGGATCTATTCAATTATAATTTTGTTCAAATATAATTGATATAATAACCAATATTAATAGCAATATAGATAGTCTGTTTCCTTTGTCAATGAACAATGAATGACATGTTTTTGTTAAATTAAGATTGAAATGGAAGAACAGACTAAAACAGACAATATAATATAAAAATTATATTTTGAAGATATGCGTTGAATCAAGAGAAAAACTGAAATATGATAAACATGCAGATATAGAAAGTGTGAAGAATTACAAAAGTATGAAGAATCTTCAGTATGCAAGAAAGTACACATGACATTTATGTATCAGTGTATAAATAATTGAAACACTCACGGAAGATCACAATGAAAATAACACAGAGAGAAAGGACATTTATTAAGTACAGAAATAAAATAAAATAAACAATTTAATATGCACAAAGATTTAGTTTTAGTTAAAAATATCTTAAAGAAAAGAAAATAAAGAATATAATACATGTGGAAATTTATTATTATTAATTAAATTAGCCAATAATACCTTTTATGTAGCAACAAATACTTCCTTTTCATAAGATGAAATCTTTTGTTACAAATATAATTCTAAAGTAATGCATTATGAAAGAAAAATATATGAAAATCATCTGATTAAACTTATTCCTATATATATATTATTTATTTATTTATTTATTTATTTACTTATTTATTTATTTTATACAAAACAATGGTATTTTAAAGTGTCCTTGTCATCTGCAGAAGTACAGTGTTTCACTACGTCTGTTATTTTTTATTTAATATAGAATATGTGATTTTTATTGTTATTTTTTATTTGATATAATTTAAGGAATTAGTAACACATTTTAAACTTAAAGGCTGATCTATAAACACAGAAATTCCAAGTTATATTCTACTTAAGTTTCATTGTAATTAATTGATAGATGTATGTGTATACATAGACCATACACAGTGAGATTATTTTGAAAGTATATACACATATTGGAAGAAAATCAGGGAAACAATTCACAAAAATAAATATCGAAAAAGATCGATATACTTAAAAGAATTAAATAGAAACTGAATTAGCCATATTGAGTTGTCCTTCAACATCATCCATACAAGAGGAAATTTTTCACATATTCCAGATTAAAGCTTAACACAAATTAACTTCATGCACTGATAAGACTGTACGCTCACTAAACCTTGTGAATTTTCTTCCTTTTAAGATGAAATCATAAAGATGGAGAAAAAGGAGAAAAAGAAAAAGGCCGGGGCTACTAATGGAAAAACTGGTGCTAAACGCACTCGAGGAAGTGTGCGAGGGCGAAGTGGACTCAGAGGTAGAGGTACCAGAGTAAAGCGTAATGTTGGAACTGCTAAAAAAGAGCAAACATGGCAAGCTGGGCAAAATAACAATAATAACAACAATAATAATAATGTGCGTGGTGGTTTTGTGAGAAAACGATATAAGAAAAACAGTGGTTTAACTAGATCACGAAGTAATTTAACATTAAATCAGAAACCTAATACACGAGGAGCTTTTAATGTTCGCCGTGGTCGTGGTAATAGATTTGGTCTGACTCGAAGTAGAAGTCGCACAAACTTGACTTTTACACAAGGAGGCTTTTTTACAAATAATAAGACTCCATTAAAACGAACGAACAGTTTACCAAATTTACGTGATCCAACTTCGGTTCATAATCGACTGGGATATCAAAGCCCTGCTCAAATTGCTTACCGAAATCGTGTTAAAAGAGCAAAACAATTGCTGCTACAAAGACAGAACCAGAGATTATCCTTACAAAACCAATTCAGAGTAAGTTAATATTGTAGATAATAAATCATAAACGTAATTAATTTGACGTTAATTTAATTATGTTCTTCTCTTGTAGATTCCACAAGCTGGGAAATCATTATTATCACTCCAACAAAGATCCACAGATAGAAGACAACAAATTTTAACTTCTCAACGTCGCTTTACTACTGGTGGATTACGATCAGATCAAATTGCCCGTGCACAAAGACGTGCACAATATGAACAAAAATTAATGAGAATAAAGTATGCTTAAATGTCTTCACATTTATTGTTTTAAGTAGCTTACAATTAAGTTCATATAATTTGAAATACTTTTTAGTAAATTATTTTTTATTTTCAATTACAAAATCTTATACTTTATATTGGGATTTTATTGAAATTATACAATGTTGTAGTTCCTCGCGATTAAATACAAACTCAAATGTAAACTTCATGTATACATTGGGAAATGAGTATAGTCCTAGCACGCATCAACGCCCTCTTACTCTTACCCCAAGCAGAAACGGAAGTGCTGTGAACAGTTTGCGCCCATTACCAAGAGGAAGGTCTCCATTTAGACAAAGTGTACAAAATTTGAATATGGTATGATAATAAAAATGGTTAATAAGATATTACTGGTAGTTATAATTTTAAAAAAATCAAGTTTTGTGTAATTTATATAATTTAATATGGTGAAATTTATAAATTTCAGGTTGGTCGATCACCTATGTTTGGTCGACAACGTTCAAGGTCAAGATCGCGTTCCCGTTCTCGTACACGCAACACTCCTTCATCAGACGCAAGACCAGATGTCGATGATCGTACTTTCAGCGAAGTCATGTATAGCTTGTCCGGAAATCTCGGCGTTACGGGAAGAACGCTTAATGATAGATTTAGTTTTTAAATTGAAGAAGGAAAGTTTGTTTTGTATTTAGAATATAAGACTGTTGAGGCCAGAAATTTTATGCTTGAAATAGATACTAGGTATAATGTTTTCTTATCAATTGCATTAATATTAAAGTTACATCAAGTAGAAATCAATTTATTTAACTCGAATGTTCCCCATTTTTTCGTTTGTATATTAAAACTATATGAAAATTATTTTGAAGTTTTAAAGCATAAAACATTTAAGTTTGAAATATATTCCAAAATATTAACTACATAATTCATGATAAAATGAATTCATAATAAATTCGATGTCTAATATTACCTCATCATTAACTCATTATTAACTCATATTTGAGTTTAAAAGTTTAATATAAATTGATTTGCATATGAAGATGAAATTTATAGTAAATTTTTGTATGAAAAGATAATTTGCAATATTTTTAATATTATATTATATATATATATAATATATATATTTAATATTAAAAATAAATTTTAACTTTTTATAGATATTTCATTCTTTGTTACTTTATAAATATTTTAGTAACATTTTTATTTCGTTTTTATGTATATATTTCTATGCTGTAATAATAATTCGGCAGATTTATTTTTTTATCACACTTAATATATTTTATTGAAAAATGTGGCCTCAATTACGCGAGTTTAGTACATCTAGAGACAAAGTATAATATTATTAAAAAGAATGAACGCTATAACTATATTCGAATTATAAAAATTGTAGAAATTTTATTAGGGATGTTTAATTAGTTCTCAAAATAAGTATAAGTCTGAGTCGTGGAATAAGATTTTAATATAGGTACGAGGATTATTCACATTTCGAGTATACTGAACATGATATATCAATGAAATATAAATATAATGTAGAATGAATTTCTTTTCTTTATTATACGTATTTAATAGTTGTTATATAAGTGCTTATAAGGAAATCATAATCAGAGTATATATAGTATATACATAGAAATACAATATAAATTGAACTTTTTTATTTTACTTTATTAACATAATTTAATATATATATCTTCTATCTATACACATATAAAAAGTAGGAGGATTTTTATTACACTATGAAAGTTATATTTAATCAAACATAATTTTATAGTTTATTGAAATTTACCATCCAACTACAGCGACGTGGTTTAGAATATAAATGCAATAATTTTTATAAGAGTTAAAGAATTTATTACTGAAATACTTTTCGATTGTAAAAATATTGCTTTATAATGTAGTATTATAATTATAAATACAGTGTCTCTCAGAATTCAACATTCATCGCCTACTCGACTTAACTGAATTTGTCACATTTTTTATATAAGTTAACTGAATTTGTCACATTTTTTATATAAGTTTACAAATTCAAGGTATAATACTTTTACAAGAAAAACATCCTATAACGTTCTGTACATTTACAATAATTGTTTCACACCCCTCTTGGAAAGCCAAACAATTTTCAATGTGAATGTGTTAGAAAAACTCATTTTGTATAGCAATAAAATTGTTTAAAATTATTTGCCGGCAATATGTCCATTAGACTCTCGTCTTTTACATCATTTTGTGTTAGAAAAATAGGAAGACAGGTAACAGTATTTATTTTAAGTAGTCACATACAACAAATGCAAATATATCAAAGAAAATATTTTCAGTTTTTAAATCGTACTTCTGTCATTGTTCAACAAACTCGACATTTACAAGTTCATGAACATATCGCATATACTTTATTGAAAAATAGTGGAATTCCAACTCCGCCTTTTGGAGTAGCCAAAACTCCAGACGAGGCTGCCAAGATAGCAGCTGATCTTAAGACAAAAGATATTGTTCTGAAAGCTCAAGTTCTTGCTGGAGGACGTGGAATGGGGCACTTTAAAGATACCAACGTCAGTGGTGTAGTTATGTGTGAAACGTGAGTTTAATCAATTAAATCAACTCTATTATAATGTTATTATATTTATGATACACTGTATTTGACATATATTTTTAGGCCTGAACAAGCAAAGACTTTGACTAATAATATGATAGGTAAATTGTTAATAACTAAACAAACTGGAGAAGCTGGTAGAATTTGTAATTCAGTAATGGTGACAACACGTATGTTCCCACGTAAAGAATATTATATGGCAGTAATGTTGGAACAATCTTTTGATGTAAATTGCAACGTTTCATTATAACTAGACTGTGGATTTTTGTACAAATTCATATTTTTATTGGTACAGATAAAGAGTTTTAACTTGAAAGAAGGTTTTATTTTCTGAATGTCATAACATTTGTTTTCCTTTTGATAATTTATGTAATTTTGTGTTTGTGCACATTCTTGTATAGCTTTATATAAATGCATAAATATCTGCAGTCTAATTGTAACTATCGTTGAATTTATTATTAAAAGTAAAAATTAAATATGATTTACAGGGTCCTGTTGTAATTGTATCTAAACAGGGCGGTGTAAATATCGAAGACATCGCTGCCACGAATCCGGAAGCTATATCGTATACACCAGTGAATATCATGAAAGGTTTATCACTTGAACAAATAAATCAAGTTGTGGATAACTTAGGTATAGAAGGAGAGGAGAGGAAGATTACATCGTTAATTATTTGTAATCTCTACGAGTTGTTCATCGAGAAAGATGCATTATTACTTGAAATTAATCCATTTGCATTAGATATTTGCGGAGAATGTATGTTGTAAAAAAGAATTCAATGAATTCATTTTATTAAATTAAAGATAGTTAATAACATAAGTATTACGTATTTTCAGATTTTGCCTTAGATTGTAAATGTTCTTTTGACGACAGTTCAGAGTTCAGACAAAAGGAACTATTTGCACTGCAAGATTTCACACAACTAGATCCTAACGAAGTCCAAGCATCTAAGTTTAATTTAAGCTATATAGCTTTAGATGGAAATATAGGGTGTATGGTAAATGGTGCTGGATTAGCGATGGCTACTATGGATTTAATAAAATACAATGGCGGTATGCCAGCTAATTTTTTAGATGTGGGTGGTAGTGCCACTGAAGAAGCTGTGATGGAAGCTTTTAAAATAATAATTTCTGATCCGAAGGTACTTAAAATTTAAAACAAGTAATATTCGAATTATATCTTTGGCCAGTAAGTTTGGAAATAAGTAATGTAAGGTTTAAAACCATTTTACCAATTTTTAGGTAGAAGCAATTTTCGTAAATATATTTGGTGGTATTATGAGGTGTGATATAATCGCAAAAGGTATTATCAATGCGTCCAAAGAGTTACAGTTGAATATTCCCGTAGTTGTAAGACTGCAGGTAATTTATCACTAATACACGAGGAAAAATTATACACAATTTTTTTATACTAGTCTAATCTAATCATATAGGGAACTAACGTAGAAGAAGCTCATCGATTGATACGGGAAGCACAATTGAAAGTTATTTCCGTAGATGATTTTGCCCAAGCTGCTGAATCGGTTGTAAAATTATCTTTAATAATAAAAGCTGCAAATTCTATGAACTTGGACATTTCTTTCACATCCAAAGAAACATCGGCAGAAAAGTCTAAAGTCGGAAGCAAGAAGAAGTAAAAGTGAAATAAATTTTTATATTTTTAGACACAATTTGAAAGATATATTACATACATAGATATAATTATTATGTTCGTTTTATTTTATATTTATTATTTTATATCTGACAACAAAAGTTGGATATTATAAAATATTAGATGTCTTTCCTTTTTGACCTTTTTTATATTATATAAATTTATGTGGATGTAAATATGTTTGTAAAGAATAAATATTTTTTTCGAAATTTATGATATAATAATTTATTCTAGTTTCGAATATAATATATTATCTATATTATTTTGTATCATAATTTCTAAGAATTGTAATCATGAAATTGTTGCTGCCAGTACTAAAAATGATTTACTTTTCTTTAAATTTATATAGATTTAGGTATTTTATAATTATATGAATGAATAACAAAGAATGCTTAATTTTGACTCAAGACTACTGAAAGATAAAATAGAATAATACTAGTGTTTAAATGGCGACAATAGAATTAAATTAACTATACAAAACAAACTAAATATATTTTTTTCACATATAAATATAATAACTTTTACAAAACTTGTACAATGAACTTATTATTGAAATGTTATATCTATAATTAAAATGTCCCAAAATTGGAATACAGTAGTAGAGAGAAATTGAATGAGTAATTAAATCAGAAAAAATTCAAATAAACATAAAGAAGTGCTGCCATCGCGGCATCACCGTGGAGTTTGCGTCATGTTTTTACAGGAAACATCAAGGAAGGTGGGGACATGAAGGCGTAGACAGCGCAGCTTACATTTGGCACTTTTGGCAGTCCACTGCCACTGCTTTAGTAAGATGGCCACCATGTTGTCTCGGACTATCTCAATCGTTGAAAATTTTACCCGATTCAATGGGTCAAAGGTACATTAAATATTCTATTTTTCGTGTCGTACTATATTATTTGTTTACGATAATTCCTATTCATTTATGTCATTTTATTCCATTTTCACGAATCCATCGATATTTACGCCAATAATTCATAAGTGGTATAATCACCATATTAGATATCTGTAGTCTGCTAAATTGAGCGCCAGGGTCAAGCGATTCGAAGCCAAAGATTGTGGCCTTGCACTAAACCAAGTTTTTTTTACGAAATATGAATATGACAGTTGTGCAATATGAGCGTGGACATTTTCACAATCAACCTTTGATTCGTTGGTCATTGACTCTGTTCTGTACATTCGTATTTAATTAATATTTATTCAATTACGTGAAAAATGACACTACTTGTCAAACTACCAAGAACTGTCATTCTTTTTGAAAATTTGAAATTCGAATAATCGATTATCATCACTATTGATTACTTCGTTTTGTTACGAAGTTACTCTTTTTTTTTTTTAAAAAGTGTTTTGGCATTTTTTTTATCATCTTCAGTATTCAATTTTATATCATTTGTTTTCAATAACTATACTCACTGTTATTTTCTCTTGTTTTGATTAGTTAGAGTATTTCTTTACCAAGACAAAATAAAGTACAAGTGCCAAGTATGCGATTAGAAGTATGTGGGTCATTACCATTGATTGATCTTTGTACTTCTTTGCTCTTCTTCTTTATGTTCTTCTGTATTAAACAATTAATGTCTATTATTATCATATATGTTACACAAGCTTTATTTATTGTTATTGATCCATTTTTGCTATTTCATTTATATAGATACTGGGATGCAAAACCAACTTAGTAAAGCAATCAGTCAGGAATTTGAATGTTCATGAACACATCAGTTACAGTTTATTAAATGAAGCTGGAGTTCCAACTCCTAAATTTGGAGTTGCTAAAACTGCAGATGAAGCTGCCAAACTTGCTGCTGATTTGAAGACCAAAGATATTGTTTTGAAGGCACAAGTCTTAGCTGGTGGCAGAGGAAAGGGACATTTTAAAGGAACTAGCATTAGTGGTGTAAAGATGTGTGAAACGTAAGTTATTATGCCCAGGTGATGATAGATATGTATGCTTTGCATTACATTAATTTTTCTTTTTTTTTTTTATAGACCAGAAGAAGCAAAAAAATTAGCCAGTCAAATGTTAGGTAAATTGCTAATTACTAAACAGACAGGTGAAGCAGGTAGGATATGCAATGCAGTAATGGTTACACAACGTATGTTTCCTCGTAAAGAATACTATCTTGCAGTTATGATGGAAAGAGCCTTTGGTGTAAGTTGCTAAATAAATGTAGTTTCAATGAATGGAAGAGCAGCTTATATAATTAAAAAATTTTTTATTTGAGGGTCCAGTCATAATAGCTTCAAGTCAAGGTGGTGTAAATATTGAGGAGGTTGCTGCAACAAATCCTAGTGCTATCATGTATGAGCCCATTGATATACATAAGGGTATTACGAAAGAGCAAGCAGATCGAATTGTTGTTAAACTTGGACTTCAGAATGTTAAAGATTATATTTCTAACATCATCATGAACCTGTATAAGATGTTTCTTAAGAAAGATGCTCTTTTATTAGAAGTGAATCCTTTAGCAGAAGATGTTAATGGAGAATGTAAGTTCAATCTTAAAAATTTATAATTCACTATACATTATAAAGAGTAACATTTAAAAATTGCATTCTTTAATATACAGATTTTGCTTTGGACTGCAAGTGCAGATTTGATGATAATGCTGAATTTAGGCAAAAAGAACTATTTTCCTTAAGAGATTGGAGTCAAGAAGATACTAAAGAAGTTGAAGCTGCTAAATATGATTTAAATTACATTGCACTTGATGGTAACATTGGTTGTATGGTAAATGGAGCTGGTTTAGCTATGGCTACTATGGACATCATAAAATTGCATGGAGGTGAACCAGCTAATTTCTTAGATGTAGGCGGTGGTGCGTCTACATCTGCTGTGAAAGAAGCATTTAAAATAATTACATCAGATTCACGAGTGGGTTCACATAATATAGATTCTATTATTTCTAATATTGATAAGATTGATAAATATTCTTTTTTTATATCAATTATAGGTCCACGCTCTTTTGGTTAACATATTTGGTGGAATAATGAGATGTGATGTTATCGCAGAGGGAATTATTGCTGCAACTAAAGAACTTAGCTTAAAAATTCCTGTTGTTGTTCGATTACAGGTATAATTCTAAATACATATTAATACTTTATTGGAGTAATTGACATAAATTTAATTTTATATGATTTTGTTGCCATTTCAGGGTACAAATGTAGACGAAGCAAAAGCTCTTATTGCAAATGCAGGTTTAAAAATTGTACCAATAGATGATCTTGATGAAGCTGCCCGAGTTGCGGTTAAATTATCAACGATTGTTAAATTAGCACAATCTGAAAATCTTAGCGTTAATTTTGAAATACCTTCGATTTCATAAATATAGTAAAAATTGTTATTTGCATATTATCAGAAGAACTTCGAGGGTATATTCATATTGCTAAATGTTTGGAACAACATTTGAAAGTAATAACTAGATTAATAATTTCGAATGTCACATCTGTGTTGTCTTTAGAATTACATTTGAGTACTTCACATATGTTTTTATTATAAGTGGAATGGAAAGAAAGTTCATTGAAGCTTTTGTTTTGCTCGATGTTTGAAACATTTATATTCTCTTTAAAAAGAGATAAATGTGATCGTAAATTTTTAATTACGGATTTGTACATTTGAGAAAAAAAACTAAACCTGTATTTAATTACGATCTTCTACATCTAAAATATTGCAAAAAATACTAGACAATTGAATTACTTCCTTCTCAATGCAAGCACAAATTCGTTCCCAAGAAGTACGCAGACTTCTTCAAGAATGTAATTTATTGCTTACCCAATTAACGGGGGTTTCTGTGATTCAGTATTAAAATTAAGTTATACAATATACACTTACTGACATAGCTATATCTTTTGCACGAAAGTGTACTCGATATTCTTTCACAACTTACATATATGTTAACAAAAAGTACATGACTACTGCTGTCCAAAAAAAGGAAACCTTTTATATAATCATCCACAAAAAATTGTTATAATTGAGATATTACGCGAGATATGATTGTCATATCTCATTTGAAAAGAAAAAAGGGCCTGTTTAATGTAACATAGACATATGTAGTTATATGTATACATATATAAATTATTTTACGTAATTTTGATTTGTTTTTATTTTATTAATGAGTCGAAAATAAGATGATGCTCACGTTTCTTGCTTCCCTGAAACATAATATCATTGCGAAATAATCAGATTACAACGTATCAGTATTATGACATGATATGGTGATGATATAGTAATGAAATAATTATGATATAGTATTGTTGCATCTATGTTTACATATATATGTATATAAATATATATATATATATATTACAAAATATATCTCATCGTTAAATAAATTATATTATTATTTAATTTATTGGAAGAAATTTGTACAAAAAAGAAAGTTATCGATTAGTAAATGTAATATTATTTTAAATATAATATAAAAATATTTCAAATAAAATTTATCATGTTCCTTCAAGTGTGAAATCTTTTAAAAGTATTCTTGCTTAAATGCAACTATTATGATTGGTAATAATTATTTTCTTCAATAAAAATATGCTATTATTATAAGACGACTGTTCTTTTCATTTATCTACAAATTTAATTTAAAGTATTTGAAAAGAAATATCAGAGGAAATATGTAGTAACATTCGTAGTTTGTTTTTAATTTAGGATCTTTTGAAGTTGGCCTTCCTGTTTGATGCTCAACTTATTTGCGATTGATAGTAACAAGTAATAAGGGAAAGGGGTTATTCATTTTGAATATCGTGTAATGTATTATAACGAAATCTTCTAAAGTCGCTTATTTTCTTATATTTTTCAATTTGTATCCTTAATATTTACAAAATGGTGAGAACAAAGGCGGATCGCGTCCCTACAAGAGGTAAAACAAATTGTTAAAAATTCACCTTTTTTCAATAAATTATTTAAAAAATTTCTTTCGTTTCTTTGTTATTTCATTTCAGTTGGTTTTGATTGTTAATTTAAACTTGTATTATTATGTTTGATAAATATTTTGTAGTTTTATTCAAGTTATATTATTATTTTTAATTGTTAGAGTACCAGAAGATAATTAATTTTACAAAAGTTTTATTAATATTTATTATTTGTAGCTGTTGGTAGCAAAGCACCACATAAAACTACGAAAAGTACACCAGTTAAGAAATCAGGTAGCAGTAGCAAAGGTAAGATTTATAATTTTATTAAATTAAAGGTATAGTTTCAAAATTTAAAATAATCGTAATTTTAGGAAAGAGTTATTCAAGTGGTAATCCGTATCATCCAAGGGAAACTCCAGAATGGCAGAAGCCTATTACATGTTTTCTCAACCAAGGTTCTGTGAATCAATCTGAAGATTTGCCAAAAGCTCAGGTATATAATGATGGTATTACCAATAAATATATTTAGATAATAAAACACATTATTTTAAATAATAGGGAGATGCTGGTGGAGATCCTAGCCAAGTAGTAGAAAATGAGTCAGACTAAAGATGTGCAACATTGTTGTTAAATTGTTATGGTATTATCATAGTGTTATTTGTCAGTACAAAAGGTTATTTATTTTTTTAAACCAGTTTGGGTATAAGTATTTTATATTTTATTACAATGAACAGCAAAGAATTTTTAATTTAAACTAACATGAGACAAGTAAAAAGATAAGAATGAGCAACACAAGCATCTAAATGCTGAAAGTAGAATTAAATTAAGTAAATTAAATATAAAGCAGACTAAATATATTTTTTTACTCAACATTTGAAATGTGATCAATATCATAAGTATAGTATTTATAATTTAAAAGACAATATTGTAGTATGTCTAAATAAAATTATCATAAATGAAGGATCATTTATTTTATAACCTAATAGGATTAACCTTTTTTATTTAACTCTTTAGATCGCAGATACAATTATCGTCATTCGAACTTGTAAAAGAATATCAAAGTATAAAAAACCATTTAAGCGAAGTAAAACGCGTCAGAGAGAAATGAACCAATCGTGAAGCTATATTGCGATGTTTCTTTTCAGCGGTTATTGTTTGATAGAGTTTAGGAACGCAATTTCCTATCAAAATTTTGGCAGTCCAAGTTGCGGTAAAGTTTCGCAGTATTGAAATGCTGCCGACAGTGAAATTTCATTAAAATACAGTTTCTAACGCGATTTTCTATCGAATAAACGTAACCAAGTTCAGTGTCGTCTGCTTCGACGGAACTTCGTAATTTTTTTTTCTTTTCGTTTTATTATAACGTGAAATATTGGAACGACAACTGTAACCGGCTGTAAAAAAGTTTTCAATCATGGCTAGTGTTTCCTATCAAATTGCAAACCTGCTAGAAAAGGTATTTGACATATTTTTTGAAATATATGCTGAAAATCCTATCGTTTTTTATTCTGAGATAAAATTGATGAGGATGTTAACACTTGATCCGGTGATGATATTGAAGTTCTACATAACCTCGCTTTATTGTTTAAAAAAATATGCAATTATTCTTATAAGCAATGATTTTCTAATTTTCAGTACGAATAACGATATTATGCTTGTTCAATATTATTTTTTTTTTAATTACAATATAATATTTTGTCATTATATACTTTACATGGCCAAAAATGTACAGATTCATGAATTCATTGTCAGCAAGAAACAAAGGTGTTTTCAGCTGTCACTAAGATAATATTATATATGTATTGTTTTTATCTTTCATTGGAATAATCCAAAGTTTTATATATGTATAATGATTATTAGTTGATATATTGTTTATTATTAGTAATTTGATTAGTTTAGTATATATTTTATTATCAAATGGAACAATACATTCTTTGCTTATTTTTATAAGTAATTTTAATTGCAAAATATTATTCATTGTTTTGGTTTTATATCGATGTTTTAACTCATATTTTATTGTCTTAGATGACATCCACCGATAAGGACTTCAGATTTATGGCAACCAATGATTTAATGAGCGAACTCCAAAAAGACAATATTAAACTGGATGATGATTCAGAACGTAAAGTTGTGAAAATGCTTCTAAAACTGTTAGAGGATAAAAATGGAGAAGTACAAAATCTTGCTGTAAAATGGTACACTTATATTTAGATTTAGATGAGAATTTTTTGGTTTGAAATTTCATAATAATATTGTGTGTTAATTTTTAGCATTAGTTGTTTTTCTTTAAAAATTGATTATATGTAATTGCTTGTGTGTTCGAAACGCATATTATGTTTGCAAGATTTTCTTTGTATTTGGACACGATTACAGAAACGTGTCCGATTTCAGTTTGGGCCCACTAGTCAATAAGGTAAAGGAGTACCAGGTGGAAACTATTGTAGATGCCTTATGCATTAACATGGTATCAGATAAGGAACAATTAAGGGATATTTCCAGTATTGGATTGAAGACTGTAATATCTGAGCTTCCTTTGGGATCCAGTGCACTTGTCGCGAATGTTTGTAAACGAATAACTGGCCGACTAAGTAGTGCTATAGAAAAAGTAATTAATGTTTTCAAACTTATAATAACTCATCTTAAAATCATTAATAATATTTTATATAACATATTCAGAATAAAAGAAATAATTCTTTATTACATACAGCAGGAGGATGTATCCGTACAACTCGAAGCACTCGATATTATGGCCGATTTATTGTCTCGATTTGGTGCTTTGCTAATTACGTTCCATTCCACTATTTTGGCCGCATTGTTGCCGCAACTTTCTTCTCCTCGTCAAGCAGTTAGAAAGCGTACTATAATAGCATTGAGTCACCTCCTAACTTCAAGCAACAATTATCTGTACAATAAACTAGTAGATCATCTACTTGAAGGACTTTATACTCAAACAGCAAAAAATGTAATACGTACTTATATACAATGCATTGCTTCCATTTGGTAAGTATTTTTATGACTAATCACTATGCATTTTTTTCTATATAAATCCTATTTTTATTGTCAAATTTCAGTCGTCAAGCAGGTCACAGATTTGGAGAGCAAATAGAAAAAGTTATGCCATTAATTGTACAGTATAGTAACGAGGATGATGATGAGTTGAGAGAGTATTGTTTGCAAGCATTTGAATCTTTTGTATACAGATGCCCGAAAGAAATTACTCCACATATAAATAAAGTGCGGACACTTTCTTAAGTAATTTTAACATTTTAGATTCATTAGAATTATTCAGAAATTTGCGTTAAATTCTATTTCTTTGCTAGATTATAGAAATCTGTTTGGTTTACATTACATATGACCCAAATTACAATTACGATGATGATATGAACGAAATGTCCGATGCAGAAGATATTATGATGGAAGTAGAAGAAGATGGAGAAGAGGACGCGGAAGACGAATATTCAGATGATGATGACATGAGTTGGAAAGTTCGTAGGGCAGCTGCAAAGTGCCTGGAAGCTGTTGTGTCTAGTAGACGGGAGCTTCTTCCCGAACTTTATAAAGTTGTTTCTCCGGCTTTGATTTCAAGATTTAAAGGTATCTTTCGCATACAGTAAAAACAGTTCAATAGAAAATTAATGTTATTTAAATTGTTACTAATACAGCTATATTTTTGTAGAAAGGGAGGAAAATGTAAAGTCTGATATTTTCCATGCATACATTGCACTTCTAAGACAAACAAGACCAGCTACTGGTGTGGCTCTTGATCCAGATGCAATGGAAGATGATGATGGACCTATTGCATTGCTACAGCAACAAGTCCCATTAATCGTGAAAGCTGTTCATCGTCAAATGAAAGAAAAAAGTATTAAAACGAGACAAGATTGTTTCTCACTGCTGAAAGAATTAGTGCTCGTATTGCCCGGCGCTTTAAGTAATCATATACCTGCGTTGATACCTGGTATACAATATTCTTTGGGAGATAAAAATTCTTCATCCAATATGAAGATTGATACATTGGCATTTGTACATACGTTATTGATAACTCATCAACCGGAAGTGTTTCACGCTCATATGGCAGTTTTAGCGCCACCGATTATATTAGCTGTCGGAGATCCATTTTATAAAATTACAGCAGAAGCATTGTTGGTATTACAACAACTTGTGCAAGTAATCAGGCCACATGGTAAACAAATCTGTTTGACTATAGATTTATAAATGAATCAATAAAAAATTTATTTCGTTGTCATAAATATTATTTCAGATAAAACATGTTACTTTGATTTTACATCATTATCTGGGGAAATATATCGTTGCACGTTAATGAGACTGAGAACAGCAGACATCGATCAAGAAGTAAAGGAAAGAGCAATCGCATGCATGGGTCAAATTCTCGCACATTTTGGAGATACTTTGTCTGACGAATTGCATGTATGCCTTCCTATATTCCTGGATAGACTACGTAATGAGATCACTCGACTTACGACGGTGAAAGCCTTGACATGTATAGCAGCGTCTCCTCTAAGAGTAGATCTTAATCAAATTATGGTATGTACGCTATATTGTCTTTTACAGATTAATACTTCAGATTTTGTTTTGATAAACATTTTTATACTATTTTGATATTATTGTATTTGCTTCATTTTACTGTATTTTTTTTACAGGAAGAAGCAATTCCAATTCTTGGATCTTTTCTGAGAAAAAATCAACGGGCTTTAAAATTATGTTCTCTTCCACTTCTGGATACCTTGGTTCGAAACTATAGCTCTACTCTTCATGCTGATTTATTGGATAAGGTAATAAATAGGAAAATATTATAATAGAATATTTTTTTCATATTATAATAGAATATTTTATTAGGTTACTACAGAATTACCAGCATTATTAAACGAGACTGATTTACATATTGCGCAATTAACCCTTAATCTTCTCACCACCATAGCGAAGTTACATCCAGTTGCTCTTACAAGGGTTTCTGATAACATCCTTCCAGAAATATTAGTTCTGGTGAAGTCTCCACTTTTACAAGGTAATGTATATTTAAATACTTAACTAAAAAATATGTAAGATATATATGTATAATAAAAATATTAATAATGAATTCTTCTTCATGTGTTAGGTGTGGCTTTGAATTCGATGTTGGAATTTTTCCAAGCACTAGTACAAGCAGATATACCAGGTCTTGGTTACAGAGAATTGCTCTCAATGTTGTTAGCTCCTGTCAGTCAATCTGTACTTCACAAACAAGCTTATCATTCCCTCGCAAAATGTGCAGCTGCATTAACAATCACATGGCATCAAGAAGCTCAAGCGGTGGTCGAGCAATTTCTGAAAGACGTTCAAAATCCTCAAAGTGATGCGCAGCATATTTTTGCATTATTGGTTATTGGTGAAATAGGTAGACATGTGTAAGTATATATTATTATGTCGATTTCAAATTGTTCACGTCACTTAAATTATTTTCTATTTAGGGATTTGAGTGAAATCAGTTCTCTGAAACATATAATTTTGAATTCATTCTCTTCCCATTCAGAGGAGGTAAAATCAGCAGCTAGTTATACATTGGGTAACATAGCTGTTGGTAATCTTCCAAAATACTTGCCATTCATTTTGAAAGAAATCGAGGCACAACCAAAGCGTCAATATCTTCTTTTACATTCGTTGAAAGAGGTAACCTTTATTAAATATTTTAAGCTTTGTTTTATTTTCATTTAAAACTTTGAAAATTTAATGGCTTGCAGATAATTACATGTCAATCTGCTAGTCCATCCGGGGTGTCTCATTTGCAAAATTTCGTGCCTTCGATTTGGATGCTTTTGTATAGGCATTGTGAATGCACGGAAGAAGGTACCCGTAACGTTGTAGCAGAGTGCCTAGGAAAACTTACATTGATCGATCCCGCTACTTTACTGCCAAGATTACAAGAGTCATTAAAATCAACATCTGCTCTTTTGAGAACTACTACAGTTACTGCTGTTAAATTTACTATTTCTGACCAGGTATTTCATACATCGGTTTTACTTGTTAAAATAAATTACTTAATTCTTTATGAAATTCTTTGCAGCCACAACAAATCGATGCTATGTTAAAACAACGTATGGATAGTTTCTTAGTTGCTTTGGAAGATCCCGATTTGAATGTCAGAAGGGTAGCTTTAGTTGCATTTAATTCAGCAGCACACAATAAACCAATGCTCATAAGAGATTTATTAGATTCCGTGTTACCACATCTTTACGCTGAAACTAAGATAAAGGTATTTGACAAGGAACAATTTAATTAATTATCATTATTTAATTAATTATTTATTGAATAATTATTTTACGTGTATGAAATAATTTAAATGTAGAAAGAACTAATAAGAGAGGTGGAAATGGGTCCCTTCAAACATACAGTAGATGATGGCTTAGATCTCAGAAAGGCAGCATTCGAGTGCATGTATACATTACTCGACTCTTGTTTGGATCGTCTCGATGTTTTCGAATTTTTAAATCACGTTGAGAATGGTCTCAGAGATCATTATGACATTAAGATGTTAACTTATCTAATGACTGCGAGACTTGCTCAATTATGTCCTACAGCAGTTTTGCAGAGTAAGTATGTAGTATAAATTATAAATTGATTGATTTTTATTAATGAAATATTGAATCATATGTAGGGTTAGAACGATTAGTTGAACCATTAAAAAGCACTTGTACACTGAAGGTAAAAGCAAATTCGGTCAAACAGGAATATGAAAAACAAGATGAACTTAAACGTTCGGCATTAAGAGCCGTGGCAGCATTGTTAACTATTCCAGATGCTGGTAAAAGAAATCATTTTTTTACGCATCAGTATTAATTTTGTTGTTTGATTCCTTAATCTTTTTCTCTTTTCTCAGATAAAAATCCATCGTTGAGCGAGTTTGTAACGCAGATCAAATCGACGCCCGACTTACAACCACTTTTTGAGATAATCCAAAAAGATTGTACTGGTAGTAATATGAATGAAACCAATGTGATGGATCAGAGCTAAAATGTCTATGATTTACTTTTTGTATTTTACATAGATCGCTGTTAGCTAAGCATCCACGGTCATATTATTCATAGTTTATTTCTATACGTTATTTTTTCATTATTATCTTCGATCTGAACTGTAGTTTGAGATGAATGTGATTTCATGTAATACGTCATGTATAAATTATAAAATAAATTTGCCAATTGTAAGCATCTTACGATAATGATCTTTCCTTTAACAATAAATAATATGAAAAACAATGTTTTGGTTTAATTAATTCTGCTTTTATGAAGAAAAGAACACCAAAGATTGTTTTCCAATTGCACAAACCGACTTAAAAATTTATGATTAATGTGCTATCTTCTTACGCACGTATATGTTGCATTTGCTGACCTACTTATATGATTCATTAATAAATTTATTAGCAAGGCTAACTACTACTTTCCCTCCAAATAAACATGCATTTGCGAGCTGCAAGTTAAGAATCTTTAATTTTGGTAATTTAAAAATACATCACAAATTAATTACAATTCTCGCGTTAAAAAGTATACTTTGTACAAATATTATGCATGCCCATATGTTTCATGTAATGTTGAGTCATGCTATTAATATTATGATCGAAATGGAACATCTTTAGTGTCAGTAAAGACGTTCCAAAAATAAATGAAGCTTAAGGAATACACACTTCGGGGGTGGTACTTTGCCAAATATTTTGCGGTCGACAGCCTTTAATCTTACGTTACAGCTGTAATAATATAAAGCTTGATAATTTTGTCTTTAAGACCTGCTAATAGTTACATTGATGGATAGTTATTCGATTTACCTGACATAATTGAAACTTCTTAATTTAAATATAATATGTTGAATCTAAAAAATAACGAAGATAAATTCATTTTTATATTTCTTTCTGCAATTATTTTTATTCTTGTGTAGTTAGAATTTCTTATAAATTTTCCTATCATTGTAAATTTATAAAATGTATTTTGAAAATAATTAGAAAAGATTTGAGAATAGAATTTGCGATTCTTAACTACATAATTGTTCGTTTCTAGATTATAAGAAGCTTGGGTCAGTACTGCTATGTACCATATGGTAACTGTGAAAGCTCGCTGTATCATTGATTATTGAATCATTTAACGCAAGAGTCCAGATTTGTTTTTCTTGCGAGCTCGTGCGATGATCCTCATGCGTATGTAAGCTTCGTAATCCTTCACCTAATTCCGAAACCTGTTGCTAATCACGTTTCCGAAAATATTTTATTATCTTTAGAACATGCTTTTAATTTAAACAATATATGGTAAATATGTAGTATCATTACAGAAAAGTCTTTTGTTTATACTGAGAAGATTAGATTAATAATAAATAGCAAGTGGATAACTAATTAATGTATGTTTAAACAATTAGCAATGAAAGGCTATCGTTATAATATGAAAAAGAAATTACTAAGAAGAATTAATTACACAATTTTTTATCGTGAAATCTATATTGGGCTATTACTCGGTATTTATATACGTGAGAACTGTATGGACTAGATATAAAAATATTCTCCGAATCATAAGGCACCGAAATTTCTAACGTTGCAGGGAATCACGTAGCAACTCTACGCTGAGCCGCTTTTAACTCGGATGACGATGCCTAGCGTGTTTGTGTGATGCTATAGCGCACGTAAATCCAACCTGATGAATACTTAACCATCAATTATCTATATACCTTCCCATGGAACGTTAGACGCTCTATATGAGGTTTGTTTTCAAATAATATAATCATCATTGACTCATTCATACCGAATCGCTTCAAATAGCTATTTAACTCCCTAAAATATTTCAGTATTAGAAATTTCATAATTTTATCTAAGTTTGTTTAAATATACTACAATTTTTATAACATTTAAGAGCTATAGAGCTACGGAGTAATAGAAAATGAGCAACTTAATTTTAAAGTACATAATCTTCTCTTATGAAAAGGAAAGATGTTGGTCCCTTGGCCTTACTGATAGTGGTCACGTTTCACATCCTTTTTCTTTTAGCCGTTTGTATTAATTTGTATTGCACAACAACTTGTCTTGTGTAACAAATTTATTGATAACTGAAAAAAACGTAACAAAATCGAATTATTCAAATTTTATTTCATAATTATATTTTGCTAATATTTCATACTGATTGAAATTTAGGAAAAAGCAGATGACGCCCTTAGATTTGAAAGTCAAACTATGGTTTCTCGTGAGTGTCGCCGACTAAGGGACAGCATGGAAACATGTCTATTGCTCGAATATCTTTCATCACTATGTAGTTCGCCGGTGGTACCCCTTCATTTGAAATCAAGCGAGTAAAAAAACAGCAATTGCCGGATAACGCTAGTGCGCAGTCGAAACACGCCATCCAGCTCGTCCATTTCCTCTTCTTCTTTTTCCACGATCATTTCTTCTTCTTTGTAACACTGTTCTTATTTCTTCCATTCGAATAATGCACCGCTTTCTTCCCGCAAAGTTATCCCCGAATTTATCTTGTAAATTCATATCGAATCTAATGAAACGTATCACATTCTTAAATATGCAATTATATTCATAACAAATATACGAAGGATATAAATATCACTTGATTGATAATAATATGAGATGAAAAAATCTGGAACGTTACACAAACGATAATATTGAACGTTAAATATTGTCCGTCAGATAATTATAATGTAAAAGGAAGAATGCTAAAAACAAACCTACTTAATGAAATTTTCCATTGAATTTTATGTGACCTATAAATTGATTGGCAAAATAAATGATAAAAGGACGTTAACTCTGTCTTGTAGAAACGCTGCATGATCGTATATGATAAATCGAGATTTTATCAACCAGTGGCAGTCAATTAAGTCCAACGAATTTTTATCTCCCGCGCTTTTATGTAATTGGGAGGATATTTACAATTTGAACCCCTGTTTGGTTTGTTCGCCAAACGAAATGGAAAACATCCATATAAAGTAAAATATGTCATATCACGGTAAAGATGTTATTGTACATTATATTCTCGATCTATGTTAATATCTATCGAACCATAAAATACTTTCGACACACTTCAAAGCATTTAGTCCATTCTTAATACTATTATATGTTTCAAATTGGTTACAAAGTAATAATAGTACTTATTCGTTCTTGGCTTAAGGACATGATTATTTCAACTGTAATCGATTCTTTTGTGTCGATTAATGACGTCAACGAGTACAATGCTGCAAAAAAGACAAAATCTGCATGATGCATTATAATAAATAGGAAATGAATCTTATGTAAAAGAATGAAATGACAGAAATTCTATATTATAACTATAGTATAGAAACTTAATCTTAAAGATACAAACCATAGAAAGTAGTTCCTTGATTTTATTTCAATGAGATAATTAAACAATAAGGATTGCATTAAATCTTCATCACAGATCAGTGAACTCATCCCTCGTAAATTCAGGGTTTCTCGAATGGTAAACCCTTTCGATTACATGATCTCGTGATTGGCCGATTGTCGATCATTGGTGGGGAGTTATAAAAGGGGGTTTACTTCCACGGAGCGGCGCACTGTGCGACAGTACAACTTCGTCTACGCGTGCATTCGCGTCGCGATTTCCAAATTATTTCTGAAACGTTTGAGTCAAATTCGACGAGCCCTTCGTGCGTAATTGGTGTAAACGATTCGGCACGTTTCGAAGACTAATTTATTATCTTTTTATCACGCATAAGCGGTTATCAAAAGAAAGGAAGAAACATGTGTGTACGTACGTTGGTTGGTACCGAAAGTAGCGAGCCGGTAGTGGTATACAATAATCAGAACAAGCTCCAAAAAGCAAAAGAGAAGTATATGAAGCTGCACGATAATCTGGTCACTAAGGAATTGGAGATGCTCAAACAGCGGAAGACTCAGACAGTCTTCATACCAGAACTTGCTGATGACATCTTGAGAGCAAGCACCATAAACTATAGCTCACTTTTGAAAGCCTTGTCCAACTACTATGAAGTTATACAACAAACTAAGATTTTCAAGTAAGTCATCTTGGTATTTTTAATTCATTTAAATGGAAGTCAAACTGATCAATTTGATTTCATTTCTGATAAAATAAAACCTAAATGATATGTATTTTGATACCAAAATTATGAAAATTTTAAAAAGTGGTTCAGTTTGACTTTTGAATACTTCAATTGATTCTCTAGTTGTACAATTTATCGCAAATACTCGATCGATTAAATGCGTAACTGTAAACAAATATTTCTCTCCAGATTTATCTCACTTTTTCATCAGTCAGTACGATGGTAAAAAGTCCCATGTTGATCATTGAGCACAAAAATGTAACTAGTTCAATGTCAAAACGGAGTTAAAACACCGGTTACAATTTATATAGCGGTATTCGTATATAAATGAATTTCCTTAAGTGAAAGTTAACGTTGACATTTCGTTATCTTTATATTTAATCATTTAAAGGTGACGTGAGGGAATTTTAACCCTTCTCCCTTTCTTTTTAGCAAGGCACTTTTATTTTATATTCAGTTTCCACTATGTGTTTAACAGTCTAACCTATTAGCGATACAAAATATTTATAGATGACGTTAAATGATATTTTCGTCCAGCTAGTTTTAAAACAGTTTTAAATTGTATTTTATCTTATTTTGCCAATTATAATACGACGCATTCTCTTATATAGCAAAGCTCAACAAAATACAGGAAAATCTATAACCTAGTAAATTGTAACCTGCTAAATCACTCAGCTCAGACGTTAAACGTAGTCCAAATATTTAATGTTAATTTGGCAGGTGATAATTAAAATCGTGTGGCTAGCCGATAAATGGTAGTTCTCTCATACATAACACGATAAATTCACTTTTTATCTATAATGCATACTCGAACAAGTTGTTAAGGTTTTGAGTAGTTGCCTATAATTTTTAAACATAAATTACAATTTCACGTGTGAAATTTCGCGAAGTTAATAAACCAACGTTTTTGCCATATAGATGAACATAATCGTTATCGCGTAATAGATAATAAAATCAAAATTGTTTCTCTATTTGCTTTGTCGATAACGATCTAAATCATAATGCCATTTGAGTAGGTAACGATTCGAGACTATAGAGTGTATACATACTTTACATCCACTTCTCGCATTTTTAAATGAATTCGAGTACGTGATCGTCACGAATTTGTCATGGTTCCTTTTCGTACTATCTTTCAAAATATCCAGTATAGCACACTATCATAATTAGCATGTGATATAATATTGAAATTTAATGCAATGCAAAAAAAATTGATATGGTAAGTTTCGTAAGCAACGAAAAAGTTACCAACATTATCGAACAGAAAGATTGATAAAATTGCGAATGCGATAATGGTAAAAACTTAAACAATTTTTGATTCTGCTGTTTTTCTACATTTTTTACCTTTTAAAATTCTAAAATAATAGATATGTATAAATGAATTCTTTCCGAAAATGGAACTTCCATTTCACACAAAAATCGGAAAGAATGCATTTTTACATCTAACATAAATACAATATAATCTTATTTTTGTGGAAATAAATCTAACTTTGATTTTGCATAAATATACATGTATTAATTATATACAAATATACAATATACATGTACAAACATATAAATGTAACCGGTATCATAGTATACAAGCAATTGACATTAGAATTTACGATGTAAAATACAGATTGAATAACATGTCACGTTCGCCTAAAAAAATATTACGGTAGCTGATGAATGGCCGTTCTCAAGATCCTTGGAAGCGGTATAAAAAGGACAAGGAGAAAGGCAAACGGTACCGTAACGTACGTAAGTCTGCTGATTAATTCAAGGATTGTTTGATGTTATCATTGTAATCATAACAAAGTGAAAAAGAAATGTTCTGCAAAACGGAACTTAAAAGATCATTACGTTCATGCTGCGTGACTATATGCACAAATAAAAATGGCACTGAATACATAATTATGATACTGATATACGCTCGATCTGTATTTGGCAGTTAAAGAAATATTTGCTGATATATTATAGTTACAACACTATAAATCGTTTCAGTGTTTGAGAAGTCCTAATAGCTTTGAGGTTAAATAGAACGTTGCAAATATTCGTCGCAACTTATTTCAGAACACTGAAGAATTTAGAAAAAGGTACTTTCTAAGGTGGAAGTTTGATGTAGTAGTTATTACACTTAGGTTTCTGTTTGTATTATGTAACTAGTGAATAGAAGGAGAAATCATGAGAATAAGTTATCCCTATTTGCTTCACTACCGAAGCTTCTGTATATTCAACAACACATTAGAATACATAATTTGTTAAACTTTTTAGCGTCATTTGCATAATTTTTCGTGAAATACGAAATTTCAAATTGTGGGAAAGCTTTACGTAGATATCATTAGACGCAAAATTTAATTTACGCGTAATATAATCTTCCAATATGGATTTTTGTACGAAAAAAAATACAAATCATTGCATACGGAATAGTGTACGAGAAATGGAACATACTTAACTCTGTGATTGCATTTACAACTAGGCACTGTAATTAATATTAAATGTTAATTAACATAAATCAGTCTCCATTATATTTTTCATGTATGTTCATAAAGTAGACTTAGAAGATCATAAATCATCATCTCATCCAATCTTCATACGCAATTTATTGATCCAAGCACAGTTTTTCATCCATTTCCGCGATCAGATAAAAATAACCTTGATTAACAGCCGTCTTTCGATACATTATTTCAAATTACATTTATTTTGTCGTTGGAAATATATTACGTGAATAATAACGATATTTAGAATTCATTAAATATTGAAATAGTTATATGAACTATTTTGAAATAGTTATATGTGTATTTTCGGAATGTAATAAATATGTCAATAATGAATATGAACAGATTCTCTGAAGCTGCCACTATTATTACTACGTTAACGTTTGAACGGCATAAGCGTGCGTACTTGTCCAATATAAATACATATATGTAATATAGTTATATTTATCACATTTTGTTATTTAAAGTGCATTCACTTCCGACTAAGATTAGCAGTCGTGATTAATAATTACGTGTTCACCGGTGATTCCCAGCACGTGCGCGCCAACTCTGAGGAATGTAATGTTTCGCGCATGCGTGGAAAAAACGAGACAGATTGACATACATGCATTCGTTGCACGTGCGAAATATTCGTAATAATTACATAAGAAGTATAATTTTGGTAACATGTAATTCTATTTTTCAATTAATGAAAAACAGAATTTAAATCGATCAGATGCCAGTTATGCACTAAATCTGCTGAATTCTTTTTATGCAGGTATTAAAAGGTTATCATCTTCTCAGTAATGATATACGTGTGACGTTACAACAGCAAATAGAAAATGTATGTCGTGTAATACAAGACATAGAAGAAGCACATAAAAAAGATCCATGCACGTCAGTCTTGTATTACAATGGAGGGAAGAGACATCAAACATCATTTACAAATGTGAAAGCAAATTTTTATGTTCTTCATTATAAGGTTTATATTGATTGTACAATTTTTACTGCTATCTATGAGTTTATAACCTCACAATATCTTGGACATTTTCTTATACAAAATTCTACCATGCCATTGCCATCTAAATTACACGCATATGTATTTCTGCAACTCCATATAGTATAATGTTTATGGAAATAGAACATTTTTCATGAATATTATTTTAGAATGTTTTAAGATATGAAACATCCCAATATTTTGGCTGGTATTCAAGTTCGAAAATACCCGTTTTCATGTGAAACGCACTGAGGTGACGGGAGAGAATTTTGTTTGTCATGTCATTGAAGATGCTGGAAAATTAGTCCAAGGGCTTCGGCAACCTTTTTGCTATCAAGTTTGGTATCTTTTTTATATCAAAAAACCTGGCATGTCTTTTTTCTCCTTGATTAGAATGCGGCTCTTTTAATCTTTCGCATAAAAGTTGAATGTTAATGTCAATTGATTATGAATGACGAGGCGAGAAAGGTTAGCGGTCCTTAGACGAAGTGAAAGTACGCGATTAAGTCAAACCTACATTTACTATACGTTATTTTTATAGGTAAATTTTAAATATGTGTACGATTTAACTAACATTATTACTTTTAGTTGTAATATCACGCGAAATTAACTAATTCATAACAATTTGCGGAAGTTTTTTCCTAGAACTGATTTATAGTAACACACTTGTCAAAGGATTTTCTACTAATGGTTATCCACACAGATCTCTACCTTTCTGTGTTTCTCTTCCGTAAATCACTGTTCTTTGGACCGTTGTTACTTGGCAAGCCCATTAGTAGGCCCAAAGCGGAACACCCTTCATCAACTTCTTTTATTTTATTTTCTCATGCTTCATTTTCTTCCAACAGTATCTTAGCTATGCAGGAGTATTAGCAATACAAGGAATATTGTATTACAGTCTGTTACCACTCTATTATGAACTTATAGTAATATATAAAAACATTTATTTCTTTATGACGAATAAAGGGATTCGGTGTCATTATATAAATAAAATACATATTACGAATTTTAATCAAAAATGCTAAATATACAATCGGGGACAGAACATTGCAAATATCTTGAAAACTCTGATTTATTCTGCGCATAATTCTAAAATATCAGTCAATCGATTCGATTCGCTGATTATTCGAGATATCTGAGAATTCAATAAAAAGCGTCAGCGTGTCAGAAAAGAATAAGGATGCGCATCAATCATGCCGACGGCGCGCTTTAATTTGTTTTTGATCACAGACGACACTGATTCATGAAAAAGTACGTGCATCAGGACGACACGGACAGGAAATTTCAAGGACCGGAATTATTCATGAAATTCCGGACTGCCCGATACTTTTTTCGGTTGACTGCCATTTCGGAAGAAAAAGCAGGTAGTTGCTCGAGAATTTTAATGGAATTAATCCCCGAGGCACATTTGACTTTGATGCAGTTATTTGGCGTTCGGTCAAAAGACACATCATGAAATTTACAAGAAGAGATGAAAGTGAACGCGTGACATTGCAATAGCCATGAACGTCTACGCAGTTCAAATAACCCGCCAAAAATTGTCGACCTAGAATACAGTCAGTTCCCTTTGCCAATATATATCGTCACACGCCCACGCAAACGCGTATGCCAACTTTTTGCGCTCAATTGGAACTGTTGAAATAAATTACGTCGATCTGTCAGGACTGTACATTATCGTGTAAAAAGCAAACAGGATTTGTCAACATTTTTTGTAAATAAGATATGATAGTATGTCTTGCAAAATAATCGTCACAGTGTTCGCTGTGCTGAATCTCGTCAAGTATATAATGTATTGGCACGCTTTGTTAATCTCGATTTGTCGAGAAATTATAATAAACGAAGACGCACTTCCGCAAGACGGTTAATCTTATCGAAATCTGTCTATGGCAATTTGATTTTGATCTCTGCGATTATAGAGAAGATAGAAATACGACTTTGTAGGGAAAGTGGAATTCTTCTGTAGTGCCAAGCACTTGATGCAACAGCAAAAAGTTGGTGCGCTAGAAGTTGATGACCCGATATAACAATTAGTGGAATTATACATATAATAAAACTCAATATTTTTACAATTCTCTAACAGACCGATTCCTTATTTAAATATTTCTATTTCTACGGTCATTGAGTTATTATTAAACAAATTCTTGAATGTTTCGCCTATTTTAGTTCTCAGAATTGAAGCGGCCAAAATGTTTAAGTTTCGAGTGCTCAGAGCTTTAGACTTCCGCATCTTTAGAGTTTCACGGGCTCAAAATTTTAACATTCCGTAGCGTATTTAGCGTATTAAAAACTTTCGAGTTCTCGGGCGCCCAAATCTTTAGATTTCTCGAATGCTTGCAATTTTTAAATTCCACAGTATGTACTCGAAACATTAGCGTTCCACAAAGCTTGGAATTTTAAAATTCCCAAAATCTTCCATGCATTCTAAGTAGTCGAGTTGCCAGATGTATGTTCAGTCCGATAACATCACTTCCACTTGACTCGTAAAAGTGAAGTGCCCTCTCATCCAGGGCGGGCGCCGTCAGTTTCAATGTATAGACATACAAACTAAGAGGGTATTGTTTGATCAACGCTCAAATCAGGAAGGTGAAATTGCAAAGTGGTTGCATATGTATGCGGCTAGCGCGTTCGTGTAGTCCAAGCCATGGGCTGCGTGCCATCTCGCACGTTTCCCTCTTGATAACTGGTTCATAATACCCGGCGATTCTATACCTGCAGGCTTATGCTTTAGAATACGAGCGGACAGCTCGTTGGCCGGTCACGCGTCGAATTACCTCCATTCGGTTCCCTTTCGCAACTCGATGACCCATCCCCTCTACACCTGGAAAAGGAAGAAATAGTTGGGCGTAATTACTATGGGCTGAAACCCTAATTGTAGCCGATTAGAGAAATTTACTCGAGCATCGCACACAGTACCTGTTGACTCTTTGCAGCAATATTTTTTGCCAGATACAAATTTCGAGCCACGAGTAGCGTTGGTAACCTGTTGCATACGCTGGGTACGAAACGTATACCACCGCGTTTACTGTTACATTTATATATCAGTTGATTATTAATTTGTAAACCAATCCACGCTTTGCATTTGACAGGCAAAAATTATTAATAGATAATAGTTAATTGATTAGTAGTGTAATTATAATAATAATAATAAAAATAATATAATAGATCCAATTATTATAGATTTCGTCTCATTTTTTAGTATTTTGCTGTTTTCGTATGACTACCAAAATTTCATACCGTGGAAATAAAATGTAAGATCTAAGAGATAAAAGGCTTCGTTGGAAAATAAGGGTATAGTTAGTACATAAGAGTATATAAGGGTATGGTTGAATGGTTTTTCTTGCCACTGTATATTCAGTCAGACGTAGACTATCCTTCTTTCGCTGTTTTTTATTTCGATTATGAAATATTTAGCGTCGAGCGAAAAGAAAAATTTGACCTGTATTGAATGTAACATCGGAATGAAGAAATTAGTTATTTACGGGTAAGAAAAACAGAGAGGAAAATTTGCTATAGAGTGGAATAAAAATGCCTTTGACCGACCTCGAATCCAGTTGTAAATAATTGATGTGAGACAAAGCTGACGTTGGCGCACCGTGCAATGATCGTGAATGATTGATGTAATCACGAAACATGCAAGATAATGTGATCTGTCGCAGACGGTCCTTATCAGTGCTGTCTATGGAGTTTCATTGACATTTAGATTATCGTTATCCCATCGATGTCCCTTTATATGTATCTGAAAATATTTTGGCAATTTATCTTAGTTGATATTCGAATTAAAAATCGTTAAACCAATGATCGGAATATAACATTTTTCAGGAGCGGAAATAACATTTTTCCCAAGGAAGGAAATTCCATCGAATATTTTAAACTTAAATCAATATTTGTTCGAACGGTAATACGATGATAATAATCATAAAAGTGATTATTTTATAAATCGTAATTGAAATCCGAGTAAAGAGAATTTGCTGAGTTATTCTAAATGCATGTATGGAACGTGTACAAATTTTACAAGTACATAGTTCTTCGACAGGAAGGTTCTTGACCCGAATAACTCTTCGCATACTATATCTATAGGACGATTCTTGGAATTTCAAAACAGGATTACATGACTTTCCAATTCGCCCAAAAGTTACGTATTATTTGTTCGATATATCACGTTTCGTTCAGTATTTATATTATACTTTTCCAGAAGAAATCCACGTTGGTTAAGAAACCTGATAATCAATCGCTTCGCGCTTTCAACGTTATAAATGTCGAGTACATATAATACGTAATACGTACGTATAAGTGGGTAAAAATTCCACTACTACAGTCTCTAAATTCTCACATGAGATGTTTGATCTTTTTTTCGTTAGTGATTTTTTCTAAGCAAAAGTATGCATTACAAGATTTATAACTGAGCTTCTTTTTTACAATTAGTACATTAAACGTTTGCTTACGACTCAGTGGTGTTATGTCGTAATTAGTTTGCATCGTTAATGGTGTCATTCTGTAAGTTATTGCATTATTTATATTTATACGCCGTCTTCGTCACATCAGATGTTGATATGCATACACTGAAAGAGTCAATGATCGTTTATAGAAAGGTTAAATATATAACTAGCGAGTAGCTACCTACGTGGTCCATGTCTCTCGTTATTTCAAGGAGCAAATGATACAATACTTATTAACCCACTGCTACGGTGGTCAGTTTGTCACGTAGACAATACTGTCTACAGTACGTATACACGTACTACGATATATACCCACAGGATATGACTCTCCTATTTCTTGATTAAGCGATTAAACGAAAAAGGTAACGTACATTTTTAAACTAATCAAATTATATATAATGCATATACTTTACTATATAAATTACATATTGAATTAGTAGTGGATATGTTAAAGTTGTCCTACATTAACACTTACAGATTAACGTTAATCGCGTTTAATTTCGTGGTCAGTTATTACATGCAGAAGGCGTGATAACCACAGAGTCACGAGATATAGCGTAACTAATGATGAAAGGAGTGGCAAACAAATAGGAAATGACACCCAAATCAGCCAGTTCTAAGACAAGTGACGCGAAAGACGGACGTCATAAGAGTAATTTGACCGGCTTGAAACGTGATGTAATTTTCTTACGACGTACAATTGGTGATGTACAAAGTACCACGTATATACTTTATGTTCCATTCACGTCGCGAAATACACGTGATTTCTGATCGTATGAGTAACCATTCAAACATGGGTTCCATGACCTGAAATGCGATAGAAGCTCCTATGACGCTACAAATTTCGCGTTATACGGGACTCAGAGCGTACAAAGTTAGTTTTTTTTTTTTTTTTTTAATACACATGATACGCATTCTATTTTATATTTTAATTATATTTTACATAAAATATTCGTTATTATGTATTACGCTATATATGAATGACTTAAAGCGTATAGAAGCAAGTGAAGCTAAAATCTAATCGCTCTCAGAATCGTTTAAAAAATTAAGTTCCATCGACATTACTTTTTGGCTGCTGGTATAATATGTTTGTCGGTTGAATTTTCTTCAGCTTCGGAATTTCTATGTTCATTATTTGGTATTATTTCCTTAATATCTCACTTTCATTGTTATTTTCCAGATCGTGTCCTATAGTATACTGTGTTCTCAAGAGACACCACTGATGTATTGTTTCGAATGCTGTAAGTTATATTTAGCGACTTTGAAACGAATTCATTGAACGCTTGCGGGAACACGAGCGATGATGCAACCCATTAATGATTTTGTCTTATCGTCGCGACCGTTTGCCATCTCGATTCTCGCGTTATTTCGACGGATTTATCCCTTTCCGATCATTTTTTTAAATTTTAGTGAAAATCTCGTTCTTGCGAAAAACGTTCGATTTTTTCGTCAGTCAGCTTACAACGCAGAATTCTTCATTAAGCCAGCAAATCTTGTATTATTATTTGAAATCATCATCTTACGAAAATATTTTGAAACACTGTGTATAATATCATGGAGACCATATGGTATTTTGGAGCACATTGCACAAGAGTTCTTTGATCCGTGCTATAAATATACACATATTTTTTGTAATCATTGCCTTTGTGACGCACAGAAAAGAATTTGTCAGCTTACTTTCACACCCAGCGTTACAATACTTAAAATAACATATTCAGCAGGAAGTTCATTCCAAAGTAACAACTCATTGGGAATAACACGAGCCTACCTACTTATCGTGTTAACGATTTTACATCATTTGCTATGTTACACGACACCGATAGATATTTGTTAAACGTAACTTCGCTTCAGTTGAATTTTGCTGCAATAATATCGACAAAAATATTAAATCATAGTTTACAAATAGTATAGTTTACAAAGGGACATAGGGAACATTTGTAGACACTATAAAGTGGTACAGCATCCACCGAATAGGAGATGTAATGGATATCAATGAGCAAAACCTCAGACACAACGTATAACAAGACACAAAACATCCATTTAAGTACACGCAAACCACGTGTACCAACATCCTCGTGGACAGTGGTGTGCCTTACTTTTTATAGCGCCAACTTTCCACGAATATTGCTGTTACCGACAAAACCTCTTTTCTTGCCACATTATGCTCCACTTGGATTCTCTTCGTAACATAATATCTGTATGTTATATCCATACGTGAAAGAATCATTCAACGAAAAATGGAAATAGAAAGCAGACAGGGATATTTAAATATCAAAAGTGGTCTGATTAAAAGTAGCCGAAAAATGAGTCTGTGAATGGAAAGTTGAATTAAATTGCTGCATGGGTAGTCTCAATTTCCAATTTCTTGATACGTATTAGCTCTGATATTATTAATGTGTTCCGCTGAATTTATTTGCATAGCAATTAGAGAGATTTGATTCAAGTTTTTTAGCAGACGGATAAGAGGGATAAATATTATCGAAAAATGCCTGAATCAAAGTTCAGAGGGAGAAAAAAAAGAGGATTAATACCTATAATTGATATCACTGGAAAATATCTAAGTAACTTTCTAATCTGCTCACTCCGACATTAAATCTCCTCGCGAAAAAATTCCAAGAATCCAAGAAATCTGTATGCAGTTATCGAGCATTTCGTAACTCGATAAAATTTTTAAATATCTTTCTCTTATCGAAAATCCATAATGCTTATCTTTTAATACAAGGAATGTTTCGGGTATCTAAACGATTCTCTTGCAACTTTGAAAAATATTCTGTAATTTAATTATATATATCGAGTTGCCGCACGAGAAATATTCTTAATAAGAATTCAGGAAATCGTGTGTTTAGCCAGTTTCCCGCAATTTGTACGATCTCAGCAGGATATTAGAAAGATATATTTGCAGTCTCTAACGAAACATTGGAGCATAACGGGATACCGCTTCTATCGCCTACGTGCGAATTGATTACTTCGATATGGAGGCAAATGCATCGTATACTCTCGAGTATCTGGTAGGAGAGGTAGGATGAAAGGGATAAGTATTGAAAGGATCGAAAGGGACATTGCAAGTATTCAAAAGACGAGAGATTTGCTCGTGATGATAATTTTTTTTTTTTATTTCCTAACACCATTATTGCGTGCAGAATCGCGTGCAGTTTCAAGTCGTTGTTATTTCAAGCGTAACAATAACGCACGATTGAATTTTTCCTGTGGTAGAAGTAAAAGTTTTGGCAGTTTACTGAAACGTCGTACTACGTTGTATTACGTTGCACCGCACGAAGTACTGCCATTAGCAAGCAGCTCCTTCAACCTGAAGTACTACATCAGAACAGGTGTTTGTCCAGAAATGGTAATATGAAATGTCCGGTACCTTAGGTTTAATGCTTTTCCTTAGATTTAGTAGCGCGACAAATGCTTATGAATTTATCATTTATGGTAATTCAAGATTGTCTGGCTTTATAAGCTTCGCTTGTTGACTTTTTAATTTTACTACGAATTGATATTGTATGTTCTCGTTAATCTTGATTAGTTTAAGAATTTCACTTGTTATTCTTTAGTTTGATAATTATCTTCGTTTTTAAACAGGTACCTTAAATAAGTCAGTGAAATAGATAAATTTCACGTAAATTTTGATTCTAATATCTAAAAAAACAACATTAATATTACCCTGTTTTATCAGGCTATCCTATTCAATACAGCCAGTATATGAAAAGTTCTAAACTTCTAAAGAACACTTTTTTAAGAAACAAGAAATAAATAGGTAAATATAGAAAAATGTTTAGTACTGCTACGTACAGTTATAGCCTGATAACTAAGCTTTTCAATGTTATCAATTAAAAGTGAAATTATCATTTAGTTTTTGTTATATCTTATTCGAAAGGGAAATGTCCCTTTCCTTTCCACCTCTCACTTTCGTCTTTTCACAAATATGTACCTCTACTTGTACTTTATTCGCAATTTTATTCCTGTAATATATTACCGCATTTTTTAAGATAGCATTCCACTTATCTTCCTTGATCCATATATTTTCCAGTTTCATAAGACGTTATAACATATTACAATCGATCTTATCTAGATCGATACAATTGGCAAATTCGTCATTCATGGTAAGCTGGCATTTGTTTAAAAAAAGAACGTTCGTCAAAGTCTTACGAGATCGCAGTGTTATTATTTTAGCCACTTCTTCTCTTATCGCTTCATCCTGATTTGGCAATATAAAGATTTGTTCTTATTCAATAATGGAGCTTCTTGAAGCTTAATAATTGAGCTTCTTGATAACTACATGTATACACCTGTCGATATCTTATATAATCATTTTATTTAGAGCCTGTAGTATATTTTTTGTGAAACAGTCTGACAATTCCTCACGATTAACTTCATTATTTTTTATTATTAATCTCTATGCTTCTCTTTCCGCCACCAACGTTATTCTGTAAGCAGAGGATAACCCATGACACGATTCAATTTAGAAGTAGGCGATAAATGAATTTGACTTTCGTGAAACATCGTTTCGTCTGGTGCTCTGGTACTGTCTGGTGCCCGAGACGATGATGATACTGGGTGAGTCCTGTGACTCTAACTTAACGGAGAACCGGATCCGATAATAAGATGTGGTCACGCGAGTAGCGTAAACCATTTCGATGATGAGGCTGGCGCATTCGTTGTCTGTCGATTCTAGGACTCAACCTGATCGAAATTGTTTCTTCTTTTTCTAAGACTATGTATTTAGCGTGCACGAACCAGAACATATACGGAATGGAGGAACTATCCTTTTTATTCTTATTCTTTTTCATGTGGATATCTCTTTAAAGAGTGGATATATACATCTTTTGTTACGTTATAATTTACGAATAACTTATAACATATTACCTTATAAATTAGTTATTATGAATTATACAATTTTTTAATACTATTTCGACGTGCGTTACGAAAAATAACACATTTCACTTGTCTTAGAAAGACACTAACACTCTGCTCTTTCTGGCCAAGAAAAACAACGTTTCGACTTTCGTCTCGAAAAATAGTACGTTTTCGTTCATGGCCACGAATAATAGTACGTTACGCTGTTTCGCGAGGGAAAGTCGCATATTTCGGTAGCTCGCTAAGAAAGATAGCACGTTCGTAGGTTGCTTACGATTCTATTGGAAAAATAAAGAGACAAAGGCTCTTTTTAGTGAAATAAACGTGTGCGACGATACAAATGAAACTTGATCAAGCATAGATTCGCATAAACTAATTTACTTAACTAGCAATAGCATTATAACATTGACTATATTTTCTCGGTATAAGAACTTTAGACGCCTTCTCAAGGATCAATTTGAACCGTTTAAAGGAAATCTGCGTTGCAAAAAAAATTATACGATATATACCTATATGTTCTCTACATATCCTAAAATTTCATAATTTTTTGAATTTGCTCATTGTGGATCTTCTTGTTGGAATTTCTCCATTGTAATCGATTTTTTCATATTTTTTAGAAGAAAGCAAAATAATATATAAGTCTTAAACTTGATATCTATCTTTTATAGCAATTTAGTATTGAAACAAAAATAACCATATTTTCCTTGTTATAATGAGAAAAGAAACATGGCACGTTTTTGGTATAATATTGACAAAGATATTTATCTACTATTCACCAGCAGAAACTAGCATTACAAGAGTACCTTCCTCCTATACTACGTAATTTTCAATATTATTTTCTAAAGGTGTTGGACGAGACATATTACGATAGTTCCATCAATTTGCTCGTAATCTATAATTGTTTCATTTATTTAGCTAAACTCGTTTAAAGTTGATCAACGATATTTTTAAGTTTTATCCACAATGAACGAGCAATAAGCGACAATAAGATAACAGAAGGTTAACGACATCTCTTTGGAATCTGAAATATTCTATTCTCTGGTAAATAAATGAAACATGTTACTTTTCGCTACAGCGTTTGAAATAAACTACTGCTCGTGGCGAAATGTGAATCGCTTGCTATCGCGGTATATCTGAAACGTGCTTGTTATCAGCAGAAACAGTAAAATATGCCTCTTCTCACGGTAGATCGAGTTATGCTACCCTTCGTAAAACAAATGAAACATGCTACTATTCGTAACGCGTGTCGATTTATATTGTAAATTTTATTACAATTATTTATTTCTATTTGATTAATTTACTTCAATTTGATTGTATTTATATAAATTACAAGTACAACAATTTTTGATATTTCTGAAGAATTAATTTTACAAAGATTTAATATTCCTTAATTACGATTTACATTATGTTACTGGACTATTTTACACTGTCAGTATAAATGCAATGTTTGCTATGGAATATAAAATACAAATGTTTCTAGCTGTTAACTAACAAAGCAGCCGTTGTTCGAGTTCCAATTAGAAATGCTCGAGGCTGTCGTAATTAATGGCTTTCTACGAACGATGGCAATGATGCTAACGATCACCCTTGTATTCTGAAATTATAGGTCTTTAACTCGTGAAATGATGCATCGATCGGGCCGATGCTCGACTTGCCATACAAATCTTCTTATCACCTGAAAAGCGTCGAAACAAATTACACTTTGCCAGAGGACTGCTCATATTATTTCATATGTCTGAAACAGTAACTTAGAGAAACATATGATAAAATGAAATAATGCAATTGTCAAAATTAAATCATCAACTTTGTACTGTCCTTAAATAATTAATAAATAATAAATAACTTAAATAATTTTGCAAAATTGTTACATGATATAATAACTTAAAAGACGAATCTTCTAAATAAAAAATATAGTTTTCGAAAATAATAATAATAATAATAATATAATAGCTGAAAATTATCAACTAAGTAAATTGTCTAACTAAATTATCAACTACCGTTACCGTTTTGCTTTGTTTTTTGTCCAGGACCTCCTATATCTATGATTCCAGATTCTAATATTAATATAAGTGAATAATTTTTGTTACAGAATTCTATTTTACACGACGCAACCGGCTCATGTAATTATGATCGCAGCAGTCCTATGCGTGACATCGGCTCTTGTACCAACTACTGACAGAATACACGTTAGTCATCCTCAATCGAGAATAGCAGCCTTTATTTACCTAGCTTCATTCGTGATGCATCTTGGTGCGCAAATTTGGATGACTTTTGTATCAGGTAATCACCATAGATGAGATAGAACTGGAAGAAATAATCACAATAAGATGACCGAATATTAAGAAATTCTTGTTTCGATACACAGGTCTTACCTTGTACTTCGCATTACCAAGACATACGTTTGGGGAGGTGCAGCGTATCCTGTTTCCAAGATACTTCACCATTAATGCATGCCTTAGTCTCACTACACTTCTTATTTTCGTCAAACATCATCCTATACACACATGGAACACTGAAATTGCCATTCAGGTTTGTAAAACAATTAACTGAAAGTCCAGAACGGTTTTTACGCCATATAAAACAGATTAAGAATCGCGTTTCTGGAGAGTTTAAAAATGTGAGTTACGTGTAGTGTTTCAAAGTACAAGAAGTGTATTTATTTTTAAATCTTGCGTTATAGTGAAGAGATAAAACATTACACGATACAATTAGGTGTTTCCTATTTATATACTCGCCATTGTACCTTTTTAAAATTCTTTTTATTTCATGATATTCACTTTTTCGGACCAAATGCTTTGTCTTTAAATATTTTTTCATATCATTAAAAACAACGGAAATATTTTCGATTCTAGTCTTGGGTAATTCACTCTATATACCCGTATAGAAGAAAATCATATATTTCATTTTTATATTATTTTAATTATTTTGCTCAATAATATATAAATATATATTTTTCAGGTAGGTGGTATGTCCAGTGCCTTTTTTCTGGAGCTATTGATACGACTCTACTTGACTCCGCCTCTTCTACGGCTAATAGTACAGAAGAATACTCTGGAACGTGCTGCTGGTGTCGGCAACGAGATTGGTGTTCACAATCCTGGTTCTCTGAAACACTGCCCCCACTATTTAAAGATTCATCAAGCATTTAGACGCGTCCATGTTTATATAGCAATGGGAAACATGTTGACTATGGGATGTACGGTGTTACATCTCCATTATATAGCTAGTAAATTATGCTTTATTTAAAGACACCGTTAGTCCCCTAAGTAATGAGTTTTACTGAATATATCTGTATTCAGAATCTTCTGAAGAGTACTAGTACACTAGTAAATTAGCAAAGAAACGCTAATATGTACTGCTTTCAACGTCATATAGTGTTTGCTTCTCAATACAGAAGATATTTAATGAAAATATCCGATATGTTCTTTGAAAGAAAAAGAGCAATTCATAAGGCTGATGAATATGCTTGTAAAAGAACGAAGTGAGTATTCTAAAACGCGTTTAGAATTCTCTACATATCCAAAAGGATTGAAAATACTGAACTTGATCTATATCCCTGTAGAACGAGCGTTCAGTAATTTAGGCATGACAGTAAAATGAAAAATTTATACTTTCTAGAATTCTCAAAAAAGAACATGATCTATTAATTTACTGTTAACGCGATGCATTAATTATAATAAAAATGTAACGATATACGAATGACGATAAACGTAACTCTTCTACGTTTAACCGTGAGATAATTACTGTTTTGTCGTTAATCACCTAATCTCTTATTTGTTCCTCTTTTTCTCCGGAAGAGAAGTGGAATGTGCGTGTTTGTGGTTCGTACGTGTGCCTTCAGTTAAAATGCAAGAGAATCACTTGGCTAAAGAATGAATGAATCATGGAACTAGTGAAAAAAACAAAATATACACTTTACAGTGAGATAAATTACATGTCATTAGCCCTTATTTTTTACATATATATACATATATATGAAATTTAATGGAATATTCCCAGCGAGAACAAGATAAAATAGATCTTGCCAAAGTTTAATGTAAATTATTGATAGGGATAATATCTTTAAAATTTATTCGACGTAGCTATATGTATAAATATGCCTTTTAACTATTGACGTTAAATTGAGAAAAAGGAAAGAAACGTAAGATCTTTGACTATATTAAATAAATAGATAGTAAAAGGCTTGCTCTGCATCAGAGTTAGTGATATTTATTGAAATAGCGATAGCATTATAATAGTTTAATCCTATGTCTGTGTAAAGTTATCGGATATTTAATGGAAAACGAACGGGAGATTATCGTGAAAAATTAATGTATTAATTGACTAATATTTTGTCTCGCACACACATTTCATTATTGTAAATAATGCATCTCGCTCATTATGTAGTTATAAATTATAAAACACTTGAGTACCAATATAAATCGTACTTTTCTAAAACATAAATTGTACTAATTATGAATCCTATCAGGTTATTCGGAATAGAGATAGTATGATCCTTAATTAACGCCTCTGTTATTAATTATGTTAAAAACTATCGAATTAAATTAATAACATATAAAAAGACTTATCTTCGATCAGAATTTTGATCGATAATTTCGTAAGTAAATATTTTATTACTAATACTAATATCACGAACGCTACTGCTATAACTTTTTTCATTTTAATAAAAGAACTCGAAAATTTGTGTTCCTTTATTAAAGTACAAATATGTATTGCATTTTATGTTAATAATTTTTGCATACATTTCCCAACAATACATATTATGAATGTAGTGAAAAGGTGTATGAAAAATTGATAGTTATATGTCCTAATTATATAATCTTTTTCTACAAAATCAAGTAAATATGTAAGTATAAACATATATACAATTGTATAATGTAATGGATATATTTTATTTTGTTGCATTTCATGTAAAATGGTTATTTGAACGTTTCTTGAGTATTCTAGGATCACTGTAGAAACAGACTGATTCGTTATTCCTGGAATCTCACCATGTACATATCACCACAAAATAAGATACATCGATTAATTCATTATACATTAATATAAATATACACGTGGTTCATCATTATTTATATATCGCATCCAGTTTTATGATACTACTTAACTTTTAGTTATTCAATGAGCTTTTTTAAATTTGTATGATTGTAGTCGGTCGCATGACAATTATTCGACAAACCTGAGGATCCCAAACCTTAGATACATAAAATATCAGTGACACAATGATAAACCATTGTATTAAATTAACATGTACACATACTGGATATTTTCAAACCACTTAAGCCTTATTTATTCCAATAATTAAAATTGATAGTATTAATGAAATAATTTCGAATGAATTCTTTAAAAAAGATTAAAATTCATACAGACTTTTGATTAAAAAATAAGCGCTAATCTTTTCAGATACTTCCAATATTTTAAAAAATATCTAGTATTTATACACGTCTATTTTACAGGTACAAAAAGAAGTATAAAAAAATCTTATGGCATAGGCGAAATTCTGTACAAATACCAAGGTCAAACGCATTTAATAAATTTAAGTAGATAATTTGCAAGAAAAATTTTGCTACGCGCAGAGTGGCATAAACCTAATAAAAAATACTTTTTTTACACCCTGAGAATTTCCGCCGCTTTGTTATAACAAATTGCAATCCAGTCAGGTTGTGTGGCGCCCCATTGAATTTGATTCACTTCTCCTTCGGCAGCTGTGTAGGCAAGAATCGGATCCTCGATGGCTCGTGGCATTTGTTGTATGTCCCAAATTAATGCCTGATGATCATCTCCCGCCGTACAAATGTGGCAAGACGAATGTGGTGCCCAAGCAATACCATTAACGCTTGCTCTAAAAAGGAATATTAAAATTAAAATTTAATATGAAATGTATAAAATATGAGATCCAAATAAATATAACTAATACAATAAATACACGTTACATACCTATGATTATTAAGTCTCGCAACTGGTGTACATGGCACACGGACGTCTAAAATAATTACTTCACACGCGTCCATTGCGACCGTTGCAAGATAATTAGGGTCCTGCTTATTCCATGCAAGTCTCAAAAGCGGTGTATGTTGCGGGTCTTCATATATTATCGTCGAATGTTCCAAATGTCGTAAATCAAACATTCTCACAGAACCATCCGCACCAACAGATGCAAACATGTCACGACCACCACCAGCGCGGCTAAATGCTATGTCATATACTTCTTTATCGTGAGCAATTAACTGTGTCTTAACATGGCCAGTGACCATATTAACTCTACCCAAAACTTGACCAGTTTCCAATCCCCAAATAGTACATGTCGTGTCTATACTAGAAGTACCAATTAAATTTGGATCTACTTCATTCCAGTCAAAAGATGTAAGAGGAGCACAAAAATCTGAATTTTTATTATTATTTAAAACACATTCTAAACGAGTTTCTGGTTCAGCTGCTCTCCAAACTCTTAGATAGTCTCCAGATGTAGCTAAAAGATCTGGAAACAAACCTATGAACACAATAAAATATGCAAATGAAGATAAAAATAAGAATAATATCAATATGTAATTAAGATTTATTTCAATAATGTAATAATACCTTTACTATCCGGTATCCACATAATTTTTGTAGTTGGATAAGGATGATCAAATGTACTTTTGGCACTAAATTCAGAAGTCTCTTCATCCAATGAAACTATTTGTACTTTATTGTTATATTCTTCCACAAAACTACCAAGAGCCAAACGAAATCGCTTATCAGGTCTTACTGACCAATTAATACTATACAAAGGCCATGGTGCCTCATATTTATAGATTTCTTTTCTTTTTGGCGGTACACTATGTAACGCCATATTTTCCTCCTACGTTTTTCACCTAAAATAATTCATATTAAATGTACATCAAACAATATAAATATATATATATATAATTTTTAAATTGATATTTTTATGTGAATTGCGATATAACAAAAAGGATGAAATTAATTATATTTCCTAGCAAAACAGTATTTATAATATAATAATTGTGCTTCTACGTATCTATTATGATATAATCTCATAATATATAAACAAACAGATTACTTAGATTACGACACTAACCTCAAAATCTGAAGTGTTCAGAACGTAATCGCTTTTTAATGCAATTTATATCCAAGTTCTGAAAATTTATTCTTTCATAGTAAACATATTATCAAAAAGAATATTTAATGCTAAAAATATTAACGAAAGGAAGTCAATATTTAAATCACGATATTTCATAAAGATATAGACTTAACCAAATCTTTTATGGTAAGATAAAATGGCGCTCTTTTAAATTTGACATTTTATTGTTATCATAATTTAATAATAATTAACAATAACATTTGATCAATATTTTTCAAAAATATACGAGGTAATATCAACATAATCTTAAACAAATTTGTAATTGTTATATTAAAATGTATCTTTACTTTTAATTTCCCATTTGCATGAATTTTATAAACTTACGTATTAAAAATTACAAATTCATTCATAAATACAGAATACATTTTTAATATCAATAAATATGTACGTATCTAAATATTGAATAAATTTGTGTTTTATGTTGATATTTTATACTGCTGCGTATGCGTCTTGATATACTGCAGATATAATTGCGAATCTATCTTAATATTTCTAATGTGAAACTTAAATATTAGATAGTTCCAATATTTTAATAATTTGTGCCCTTTTAACTAAATTTAATATCATACATATTTATCCTATATATACATATATTTATTTGTGTTCCATTTATTTCACATTATTTGTCCTAACTACCAAGTAAAGCTACATTTATGTTGGAGCTACGATGAACAAGAAGAGTGGCGATAAGAACGAAATGTAGAAATACACGCAATTATGACGTGTATACATGCGTAAAACGCTTCGCTCACTGTATTCATATAACACAATATTATATATCAGTGCTTCGCTCTCATTGTCACTCTTATCATTTATTGCAGGTCCAATGTAAACGGACTCTAATATTCATATAATTTTTTAATCATTCGTTATTAAGCATGAAGTGGCAAAATAAAATAATTTGGAGTTCGAGATGTATCATTAAGACAAATAAAATAATGATCGAAGATAATAATTAGCTAGGAAACGATGGCCGTATGCTTTGAATCTCTTTGAATGACAGCATAACTTCTGGTATTAGGCCTTTCGTTGAAGATTATGCCTTATATTGATAATAATGTTTCTCTTCCATAACATATTAAGAGATACGCGGGAAAAGCCAATGTCAATATATTATAATTTTCACTCTTATTGTCATTGTAGAATGTAGGATAACTATTTTTAAATATTTTCAAACAAATATCATTCACAAATATGTGCCTTTTATGATATTGTAGATGTGAAAACGTTTTTGGCGGCAACAGGTAATTATTCGATTGGTTGCCAGTAATTTGGCGCGAAGCAGAAGGAAATTATGGGTAAAGAATGTATACTTCTGGAATACTTATAGTTTACTCTGAGCATTTGGTTGGTTTTCGTAGAGTGCTGACAACTTTTTGAAACTTGTATTCTTTATTCACTTTTCCTGTAAGATTCGTTGAATTTTACGATGCCACTTCAAATTTCAACAAAGGAAAATATTCGTAGACGTCTTGAAAAGTTTTCTTTGGAAGATAACGTAAGTTTATTTGTACTTTACAATCCTACTTTATAATCCTAATTTATCTGAAATCTTATATTCTAGATTGATTATTGCTTAGTTTTCTTTGTCAGTTATTTATTTTTTCTTAATTCTTTCTGAAGTTCTTTCTGAATTATTACTAAAGAATTTTTATCTAAGTTAATTACTAAAACTGTTATCAAGAAGAGGTTTTATTTCTTTTTTTGGTTCCATTTTTATTAATTATAACTTATATTTATTAATTATAATAAAAAAATTCAATTATTATATCATACTATTTGTAGATATTCTACATATATTGAGAAACTAATTCGGCATAAAAGATAGCTATGTCGATTTGTTAGATATAAGTTATTAATTTTATAGTGACTTGTTTTTATAACGAATTGTAAATTTTATTAGATAATGAAAATCAGAACTTACAATATTAAATTACATGATATATTAACATATTAAATTATTTTTCCACATGTCAGTTCCACATGTCTAACATAGATGTAAGACATACTTCTGCTTTATTTTTCCATAGAAAAATTGTGATTTGTTATATTCAGCTTGTTATAAACAGATAAACATAATTCTGTTAAATATAATCGATTGAAAAAACCAAAAAAATACTGTTAATAATTAAATATTTATATTATAATTTGTGTTATGTTCTATAAAATTTCTCAGATTTATAATAAATTATAATGTATGAATATTAGCATATTAGTATACATAATAAAAAGGTGGAATATTGTGATATTTTGTGGATTACTTACTGTTTATAGTATTCTGATTAATGTTTTGTTCGGTAAGAAATGAATTCATACATAGGTTATCATAGCTTTTCTTGAATTGTGTAAATACTATTACATGTAATTATGTAATACAATAATATTTGTCATTTCATGATTTTCTATGTATTTCAGTTCTTCAAAATGCTATTAAATCTAATAGGTATATGACAAACAAACTATTTTTACTTATAACTCTTATTATTTGATACTGTGACTGTTAATTTAGCAAAATATCTTCCATGTATTAACTTTTATATTTCTGTTTTTAGACTTCTCCAAAGAAATTATGTATTTCTCCAATTATTTCACAAGAGAATGGTATCAAAAATGTAATACATAATTGTTTTGCATTTATATGATTAAGATGATTAATTATAAGATTTTTATAATATTTTTATGTATTTTCAGGGAACTAAAGCCAAAGATGTAAAAATGACAATTTTAAAAGAAAATGGATTCAATCCAGAATTAGAACCATTACTGAAAGAAAATCCACGTAGATTCGTTGTCTTTCCTATTCAATGGCCTGACATTTGGCAAATGTATAAAAAAGCTGAAGCATCATTTTGGACTGTTGAGGAAGTGGATCTTTCTAAAGTATAATTCTTCAAATAGTTGGACTTAAAAAGGAGCATATAAGTTAATAATTATATTATATATCTTCACAGGATGTATTTGACTGGAATCATTTAACTAGTGATGAGAAACATTTCATATCTCATGTCTTAGCATTCTTTGCGGCTTCTGATGGAATCGTTAATGAGAATCTTGTCGAACGATTTAGTCAGGAAGTACAAGTAACCGAGGCACGTTGTTTCTATGGTTTTCAAGTCGCCATAGAAAATGTGCACTCAGAAATGTACTCTATGTTGATTGATACATATATCACAGATACCAAAGAGAGGTAAATAATAAAGTATCTTTTTTATCAATTATTGAATGTTATTGTACAACTTTTATTTAAAAACTTCTATTCATTGATATTGTTTGTTCATAGAGACTTTCTGTTCAATGCGATTGAAAATTTACCATGCGTTGCGAAAAAAGCTAACTGGGCATTAAATTGGATAAATCATGAGAGTGCCACATTTCCTGAACGTGTGGTTGCATTTGCTGCAGTGGAAGGTATTTTCTTTAGCGGTAGTTTTGCCGCTATTTTCTGGCTGAAAAAAAGAGGTTTAATGCCAGGACTTACATTTAGTAATGAGCTTATTTCTAGAGATGAGGTTAGTATACAATTGTTTTAATACATAGTAAAAAAATCTGTGATATGCAGAATTAGAAAGAAGACGAGCGAAAAGAATACGCGTCCAGTTGATTATATAATCCTGTCAATCTTCTTTCCAACTTTGCATAATATATATGTGGGATGAGTACAAAAGTTACAGTACTACATAAAATCAACTAGTTTACTTAATTTAGGGATTACATTGTGATTTCGCATGTTTGATGTTCAAACATATTGTACAAAAACCGTCTTGCGATCGGGTCACATCAATTATTAAAGATGCCGTCAAAATTGAACAAGAATTTTTAACGGAAGCTTTACCTGTTCAAATGATAGGAATGAACTGTACACTTATGTGTCAATATATCGAATTTGTTGCTGATAGATTACTTACAGAATTAGGCTGTGAAAAGGTTTGTAAAAGTATTATAATTTTAATGCTAATATTGACCAAATTAATATGTATATTAATTTTAAATATTTTTATTTTCAGATTTATATGTCCGAAAATCCGTTTGATTTTATGGAGCACATCTCTTTAGAAGGTAAAACAAACTTTTTTGAAAAGAAAGTAGGAGAGTATCAAAAATGGGGAGTAATGCAAGATAAAGTAGAAAGCAATTTTACAGTTAATGCTGAATTTTAATTTACTAGATGACAGTAATAAGAAAATTGACTATCTCTCTTTTCTTTTTTTTAACAATAACAAGTTTGATTCGATTGTGTTTTATTTGTGTATGAAGCAAGAATGTTATATATGCTTTACTTATCCACGTAGATGGGAAACAATTTTCGTTGTTTCTTTTCTTTTCTCGTTGATTAAGACTACATTGTATATTACTAGAACCAAGATTGATAATTGTATTTATTTTTTGCTACAATTTTTATATTTTGACAATGATATTTAGAGTTCAATAACAACTAGATCTACTTCATTTATCAAATTTCTTATGAAATTATGATGAAGTGTATTGTACATTTATTGTGACATTTATTTTGAGTCTTGTTATATATTATATTCAATTATTGAAATAATTTTGCTTTAAAACATGTCATGTATTGGCAATCAAAAGCTCATTATTTCATAAAACGACATGCAAATGAAATTTGTATAGGAATATAAAAGTTCAAATGGACCACAAGATTATTTAACAATTGAGACAAAACAATTCAGTATTTATATGAAATTTATGTGTATGTATATAGTGTAAAAAATATAATAATCTTTATTACAAGTAACAGGGATAGGTAATTATCATGAATATAAGATTATTATGCAATTATATATATATATATGAAAAGTTTATATCTTTAATAACAATTGATAAATTTTATGAAATTTATACATTCATTTTATAAAAATTGGATGTTTTAGTGATACAACAATCTCAGAAAAAAGTATTTTTCATAATAGGCAGGAATGTGAATATGAATTGTGTGATTGTATGCTGTCTAAATCTATGTAAATTTTGCACAATTAGAATTTGTATATGTCTTCTATTCTATAAAGTTTATAGCAAACATTAAAGAGACTTTATTTGAAAGCCATTGTTTAAACGATTTAGGTAATTTTTACGGCATTCCATGCCGTCAGCTGGTCTATTGTATGGTAACCAAACAGGTTCGCCCACGAAATAACGTTTTGCTTTGATGTAATTCTGGAAAACCATAATGATGTAATTTTTAATAAAACTTAAAAATGTAACAGAATACTTACTTTAATATCCAAGGTAAACCTATGATATATTCCACTTGGAATAATTATCAAATCTCCAGCTTTAACTTCAATACGTATCCATTGGTCATTCTTGTCTCTAACATCAAAATATCCTGATCCATCCAAAATTAACCTTATTTCTTCATCAGTATGGAGATGTTCGGTGAAGAAATTTTTTATCTAAAAATTTAAGAAATAATTTGTATTACTTTATTTTGATAAATTATCATGGAAATTTATCGAAAGAAATAGAAATTGTACTTACTTTTTCCTCGTAATTCGGGAGACATTCCTTTGAACATTCTATTTCGTCTTCGTATGTATAACCACGTTCTGCTTTCAATACCGTCAACGTATTATCATTTTGATAGTTTTTGTAATCAATCTACATTAACATCAAGTTAAATATATAAATAAAATATGAAAAATGGAACGTTAAAACAACGTAATTTTTTCAATAACATATGAAGGTCAAATTTGAAGATAATTTCTTTTTTACATAATTTTTATTCAATGCGCACGAGCATAAAACGGAAGTAATACGATTACAAAATCACAATCGAGCGATAGATGTCAATAATGAAAAAATTTTACTGAAGTATACAAATGTGACCTAACCTTAAAATATTCAACGCCTGTTTTCTTGAACAAATCCTCAAGAGAAATATATTCAGGTAGTTCTTTATGGTGTTCTAACCGTTGATCGGCATCACTGTTATCCATGTACCACGCACGAACCATTTTTCTTCTGTGAACAAATCTGATTAACTCAGTTGTAGCTTTTATAACTTGTTATTCGCTAATGTCGTAACCTTAATGATAAAATTATCTATTATAGATGTAGTATACATTTTTCACTGGATTTTAAAGAAACGTATAAACTTATCTGAGCAACTGATATTGAAGCATAATTTTAAATTAAAAATTATATGCCTTTATTGTAATTATGTTTAAATATAAAGGATGAGTATATTGTCCTATTATTCTACAAACTTACGGTAATGTTAATATTTTATGTATTTTTTATATATTTTTTATTTTTATGTTATGCAAGTCATTTGTTCTAATGTAGTTTGGATTATTTCATATATCATATATCATAGTTATTTATGTATATTGAATTCATATTTACTAATGCCATTTTAGTAATTGATATATTTAATAGCAATTGTGTTTAATTTTCAGAGGTCTTTATGTGAAGATGTACATATGAATCTCTATCGATAAAGGAAAGGCTTTCATGAAACAATATAGTTCTAATTAATTATACTAAGATGGAATGGTCAGACAAACTAAATGAATTTTACAAAAAGATTCAAATGTATCTAATGAAAATGAGTCAAGAATGTGGAGAATTGAAATTACTTACTTTGTGCATTACAACTGAGAATAATAATCATATTGAACACATATGTAAATCAATGAACAATATATTTAAAATCTATAATATACCTATAGAGGAAAAGACTTCAATAAATAATGAAAGATGTATACAGTCATATAAATACTTATTATTAAATACTAATTTTGAGAATCAAGAACGTTTGGCAGAAGATCTTGTCAGTGGTCACTTGGTTGATATGTGTCCACCTTTATCTCCATATTTGCTTATACAAATATTATGGAGTCTTGAGTATGAGGAGGTTTTAATTGAATCTCTTTTATATATGCCACTTGATCTGTGTACAGAGGTAGTGAAAACAGTTACAAAATGTATAGACAGATTACCCTTTCAAAGATTAGTTAAAGCTATATATCAATTGATACTAATCATATACACTAAATTCTCTCAATTAAAGGAATGTAGTGTACAGTCCAAGAATGTCGAGGAAAGCGTACAAAATTTATTAATGAGTTTTGAAGAATTCTTACTATTGTTAACAAATCCAAAGTTACCTTATTTAATGGAAGCATCAGGCTTAAAGAAATGTGAACAACATGGTATCATGTTAAAGAAGTTAATTTGTACAATAAGAAAATGTTTGGAAAGCAAAAATAAAAAAATATTGATTTCTAGTGAACTTGAAAAATTGTATAACATTACGTTTGGAAGAGAGGCACTTGTAAAGTGTGAAAGTACATTGATAGAAAATACTATATTGACATTAAATCAACAATTGGTAAACTTATTGCTGACTAAAATCAAAGAAGTTGATTGTAATATTTACTTAAGCTGGGCAGAGTTGGATGATCAAGAGAACAATATGATCTCTTTACAACGTTCCATTGGAATTGAATGTTATTACTTTATAGATTTTGTATCAAATGATAAGGAAATATCGGAGAACACGCATTTGATAGAATGTTTACAGCAATTATCATGTAAATCAGATCCTAAACAGTCGAGCTTTGCTTTAAGTCTATCAGAACTCTGTTGTGCCATACATAGTGGTAAAAAGGAGCTCATGAGAGAATTACTATGTAGGTACAAAGAATGGGACCGCATGGTGCTTGATTTCATTTATGACAATAGATCATTACTAGAAAAAAAAGACTGTTTAACACTGTTAGAATATCTTACTTTTGTTCTTATGCAATCAACAGAGGAAGATTTGAAAGAATTCAGTTACACTTTAGTTATAAAAATATTATCGTGTCAAAGTGTAACAAATATTTACGAGGTTATAACGATGTATTTAACGAAATATGATGGTAAAAGTTATTTAGATTGTCCGCACACAGATGAAGCATTTCACGAGTTTATTATGCGAAACACAAATTTACAAACTTCCACAAATTTAAAAACGGTTTTACTGTTTCTTTTAAAAAATCCTAAAATGGTACTAATAGTACTTTTGAAAATTACTATTGGTCATTCTCATTATAGAAATATTATGATTTCTCCTAATGATTTACTTTTATTATCACCATTTATGCAAATAAGAGAAGGCAATAATCAAATATTATTAACAAGTGTGCTAAGAATTATTTGTATAGAAAATACAGAATGGAATGCTAAGAAATTCATGGACCTCGTGAATATCATGTTAGACAATTCTGTAATTAAAGTACATGACTTGATAAATAACGTTTATATACCATATTTAAGGCAAGATACCTTTAATGCATCAAACATAAGTTCTGTTCTTAATAGTATTCGCAAACTGCAGGTGAAATGTACCAAAGATACGAATATTAAAGAGTTGATAATAGTTCTTTCAAGAAGAATGTCATTCCTTCGAAAAAATACAAGCATCTCCAAATATGTAAGCAATGAAATATTTATTCAGATAACAAGAATATTGCCATATTTTTTGGAAAACAAAATTTTTCCTGTTAAAATAAGAAAAGACATTATTGATGGGATTGATTCTGTCATTGAACCAATAGACAAGTTACATTTCAGTTCCATTTGGTATTTTATACAAAAAGGCGTCAGTGTAATTTATATAATCGAAGATTATCAAAGACGTTGTTTTTTTGTATTGAACAGATTAAAAGAAGATCCAAAAACTTCAGAAAAATTGCGACATTATTTGTCTAATTTAAGTTTATTAAGAGAAGATTTTCTGCGCCATTTGATCATTCGTTCGACCGAAGAAGAATATCAGAGAATATGTTCTGAGCTTACTATAATTTATTGGATCGTTTTTGGATGGAATGACGAAATGGATGCATTCGATCATATTCTACGTGTGACGATAGAGGCGTGTTGTTTATCTCTAGAATATCCATCTATCGGTGGATGCGATTTATTCACATTTTTACTTAAATCTCTCACGCGTTTCTGTAGAACTTTTATATCGCTTGAAGAAATGGAAAATTATGAGCAAGTATACCAAGCATTAATTAAAAATATCAACCAACTCGATGGAAGCATAAGACATAGTCCTTATGCGGATCTATTCACTACCTGTATTACGCATTTAAATGATCAGACAGAAAATGATTCTGCAAATTTTCTGCAAGATGTTTTAAACACTTTAGATCATTTCAGTGATCAGTGCTTTGAATATAATAAGTACAATAAATATAGTGAAGCAACATATAAAATACCTCATTCTCTGAAAGTTTCAAATTGTTATATGACTTACGAAATAATTTCTGCTTGTCTGAAAGTACCTGCAACAGAAGCTTATGAATGTATTAGGAGAATGAACGATCTATTTGTCCCGAAATAAATAAAAGTGGGAATGGATTATGAATATTGATTCTTTGTTGAATTTAAACTACTTATATTTTAAGTTTACATTTATGTAATTTATTTCATTTTTTTACTATTAATAGATCTAAGTTGGCCTTTATCGATACCATCCTGAAACTTCACAAAATGCTAAAGCAGAAATTTAATATACTTCATGATATGCCACAATAGTTGCATTAGGTAAAATATATTGTATTTATAATATTAATATTAATACACAGGCTGTGGCAATAACTCTGATCATCTTGAGTATTTCCGTTATTTTTAGAGATATGGAAAAATTTTGATTACAAAAATTGCATAGTGTGAAGGGGGTCATAATATAGCAGTAATAATCTTTTTGTAGGTGCAGCATTTTCAAAGATTTCAAGGTCACGTCCGTTCTTTTAAATTACTTTTTTATGCTTGGTAAAATATAGGATGTTTAGACGATCTCAACAACCCTTAATACAAGGTCGTTTAACAATAAATAAAAGACACAAATCAAGACAGCAACAAATATTACGTCATGATGAAGTGGTGCAAATTTTGAAATCATCGAATTGCCGAAGCCTGTTCACTTATCATTTTCAAATTGATTGAGTCTTTGTTTCATGCTTAATAGCATTGTTAGCTTTTTTTGGTACACAGTATTTTTTAATATTTCCCACAGAAATCGAATGGTGTTTTTAATCATTAATAAATATCAGGAAGATAAGCTGGCCACGAAACTGACCCATCACGTCCTATCCATCGATTGAGGAAGATTCTATCAAGTAGTTTTTACCGTGCATAATGCATGAGACAGTAGCGTTATTGGTTACAAATGTAAATATGTCCAACGACTAATACAGGGAGAATATTACAAGATATGAAACGAAGACTCATTGCAGTATGTGCTACAATCAATCCGGAAATGATAACAAGTACACGGGCTTTGACAATTCGACGATTTCAAAGCTGCATCGATTTAAATGGACACCACTTCGAACATTTATTATGACGTAAGGTTTGTTCCTTACTGTTTTATTTCTTGTTGAATGACATTGAATTAGGAGTCGTCGAAATCATTCTCTACTCTACCAGTCACACCAAAGTATGGCACGGAATTTTAAAAAACGGAGGTAAACTTCAGATATTTTTAAGTGATCAGAGATATTGCCGCACCCTATATTTGTAAATATGTATATAAATATATATACTTACCACTAATTCGTTACGCAATTTGTTCTCTTCTTGTTTGAGCCTACAGATTTTAGTTTTTGTGCGATTTTTATCGAATTATAAAGTATTTAAAAAATTATTTCCATAATAAACGATAAAACAACTAACGCAAACGGATATTAAATATTTTTACGATCAATAAATTTCTAATTCGATTATTCTATTGCTGAATCACTTATGTAAAAGAATTTATTAAAAATTTTACAAGTTTAAAAATTATAGGGATTTTTTATATGTATTTTCAATCCTTGTAACGAAAATTTTTTTACATCTTATTAAAATTTCCAACTTTTTATCTTTACGTTCTAAAGGAGTTTTTTATAATCAGTACTAAAGTAGTTGCTTGTTTTTATTCTATATTATATTTGTGCGATATTTCCAAAATGCCAGTACAATGGTTAGTAATAAAAAAATGTGAAAAAATTGCATACAAAGAAAAAATGTGCACCAGTATTGAGACAGGCAAAAATCAAGTGGGTAGCTTCCTCTGGATAGTCTCAATGCTTTCATGGAAAAAAATTTGGTCTGCAATATGAGACAAAATTGCTGTATCAGCCTATCGTCTTTGAAATTAAATTACGATTTCTATCTTTAATTCACAAATATTAGATCCATGCTACATTATTTAGACTATATCAAAAAATTAATATTTAAAATAATTTCAATATAAAGAATCGATTTTTCATTAATTAGACAATAGGGTAGTACAGTCATGCCTTTCATAATAAAACCATTATTTTCTCCAAGTTAAGAACCATACATTTTTTCCATGTCATTGAGTTACAAGATTTCTATAGTGACTAGATTCTTATGTTGGTAATATAAATGGAATACAATACAACGTTTGATAATTGAAAGTAGATTTTTGACAAATGAAAACGAAATCAAGAATGAGAATATTTTGTCACAAAAAAAGATACTCGTTTATTTCCACTCGCATTTTTAAAAAGGAAAATATACGAGTGGTACGTACTCTTATGTTCTACTTCTTTTTTTTCTCTCTCGCCACTGGTAAAAAATAACGCATGTTTTCGTTTCGCCTATTTCTCCTGCCTCTTTTATCGACGCGATTAACAAACATCTCAGGTGGAGAAAGAAAAAAAAGAATTCGAAATACCAGCGAGCAATTTTTGCGGATGGTGTCGTTTACAATCGAGTGGTCTCGAGTATCTGTTTCTTGTCTACCCAAGTGATATTATCGCTCGAACAGTATAGTTAATCCGATCAAAGAACAACGAACCAAAGAAAGACGGGCTAAAACAACAAAGAACATAACTATATCTCGCGAAGGTTGTTTGTCAATGAAATGCACATTTTTTTACTGTAAGCCATTCTCATTGTTGTCTTTTCGAATGTCAGATCAGTATTCCTTCAAAATTTTTTTTCCTTCATTAATATTAATATTATTATTAATTATTATTAATATTATTATTATATATAATTCGACGCTATAATATTTACAGATTCTTCACATTGTAAAAAATATAACGTATTTCGTACTCAATATCATACGCAGGTAGTACTGAAAGGCCGATATACATCTAAATCGTGGTGTTTCTCGAATTAATGTGACCCAGTTGCGTAACAAATCTGCATGTATACATATATATTGTATGTATATATATATATATTTATATATTTATATTTATATCATTTATTTATTCATTCATTTATTTATATCTAATTATAAAATCGTATGCGAATCGTTTTTTTATAGGTGGTGAATTCTTGTGCTTTCTCTTTTCCTAATCTTTTTCCTTCTTTCACTTTTGTTATAAAAGAAATAAAAAAAAAAGAAACGATAGATAATACTAAAAAATATTTGCTGGCTGAGAAACAAGGGAACGAAACGTACCTGGTCCTTGACACTTGATATGCTCACTCAGGCGAAGCTCGATTTTTTTTCTTTTTCTATTTCTTTTTTTTCTAGTATTTTCTTAATGCTCGATAGCTTTCCAAGTAAGAGGACAGTTTTTTTTATCATTATTATTAGTAGTAGTACTTTATCATCTTTTTTTTGCATTTTTAGTTTTTTTGGGTTTCTCTTCATTTTTTCTCTCTCTCTCTCTCTCTCTCGTGTACAAAAGTTTTCAGTGCATTCTTTAGAAAAATATTCTTAAAACGCGATCCCACGCCGGAGAAACGTGTGCGTGTACGTTCAGAAGCGATACAAATATAGAAACTTCTTTTTTCCTTTATTCCGTTTTTTTTTTCGTGCATTTAGTGTGTATATAATGTACTTAGAAAGCTATCCCGCGGGCAGTCAATGAGCGTCCTTTACTTTTCCCCCACCCCTGTGTCCAACCCCTCACTCTACCAGTTTTCTTTCCTTTTTTCGTTCTTTCTTTTTTTATTATTCTCTTTGCCAATCTATGGTTTTCGCGAAGCACAAAAAACCCAGGAGGGCGAAAAAACGTAACGATAATAGAGCGAGAGCGATTACACGTTTCACAAAGAGGCCCTTTGATTCGCCGTTGAAAGGCTTCTATACGCGGTTATTATCGTCGCCTTTTAATAGAAAAACTGCGGTTATAATCTACGGGATCACAGCGAGACTATGAATTTTCCGAGTGATAAAATAGAGGATACGAATAATTATATCTGTGTTGCCACCTCCTGTTCCCCCCTCCCACTCACTTTTCCCCCTTTTTTCTTCTTTGTCTGTGTTTATATTATTTGAGTACAATAACGAAATATATTAAATGGCCGATTCGCTACGTCGGTATACGCTTCACCAATCTTAAACTGACGAAACGTATTAGCACCCTTCATTAGACGAATACGCGAGGCTACTTCGGATTCTCCCTCTATATACTCTACTGTATATTCGAGTACTTCGTTCCTCTAATGCATATACATATACATATACATATGTGATGTATAATGGTTTCTAAAGTATCAAATTATAAATAGTAATATTTTGGAATGAGACTAAAATATAAAAAATAACAAATAATCGTTTAAACTTATAATATATAATTATCTAACGTGAAACGTATAATTAAACTTATTATGAGAAATTAAAAAAACATAGAAATTTCCGAACCATGTATAATAGTTATTAACGCACAAAGTTAAATACTTTGCGATGTTACAAAGAAGAACATCCAGCCCCGCATATTCGCTACGAAACGACATTTCTAAAAGTGCACCGACAATTGGAGAGAACGAATTAAGTGTACGATCGATAACTCTTCCCAAGAATTCTATATCGTTGGACTCATTTCTTTTTTGTCCTTTCTAACTACCAATGATAGAAATACTGTACATCAGTTCGTTTGAAACTTTTCAGTTCGATATCGCGGCCCTTCGACACATTCGAATACGGGAAGCGCTGTCGGTCGTGTACAATTCAACATTCGTAATCGATCCGAAAGACAGATAATTGAGACGAACAAATAGATATTATACAAACTATAAATTCACATTTTCTTTTGTTTTTATAAAATCAGGATTTAATATCCTCCCATTAAAATTTGTAAAAAAGAAAAAAAGAGAAGATAATCAAATTGAACAACCCTCATTTTTTTTTTATTAAGGTACGTTATGCAGTGATCACACGGAAATTAATGACTTCGATGGTAGCATTAAATAATAATGTATCGAGCTAATGTAATGACTGTTATGGTATAAAAGCGGTATTTAACATCGGATAATATGATTTTTTTTTGATCACACGAGAAAAATTACACACGACCTACTACTACTTATAAGGGAGTCCATTGCTTCTTTTTTTTTTCTTTTTTGTTACATCTATCTGTTTACATTCACAAACTCAATGATAATCAGTTTCGAAAGGAGATTTTTTGTTCGTACAAAGCAATGGATATATTGATTATTATGAGTACCACATACGTATTTTGCAGTTGAAGGGATCAATGTACCAGCAAGCCTTCGTGAAAAAACATTTCAAAGTCTCACCTCTCTCCTCTTGCTGGTTTCTTTTGTTTCAAATTGGCCATAAAACTTTTTGGAATCGTATAAAGATCTTGTATTTTTGTTTCTATCGTACACACTTTACCATGTAAATCCTATAATTATGTTTACGATTGATGTTATGCACTACTGTCCTTCTGTAATATTACTGCAATTTTCTTTCCTCTTCTTTTCTTTTGTTCCTTTTCATTTCATACTTTGATCGATTAAAGCACTGGGTGTTACGCTTTCAGTTTTTATTCTGATCAAGGTAATTCTTATTGAAATAAGAATACACACAATATCTGGTATACTATGAAATCTTTTTGATATTTATATTTTGGTCTTAAATATAAAATTCTATTCATTAGTGACCATTCTCAATACTCCATCATGTTCACCTCAATAAAATGTATTTCTAATATTGGAACTGTACAATCAATACCAGTACCATTAACGACACACCATTCAAGCCATCTATATAATGTACTGCAGCCTCTGACATTGAGCATAGGTAACATATCATTAATGGAAATCATTGCACAATGTATCTAAAACGACCTATCTTCTTTCCAATTCTTGACTGTACATTGTAAACAACATTTATTCTAATGTTTCCAATTCTTTTTAATATTTCAAATGGCTGACCATCACAGTGATTCCTTCAATATCTGCAAATAGTTTGAATGCTTTGTTAATCTAACCTGCGAGTAATAGAGGTTCATGGACTGGAACAAATACGCAACGGGTGTATCTTTTAGATTGAGCAGAAAGCTAGACGTATCGAGTTTGGTTTTGCTGTTAACAAGTAACAACTACTGCAGGGCAGTTCTGTTATCACCCTCGATGGTATCTGTGTCCTTTCCTATTCCATTTGCTATTCCCTTTTCTCATTCTTTCTCTCTCGAGTATTGGTCCTTTGCTGACGGAGTTACCTCTTTCATTGCCCACTTATATCTACTATTATATATTACAATAATATTACACATAATACTATCCATGTATATTAAAATATTTAACAGCCAGCCAAATAGCAGGCTATGATTTTCCAATAGAAAAAGAACCAAGAGAGACGGCATGAGTCTTTGACGTATTTTGAATTCACAAAAATCCAGGCATTACAATCATAATATTAGTCTTACAGATTGGCGAATTCACAGCACAAGCCCAACATTGAGCCTAAGAGAGAGAGCGTAGCCACTGGATGAATGAAATTTTCACCAAGTGTACCGCGATCCAGCCACTATATGCATTTCCTTCACCTAACATGGCTCAATTAGCCCACGGTTCAGGATTTTGATTAATTATTAGAGGATGCTGCAACAACAGTAGCTTTTCTTCTCTTTCTCAGGGCTGACGTTCATCTCGCGTACAATCTCCGCAAACACGTCGTTCACATTCGTGCGATGTTTTGCAGATGCTTCGACGAATGGGCAACCCCAGAGTTGCGCCAGAGCATTACCCTCGGCGGTATCCACTTCGCGTTGATGCTCGAGATCAAGCTTGTTCGCAACGAGTAATACAGGTACTCTTTCGGTACCTTTAACGCGCGTTATCAATTCCTTCATCGCCTTGATATCTTGGAAAGTTTGATGATTCGTCAGACTATAAACTACGACGAATCCTTGGCCGTTCTTTATGTATAGATCGCGCATACTCGCGAACTGTTCGGTACCGGCGGTATCGAGGATCTCGAGTACACACGGCGAGTTGTCCACTTCGATCTCCTTTCGATAAAAGTCCTCAATCGTCGGATCATACTTCTCCATAAAACATCCCGAAACAAATTGCACAGTAAGTGCACTCTTGCCTACCCCGCCCGAGCCGAGGACGACTACCTTGAACTCGCGCATCTCTTTGGCAGTTCGCCTCCGTCTCCTCCGTCTCCTCCTCCTCCTCGACGTGTCCAGGACCGAGAGGAAGGTTCTCTCTCTCTCGAGTATCTTTTAGCCGATTATCGTTGCACGTTTGTTCTTTCTCGAACACTACAAAAATTGACTGCCGCTATATTAACTCTGTCTTCTTCGTATCGTTGAGACGATCGCGTTAGAACTAGAACGATTCTTATTGCCGGACAAAGGCATTGATGATATTATTAAACGATGAATCGTGCACAAGATTTTACCGTGATCGAAACGTAGCCGTTCTTAAGGTCCGAAGAAGACATGACAGCACCCGTATTCACACTCTCTGTCACACACCGCAGTCCCCTGGCGACGTTCGCCTGGCCTGCCTCCTTCCTGTCTTTCCTCTACCCCTCACTTCTTCCCTAGATCTGACGTGCGTGACGCCATCTTATCACACTTGGATTTTCTTTTCGTACCTCCTGCGCCGAACATCGGACCACTGCCTGAACTGCCTCTATCCGCTTTCAACCTATAACTAGTTTACGTCTACTCAATATATATCTTTCCAAAACTTATCTCGTAAGGGACTGAAAAATTGTGCTTTAAGACCTGTTTCCAAATTTTCCGGCATGGCTCCTTTTTACTTGATCGCACTGTTCTACGATTGGTGAATACCGATCGGGTCGGAAAAGTCGTAACGAATCGGAGCGCTCGATGAGGGGACTGACTGTTCGCTCTTTCTTTGTGTATAATCGTACACCCGAGGAAAATAGTAAGAGAGGAATCACGGAAACTCCCTTTACCGGATGCAAGTGTCATTCTCTTATCTTCCAGACAGCACTATCCACGATCTCAAAAGCCACGAACTCCCAAGCATTCATCAGTGAGTTTTATTAATATCACAAATCATTCTGTAAAATTTTGTTTTTTGTTTATTTTTGGTTTTTAATAAATTTTATAATAACAAAATTTTTTGTTCTAAGATGAGAATTGGAATAATCGTTATTTATATTAACTTATAATCATAGTTATTATAGTAATACATATATATGTAATAAATTGAAAAGCAATCAAAGTTGTATTAAACGTACATATTTGTAAGCAAAGATTGTACTAAGTTTTAATCCCCGTTACAATAAACGCAAATAACAACAGTAATAATAATTTGTATTAGCATAAATTTGATTGTTTATTAAAAGTCATCGGAATTGCACACTTCCTTCTATAGTGGTTAAATAAAGGTACAACGTTATACCGGGTTTGTTAAATGATTCATAGAACACGAACCACTTTTCGTTGATGGTATTTGCAATTTTAATTGCTTTTTTCGCAAAGTCAATCGTATTGCGTCATTGAGCAATAGAAAAATAAGCGTTGTCTATTCGTTTATACAGAGTTTCTCACTTACATGAAAACACCGCATAAATACGATATTCCTAAAATAGATCAATAAAAAAACATCTAAAGAGATGTGCGTGACAAGAAAATTCGATTTCTATTGAGCTTGTTGCTTCGTATGTTTTTATTGAATATTTCCATTTCTTTTGCATAGTGTTGAAAAAAAAGAAAGATAGGGTTAGGGAGGGAGAAACAGGGAGAACAAGAAAAAGAAAGAGATAACGAGAAACTACAAGTAAGTTCATGTTTCGTTTTTCATCGTTAAAGGGCGTAGCTAATACTTTTCTGAAAAACCGGAAGCGCATGTTGCTACCGTATCTTGCGGTTTACAGAGACCTCCCGTTTCTTTTGTACTGGTGTATCCCCATGTAGATATACGTCATTCCTATAGTCAAGCACTAACGACCTTGTGGTATGCGAACGCAGACACATGTGAGACACGATGACATCATCCGATGAAAGTGTACATAACTGAACAATGCATCACTTTACGTAGTATTTGGTGACGAATGGTGATAATTAGTTACTAAAGGTTAATACTCATTAATCTTTTGAAAAGTCCCATCCTTCTGCGTATTAGAAGAATTATAGTTTAGTTAATTTTTATCTTCAGTACGAGAATTTTCATTTCTTTTTTTTTTAGGAATTATTTAATATCTAAATAAAAATAATATAATAATTTGATAAAAATAATTATACTGCAGTCATATTTTAATAATTTCAAATATATTATAGGTAGGTTTTATTTGCAAAATAATAAATTATACTTTATTAGAAATCTGTACAAATATATAATAACACATGTTACACATTTTTATACAATATAAACATGTTACGAATGTCGGTGCTTGGTAATATAATAAATAAACAGAATGTAAGCTAGAATTGATAATTGTACGAGCAAGTAAATGATTTATTTGGAAATATCATCGAATCAGCTATCGTTGAATATACAGAACAATGCACATGGTTCTTGAAACGCACGTGCACTTATCGCCACGCTTATCGATGATTTTCAGTGTCATTAATTGGAGCATCACCGAAATGTGGTTCGCTCCGATCGTGTAACGCTAATTCGTATAATTTGTCGTTCGTTCACCGTGAAAAGCGTAATCAGTGCGTGTTACGAGCGCGCGCATTGAAAAAAGATCGTACGAACGAAAAGTTATCGAGGTTGTTCGTAACAAACGAGGAAACCGTCGATTAGGTCTCATGAAATCTAATTCAAGGCTATTAAAAAGTAGCGCATTCAATGAGGTTGAAACTAGATTAAGGTGTTATTTTTCTTTTCAATTCGCACTACACTTTCCTGCCTATTTTGCTGCATGTTTATTTTACCAACTATTTTTTCCTTTTCTTTTTCTTTTTTAAATTATATCGTGTTACATTATAATTTAATAAGACATAAGAACTCATAAGAATTTTAATTTATCCCATATTAAATATATTATAACCGTAAAAATGTATGTACATAACCTAAATAGAGCGAATAAAAGTGGAAATATAGAGTCCTTAGAAAAATATACACTGTGTTTTATATATAACGATAGATAGCGGATGTTTGTACGATTTTATATTTTTATAAACCTGACTAAAGAAATAGAGTCTATATAAAAATTTGTTTTGTCCATTGAATGTCATAATATATATGTCGGAGACAGGTTAGAATTTTTGGGCGTTCGATGAATCTTTACTTACTTTACCGTCGCGGATGTAGCTAATATTTATCGGTACAATGTGGACACTATAAGAGGCTATGAGTAATGGCGATAGGATGGTCGAGATGATGGTGATAACGAATTCAGGTTCGATAACGAATCCACGGTCCACGGGATGACGAGTACCAGCTCAATCAGCAATTCGTCCAACGACTAACTAACTCACTCACTTACTAACTCACTCACTCACTAACTCACTAACTAACTAACTAACTAATTAACTAACTAATTAATTAACTCGTAATCCAAATGAAACTGCCCTTACATATTACTGTCATCACTTCTCGGGTCAATCTTTGTTTTTAATCCCTCCCGTTCCTCCCGTGACCGTGGCTATGTCTAGTGACCCACTATGTCACTTCGAGCCCGAATCCATCGTCATAAAGCCAGATTAGAACATTAGAACTATTTCTTATTTTTATTACTTAAGTGTAGCTATAGTAAAAGTCTGTATTAGGGTATTGGGGATTTTCCGAACATTCCGGATGAGAAATCCCGATGTTTTTTCATCTCCGACATATATGTCGGTTCCTTCGGACAAAATGAGTACCAGCTATTGATGCATCTACCTACCTACAAACCCGCTATAAAACCTAGGTGTTTGTTAATTAAGGTTCTTCAAACGGACAGACAGTCTTTGTCCCAAATTAACCAATTGACAGCAACGTCAATTTCCCTTACTTCCTGAACGAGGGCTATACTCGACGAATCCGATGATCTCATGTCCTTAGACACACCCCATCATAGTTTTCCTCTGTGGCATCATTGGAACGAAGGGTCATTTCTTCTTGCGATCTCATCGACGAAGAGACTAGCGTCTTACGATCTGTGAGTATTACACGTTTGAGTTAGATTTTGTGAGCAAGTATATCTATCATTCCGTTGACCGCGGATTCGTTATCGAGCATAAGACCAACGTCACTAGTGTCGCGAGCGCCCAACCGCCGCGGTTGATTGTCGAGTCGGTAATATCCATACTTGTGTTAACAAACCGTACCTTTGTTATACCACAACGATGGCCAATTCCAACGAAGATTTATCAAACGCCCACAACCTTATTCCTGACGCTTCTCCGACATATATTCTACTTTGGATGTCTTTCACATTCTTGTATATATTATATGTATTTTGTAGATTTTTGGAAATTATCAGAAATCTTGAAAATTAAATTTCCCAAAAATGCAAACATCCGCAGTCTAGTAATGAAGTTACAAAATATAATCTTCGAAATTGTTAAAGACAATAACAAATTTTTTTTTTTTTGAGTAATCTGATTGAGTAATCTGATTTGAGTTCTACGATTTATTGGAATCTTTCATAGGATACTCTTAAGGATGTTTTTGAACTGAGACACCAAAAAAGAATTTTGCTGCTACCCTTAATAATTCTTGAGATAACTATAAATCAGTATGCAAAACAATGAAAACGTGATGAATAATGTTTAATTGATGTATGGATAATGATAATGAAAAGATAAAAACAAATGCTACTATCATGCAATTATATGCTAATTGAATTTGTAATAGTATAGTTTATACTATGATTGAATTGGTATCTGACCAGCAATATCCGTGTAATTTATCGATCATAGACATATCGAGAGACAAAGGATTGTTATCAATGAAAGAATGGAAATTTATCGACTATAGTTCATACAGTTCATATCCTCCCATAAGTTACAACGACCTTTACGAGCGGACAATGACCTGACAATTTCAATAACATAAACAGTATTATACGATTAGAGTTTCGTCACCGCACGATCTTTTTCGTAACTACACTCAGTGCAACCGCTCTGTTGATAAGAAAGGTCGTTATACGAACAGCATTACCGACTAGGGGATATACACAAACATAACCTAGATACCGAAACAAAAAGTAAACAAAGCGAAGAGAAATGCTTTGATTGTTACCTTTTTACATAGAATTATATCACTTAATGTTTGTATAATACATACAGTAAGTTCTTCACAAAATACACATGCAAATGCGTATTTTTGTATGCATGTAATAAAATTACTTACATACTAAGAATACCATATACATACATATGTTACTAAATTTTAAAAGAATTCGAATTGTATGTTTGCAGCTTCTTTACTAAAATGATAAAATTAGATATTAAGCTTGATTTTTGATTTAATTGATTTTAATTTTAATTTTAATTGATTTTTTATTAAGATTGATTTTTAATCATGATTTTCTTTTTAGTTTCAGGGAAGATAGGAGTTTAAGAAGTTTTATCTTGTCGTGGATTTTAAGAAAGTAATTTATTTAAACAAAAAAATGCCGACTTTTGCTACTGCACCATTACCTGATGCATTTTCAATACCTCAACCTGGAATCCCACAACCCAGGATAGTACCTGGGATACCACAACCCGGGATAGTACCTGGGATACCACAACCCGGGATAGTACCTGGGATACCACAACCCGGGATGACATCTGGGATACCACAACCCGGGATGGCACCTGAGATACCACAACCCGGGACGGCATCTGGGATACCACAACCCGGGACGGCACCTGGGATACCACAACCCGGGATGGCACCTGGGATATCACAACCCGGGATGGCACCTGGGATACCACGATCCGGGATGGCACCTGGGATACCACCACCCGGGATGGCACCTGGGATACCACGATCCGGGATGGCACCTGGGATACCACAACCCGGGATGGCACCTGGGATACCACAACCCGGGATGGCACCTGGGATACCACAACCCGGGATGGCACCTGGGATACCACGATCCGGGATGGCACCTGGGATACCACGATGCGGGATGGCACCTGGGATACCACAACCCGGGATGGCACCTGGGATACCACAACCCGGGATGGCACCTGGGATACCACAACCCGGGATGGCACCTGGGATACCACGATCCGGGATGGCACCTGGGATATCACGACCTGCACCACCACCGTATGGGATATCAATGCCAGGACCTGAAGCACCACAACCAATGATGCCACAAGGTAAAATTATTTAAAATTTATTTTTCTAGTTCCTGTATCTATAAATATGGTTACCTATTTGTAAATGTTTAACATATATTTCTATAGGTTTCCGTTATTTAACAAAAATTTTCTCTGCTCGAAAATTTCAAACGATTACTCGGGATAATATAAAATTGTTGACGAGGTAGATATAAAATTCTTGATTAAAGCACCCTTGAGATATTCGCGTCTTATCAGATTCCGTCAAGATTATTTTTTATGTAGAATGTCTTCGATAAAAGACTTGTTGGCACAAACTGTACTTATATTAATCAGAAATAGATTATTAAAACGTTAATTCGAATATTTGAATTATCAAGAAATAATTAATACACAAGTAATAATACATTAATACAGAAGTAAATTATAAAACTTTTTTAACTAACTATAAATACCGAAGTCTAATGTCATATTCTTCGTACATTTGGATTACATATCATTTGAACAAATAGATAGAACGATCTATACTCATGATCTATATTACTGAGCCATATTCATAAAATTAAATATACAATATATAAACGTTATATTATGTTTTTATTAAAGATTAACTTTAGAGTAATACTATAAAATATAATCCATTCATAACAATCCTGTAGCTTTTTAAATACTTGCAAAGCTTCGTTACCATGTTCAGGTAGTAACTCGACTTTGAATTTATCACTCACTAATATTATCTGGGTACATACATATAGTAAGAGAAGAGAGGTTCGTAAACGAAGCACGATACAGCCGCTGTTTGCCAAGTGACGATCAGTAAGTAGATAATAGTCGTCTTCGTTGATGGAAGCGTCACGTATGCAGGATAAGTGACATCCAGTTTCGTGTTTTCGCTCGCATCGTTCTCTTATCGCTAGTAAATACTATTTGTGATCTTGATCGATTCCTAAATCTTTCTAAAAAAAGGTACAACGTAAATCAATTAATATGGTTCATCTATAGATCGTGCGTGTCGATACTTTAAATCAGTTAATATTATTTGTGATCAAGAAAAAAAACATATTATGTAAATACCGGTAGAGCAGTTACTTATAAATGTTAAATATTGACCAGCTATTAATTATAAGTGTTATCAGTGATAAGCGTTTAATAAGAATCGTGAAAAATAAACATATTCATTAGTGAAATGTTATCACAGTGATATTATAGTAAATAATTAATGACCAGAGTTGATTTATAATATCTGGTTATGGATGAATGTACAAATTTATATATAATTACAATCAGAGTTGCTATGTGACTATTGCAAGCACTTTGTATACTTACTTTTCTATTATTGTACTTCTTTGCGATTCTTTCTTTTACTTTGCGTGTAACGCGATACTTTTATTTATCGCTACACTGTGGATCATTATGCAAAATGTAAATTAATACTTAAGTTCAATTAAAGAAGCGAAACATACATAAACATACATATAGAAATTCAAAATCTCAAATATTGAAATATAGCAATGAGTATTTTACTTTGAATATTTTGTATATTTTTAGAATATTACATACTTTCCATATACTTTTACATTTTTGCATATTTCATTTTCTCTGAAATGTACAAATATTTTCAATCTGTTTATCACTGACTTGCCACTTCTTTATGTCCTTCGAGCAGTTTCATCGAGCAGATAGTCACTAAGAAATAAGACTATTACAAAAATGAATAAACTATTAATGATGGAGTTAGTAATTGAAGATGTTAAAAATTAACATTTCTTTTGAACTCATTAATTCCTTACAATTATTTCTACCATAAACAATTTTCAATAACATGTGGTTTTGTGATTCTCGATAAAAGAAAAATTATTTTATCTAAACGAAATTTTCGAAATGACCTTTGATTCTCGTGATGGTCGAGTAGTAAAATGGCAGTTGCGTATTATGGTTGTGTGCTAAGGTGATTCATGGGTAATTTATGGTACGCAAAGGTTAAGGAATATTCTGGCTAATTTATGAAACAACGAGTCGGAAATGTGTCGTCGGATTGATAATCTGCTACCGACGAAGGGCTGGATAATTATGTTGCATAAAATTTCACTTCGTGGCGCTATAAACACCTTCAATTTTGCTGTTCCCTTCTCTAACGCGACGCTTCTATTGTAATACTTTCTCAGAGCTTTGGCATAATTAAAATTTCCAATCGCATTTACTTTACAAGACAATAAAAAGGTTATTTAAAGAACTCAGTTTATGATTGTACTTGGAAGAAACACTTTGTGCAAAAAATCACATAAAATTTGAAAAACAATCTAGGAATAAAACATGTATATAAACAGAATTATCTTAAGAAGGTAAATAATATATGGAATAATCCATGGAAGATAAAGAAATGCAGAAAAATAAATAGAGTATAGGGAAAAGATTGGGATTATTTTAAGATACTATATTAAACAGTTGGAAAAGTTTTAACTCAGGGGGAGCATTTATTGTTTTCTTTATCTAGAAAGATAACGTGAAAAAGCAAACCGTTCTAACTAAAACTATCTTAAGGAAAGTACATAAGTTTTATCATTTTGCTGAGCAGAGGAAACTTGAGAAAATAGCCGACATTAGTATATTGAGTGCTGTCAAAGTTTCGGTATTCCGTAACGCGGTTTCACGTATCGCATAAATTCGTCAAGTATATGTCCATTCTTTCGAACGTTTCAAAATGCGGAAAAATAGAAAATTATTCGAAAATAGTATACACTGACGTATAAGTAAACAATTTTTGCTGAGACTAATAAACAATCTTAAATTATTGTTTATAATTCTAAAAAAAAAAATAAGAGTGGGAATTTTGTCTGTGAAATGCATTTTTTATTTATACAAATGCTTGTTAGAAAATGAGAAAGAGTTAAGGAATGATCGCTAGAAAATAGTACATATTGTAATATTAATAAGCAAGTTAGAAATGTTTATTACAATTATGAAAAGCAAAAGGTGAAGATTTTGGTTGTGGAAAAAGTGTGTGAGTGATGGAGTCGGAATATATTGAAACTTCCTGGAAGGGAAAGATGCAACAGATTCGAAAACGGCTTCGTGCTTTGGTTAGAAACACGTTAAAGAGATATAGATCAAAGAAGAAGGGCTATACCAGATTCCTTACGGATGAGGAAAAGAGGTGATTCTATTACACGCTTGGACTGCCGATTTAATGGCCTGAAATTAAATTTATGGAGATCCTTCACCCGACAGAAATAAATTTGAAAATTTGATGGTTACAGATCGACTGAGACTAACGATCATTTTGTTTCTAAATTGAAGTTAGAATTTAAATTAACCCTGCCACAGTCTTCGCATTTCAACGTCGCGTTCTTGTTCTCGTCTAAAGGAATAGGAAATTAGTATTTTAGTCTTTATATATTTTTATAAATATCTTTTATAATCGATATTTTCTATAAATACTTTGCTTAGATATTTTTTTATAACTATTACTTTTTATAAATATTGTTATGGAAAACTTTGTCGTAAAAGAGGAGACAAGAAATTATATAATATATCTATTTCTTGTTATAATAAATATAAATATAATATATTTGTATTCTCCTAAAAACTTAAGAATTTTTTAACGATTAAAAAAAAGGACAATTGGATCGAAAATGATTCAAACGATGTATAGCTAAATTGGATTAAATCAATTTTTTTTAATATATTAAAAAATGGCCTATAATTAGAAGAAAACATAAAAAAAGAGGTAACTTAAATTTTAATAAATCTTTCATTTTAGGTGGTTGGTCACCGCGGAATACGACTTGTCCACCCGGCTTGGAATACCTTATAGCCCTTGATCGTCTGTACATACGGCAACAACTTGAACTATTGGAAGGTTAGTATTGTATCGTTCGAAACACAACATGCTGTATCTCTCTACTAAACAATGCAAATGTCCGTTGTAACAGTTGTCAATTTGTCAATGAACCAATTAAATAATTACAGTTGTTGTTGGATGGGAGACTGAGAACAAATACTTTGTAACGAATACTAATGGCCAGCCACTGTTTTATATCATGGAAGAGTCAAATATATGCGCGCGTCTGTGCCTGGGTACTCTACGTAATTGTGTATTACACGTGGACAACACCAATCACAGGGAAGTCCTACGTATGGTTCGACCCTGCAGGTGTTCAGGTTGCTGTTGCTTTTGTTGCATGCAGGTATTTCATCCTTTAATATCAATCTGAGAATACGATTGAATACGTACAATGAGTAATCATACGGATAAATAGAATTGAAGTACAATGAGTAATCATACGGATAAATAGAATTGAAGTGTTAATATTATATCTAAAATTTGATACCTGATCTTAAATAACTTTAAGTATTATAAATACTTCTCTGCAAAACTAATAATTCTGACATGTACCCTTTCGGTCGCCTACTGGAAATATACAGAATGTCCTAGTTTTTTTCCGGCCATACGTTGTCAGTATATTCTAAAGATCAAAATAAGCAAAGATTGTGATATAGCATATGTCATTGGAAGTATTATTATGATACAAAAGAGTTATAACATAAAAAGGAATACGATATACGAAATGGATGGTAACGAATATGTGTTACTATATTTACTATAAAGTATGAATAGACAACAAATATCTACATCTACATATTTATCTTAAACTTAGTATTTAAATGTTTAGCAGGAATTCATAGTAAACAATTCTATTTTAATACTACCATATGCAATGCAGAATATATTCATTCCACATGTTTCTTTGAAATAATACACCGTGACGATATATTATACAAGCTTCGTCATGAGTTAGCCAATCAGTTAACGAAGGACACGTCTGGCAAGTGCGTTACTGTAATTTATAGCGGGCAGTAGATACGGTTTGCAAAACGTACGTCTGAGTTTCTTCTCCAACATGCTGTGCACACAACGCGCAAACTTTCTTCGCACGTGCGCACCATCTGTGACGATTACCTTTGACGAAAAGTTATTCGGCACATTAGAAAAGCCGGTCACGATCGATACTCTTTGACCAGTACCGCTCGTTGAAGCCGCTTTTGGATACGTTGTTTCGGCCTCTAGTGAAGAACCTCACTCACTCGATCCCCGTAGAAGAGCTCCTGTAAATAGAACCCTTTAATACAAATACTCCTCGAACGCACAGTCGTTACAGAAGAAAGTCGAACGAATAACTTATAATACATAATAACAAATATTTTTACAGGGGTTCAAACATCTGTCACTTCATCCATTCTGATTTATAAAGAAAGATATTTTTATATTAACACATTGTACTGACAAGCAAATTTTGTATATTTTACTTTGGGAGCTGCAATAGAGTAAAATATACTAAACTGTAATATTTAATTTTTGCAAAATATTAGTATATTGTATTTGCGCATTTTTTTCTGGCAATGTTATGTAAGTCATTCACATTATTGAAAATTTGTTAGTCCATGAAATTTATCTTATTCCAATCATTTAAAAAATCTGGTAACGTGCATCACTGATGACCATGCCTGCCAACGTGTTGAAACATACTAGTTTTGTGATACTTTTTTATATTTTCAAAATTACTATTTGTAAATTTGAAAGAACTAATGTTTTGGATATAACGAGCATAACGTGGTTAATTGTAATACTTTATTTTTAAATTATTCCATTAGTTATCGCGAATGTTATTTTGTAGCTTTCATTTATGATTAAAAAGAAACACGTTTGAATTATGCATAGAGCAAGCACGCTATGCCGATTTCTGTGCATCTACCTTGCGCAACCTTGTAAAAGATAGAAACAGTCAGCATGCTGACCAAACCTTTTTTCACATTCTTTATACTCATGAATTCTTTGATTCAGATTTATTAGTAGCAACGTATGAATATTTAGCAAAACGATATTGGACGTACTTAAATATTAAAACTAGAATCAGATTTATTCCCTTCCTTCAATCATTCCTCATAGTTGTTTTGAATTTCGAAATTACCGCCATTCTTTTTCCTAAAAGGTTATATATTTAAATTATTTAATTAAATTAAATTTAATTTAATTTGCATTTGAATTTGAATTTATTTTCAGATGCTAGAGGTGTATTCTGGAGAAATGCTTCTCGGTTCTGTAATAGAAGATTGCCATATTTTTAGGCCTTCGTTTTCTATTCGCGATGCATCTGGGGAAACAGTTTTAAAGATTACGGGACCATACTTTAGATTTTGCGGAAACGCGACATATAAGGTAGAACATTAATTGTAGTATATATTAATTGTAATAATAGTTACAGAACATCTTTTTAAAGATCATTTAACTAGTATTTACATAACTCTTTTCTCCTTTCCCTCAGATAAAGTCTGCTGATGGGCTACATAGAGTTGGAGAAATTAAAAAGAAATGGAGTGGTTTTGCTACAGAAATTTTTACAGACGCTGATGATTTCAGCCTACATTTTCCTATGGATTTAGATGTTAAAATTAAAGCTGTTTTACTCGGTGCCTGTATTCTCATCGTAAGTTATCATATAGACAGATTTGTACATATATTAATATCAATAAATTTATCGATTTTACAAATATTTATGTTTTAGGATTTCATGTATTTCGAAGGAAACACCAAAAGGAACTCTATATAGAATTCGTAAAATGCTTAAAGGAATATTTACTGATCTGAAATGAATAGTTTATTGTTGTGCTCTATTATAATATAAGGTAAACAGCTTGCAATGAAGAATCACTGTTGTTGAAAGCTGTCAACTTTACCTAAACTTTTTCAGCTTAAAATTTGTCATATTTTTTATATCAAATTATTAATGAATACGTGTAATACTGTTAACAAATATGATGTACAAGTACTATTAAGCTATCAGCATCATTGCTATTTCTGTATTCAATGTTGGAACGAATTTATCGTATATTTTTATATTTGTATATATATTGCTCATCTTCCTATAAAGGGTATGTTCAGAAGTTTTCGAACAAATACGTTTTATGACTTTTATTACAAGATTTTCGCAATATTTCTAATATAACACGAACACGAATTATTAGGTTATAAGTTTTTAATTTACTTTAATGCAAATATATGTACACAGTATACAAATATTATACAGGGTATTTTTGAAATTATGATATAACCAGAAAGGAGGTGATTCCTCATGTAAAAGTAAGTTGAAAATATAGAATGAAATTTGTTCATATCTGCCTATTTCACTCAATCTGGTTAGTTGCCGTTACTTTTACTCATTTTTATGAATATCAATCGGGATTTAGTATAATTGTAACTAATATAGTTACTTTTAATGACTTATTTAATTTAATAGTTTATAAATTATTGAAAATGTCTTTGTATCACAGATAGATATTATGTACTTCCTTGACGAATTAAAGAAGCATGGACTGATGATAATATGTTAATTCCTATATCTCACATTTCATATTTTTAATTGGATGACCCCGCATTAATGAATATTCAAACTCGATTTTCTCGAAGACAGAGCTCTATACGAAAATATTTTAATTATTCATTATCATATTATTTATTATCATATTTTCGATTTAGTTCTACATAAGGAATCATCTGCTTTCTGTTTATACTACTATTTCGGAAACACTGTATATGCATAAGTTTTTATAATTGCGGGATATATATACTCTTTTTATATTTTTGTGTATTTGCTTAAGGCCATTAAATATTTAAACTGCCTTAACATTTATCAGACAAATGTAATTACTCATCATAAATAATGTTAATCTTTTTGATAAAAGACTTAATTCTGTTGTATGATTAAAAGATCTCCTAATTGTCATTTAAAGATATCAAAAGGAATCAAATTAAATAAAGAAGGACAATTATTGTGTATGTTCTTTATTCGTGTTTTAAATTCACATCTTCATACATCTGATAGTGGAGCTGTTACCGCCTCAGCTGCAGCACATAGTATGCTATATTTGTCGCAGATGTTCTTGGTTTTAGTAAAAAATGAGAATGGAAAAACAATATGTGTGTAACATCCTTTCCTACACACGTTAGAAAACGGCCACCGAGATGCTGCAGATATTGCACTCGTTGCGTTTTTTTAACACATCAAGGACCGGATTCACGCGCTAAATTTAGGTTTCAAAATGGAGACTTCACACTTCTTTGTCATATCTTCCAGTTTTTTAACGCTCGAGAATCTTCTCTTATTATTTTTCGCAATTTTTATAAAAAGAAAGATAATAAAATTTATACGCACACTAAACTGTCGCAATGATTGAGCGTAAATTCTTCCACTTTTGGCGAAAGATGAGATAATATTAATTTTAAAACATAAAAGGTTGTTAAAGCCAATACTTTCAAAAGAGTTTTGACAGTTCTCAAAATGGCGGCAGTTCAGATGTAGAATTACATAATTAAATCCAGATATTGTAATACTCTCGACAAAACGTTTCTTGCCTTTTTTTCATCCATACAAATTCGTCTTTTATATTGATATCAAACGACGCGACTTATTTCGTCGAAAATAGGGTCAAAAAGGATCGATTTCTCGTATGGAACACCGTACAAAAATCCAGGGCGTCCTCAACGTGTTAAGCAAAAGGTCTCACGACCCGTTTGTAGTTTTCGATCAATGTAAACGTCATACATAACGATACATCTTGTTTTTTTCCTCGTCATTAGACATTATTACAAATGTTGAATTATTTCCATCGCGAGACAACATGGTGCAGATACAACGATACTTCCGGTTCATAGTGGTAGAAAGAGAAAAGCAAAAGGTTCGAGGCAAAACGAAGAAAGGAATGATAGAGAAAATGAAAGAATACTGCGTGTATTTTTTCTACATGCTGGATATTACATGTCCTTAGAAAAAAAAGAAAGAAGAAAACAGGGTGAAATAAAATTAAAATACTGTTAAAGATATAATATAATGCGTATTATATAGAACTTATAATACAAGCTTTTTCTTCTCTTTTCCATTTTCTTTTTGTTCGTACGGATTGATACAAAGGAACTTGAGTCAACGTAAGAGACAATAATATAATAATAATAATAATAATAATAATATAACGGTAATAATATTAATTAATAATAATAATAGTAATCATATCGCGTGTGTAAAGAGGGAGGTGGAGACCGTAGAGACGTGCAAAAGTTCACCGTTCACGACAATTCTAGATATTTTTTCAAAAATTTAGGATATTTAAGATTCGATCCTTAGATTTTGACTAGGCTAGCTAGAGTTTTATAGAATCAATTTTTATCGCGAACGACGCTTACATCGTCTCCGTTTGGAACTCTAAGAACGCGCTTTATAGCTGCGTGAAGAGATCTTAGCACATCGAGGACCAAAACCATATTATACCACCATTATTATACCACGTGACAAAAAGCGTGGATCAGAAATCCTAGAAATGCCCCATTGTCTTTTAGAAATTGTTTCTTTTTTTAGGATATCCTCCTATTATTCTTTAATTTCCTTCCTCACGTTTGAAAACGTGAACAAACTATAATACATTTTTATCTTTCTCTTCGATATACGCGTTTCTTTCAGTTTATGCGGGAAACAGTATGGAAATTTCTTAAAGATGTTTGAATTTCGTTTTCGTTTTCCGAAGGAAAGGAGATCCTCGATGTATCAAGAACGTCTAAAGGGCGAATAAAAGAGGGAAATGATCGCGTGGTTGCTTTTTTCTGGCGCGCTGTTTAAAGTTCTTTCTCGAGCTTGATCAGCTCGGCGATTCCATCGTGCATCTCCTTCACAGCCTGATACTCGGTCAGACCGAGACGTCGTTTGTTGGAAATGTCGTAGATACCACCCTCGGCCTCGGTGTGCTCTCCGCGAGTACCACGGACCTGGAGATTGAACTTTCCAGCAATTTCTTCAAGCTTCTCCCTGTTAGCGGCCAATTTAGGCAGTTTGATGTGTACAGAGGCACGGACAGTAGTACCTAAGTTGGTAGGGCAGAAGGTCAAGAAACCAAGACGGTCGTGGTGGGAGAAAGGAAGTCGTTTTTCGATCTCGTTCACGGCGCTCACCAGACGACGGTAGACCTTCAAGGAAAAGAATGTTAATTACTTAACTTGAAAGGCTATAGACTTTTTTATTCCTACGATCATTGATATAGTCATTAGATTGCGGATATTTGTTTAATCATACTTCATTTAATTATTTTTTGTACCTGTCCAAGATCACCGCCCATCTGCATGGAAATGATACGGAGATGATCTTCCTCGTTGCACCAGACCAAGAAGGTCTTGGCATCGTTGTGGTAGATACCACGGCCAGTGGGCCAGAAGCGGCAAGCATTGGCAGCTTGCAAGAAGCGATCACCCTCCTTGAACAGGAAGTGGTCGTCGATCAGTTTCTGCTGAACTTCTTTGCTCATACCAGTTAGAGGATAGAAAGTTCCCTTGAGTTCGCCCTCTAAGCCAGACAGAGTGCTAGAGACTTTTTCTTCCATTTCTTTGTACTGAGCTTCAGTCAGGCAGGGGTTGAATGGATAGCCTTCCAGAGAACGGCCGCATCTTACACGGGTGGAGACGATGAACTCACCCTGGGAAGAATAAAGGATTAATCAATACTTTATATTTATTAAATTCTTGAGAGGAATGGTTATCTTAGAAGTAGCCTAGGAATCATTCTTCCACTGCTACTGGACGAGTATGAATTTATTATAATTATAGTTTTATAGTTATTACCGAATAAAAATAAATTTGCAATAATATTTGCTATATTAATCTTAATCTTGTATGTTATAATAAATACTGTGCGTTTCATTGCATCTAAACTACAATCTAACTCAATACTAACAGCTGGGTCAAGGTTGCCAAGGCTATCGACGTCTCCAAAGTCTTTTGGTGGATGCTTGTCAGTCTTCTTGAAGCCACCATGGTAGTCTTCAATGATGGGATCGAAGAGGTCAGCAAAAACTGTGTAAGAATCAGCATCAGGCGCGTAGATACCGACACCAGAGTCCAGATTCTCCACACCAGACTGGATCACATCAAGGAGGGTGGATCCAAAGGAAGTCTTCTTTGTCTTCAGTTGATCGAAGACCTCTTTGGACAGATACTTCTTCAGCAGAGATTTGCTGTCAGAGCCAGCCACTTTGGAGAAGCCAGCTTCCAGTTTGTCCAAAACTGCCTGGTCAACCATATTGCTATTTTTCTTGCTATAAACAATTAAATTACACTATAAATTAAGTATTAAGAACATACGATATGGAAAATAATTTTTAAAACAATTTGAACATTTTTTTAACGTTCTTGACTACTTTTAAAAATATAGTAGATTGAACCTAGAAAATTTGTTCAAATTAATCAATACAAGAACAAGACAGTAAGATAGTAAAATCACGAATGCAAAATGTAAAGTAATGCAATGGATCTACAAACAGATTTTTACACTTATAAGATAACCGTATTTTACATGAAGCAAAAGAATATCAAATAGATTAATAGGACCAGGAGAATTAGTCTTTCCTTCTTTGTTATTCGATACATAATGTTTTCCACTTCAATGATAGATTGGAAATCAATTATAGCGTAGACGGGACTTTTGTAACAAGGTCGTTTAATTTCTTATCAGTGTCTCTTATCGTGAAAAATTACGTGTTTATTTGCACGTATTATTCGTACCAGATCGTCTACGATAGTCATAACTGTCTGCTATATTACGATATACGCGATAGTACAATGGAATATATTTCGAGATTTTAGAAAATCCGTTGTATCGATATGCATACATAGTATCTGCCTTGTATAAAAATTGGTTTAACAGTCGCATTTTTATGCACATATCATAAATGTAGAAGCTTTTTGAAATTGGTGATAAGCAGCAAGATAGCCAGTGCAAATATTGAAGTTCTTAATTGCGGTGAAACAGAATTTAACTTTGAATATTTGCGATGAAGTATACTCTTTATTTCCCTCTTTTTTATTAAATATATTTTGCTAATTGATACTTAACAAAAATTGTATTGTAATTAATACATTTAAAATATATGAATATAATATATCTAAACAATTCTATCTATTATTTCTAAAAGGTATTTGTATATTATACTATAATGAATGAGTTACAACCACTAACACATTCTTTACATTCCACTATTCATATGTGCAGATATAATAATCTCAAGCTAATTACGTCTAATTTTTTCTTCTGGAATTAATTCAAACAAACTGTTTAAAGTAATAAACGTAACTTATCAAAACACGTTGTTTACTAATATTTAAAAATTTAATGTTAAATAATGTTATAGAATAAAAAGTGCGCTAATAAACTATAAACAATTTTTATTACAACCTAATGTTCTATAAAAATTAAATATTATGGTGTACTATTGAAATATTAACGCGTTAACGCAATGTTTTACTTCATTTTTTGTTCAACCAATTTACATCATACAATCCTGTTCTTTTTTAACATTGCGACTACGAAAAAGATTCAATGCATTTTTCGTATCTTAATAATGATATATAAATTATTTTCATTTTCTTTTTTTTTTATTCTTTAGTTTTTACGTACTATGTACTATTTCACTATTCTGTCCTTAATTTGTTAATAAAAATAAATAATATAAAAATATTTATGCAACTTCTACGAATTTAATTAAACAAACGAAAAGGAGTAAGATATTAGATAAAGGTACTTTGGATATTTTGTATATTTCTGCCTATTATATATATATTCTATGAATTTTTGCATATTTAAATTTCTCATAAACGCATAAAAATCCATAGTCTACACATTATCCATTCCTAAAACACCCCCCACTATTCTCATCATTTTCCTTTGAGACACCTTGTATGTTGTACATAACCCATATAACTTTTACGTAACATCACCCTCATCGTAATGCAACTTTCACAACCCTCTTGCAACTCCATGATTACAAAACAATCTCATCGACGATGACGATGCTTCAACAAATTTCCCCATACACGCTCTATATACTAATTATTGTAACCATAATTAATTACAAGTTTTCTAACTATCACGAAACATCTGATGAGTAACAATAAGAAAATATAGAAAAATATAAAAGAAACATTTATTAAAATGTCAGTCGAATCCTCAAAACATACTCAAAACTCATCAATGATAACGATACTTCAACAAAGAATGATAGTCGGAAAGTGGCAAAGTATCCCTTCAAGCACATACAAAATTCTAGTAAGACATCATTCTATAAGTCCTAATTGTATCATAAAAAGTACAATTACTTATGGCAAAAAAATATGAATTGGAACTTTCTGATTTCAAATGATCACAACTTGGAAATGTAAAAAAAATGTAAAAGTTCAAACGCTATTTTACAAAGAAAAGTTGATACTAATATTGTTACTTAATAACAATAACACGCGACAAATTAAGGTAAAACATTACAATATAAATGTCCTATGAAACATGTTTGTTATTATATTATAACTTACTTCGAAAACAAATGGAATGTATTGAATACGAAGAGTTATTGTTACGTTTCATCCTTCTCTTCTTCGGATGATAGTTCTTCAATAAAATCATCGTTAACGACGAAGTATACAATGTGTGATGCCTTGTTAGAATATTAGGTGCCTGAAGGGATACAAATTTGTCACTTTTTCGCCATTTTTCTTCTCCCATATAAGCTCTACGAGGTTATTTCAATCATAATAAATCACAAGTTTTCTAACTATCATGAAACATCTAATAATTAACAATATGGCGATGTACAAACAATAAGGAAACGTACAAAAGTATGAAAGAAAAATTTGTTAGAAGTCAACCGAATATCCTTGGCGCTACTCACCAAGTTCCAAATAGTTTAATAGTTTGTCGGGAGATGGGATTAGCAAAGAGTCGAGCCAATGGTCTCACAAAGGTATCCTTTGATGCGGAGAGGGCTTTAAGGAGTTTAAACGAGCCTGACATCGAGAATTCCAATAGCAACAGCTGTCTTGTCGGATCTCATGCACTTTTCTATTGCGCTAGCTCGTGAATCGAAAGGGCTCATCGTTACTCGTGTTTGTTAGGTTAGAATCGAATGAGGATAGGGCGCGTTCTCGAAACATGGCGTCGATTTTATACATGAATATGGGAACGAATATATACAAAACATAGTTCAAGCAGTTATAATAAAGCAGTAATACAGAGAATACCATTAGGCATTAGGTGTTTAATAATTTTTATGAATTAAAACACTGAAAACGTCCATCGTTTATGAAAAAATTGAGATAATAATACGATAAATAATGATACATCGTTAAGGAGATAAGATTGTGACATAAGAGGATATTATATTAACAAAGTGTATTTCCTTATTAATGTTATGACTGTATTGCAAGGTGTCAGATATATTGCTCAAAATAATAAAACATTTGAAATCACGATAAAGCAACTATTTTATACTTTATCATTTTTAAAAACATAGAGTTGCTCAGATTAATTATTTCGTGCAAAATTGCAAAATGTACCTATTACACGATTAGTGACGTAGGCGTGACTCGTCGTTGGTGCACATTTTGAAACACATTTTGATACACATAATATTTCGCTCGAACTTTTCTTCATAATAATAGTGGCAGATTATATTTGGATTAAATACAAAATTCACGTGATTCTTCATCATCAGATACTGATATAAGGGGATAATGATACTACTTGAAATAAGAAATTCATTATCAATATACTTAATGGTATTTCAACGTTTGTTTATAAGAATCTGTAAATCTCATATTACATGTATGTGTATCTATGCTCATAGAATTTTATTTGTAATCGCGATATTCTACATCTCTTAGATAATAATATGGATTAATCGCTGTACAATAATCACATTTAATCTTGAGTGATATTTTTATATAAAATAAAACAATTCTTTCAATTCTCAAATTACTCCTCTTCCGTGTTTTTATTTCACAAAACTGAGGAATTCCAACCTCGTCCAATTTCCACAATAATTACTAATAACTTCTACTTTATTTTTAAAAATGAAAAATCTCACAATCGCAAGCTAAATGTTTCTCCTTTTTCAGATCATTTTCAATTATATTCGCTCATTCGAATTCACTTTCTTATTGCTGCAAAAAATTGCATAAAAGAGAGAAAGAGAAAATAACAATAAATTAACGGAATCCTTCTGCCTTTTTATTCGAGAACAGTGGTAAGCTGTGGTGTTTTTGTTCTTACTGTAATAGAGCAGATTTCAAGGTAAATTTAAAAAAATAGCATTTGCAACACCATTATTTCCCTCTGCCTTACGATTTATAAAATTAATCGATGTAGCTCCTGTTTAATGATAATTGCAGAATTTGTATTGCTCAACCCTTCGGTTGAAATGTAAAATAGAGAAAGTTCGAGCGAGACTGCAGATATTCGGACAGATGGTGGCTTTTTAACCGAGTCGAAACACTGCTTGTGCCAACCAGCAATACGTACTCGTCCTCGACGTTCGTTTCATCCGACTCGCATATGCCCAGCGACGTGCATACGCCCATTGTCGACGATTATGCGCCGATTATGCCTCGATTATCGCCCCGGGTTATGCGTCTATTTATAAGCGACACGAACAGTTAACGGTCGATCCTCTCTTTCTCTTATGAAACCGTGCATCCGTCGACGACGACGACCACGAGACGATGAGAAGGAAGAACTCAGCCAGACGCTAATCACAACGATGTCACTCGACGTCGACCAGGATTAGGATAACGCGATCCCATCGCGTCTCCAAAGCTTCGCCTCTCTGTTTTTCCCCCGCTATGTGAAAACAGATTCTCAGACACGAGATTTTTCTTCTCTTCCGTATTTCTTCTTCAAACGAGATTTTACGACACCGAGGGATTTTATGGCGAATTAACCATTTTAGTGATTGAGAATTGAGTGACGATTTTTGTGCTTGAATTTTTAGTGCGACACTGCGTGTTCTCTCATATTTCCTTCAGTGGTTTCATATTTTCTTGGACTCATGTTCTTTATTGATATCGCTATAATTTCTATAGCTGTTTTTTATCTATGCGGTAATATCGATCGATTGAAAAGCATCTGCTGGATGATGTGCGTCTTTGGTAATAAATGATAAGTGATTATTATATTTGGAAGATGCTATCAAAAGACTTCTACAAAAGCATTTCATCGTCAGGAGTAATATGAAAGTTTGATAAATCTAGAGATTTGTATATTTTATATTGACTGTTTTGTTTAAATATATACGTAGAAGAAGGAGACGCTGTCTAATAAAAATTAACGATTGTTACCACAGTAATATAATAAACCTAGATACGATTTCAATCGATCATTAATCTTCCATCGATTCAATAAAAAAAAAAAAAAAATTACGAATGATAATGGATGATAAGATAAGGTGCTAAACAACAGACATTTTAACTTACGATCTTAATCAACATTTATATATATTTATAGATATTTTAGAAAAGTGAAGAAATCCCTTTCGTAAATTGTGTTGATCAAAACATTATACACGTAAATTTTATATTATTCCACAAGCTACCGATCTGCAATTCTGTTCTAAACAAATAATTTAAAAGATTGAAATATTGCACGTCCATTTTTTTTAAATACACCGTGATATTAAAAAAAAAAAGGGAGAATTGAGAATATAAAAATGAAAATTAATTTCGGTCACTAATATAAGAAATAATTATACGTTAATAGTTAATTTATTAAATCTTCATAAATACACAAAAGTAATTTTACTCGTATATTCTGAGATAGTTAACGGACAGATCCACGTTGATTAAGACTACTCAATTAATTATAATTAATAATTACATTCTTGAAACATCTTTTTTAATAGTCTGTACACATATTTATTTATACTCTCATATATGCCAGTGGAAATGACTTGCACTCTTATGTTGTCAGATAATATCTTTACTCATACCAAGTCCGATCAATTGTTGTCTTAAGTTTCCTTGTGATATTTTACGAATACGACGGACAACAGCAAACGATAAGGATCAAATAATGATCTGACAGTATTTTTTAATTTATCTCATCACGATATCTTTATTGAAATAGATTGAGATACTTATTATACCAATTAAACTTACACTTAGTCATTACTAATTTCAATCAAAGTTTCTTACATTTATCGTGTGGCTAATTAACAGAAAGAAGTGTTTCCTTGCTCTGAAAAAATTGGAGATTCTTGTCCTCGACAGGTAAATAGAATTTATAGCAAAATCTAGTACGATTTCGACATTCTAAATATTTTTTCTAAAAATTCTAATCATTCTAAAAATTTAGAATATTTTCGTTAGGGCGTAACTCAGTCAAAAAAATTATTTTAAATATTACACAGAAACGTTATCAAAGAATTGTTTAAATTGAAGAATAAAAAATAAAATAAAAATTAAAAAGTGGGAAAAAGATGTTTTAAACGTTTTCCACCGAGCGCATTCTCCTTCTCATTGTAAATAGATGGAAAATTCGTTTTCACAAAATAATTAATGGAATCTATAATAAAATTTATTGTTCTTTTAAATTGCTAAATATTTTATTATCATTCTGTTATTTTATAAATTAAAAAAGAATATTGTCACTGGAGCATAATTCGTAGAAAATAATACTTTAAATTTTAAACATTAGCAATTCCTAAAAAAATATTTTTACTGAATGAAACAGTATTCTACAAATTGCAATAAAATATTACCACCGAGCTCTTTAGTCATTCCTCGTAAATCGGAAAAAAGTGGGAGAATTAAAAATTGCAAAAAAAAAAGCCTTTGAAATATTTTCCAGCGAGCATATTTCATTCGGAAAGTGTAACAACGGTAACAAGGTAGGCGAAGTGAACATAGGCCGATATATCGTGCGAAATGCAAATAAAATTTTTCAGTCGACCTGTTTCTCGTCCACGCCCCTGCGTAAGGGCAGAGGGTTAACCCTTTTGTGTGAACCAACAGGGGTAGTCCCTACCCCACTATAAACGTCGGCTACACACTCGACCAAGCTCCTTTATAAGGAACTTAAGAGAACGTCCAAACAACACATTTAATTCTAAACCAATAGAATGAAATAAAAAAAGGTAGAAAAAAAAAGTTCCCATTTAATATTTCTCTGAGAAACAACACAACGCTAATTAATAAAAATAAGTTTTTCTTATGATCCAGTATCGAGTAAATGAATAACTATACACTAATTATGGACATAGATAAATGGAAAAGCAGTTTCTAATTAATTTGACATTGGCGAATGAAACTGCTCCCTAACTCTTAGAGTCTAAGATAATAGACGCTAAAAGTTTCAGTCGAGAGGGATCTTTGACCTGTACATCAAACTTCGGAGGACATAAACTCTGTTGACGGTTCGATACTTAAAGTGTGGGAAACACGAAGGATAATGAAGTCCTGAGTAACTTGTAAGCAAGGTTTAACGATCGAGCGATGGGAACTTCGATGGTTTGCTGACGAATAACTCGAATTAAATCTGTTTTTTTTTTTTTTTTCATAATACCGATACTACGAGTTTTATACGTAAAGCTTGTGTTTTTACACGACAAGTGATATTTTAGTCTTATATCTTGCACTCATATTTTTTGGAGATTTTTTTTTTGAAATAATTTTGAGTTTGTCTTATGTTATTATTAAATGGGGAAAATGTATTTTGTATTTATACTTGTTACCGATTTGTTTTTAGAGATTTTTCAAACCAGCCCTGGTTCCTTTTCATCTTGCTACTGAATAGACAGATTGTATTCTGTTTTACATATTCTTTTTAGTTTCTATCTCTGCCTCTACTTCGTGTATTCATACTACTGAATAGATGCAGTATGTTTTATTTTACCAATATTTGTAGAAGTCTTTTAAAAAGATCCTGGTTATCCTTTATAACGCTATTCAATAGATAGGGTGCATTTTACTTTGACGATTCTTTTTCAAATATTTGTGACCCATTCAGTACCAAATTTTTTTTTTTTATAATCTGAGAAAAATTTGTTCTAAATAATTATTAAGAATAAAGTCGTATCTCTTTTATGTCTCTGTAAGACTTTGACAGAACGTATTAAAATACCATTCCTTGTGTTAATAAAATTAAAAAGAAACAATAGAAATATCTCTCCCCAATAAGATCACAATTTTCCCATACATAATAACTACACACTTCTAGATGACTCACTCGAGTCTTCGATGCATCAATTACGAATTCCATGAATGTCTGATCTGACGTCCTGCTACGTCACTAGGCGGGCACCGAGCCAAGTGACGTCACCGATGAACCCCTAAACCGACTCACACACATAATACAGCATTCTCCCAAAAAACCTAAAAACCCCAAATAATCTATCTTAAAATTTTTTATCCAACAACAATACATACGCAACGGACCCAAAAAAAAATACTCATACAAATGTACACATAATCCATCATAATATACCTTTCTCACAAAAGATCAAACAAATCTTAAAAGTAATCGTTCTTACAAATTGCTCGCCGTAAATATTCAAGGAATACGTACTCGTCGTTCGACGTGGTATCCTTAGAGGTACATCCGCCCATGACGACGACGACGACGACAACGATGACGACGCCCCGGCGAGAGAGACAGCGAGCGAGAAACTGACAGAGAGCGGTGAACCTCGTGTGTTCACCTCTCGATAATCGAACTTCACCTCTTCACCACGTTTCTCCTTCCCCAACGTCCTGTAGGAGGATCTTCGAGACCGGAAGTTCACGGGGGGGAACAAGAGAGGGTGTGGGTGGCGGCACACTTCCTCGACGAGGCAAGATGGACGGAAAACGAACGCGTGTTATACACGGGACACGCTATACTTGTGTATGTAGCGTGTACTTCGAAGCACTTCCGGTTGTCCTTGGCGTCGACGGGGGGTAGTCACCCCTGGCAGAGAGTCAAAGGTCCTGTGTCTTGCCGATCGTTGTCCCCTTTCACGGGATTATCCGTCGAAATATTCTTCTTCTCGCGAATAAACTTTCTAATGATGGTTTAAAAAAGCCGAGAAGTCGATTGTCAGTCTCTTCCCCTCTTTCTTTCCAATTTTTATTTTCGTTAACATCACCGGGCAATTTAGTTAGAGAATTATAAATCGCAACTAGTAGTAAATGATTCACTGGATACTGTTATATATTATGTAAATAATAATGTTGTATATATAATTATTTATATATAAATATTACTCTTTAAATGATAGGTTATTTTAATACTTCCGTCGATTTAGATTAGTGAACACATAAATTCTCTAACTGTTCTTGAACGGTGCAGTTCCGGTCACACTGGCTGACTAGCGTAGTACGGAAGGCGCTGACAGAATCGTACACCGGCTACGGTCGATTGGAAAATTGATTATTCGCGCTGGTACGCGATCCTCGATCGTAAAGAATTCGTATTAGAGTTAGAATCGGTCGTGGGAGATAAGGAACGTTTGAGAACCGGTAAGAAGGAAAAATCGGCGAATGGGCGTCTGTTACTGGTAGCAATCGCGATCAATGCGTCTACACTCTATTATTATGTCTTTCCTGGTCGCGGGTGAAAATGAAAGCGGATTGCGTGTGTCCCGGGGAACCCTGACGGCCGTCAATCGATATCGAGTACGCAAACGTGAAGAAATTCTCGCGACTTCCGGTTGTAAAACTTCGCGATCCTTTTTAGGACGTATATCGTTCATATAACGCGCCAAAAAATATTGCAGTATAAAAATGTAATAAATAGATGGTAAAATAATAATTTACTATTATGTAAGAAGATATTGAAAAGGATTAGCCAGTGCAATCGATGTATGGTCTCTTACTCACCGTCTCGAAAGAAGGAAAGAGAACGATCAGAGAGCGCGGTTCGGCGAGAAAAATCCTCGCAAAAAGAACGCCTTCTAAAAATTAGTCACAGTCGTTAGGAATGTGCGTATATGGTCGTTGTTCCTTCGAAGGTAGATAGTGTCTTTTTTATACGAGAGAAGTATCCTTTTCGCTGGTACTTTATCTCTCTGTTCGCGTGTCCTTCGAACGGTCTGTCTCCTGCGTTGTCCTGTGCGTACGTATTATATATGTGTGCGTTTTGTCGAGATGGTCGCGCGCTCGCGCTCTTCTATATAATATGTATATACACGTTAAGTGTGTGCGTTTTGTAACGTATCCAATTATCGTGTCGCGGAATAGAACGATAATACTTTGGGCGCGCGTCGAACTTGCGAAAAATTCTCGGCGTGTCGCGTGTGATGTGAACACTACAGTCTCTACGCTATCACTAAGCAGGAGGCATTTCTGCGTGCCGTGATCTCTCTCTGTCTCGCTCCCTCGCTATCTGTCTCGCTCACTACCTCCCTCTCCCTCACTAGCTATGTCCTTGTCTTTTCAGACTACTATTCTCTCTCTTTCTCTCTCCGCGACTCTCCGTCCCTTTCTTCCTTTCGTCCACACGAATCTCCGCTTGCCCTCTCTTTTTACTCCTGTCACTCTGTCATTACTTCGCTCCTTCTCTCCCCTTAAACGACTTTCCCCCTTTTCGCGAATTCACGCTCCTCCTCTCTCTCTTTTTCCCGCTTTTTCCCATCGGATCCACTTTTATTTTCCTCTTCTAAAGCCATCTCTGTTTTTTCCCGGTTCCACGGTGCTCCTCTGTCCCTTTTGTTCTCGCTCGCTGCATCTCTCGCTTCTCTTCGCTCGTGATCGTCTCTCCTTTTTGAACCTACCACTCGTGGCGCTAGTTGTCCTCGTCTCACTCGCTACGTATAGCGCTCTCTCTTGCACGCTACTCACTTCAGGGTGGGGCACACCGGCGTCCAGCACAGAAGGATACCCGGTCGATAGCACGCACCTACACCTACACCAGCCAGCAGCCTCCCGTGTTACGTATGCGTGGAAAATCACGCATACGCGTTTAACTCATTTGTACAGACGAGAAACTATACGCGTAGACATAGAATGTGTCAGAATGGCAGTTTTCGGCCCTGCTTAAAAACGTATGACGTTCAATGTAACACCGCAATGCGTTTTAAACTTAAGTATGTTGGTATTAATTCAGATGTATACAAACGTATTTGTAATATCTTCCTTTGTTCTTTCTTTGGAATCTATGTTGAGTGTGTTAATTAAATGTTTTACTACTGTTAACTACTTTTAATACAAAGCAATTTTTGGAAATCGATGTTTAAAGTTAGGTAGTTTGCAATATTCCTTCTGAAAGGGTAGTAGACATGTCTCGGTTAACCCTTTTATAGGCAATGGGATTTATATACTTTTCCCACCAACTAAAGTCAAACGTGTAGGCAATATGAAAATGTATTCCCGTTATGAAAGTGTGTTACCATAGAAAACTGAAACTCTACAAATAACCACAGAGAAATTAAGATCAAATTTTATTAAATATTTGTTTTATATTAAATCTTGATTTAATAAAATGTATCCAATATAGTCGATGGGAATCACACTGGCCTCTTATCCCCCTATTTGCAAAGCGCCATACAAAACAAAAATGAATATAAAAATTTATAAAAATAAAAATTTATATTTTATAAAAATGAATATTATTGCTGTACTAAAATAAATCTGTATTCGCTTTAATATGCTCTGTATCAACATTTTTGCTTTTTGAGAAAAATTTAAGTTGTGTCCACGATAGAATTACATAAATGTGTCTACATAGACAATGAATCTAGTCGATAATGTCAATCCCATTGATTTTTCTTTTACGATTTCGAGACGCGTTTCCATGATGTCTATAGCAAGCGCTACTTTCTAAATTTTTCGCGGAGATCGGGAAACGACGGAGAACCGGTGTATCGAGAAATTCTGGATCGAGCTGAGCCAGTCGAATTCAGCGAAACTTCACCCGAGAACAAAAAAAGAGGAGCGACACTCGGTCACGTTTACTCGACCAATTTGCTCTCTGCATATTAATCTTTCGTAACACTTCGATTTTCGCATGAGCACGACGTAATCGAAATTAAAGATTAACATATCGGAAAGTTACATTAATCCTAACAACTATCAGCCTGACAAAATGACGAATTTCACATCTTTATCTTTAAAACTATTAAAATCATGTTAAGTATTTGACAAAATTAATATTGTTCTTTAGCGAGCTAGAAATATTTGCCTATTTTTATCATACTACTTTAATTGTAATACAGTTACAATAATCTATAATTCTTCTTTGTTATTTCTAAATTTATTAATATATTATCTCAAATGATTTCAAATATTCTCAATAAAAAGTGAAACTCAAATATACATCTACTATTTTATTAAAATAAATTGAAACATCAAAGTACAAAAATACAGTAGCGATCAAAGAATAATTTATAAAAAGCGATAGTACCGTTCTATACAGGCTCCTAAATGCATCATATAGAATAAACAGCGAAGAATCTCCTTGTATATTTTAAAGAGCAGACGAGACTCTATTCCCTGGAATTTAATATTCGTCTCTCGTTACATATATGAGACTCAAATTACTTTAGGCAAGTACATTATGAACGTGTGCACGTATCACGATGAACAGAGCGACGAAAACCGATAATACAGGGGAACCTAATAAATGGTTCGACGTTTACTCGGGCCAACTACTCAGAAGCTGATGGCAGATTATGAACGCGTGAAAAACTCATGCACGCGTATTATATCGTGTTTCGTGAAATTGCTTTCATGAAGTCATAAACGCCAAGGAAAGTATAACTCATTCAATTATTGACATAATTTTGGTATAAAGGCGTCTTCTAATTGTTATATATACAGGGTGCTTGGTAACTGGTGGTACAAGCGGAAAGGGGGTGATTCTACGCGAAAAAAGAAGTCGAAAATATAGAATAAAAAATTTTCGTTCGAGGCTTTGTTTTCGAGAAAATCGACTTTGAATTTTCGCTCGGTACGCGTGCACTTTATCGCGTCTCGTTATAACCGATCTCACTGTAGATCGTTGTTTCGATGGAAAAATGAAAAAAAAAGAAAAAATTTTATTCTACATTTTCGACTTCTTTTTTCGCGTAGAATCACCCCCCACCCCCCTTTCCCTTTGTACCACCAGTTACCAACCACCCTGTATATCATATAAAGTCAATTTAAATTTACTGTATAAATCTAACAGTTCTTTCCAAATTTTCTACTAGACATATGTATTTTCTGCTAAATATATTTTCCAACATTCTCAAAAAAAAAAAAAAAAAAAAAAAACTCTGAATTTCAAGGAACTTCTTTCTAAACTCATATCTATACTTTAATAGATCAGCAAAATTCTAGAATTTTATCTCGATCTACTTCCCACGATCTCTATACCTATTTCCAATTAAATAATAACTCTGAAACATATCTGAATCCCCTAACACACCATCGTTCCCATTGCAGAGGCTGTTTAATCATGATCGAAGCTGACTAACAGTGAATAAAATACCGCAACGAGGGGTCGTCCGCCAAGAGTGGAGAATCGAGTCAAGGTGCATCATCTCCCATTGCGTGCCATGTCTCTGTGCGAATACGCAATTTCACAGGGCGGAGAGGGATGCGGATTACCCGCTAGTAAGTGCATGATTATCCTACATGAGGAACACGACCTCGTGCAATAATGGAGGTGTGAACGATCGTAAGATGTCATTTTCTTCATTCACTTGTGTAATATTATGCATGCACTGGTACCTATACGTCACAAGTGCGCGCATACATTCTACGGTGACGAGCTTGTGAATGAAAGCGGGTTAAAAAGCGCATTCACTATGAACGTGTGTACTAAATATGTACCATGAGCTTCTCTAGCGCGTATCGTGGTTACGCTGTATTGTTCGCGATCCTTGTAATTCTGTAGAGTAAATTAGTTGGTTGTTCAAAGAGAGATCATTTTTTAAGACAAATAATGTCTTGTTTGTTAAAATTAATTATTTGGTAATGTCAATCGTTGGCTAATATAAATTATATTCTTCAATGTTTTATTGATATTATAGTTTTAGTATTAGCTATAAGTAGACTGCTGACTCTCTCCTTAGTTCGAGTTTGATTAATTCTTTAATGATCTTTTTATGATGTTTTTATTTGGTAGCGTCAATCGTAGGATAATATAAATTACGTTGTTCATAGCTTCATTGGTGTTAATTACATTTGCTTATAAGCAGACTGCGGACTTTCTCTTTACACTGACTTTGATTAATTCTCTGATGAGTCTTTCACGATTCTAAGACAAACCTATTCTCAGAGTTTCACACCTGTCGCACGCACATTCCTGCCACGTGCTGTCAAATTTCCACGTGTATTCTCGGAACTGATCCTTATTCGTACGTGACAATCGAGCTTAAACAGCCGCTTGATTACCGGTTGTCTGTTCTATTATTCTAACAACAGATAAATAATAATGATGTTGAATATATTTGAAATATGAAACTGGATGATAACATAGAAAGTCGACACAGTCATACTAAATCATTTACAATGAGAATACCTTTGTCTATTTTTGGAAAATTTAGAGGAAACTGAATTTTACTTCAGAGGAGAAGCTTCATTAAGAAATCTTGAATTTCGTGCCTCTGAATTCCTACTTTTATGGAAAAATAGCTTGACACATTTAACGTAACGAATAAATGTATAATCCAATACAGGCAGCGATAAGAATCTGAAAATGTTTTCAAACTTTTTGAAAGCCTAGCGTAGTAAAAAAAGTTAGGCCTCGATCCAAAGGACCTAATTTGCGTAAAGTTTGGGTCGATACAGAAGAATATCAATTATGAATTTACAAATACATCCAAAGATGAGTCTTAACGTAACAAATTAATATAAATATAAAACACCTAAAACAGCACAGAAAAATGAATATAAAATTTTGTCTATTTTCTTCGTCTTTCCTCTTGAATACACCACAAAAGACATTTTACCTCAAACATGTTAAAAGTCTTCAATTAATTTTCAGTGCTTATATCTCTCAATACTGTAACATAGAAATTTCATCCCCTGAAACCTAGAACCACTGATGCAATTTAAAATACAAACTCGAATCAAACGCGATGAAAGCAAAGAGTAACGACTCGTCTTTTGGCTGCCCTTTCGAAGTTTTTTGCGCTAGCCTGAAAAGCCTGGACGAAGATGAAAGAACGACGAAGGGTGCGAACAGAAGCGCAACATGCAGCCCAGAGTAAACGTGGATACTTTGTTTTCATTGTTTCGACTTGTTGGCCGACTTGCGGCCACTTGTATCCTCGCCCTAGGCCCTGTGTAATTTTATCTTCTCTTTTTTTTTTTTTTTTTGTTTCTCCATCGAGGAACCCGTGATCACCTCAACGGATCTTTTTGATTAATTTACTGTCAAGAGCATCAATTAAACATCGAGCAACCCTTCTGTGCCGGTCACTGAATGTTTTCTGTTCTTTTGAGGCATTTCGAGGCAAATCGGGCAACAGGAGAATTATTGGGGATAAGATGCGTATGAATAGAAAATTTAATTAACGTGAAGATAAGATGCGTAGACTTTGATATTTGAGCCGAGTTTTGAGCTAAAGTTTTGATCTGATTGAAATCGTTTTATACTTAAATTGAGTAACGAATTGTGTGAAAAATACACATATTTTTATTAGTGGATTCATTATCTTTTAAGTGCTTGAGTAATCGAGGTACTTAGTTAAATTGCTTAAAAATTTGTTTAATGTAAAAGAATTTATCGGGAACTGAACGAATTTACCTGGAAGTGTTATAAAAGGAATATTATGGGAAACGGCTTAAAAATATAAAAAGGTTTTGTAGAAAGTATAAGATGATAGAACTAATGATAAAAATTTCTCTGAGTATCTCAAATTTTAGAAATACCATTATCTGTCATTCGATAATTTTCAAAAACGATCGTCAATTTCTTGGTAAAAGAGATATTATGGAAAACGGCTTAAAAATATAAAAAGGTCTTGTAGAAAGTATAAGATGATAGAACTAATAATAAAAATTTCTCTGAGTATCTCAAATTTTAGAAATACCATTATCTGTCATTCGATAATTTTTAAAAACGATCGTCAATTTGTTGGTTACATAATGGTGCTCACAGAGAAATTTCGAGATATTCTATCAGGTGTAACGCGATACAATTCGAGGCTATTTGCGGGGTACAAATGAATCAAAAAGGACAACGATACGAAATGCGATTACGATTTGTATCGAGTTTCGAGAACGTCTCATCGTCTTAACCGATAAAACAATCGTAACACACTGTATTTCGTTATCTTGTTATAATAATCAGATAAGACGGACTTCGCAACACATGATTTCATTATTCGTTTTCCTCTCTCCACGTTAGAAAATTATAACCGAACGTGATAACGATCGACGGCCTTCGTGAGATAATAGAGTCTTTGGTATTTTTCCTCTGATTGATCCTACTTTTTTGAAAAACCAAGTTCAGCAAAATTATTGTCATGATTCTGAAACTTATATTAAATATTTCTCTTCGATAATGATTCAATAATTTATTTACGTAAATTTGTAAATTTGATGAAAAATTGATGCAAATTTTTGCAGTTAAAGGAAGTATCTTTCTGTTACTTAAGAAATAAATTAAAAATTCTAAAAGAATATTTTACGACTGTAAGTACAAAGGAATACGAAAAGTATACAACTTGCGAATTTACTATCTTGTACAAGTAAGGAAGATAACATTCAAAGATCGATATCTTGTAATCGATAACATTGATAAAAACATATTGTTGTAAGAATATCTGATAGGAATTTAATTTCTCGTAATCATGATCGTTGTATAGAAATTTATTCGAAAAATTGCTAGATTATAGAAGAGCTAATTAAATGGTCCGCTTAATATTTACAGTGGAATTATACTTTTATGTAACCTAGTACTCTTTCAGAAAATTTAATTCAGCCACTCTTTTCATTAAAGGTTTCAATTATTCTTAAAGAAGTATAATTAAATTTTAATACGAGGAATTTTATTAAAAGTAAGGGACTACGTACGTACACACAAAATCTACTCGATTCCATCTAACTGAGTATCATTTGATCTTGTACACATGTAATCACTGATTATGTAGTTTTTGTCACTAATGACTTTATAATATACAGGGTGGTTGGTAACTGGTGGTACAAGCGGAAAGGGGGTGATTCTACGCGAAAAAAGAAGTCGAAAATATAGAATAACAATTTTTCGTTCGAGGCTTTGTTTTCGAGAAAATCGACTTTGAATTTTCGCTCGGTACGCGTGCACTTTATCGCGTCTCGTTATAACCGATCTCACTGTAGATCGTTGTTTCCATGGAAAAATGAAAAAAAAAGAAAAAATTTTATTCTACATTTTCGACTTCTTTTTTCGCGTAGAATCACCCCCCACCCCCCTTTCCGTTTGTACCACCAGTTACCAACCACCCTGTATAAAGGACCACCTTAAAATAAATCAAATAAATAAAGAAGTAAAATTGGATGTTTAAATCGATACTGAAGAGAGGAAAAAAGAAGATTGTGCAACGTGAATCATGAAAATTATGCGCGGTAAACATGACGATACTCGAGAACGTCGCTGCAACATCCTGTTACGTCATTGTCGCATTATTTCTGCCTTGAATCCGTTCAGAATATAAATTCTACCCAAGTGAATCCAGACGATCGGGATCTATGGGATGGTCGAATTGCAAAATCGCGACCGACCTTCCATAGGTGCCAAACAAAAGTAAAACAAACGTAATTCTACGAAACTTGTTAACATCTTCAACTCAAAGATGGATGAATCTTCTAGTGGTAGACGCTCGTAAATGGCATGTATCACGTTGAATATCGAATCTTGGAAATTATATAAATCGGATATTTCAAATAAGCGTTATGTTAATTTATCGATGATATTTAAAAATGAATCACTCGAAATGAAAAAGCGTATTTATAAATCATAGGTTACAAGCTTTAAGATTATTTATAAGTATATAAAAGAATTTTTAATTCGAACGTTTTGAATATCATATTCTTTTATGCAATTTAGCTGATTTACAATTATTGAGCGATTTGTACGTCTCTAGATGTCGTTTCATAAATTGCTAATTACAAAAATCATGAGAAGTAACGTTAACATTTTTCAATTAGTATAAACTGGAATGTATTAGTTTACAACTTGTAACGCTTTAAATATACCGTTTGAACGAGAATTAATAAGATTTAACAATGTAAGAACTAAGAGTTACGTAATATAAAATAAATTCCATTTAGTATGGATCCTATGAAAATTTTGAAAATAAGTTTGTGCGTGTGTACGTGTGTTAAAGACTCATACGTAACAAATACAAATATCAATTGGATAAATATTATATTTTAGAGGTGAGGAAGTTGAGAACCACTGTTAGCCTATACAGACAGTTAACGCCACTTTCTCCAGGCCCCGGTTAATACGCTTTGTTGATTTACGAACCAGGAGAATTCCATGTGAGTGGAATGATACCGTTTCACTGTTCGTATTCTACTCAATTTGCGAAACCTCGAAGCAAATAAGTCAGTCAAGATGACGATGAATTTAAACGATTATTTTGAGCAATTAAACTTGCAGAAATAATCGCGCGGAATTATAAGAGCAAGGAGCATCACGATCAAGATTTGTTTGCACGTCTCGTTTTGTTATCAATTGACAAATTCCCATGTTTATAGCGAGACACGCGATGCCAATATGCGTATGACTGATTTTTATTTTCTGCGACTTTAAATAATCTCGAGAATTATTCGAATAAATGAAAAAAATAATTGTCCTCAAATAAACGTAATTAATAATCTGGATGAAATTATTTGCAAACTGCTCGATGCCTGTTATTTGTCCTAATTGACATATATGCTATACGCGTCGATGCAATGTTGTTTGGGCTTGTTTTGTTGTAATTATTATTATTAGTTGCTTGAAATATATAGACTAGATTTTTATTGTACGAAAGTAACACAATAAATTATCTTTATCTTTTGCTACTAGAATGTTGAGAGATAACCTAAAAATTAATTAAATTTTAATGTTATAAATGAGAAACCGTTAGCAGGTATTCGGAAATATTAATTTTCTGATTTATAAAATCAGTTTGGAGTATAAATAAATAATTTCTTTAACGTTTTTTTTATTTTATATGTTTATAATAACAATATTTGTTTTCCCCTTGTTAAGTATACAGGGCATAAATAATTTTTTAATTTTTTATAAGAAGCGCTATAGTTCATTTTCTAATAAATATTTTTTTAGTATTTACTATTCTACGTTTGTTGTAAATTAAGCAAACTTTACTTTAAACAAGTCAGATGACGTTATACTGAACGTATTTAATAAGAATAAATAGTACAAAAAACCCGATGAAAAATTCATAAGGTGTTAGAAATAATCAGCTTACGTTTTCCTTCCTTCGGTTAACTACAAATGATTGTGAATGAAAATAGAAATAATTATTCCGTGAAAAGTGAATCGACGCGGTTTCCAGAAGCGTTCATCGTCACGGTATAAAGTCTGACAATGAGTAATTGCACACTAGAGATGAGTATTGTGCGACAGACTTGTAGCAGAAAGTAAATATCAAGTCCATTTAAAAGGAACACGGTTTTATAAATAATATCATCGTCAAACGAGTTACGACACGGTTTTACTACGATCAAATATTTGTCCAAGATATTTTATCTGCAAATATCGCGCGATTTCAATTATCTGCCATTTGAATTTTTTCAATGACGCTACGCCATATAACTTTTCACTTAGTTCATGTTCAATCGACTTAGAACGATGAACTGATATACACGGTTATTTATAAAATAAAGAAAAAGATTTGCAGAAATTATTCAAATTGGTGTAAAATAATTTAAAAAGATTAAAACTACTTTGGGAAATTGTTATACAAAATGCAAAGATGGGGTTCAATGATATACATAAACTAATTACGAATATATAGTTGACATGTGAAAAATTAAATGTCTGCGATATTTCTCAAAAATGTTCTCCTCTACTTGTCCTTAAAAATAAAATATTCAAAAAGTTGTAAAAATATTAAAACTACTAAAATCACCTCGTTCTAAAAAATTCTAACTTCCATTGTAACTGTACGAACTGTGGAATCTTAGGCACTTTTTAAGTGTCTAATTTCTATGCAAGCATGGAGAGTAGTTCAAGTAAAACGAGAGAACCGAGTAAGAAGATATATATGATTATAAGTGGCTAGAAAATGGATGGACAAGTCATACATACAATTAGCCGGATGCCGGTCGTTCTGGTCGACTGCGTTAATTCTGGTATGGAATCGCGTAGAATTCTGCGAATTCGTCGAATATTTATCACTCTTATGATAATTGGCTTCGTATCCGCAATATTATTACGTATCTCAGATTTTAGATGCACAAAATTGTACACCATTAGTTAATTTAAGCTTAGTTCAATTTTAGAAGTATTTTATATAAAATAATGATGTAGAAATTTATATTTCCAATTCATAATTTTCTTTCTATGATATTTTTATATAATTTCTTTTATAAATTATATATTTTTAAGATAATCGTTGAAAAATGTACGATATTTTATGGTATTCAGTTCTTCGACTGGAATGCATGTCAATATCATCAAAATGGCGACTTAAGCGCCACCCTCGCAAATTTCTACCGGCTCGTTTCTGTGATTAGACAGTGTCCGGTTTCATGTTATATGAAGATAAATTGCCTACGACGTGTATCATGTGAGAACGAGAACAGTACGTGCAGTAAGTTAATTATTAAGATGCAATTCAGGTTCTTCAATCGCAGTGTTCAAAAATGTCGTAATTAAAAATATTTGTTTAAATAAAAAAATATCAATAAATGTTTTTTTATATACATATCTCGTCTCTTTTCTATTTAATCATCTTTACCGATGTATTGATCGTAATTATTCCACCCGCATCGATTAGTGTCGCAATCTGTCGGCAACAGCTCGAAGCTACTTCCCCGCAAAGTCAGCGCGCGGTAATTCAAACTACGTTAATCGATAATCGTTAAAAATTTACGAATGTAAAAATATATTTTTACCAGATTTTGCACATACATATCTATTTAGAAATATCTTTTTATATCTGCATAATATAACAAAATATTTAAAACCATACATTTATGTAAAAAAAAGTAGATTTAAATTAGTTATTTTTAAAATGTAAGATACTTATTTCCCTTGAAAGATTTCATTAATGTAATAAACTTAAAATTTCAACGTGAATCAGGCTCTATTATTGGGTTGGCAACTAAGTGATTGCGGATTTTGTCAGTGCCACCTAATGACAAAATCCGCAATCACTTAGTTGCCAAGCCAATAGTTCCAACACTGATGCGGACATTTGATATGTCAAGTACTCGCGCGAACTAAATATCTAAAAGGAGACGACGAGCAAACCATTCGCTGGTCACAACAAGAGTTAGCCAATTTGTATTTTTAAACTCCATGTAACTTCATCGCTGGCCTCAATTATTAGACTCGAGATTTTAACTTCTATAGGCACGCTCATTGTCACTTCAACAGCAATTGCGCTTTAACTCTACGAGTTTTAGTCTGAATCAATCTCAACCATGTTATTATTCATAGTTACAAAGCAAACAAATTTGTCAAATAGGAAATTATCCTAACCTAAAAGTAATTAAAAAATACGAAATATTTCATCGTGATAAAGTATTACAAAATAAAAAATTACCTAAACCTATGTTTACGAGAACTTCCATTTAAAATTATATTTTATATTATAAAAAAACTATTTGAAATTATACCTTGTATTCGAAAAGAATTATGCCAAATGGAAGCGTCAGATAACGTTCGCGTAAATCTTTCTTTATTGACGCTATCTGAAGGAAGAAAACGTACGTACTTACATTTCTCTATAAGCCGAGTGTCGAGTGTCGCTTCTTTCCGCGAATCTTTCTAATCATTAATTCCAACGTAAGTTCCAGATAGTTCTAGGCGACTTGCACGTGCGTGCACGGCTAATGTCAAGGAGAAACTGAAATCTAAAGAGCCTACATGAATTATTAGGACGCGCTATAGTCAGCGATGCAAGAACCTTCGAGATCATAATTACAACGTGTCTTTAGAGCAATGCACATCAATTTCTGTACAACAGACACAGCGAAATATTTACCCCGACCAAGGTTAATCGATAATACCACATATGTATTTTTATTTCCGCGTGATAAAAATCTTCTACTTTTAATAATTGTGAACTACGATTAATTTTTCATTTATTTATCAAAGGTCTATTTTCAATTAAAATAAAAATTCAAGTATTAGAAATATATTATTGAGAGAAAGGAAATGGTCTAAATAAAATAAGAAAATGGATAAAGAAGAAGAAGAAGAAGGCACAGCTCTTTATAATGAGATAGAAAGTAAAATGATTTAGTAGAATGATTTAAAATATGAATATACAATGCTGGAACGTGAAGATCGACTAGAGGAGATCCGGAAGCGTCTCCTCGAGAGTTCAAAGACCTTTTGAACAGAAATAATTGCACTCTAAATGAGCGTCGGAAAGCAGTCCAAGACACGTTTATTGTGATTAATAGTGGACACTGGTTAAGCACTATACTGTATTTAGTGGTCATGTGAACAGAGTGGTTTACTGAAGTCAATATGTAGAACGTCGAAGAAACTTACTATAATGATATAATAATAGTAAAATAATATTCTTCGAAATGGGAAGGTATATAGAAAATCATTATATCTATTATAGTTGAAGGAAACATAGTTAATTTTATCAAATGAACGTCACTCGATTAAATCTAAATTTATCTTCAACAGTTTCATTGATATTCTCTTATGCAAGTATAATAAGTCGTAAAAGGTTTCCTTTATCCGATTATACGAGGCAAAGCGTGATTTTCATTCACCGTGAAATGGTCGAGTAAAAGAGTTAAATATCACAAGAGCGCCACATGAGAAAGGAAGATAACGCAAATCGATATCGGCAGTCGCTGCCGTAGAGTTGATCGTAATCAACTGTGTCTATACGTTGTTAATAGCATCGTCATTCGTCCAAACAAACCGCATCTGGTGTTAAAGAAACGAGGAACATGTTACTCGATATCTAGAATTAAACTCAGCTTCGTGTCACTGAATTGAACAAAAGATGAAACAATTTAAAAGATCTGAATTTCTATCATTCATAACGTAATAAGAAAAGAATATTGGAAGATGAAGTTCTAGATCCTTTACCGTTATACAGTTGGCACCTATGAAACGTTTCTGCAAAGTTGAATTTGGCGGACCAATCATATCCATTAAATAAAACAATAGTATGAAAACTAATTAGTTATTGAAGAAGAATATTAATTATGTAGAATCATTGTAATTAAAAGAAACTATGTGCGCTTACTGTTCTACATAAATGTCTGAAAAAAACAACATTTCATACATATGTATATACCAATCTAATAAAAGAGAAAATTAAAAGAGTTCATTGTAATATGTACTTAAATTTACATTCACACATGCAAAAACTGCTAGCATTAAGTAATTATTACAGTAATTATGCTAATCGCGTTAATTATAGCATCTTCGGAGTTATTTAAAAACTCAACACGCGATCGAGCAAGAGATACAGGGTTGTATTTGTGTGTCGCGAAGAATCGATCAAAGAGAAACATCGCCGGCAGACAGGCGTGCATTCCGGTTCTGTAATTGTGTGTACACGTTCGTATATGCACGCAAACGAACGTTGCGACGCGTTCCTTGCACGCAGAGCTCCGATCGGGAGACCGCCAACTATCAATTTCCGTTTTGAATTACCAAACGCCATAACGCATGCACGCGCCGCTCAAACGAATCTCCGGTCTTCTCTGGCATAACGAGCCTCCTACTAAGAAACGCATCGATGCACTTTCCTTTGCTAATAAGACGCCTCCTTCTTCCTTCTGTACAACACGTTTTTCGACCGACGATAAACCAGTTTCGCACGCTGCAACGGAAATTTTTACCGTTCGCCACCTCTTAGTATCCCCTTGAATTCTTAAAGCAAGTAGGTTGGATTATACTGAACTATAGTATTTTAATGTAATAATGATTGAACATAAACGTTGCAGAAGATTTTCAATTAAATTTTAAACTTTTAAAGCTTTTAAAGTTTGATTGATGTTAATTGATGGTTATAAACGAACCTGTTCTTAAAAGTTTGATAAGTTTAAGGTTATGTATAATTTTATACGTTCGCTATTTAAGGATATATCCCGAATACTTTAACTACTTTAATTTACATAAAAAAGGATATGTTTAGATGTTTCTGCTTTGTTTTTTTACAATAGCTTTTAAGATTATCCTATAAATAAAATAAAAATATATATATACATAATTTTAATCATGGTGTGTTACTAGATACATATATTGAATTTTTACGAAATCAATGATAAAGTAATGAAGTATTTTTACGAAATAAAATTTTTAAGTGGTCAGTCGTGGAAACTACTATACACATGTACTATGTTTGTGTCTGATTAATGAAAACAACACGTCATCGGTTGACTGTAATGATCAAATAAAAACACTATTCATTGCCAAAAAAACAATGTTTATTTTAACCAACCTAAATGAAATTAAAAATAAAACATATTCAAGTACTAATAGTTTCATACTATCATTTAAGGCATTTAATATACCGAATGAAAAATATAATTAAATTTTTATGCATTGAACTATGTTATCTTGATATTTTAAATAAAAGGTCGAGAATTAAAAAGAAGTTCGTTAGAAGGAGGAAATTGAGAATCACTGTGCATCCATGGCCTTACGTAATCATGCTGCACCCACTCGTTTTACTGTATAGTGGTCTGACCGTAATCTGTCAATTTACTTTTGACAGTATCCCTGCAACGGAAATCCGATGTAACGCACCTTGTGATTTGCATATTCGATATATTTTCAAATCATCAAATTCGATGCCGTTCATCAAGGTTATAGGGTTGGAAAATTGCATAACGATTTAGTTTTAACCGGAAACAAAACCGCGGCGCACTCTGGAATCTTTCCTGAAAACGTTCGCCGGAAATTGAGCCAATCGATTCACATTTGTACAATAATCACTGCGAACTATTATCTTAATGTATCAATTCAATGGATATATTTCATTATTACTTATAAAATAAACAAAAATTATATAAAAAAATATTTTATGATTTTTTCTAATAAATTTTCATTTACAGATATACAATGAAAGATATGTACATATTTGGTTAGGAATTTTTTCCTCCTTTGGTATTTTGTATACAAATATACGATTGATAATGTTACATGATCGATACTTCTAAAAATCTACAGACATTAATCTTTCTCTGTCAAGAATGAAAGCCAATAATATCGAAGAATGGGAGTTTCGCATCAGAAGAAGAACCACGAAGATATAATATAGTATTATCGAAGCCGAAGAAATAAGATCGATAGTAATGCAGCTATGTATATATGTATGTAAGTATGTATGTATGTACAAACATAGTAAACACTGTTGTTGAAGAACAACCTCGAATTTAATACCGTTGAATCTTTGGAATTTCTTAATTCCAAATAATTTAAATGCCTAGATATTAATTGATATACAATGAATGAATACAATTTTAAATATAGATTTTGAACTGCGAGTTTTTATCTTTCGTAGTGCAAAATAATACAAACTGCAAATTATTATTTTTCGTAGTGTAAAATAATACATAACCTTGAAACACGAGAAGGAGAGCCTCGTGTTTTTTAGCGAGTCTCAATTTTCACTGTCAGTTATGAATTCTGCGATGCTTCTCACAAAACGGAGGTTACTAATTTTATTGAAATGTACGTTCACACGGCACAGAGGCAACTATCATTATGTCATACTAACATATATATCATATATTCATTCACAGAAACAATATATATAGATTTTCATTAAATTTTTGAAAATGATACCAGAATTAATTATTATATAATTATCTCAGTAGATTAAACTTGGTTAAGACTACTTTCGCTGTAAGGTGAAAGGAATAATCATCCGCCATTTCAATGAAAGTGCCATCATGCAACTGAATATGTACTTAAACTATTCCTATATCCAATATTTGCATTTTAATGTATCGAAAATTTAATTAGTATTAAATGTTAGAAATAGCATTAATTATATTCTATAAGATTATTTCCAACCTAAAATTATAAGTAATTTGTTATAAGAGAATATATCTGATATACTTGGTCGATCTTCGTCTAACCTAAAAACCGGTATCTGTTCGATGTAACAAAGCGTAACAACGCATATTACTCCCGAGATAATCGATGATCGTTTGTAATGATGAATCATTTTCCAAATATGCGGTAGACTACGCAAAAATTTCTATCCTCCTTAAATCTCAACAATCGTACCGTGAGAACAAGTGCCGATCTCCAACGGTCGCGACAATTAATCCTTCCACTGTTTACTGGTAACCGAATCTCCCTAAAATATTTCTCACATGATATACTGATAATTTCTTCATAATTATTCTCAACATTTAACTATGATGTAATGAAATAATATTCAAATGGTCACAGGAAATAATATCGTGTATGACCGGTGAGAATATATTTTTATTTCTTATCCTAATCGGTATAAGTTTCACAGCGTGCTTTGAGAACAACGTCCTATAGATGTGTAAGTACACATATTCATGTGAAAATACGAAAATATGGTAATACATATTGCTTACCTTTAGCAGACAAAAGAAAATCGAAGGATTTATTCTGAGAGATAGTCCTCGGAGCACGTCGTACGCGTACACGAGTCGGAAACGAAGTGGCGCGGAATCAACTCGCCTCGCGACAGCCGAGAACCTCTCCTCTCTGCTTCGGCCAATCACATCCCTCCTTTGTACATATCCCCTCCCCGCCTCCCGATCCTCTCCTAGGGACGGTCCGCGGTCCAGCCACGTTCCTTCGTTCCGTTGTTTCTACGAGGACTCCGGTTGCTACCTCGACTTTTTTCGTCCTAATTATTATCCTCCGCCACATTCTTGCGGAAACAAACGAAGAAGTCATTACATACAATCGAATATACGGCGAGTTTCAAGGTCTTAATTATCGAGCCCTAATAAAGCTCTTATAGTACATGGACTTACACGATATTGGAAGTTTACAAAAATTGTAGATCAGTAACTATAAGGCTACAGAATATATGATAATTTTATGGGAATATTTACAGTAGTTACAAAAAGTATTTGTATACCGTTGTATTTATTATAGTATTTATTTACTAATCAATGAAGTCCAAATATATTAAGTTTCTTATCATTTGGTAGTACTTTCATGTAACGACTAAAAACTTGATACTATGAAAATGAAATGTGGGATCTAGTAAAAAAATGCTTCATTGGAAAACACAGGTATGTACAAATATCTTTCGTAGTTACTGTAGATGTAACTTTTGACAGGCGATTGAGAATGAGTATCTTGAGTACATATAAGAATTATTCTTTAGTGGTTAAAGATGATTTCGAGAGAATAACTGTCGGTGATTAATATCGATACCCGAATCGATGAGATCGGATGTGGCTCGAGCCAAATTCAGTTGGCTGGCCTTTGAGCAAAGCACTACGCGAAGAGTTGAATGTTTATGAGTGTTTGAAAGAAATATAAAGTATGTGTGAGAATGTTTTATGAGAAATGTTTTATGAAAATTGGTGGAACGATAGAACTTTAAACAACTATCGATGAGTATGTATTTTTCTAATTTTTTTTATTGATGAAACTCATCACATGAAATATTTCTTGTTGAATGAATATTAATCTTTTTAAACGTTACTCCTTGTTTATTCTTTTTCAATGATGTCAACGTAAAGCAAAATATTTGCAATATTATTCAATAGACGATGCAGTACAATGTGCACAATCGATAATCGATCTCGTTTAATTACACGATCGGCATATCGAAGTCAATGGCCTCGAAACAAAGAACCGACATAAAAGGAAGATAACTATTCGATTGTTATCCACCTCGAATGATACAATAGAAATTTCTTTGATGCTTGTTTTAATTCTATTATAGTTCATTTCAAATACTAAAAATAAGAAAAAAGTAAATATTGAAATAATTAACATTCGCAGAGTATGTTATTACGGATAAAGACTATTTTCCAATTTAATCATAATTTAATTCAGATCAGGGATCAATGAAAATTTATATCTGGGAATCAAAAGAGAAAAAGAGGTAAAGAATGATTAATCTCGAACCATTTATAAACCATAAGAGGTTCAGCAAAGTAACGCAAGATCCTTCTACAGAGGACAAGGTCTGCTCTCGATCTTATGAATCATAGCGTTGCTAAAGCGTATTCAGACCGTTCTTTCACCGTTCGTGCAAAAACGAGCATTGAAGTTCAGTGATCTGAAAAATGATTTCGACCAACTTCCGTGGAATTTCGAAATGACCGAACTATAATCAGAAACACGTTTATGCATTATATCTATGTATGCTTTCTATGCTTATTTGATATTTTAATCAGACCCTTGTACAAGTGTAAATGTAACGGTCTATAAATAACGGATGCCATATTCTCACCTGAGCTTCTTCAGCCGATTATGACGTCGTGTTTGTCGTCCGTGACACAACACGCGTATAAAAACACGTAATCTACTTGTAACGTCTGCGTCCATTTAATTCTGCTATCTCCCTGCACTTTCTAAAACCATAAAAATGACGTCACCTGTTAACATCGTTCTCAATCCCCTTACCTAATCCTTCAAAGGGTTATGATGTATTCCTGTTTAAAAAGATCAGATGTTTTTGAATGAAAGTTTAATATTTTTAAGACGATTAATTTCTTAATTTGAATTTTAAATTAAATTTTAATTACACGTTTACGATGACAGAATTTTTATTAATATATTTTGCATCATTATAATTGGGTTTTAACTTTATAGGATTGTTGTTTTTCTGTAGGTAAATACTCCAGAGTAATTTGTTCACTTGGAGTGCATTGGAATTGTTCCAAGATATTTATCCTTTTCATATTTTAAATTCGAAATTAGCCTAAATTACTGTCATTGAAATTACTGTCGATTTTGATTCAGAGGAATATTCTTAATTTTTAGGTTTGTTTGCTGAACTTTTGGTATGCTTTGCTTGTGGACGGTCCGTTTCCGCGTTGTTCCTTGGATTCCCCAGAATATATAGATCATGAAGCGTTTCCGGAGAACGGTGGAACTCCGGGAGTGTCGCCTGGCCGTTACGAAATCAGCTGTGCGCCTGTCGGTGCTTGTTGTAGGTCGCGTTCAGGACTCCCCTCGGCCTCCCTTCTGCTCTGTTCCTCTCATTCCATCTAACAGGAGGGTTAGAGGAGAGGGGATATTAAAGGTCGCCTCAACGTGGAGATCAATACGAAACCTACATACCTACCTTCCCTATCGGACCAATGGGAATGCCCAAAATGATCCCTTTCGTATCTATTAATTATCTTTTTATGTTCAAGACAGTCAGTTTGATATAATTGCCCAATTTGCTTACTTTCTTAAACCTAAACAAATAATTATTCTTCTATAGTCTTATCAATTAAATCCTTCCTCTCAAATTGGACAATTTATTATAATTATATGTGTCCGATACACAATTATATGCAGTACTTCATTAGATTATAGATATTTCTAAAGAAGCAAGTAATGAGAAAACTTTTGATTTTTGATACAGGGAAATCATGGAAGAGGTATTTATTCAAATACATTTATTTCTTAAGTACTCAACGCGATAATCAGGCTTTGGGAGATTTAGAGTGATATACAATCTACACAAACATCTTGTTTTTTTCTGATAAAGCTATACAAAGAATATTCCAGGATTTTTAATTTTTTTCTTTCAATTAATGAACACATTTCTTCCGGATTAACTCATCCCTTTGTTAAATCCTATTAGAAGGTTTAAACATCTAACAAGGTCAATTTTATAATAGAGTTCATATTGTTTAATTGGGAGTGTGTAATATACTCGAAAAGGTAACATTTGTTTTCATTTTCTGTCTAAATTTTAATTGCAGTTAATATGTGTATCAATCATCTCTAGTATGGACTTCTTGAAGAATGGAATTGAGCAACAGTTGATGGTTATAATTAGACAATACATATGTACGTGTTTTTTTAAATAAGTTTCACTTCTTCGACTTCACTTTCCATCCAGTTCACGTCGTCAATGTCAGTTAGTGGTGGACAGCACGGAAACTTATTACCTGTAATCGATATGGCTGAAAATCGATCGGTTTCAAGGAACGATTATTGTGTTCGGGGAAGAGGTAAGCGTGTAATTATCAGCGACGCGACGATATGAACGAGGAAGTTACCGATTGAAATCGAGTCTCGAAACGAAGACAACTTTGCACACCGTTATTATTAAAAACATTCTAAAAATTCTGTCCCTCTATAACGTATTATCGTCATTAGAAGAATTATGTAACGCTTTGAGCTGGCCAGTCTGGTTGAGTTGACGAGAAAAGTTACGTCAATGGCCGGGGGGAAATTACTTTTCCTCGCTTGCCCGTTATTTTTATCCTAAGAACTGTTTCATGCCGTTTCCACCGTTATGGTTTAACGAGAACCAGACTCTTCCATTCAGTTCTCTAGCAAACAATCCTTTGCTTGTTTTGCAAACTTCAGAATGTCTAATTGTATATTATATATTAAATATCAGGTTCATACCTGCTGATTCTAAAAAAATTGTCATGAAACAATCGAAAAACATGAAGTAGTTGATATTACAATAAAATATACTCAGTAGATTGATATGGTAACTGGAATGAATTATAAATATAACATCGCCTTGTTCATACGAAATCAGTATTCCTCTTCTCGTATTTATCTATTCACTACTCACCTTCGACAAGTGTCGCCACAATAATCGTAACATGATATTGTAAAAACAATGCTTCGGAATTATCTTCATGGACTCTTAAAGTATTATATTATATAAAGACATTAATATATTATTACAATAAAAATTACGAAAATATTCTATTAATACTTAATCAAACTCTCTATCCACTTTTTTTCTTCATAATGAAAAGTTTAAGTGATAAAGTAAATAAATTATTGTTACGTCTTTATTACAGATTCAAGGATTTTCGAAGCAAGTAAAAAAGCAGCTATAAAGCTAACTTGGCTTTATAATAAAAAGTAATCAAAATAGAATAGATTAGATCAAGATATGGAACTAAAAATTATCAAAAGGAAAAAGCTGGAAGACCAGTATAAATAGAAGAACTTTAAGATAATTACTATTGACCTTAAATCGCAAACAGTGACCTTGAAAAAGAGACCTCCTTGAACCAAATACTATTTCTGTATTCTAGCACAATCGTCTTATTGCATTACACGAGTTATAACTGTAAATACTATACTACTAGTCTCAATTACATAATTACATTTAATATCCACATTAAATACATATTAAACCATTTTTCTTTTATCGTACATAGGAATTTGATACTCTGGTTTCGTTCCTCATATATTCAAGGATATAAATATAATACACATACATGTATTTGAAAGAACGAGGAATATAAGAAGACGTGTAATTCATTTTTAAGGGAAATCAGGTATATCGTAGGCTAAGCAATGAGAAAATTGTCATTTGAATCGCATACGTAAGAACGTCGCGCTGCTTTAAATACAATACCATTATAACGACATTAATTCGCCGATTTAACCGTCTCAAGAGGCAAGCGACTTTATCGCGTGACTGGCACCGAGCACGGCAAATATTTGTCGTCCAGTTTCTTCAGTCAGCGTCACACCTATCAGAAAGATGGCCGTTTTTTGCGAAGAGCAGCAAACGAAAAACAAAATTGTAAATCCTTCGTGATCCATAAATACGTAGTACGAAAATGGTGTGCGATGTTCGACCGTTGACTAAGGGCAGTTCTCAATGTCAATGTCTCAGCAAGGATCGAGCACCACTGACTGCTTCGTAATTTCGACACGTTCGCCGGGAGCAAATCACCGGTGACCACCGTTGATGGCCACCTTGCTTGTTTGTTGCATAATATTGGCCGACGATTCTGCTACGCCAGATATACATACATACTTGCTTTCCGTGGAAATGTTCGCTCGTGCCAAGATTATCTGCTGGCATCTCGAGCATGGAAAACATCCCTGCCAGACCGCTTCCTTATCGATCTTTTGCCGCGCTTTTATCGTTTTCGCTGAATCAATGCCATTCGATGGCTTACGTAGTTCCTCATTTCGAAAATAGTAAAACTGTCGTATTTAGTGTATGACGAGGACTTTATTGGTGACTTGGTCTATCTCTTTGGTTTTAATTTTCATCTGTAGGTGGAGGGGGTTCTAGTAAAGTGACACCGGCGTGCTAATGATGAGAAAACAAATAGTTTCAGATTTTACTTACTTCTTTACACGTAGATCTTTTGTATATTTTGCATGTTCCGAAAATTTCGTGTATTTTCTTTTTTTATCTGAATATCTGATATTTACACAACTTATCGATGAAGCAATTGAACTTGAAACCGAAAATTTTAACGAAGCAAAGTCTTATAAGTGAACGTGACGATCGGCACGTAAGACTTTTTACGCCATCAAAACAATAAAGTAGTTACGTATGATAAATATGAGTAATAAATTCTGTTAATGCAGTTTTATCAGTTATGTAATTTAACAGACATAATTCCGATCGAAAAATTTTTCGATTTCGTTCGTGGAAATCATTAAGTTTACTTACATTGAAAAAATTATAAAGATTATGTAAAGCTATTATGATAAGCTATTTCCAAAATTTTTAAAAATTTTAATGCGTATATATATATTTCTTTATTCTTCTTTATTTTTTAAATAGCTTTCCTTGATTGTTAGGAAAGTATAATAAGATTCTTTACTGTGAAATCTGTCCGCGGCAACCCGGTGAACTCATTCAGATCAATTGACGAGGCCGAGTTGATATGCTGCCAATGAAATTAGCCAGGAGGACAATTAAGCGCATCGTTGAACAAATCCTAGACAAACTTGTCGCCGTTGATGGACACAAACTGTTGCCTATGACTAAAGGAAATTCTACTTGGCTCCACATCTTTTATCGGCTTTCTTCTACATTAAGCAATATGTCAATAACATAATGATTTCAATTCTATTGTTACAATACAATTATTGAAGAATTATTGAACGTATTTTGATTGAATTTTTATGAGAATAGAAATCTATATTAAAGAAGGAATATGAATCATTAAAGTCAAAATTACTGAAATTCATTCCATGTTTCAGCTCAAGTCCACCACAACATGAATAGAAGACCGATGTTGAGGAGGAAGGTACAATCTTGTGCTCCAATTAACTACAGATTGCCATCTACACCCTGTTGTTCAACACTGCAATAATATTATCATCAAAGACTCAATTGAATCGTTTAAAGGAACACCTTACCAATAATACCCTGATGAAAAATTGCAAGTAATCAGCTGCATACGATTCATTATTTTAAGAAGCTGCTATCTCTTATGCAAACTGCAATTATCTAGCGGTTCAGCAAGGCTTAAATTTAGCGAGGAATTTCGCTAAGTCGACGGGACGTAAAGGCTGGAGGGCCCTGTCGGTGCTGGGACCGAAATACACGACGATTATACCGGCGACTCCTCGAATTGTTTCTCTGCATGTGGCTTTTTTCCCCTCACCGTTACAGATACGCCTCTGCAAATGTAAATCTTCGTGGCCGTGGTACAGTCAGGCATACAATTCCATCGTAAAGATTCTCTGTAGTCTTAAGGACATCTTCCGAGAGCAGTTTCTTGCTTGTGGTTTCCTCTGTGTATTATATTAAATTAACAGGATAATCACGTGTAACACGGATACATATATCATAGATAAATAATTATAAATAATATAGGTAATTTCGATTAATTTTAATTAATATGAAGATTCTACTCATAGCATAAATAATATGAAAAGTAGAATAGTTACTGTTAAAGTGACTTTAGTTGAATTATTTTAATTTTTGTAATAGAGAGATTCTTTCTTGGATTATATACATATAATAAATGGAATTAATCAGTGAAAATATAAGTACATTAAGTCCACTGTTACTCAACTTAAATAATTTTGACATTATGTATGTCATAAGTAATTCACATATGTTTCTGTTTTGGACTTTAGAAACACAGGCGTTTGTCTAATTCTGACTGGCTCATTATATGTTTCCTGAGAATCTGTGAAATTTTAAGCACGGTGAGCAAACAATAGAGTGAAATCCAGTGGATCAATAATTATTTCAAAATCAATATATTATTACAATAAACCATAAATAACATGTAAATTCTTTATCTAAAAGTTGTAGGTAAGAATTATAAGCAAATGATGGATAACACTGACTAAGCTATTTACGTATGAATGGAACCATCCGCATATATAATCTTTAACATTTTATACATCTTTCAATTACGTTATCAAGATGTATAATGAGTGTTCAACTTCTCAAAAAACAAGTTGCTTTCATAAATCCATTTATGGCAAGATGATATAAATGATTATAAATTTCAAGGTAAATTTTGAAAAATAGCATTCTCAGGATCAAAGTTTCTCTGTATATTTTAATTTATAGAGTTGATTAGTATGAATTTTGAATTGCTATATTGAAGAATTGAGATTATCAAAAAGCCCCATAAACGATGTAAGAGAAGCGAAGGATGGAACGGACGGTCGCTGTATTTTAGTAGTAAGCTGGCTGCAATAGTTTAAGGCTTAAGGCAAGTCATTTATGTCGCAAGGGATCTCGCGTCTTAAGACATCGCTCCCTCACTGTATAGTGACGCGAGTGGCCGTGAAATCGGCTACGTCGGCCATTCTAAAATCGTGCCAGAATTTCTTGCCAAATTTAATTGGAGCTCCGTCCTGTTTACCTGTGCGAACCCACGATCTTGAGCGTTTGTCCATCTTTCCTTCTCTCTCTTTTTTTTCTTTTCATGCCTTTGCTGGCAAATTTTCGATACGAGACAATCAGACGAAACAATGACTCCTTGACAACATGCCAAGGAACCTGATATTGCAGGGCTTAGCTCAGTTATTTAGTTATTTCTGCGATTAACATTTTCTTGCACAATTGCAACGTTCTCGAGAATCGTAAAATTAATCGTTTTATTGTTTTGTTTGAAGATCGACAAGACATGACGAATGGCTGGAGAGGAACAACGGAATATTTTAATATGGAGCCATTTTATATCTATTTTTTCAGATAGTTAACGATATAGATTGTAAGGACGTGCGTATCTTTGTCGGTCCCGGATCGATGCTTGTTAATTTTCACAGATGTAGCCCACACCTGTGAATTTTGGTCGCTTATCGCTCCATTTTTTTATCGTTTGATAAGCTTCAAATTTAGGCAAATGTTTCCTGTCTCGTGATAAATCTTCAAGTATTTTCTGTTTTTCTTTTCATCGCGTTATTTTAGAACTGTTGAAACAATTTGTGAAAGTATGGAACAAGGTGTTTATAGATGAAGATATTATAATGACAGAAACGCAATTTCTGAGAATGAAAATAATTTTATATGAACAAATATCCACTTGTCAAATTATTTTTTGAGAAGTATTGGTAATACCACTTTTCTCATTTTATTATAAAACTCGATAACTACTTTTAACTGTTTTATGGATAGAAGTAGGCACTCCTAGCTTTATTTTCAATTTTGTCTTATGAGAGATTAAACAGAGAGAAATGAGAAAATCAATACTCATTGATATTTTTATTAAAACACACCTGATTCTAAATTCTTTTGTAATAAAGTGAGTCTCCTTGGGTTTTGTTTCTTACGTTAAATTCTAATAACAGTTTAAAAATGAAAAAGCCTTTGTAAAACGAAGAATATGGAAGCTATACTATTTTTGTGCTGGTTAGAGAGCTTATAACAAGTTGAAGCGACTTCGAAAAATCGTTAAATCGTACACGTGCACCTACTTGTATTACGTCAGTAGTTCACGTAATAACTGCTAAACGATAATGATTTGTTAGTTTACAGGCTGATTGCAGCTTCTGTTACCAGGCGAATTACTGGCAAACTGATGATTTAATAACATCCAAATGTAGATTGAATTTTTTTCAAATAAACATTTCATATAAAATAATGTAAAATGCTTAAAATCCGAACCCACTTTTTTGTTTATAGATATATTGCAATTATGATATTTAACAAACAGTTCATCGTCGTTTAAAATGCTATTCTTTATATAAAATATATGCTAAAGAAAACTTTTTAAAGTCTCTAAAAAGTATATCACCATATGTAATAGCGTTTATCACTAATACGCAAGATAGGAGCTTCAGACTATATCTGTAAATCAAAAAGATACAAGATAAGTGGCATTAAAAATCCGGAAGCTTATTTTTCAAAGCTTTCGAACGCTTTGAAGGTTTACGTTACGCAATCGTACATCGCTCAAAATAATCAGAAACTACGGCTTAAAATTTTATTACACGTTAAAACATTCCTGATACTTGAGAGAATCTTATATGTATTATCACTCCAAACAGCTGTAGACCACATTATTCGCCCGTAAAACAAATTAATTTTGTAAAATTAACAACTTGTATCTTTTATGGTATTTTTTATGAATACTTATTAAATTAAAACTTTCAATTTAACCGAGATTCCACCCAGTTACAATAGCTTTATACTCTATTAAAAATTTCTTTTAACTTTTACAGAACTAAAACAAAATTAATCTTCTCAAACATGTTAACAAACATTCTCTTATTCTGTTAAAGTATTTGTTTTACTATTGCAAAAATGTCTTGTAAATACTCATATCATATTCATAAAAAATATTTTGTTTAAACTCAATTAAACTAAATTATATTCATAAACACAATTAATTTATCTCAACTCAATTATTTCCTCAAACATAGCGAATGACTACATTTGTAAAAATTTTAAATAACATGTATAACAATACTTATTCAAAGAAAGTGAATGTTCGTATATTACATACAAAAAATTGTTTTATGTTATATTTAAATTAAATCTATACGAAGCCAAAATTCTCGTAATATTCCTCAGTTTGTATCTCTCGTATTTATGATTCGCATAATAAATGCAGATTTTATCGTGGCCTTGCACGTTGCTCTTTCGGTGAAACGTGCCAAATAATGTTGTCATGTGCGACCAGGGTTTTGCGGAATCTCTGGTGTTTATAAACGTTTAATTATCCGTGGCCAAGACTTTTCGGTGAGCAGCGGGCTTGCCTATTACGATACACGTCGTTTGAAGTGCCGGGAAAGCTATGCGATCTATTTTCGAGCTTGAGGATTCGCTGTTGTCGGGCGGACACGCTCCGTCACTCGATCTTCCTCTTTCGATTCGAAGAAAGCTCGTCTTTCGCCGACTGCCTTCCTTTGCCACCCGCGAAAATCCTCTGGTCTATCTTTAGCAGTGTCTTCAAGGTTCTGGGAGAAGAATGATAAAAAGATAAATTAATTCTTTGCATGTAGTGGCTAAAATTAATAATTGAAGTGATTAAAGATAATTTTAATAATAAATCAGATAAAGATTGATGATTTGAAGAAAGAATAATTGTGATTTGGATTTCTAACAGGAAAACTTATTCCAAATATCTTTATTACACTGTAGCCTGTCTTTGTAATCTATCAGAATTTGTTATATTCGACAGAATTGTGTCTCTGATTTTTTTAAGTAAAGATATTTATATTATCCTTGTTAGTAATGGTTCTTACTTGTATGTGTTTGTACAACATAATTAAAATGACTATATATATGTATCTTAATTTTCTTCCTATTTTGTATAACAGTAATATTCCAATATTTTTTAGCTTCTTCAAAATATGATTTTGTGTGTGGTTTACTTCATCTCGTTTTAAATAATTCATTATTTTTCATTCCTTCTATTTCCTACAAGCACGAGGTAAAGGTAACATTTCTTTCTGAAAAGAGGTTAGTTTCTATCGTTTATAAAAAGTCTATCGTATTATCAAATATTCATGCTATGAAATATTTTTGTAATTATGCGTTTACATTTGCATTCATGTTTTCTTTGACTTGAAGTAGAAAATATTTTTCCTCTAGAGATGAGAGTTAAAGAAGATAATTTTGTAGTGGCCTGTAGGTCGAGTCAGACTTTCATCAGTAAAGGATGCACCGTGCTCCTTTTATTCTGTTATGCCACATTCACTAGCTGCATTCTATTTCTCCCTCTTCAGCTAATTTCACGAGAGCTCGGTGGACTGACCTCACAAATGTTTGTCGACGATTGGCTGTGGTATTTTAAGCGATAGCTATGTTTCTGTTACACTATACTTTATATGTACTTTAAAATTTATGACACTTTATGAATTGTATGCCAATTTATTATATAGCGTTTTATACAATTAAAACTTTGTGTTGAATGAAATTACAGGTAATAAATTGTATAGATTGCTACTATTATACACTTAAAATTTCATTTTTCAAGTAAACAATTACATTTTGTTCATCTTCCATTATTATTTTTATACTGATTAATCAAGCATTATAATGTGGTATAAGGTATGGTATATAATTTTATGTAGGTTTTGTTTCATAAGTTGTAGCAAAATTTCAACAATTATTTCGAACTGTGATTGAATGAGAGCTTTGATTGTAATTATATGTACTGCTTCCAATATTTCATTCAAGCAAAGAATTATTTGAGACTGTAATGCAATTGAATGCAATTTTGAAAATGAGTTCCATACGACTTTTATGCACCTTGAGAGTCTACGATTACGATACTTTCGAAAGAATCGGTAGATGTCTCCACCGAACATTTTATTTCATTAAGAGGGTAATATAGATTTCTTCACACACTAAATTCGAACTGATCATGATCTCGCAATAAAATTAAAAAATATGCCTTTAAAATAATTTAAATCGATAGATAATAAGATTAAATTCGTAGATTCATAGATTAAATTCATGGATTAGTATCTAATTTACTGAACTATAAATACATAAAGATTTATTTATTTAATCAAAGATGCTTCGAAGAGTTTAGTGAAGACGAAGATTTCAGTGAAGATGTTGGTTCATATTGAAAATACAATGAATTTATATTTATATATTATTAAGCTATACTTATTTTAATGTTGTTATTTTTCTTTGTAATTACTATGTATTTTAACATTAGTTTACATCCTGGATAGTTTCACTAGAATTTCCAACAAACCTTACACAATAAAAATCCCTTTCAGTACCATTCATATTTTGTACCATTACAAAAGGGCTATTAATTTCATGGTGTTGTCATTGTGAAAAAATCTGAAGAGAGAATCCCGGAGCGGACGATTCCACGAATATCATTCCCTCACCAAAATCGAATTGACAATTAAGTATTTAGGGTGGCTGCGGGTCGCGTGTCAGGAAGAGTCATCTTCGCCAGCATGAACATACGTAAAAACATATGGTTCCTCGATGGGGTTCAGAGTGCAGAGTCCCTAAAGACACTCGACGAAACAATTTTCTACGGAGTCCTCGACTGTCGCTGCTTTCAATAGAGCATATCGTATTACATTTAACAAATATAAACATTTATAATTTCTTACAGTTTTCGATAACAAGAAATTAAAAGAAACGCACGAGGATCTTAACTATAATAAAATTATAATACAAAGAAGTTCAAGTAATTCCATTCATTTTTCTATTAGAAAATTGGTAGAATTGGTTGGTTATATACCAAAATATTTACCCTGTTACGTTTTGTTTGGTTATGTTGCCGTTAATTTTTGAATTTAGATTAAATGGTAGCGTTGTCCGATGTTTAATGCGATTGGCAATTAAACTCCACGTTTCGACTAACCTGCTACGCGCAGGAGTACTGGCACGGGAGAGGATTAAGGTTGGTGAAAATAAATGTTCGTTCGATCCTATTATATTATTAGACAAATATTCTCCATAACAAATGTTTATTCTAATTCTAATTGGGTATTGACAGAATTGTCTCATTGTTGAGATTTCGAATACTCGAAGTTACAATCGTTCGCGATACGTTTTCACTCTTATTAATTACAAGATTTTAATTTGATTGATTTTCAATAATTTACAAATTGACAAATACAAACACGTCGATTAACAAAACTGACAAGAACTGGGAACTAATGAAACAAAGAACTAAAAGCTAAAGAACTAAAGGACTAAAGAACTTAAGAACTGAGAGAAAAAAACTAAGAGCTAAAGGAACTAAGAGCTGAAAAGCTAAGGAACTAAAGAATTGAAAGGCAAAGGAACTGAGAAATTAAGAGCTAAAGGAATTGAGTACTAATCGCTATGAACAAAGAAATTACTTACCAAGAATTGGGGAACTGATCGCCAAGAACCAAGGAATTAATCACCAAGAACTGAGCAATTAATCACACAGAACTGAGCAATTCTGAACTGGTCTAGCTTGGTTCTAGAAACCTCTTCTACTTAAAGTAACAGGTACAACAAGATCGTTACACTTATCCAGAATTCTTACATTAAATAAACTCTTTCTCGTGATTGTGCGATGCTTAATACACGCGACAAATGGAATTAATCAACAAAGATATCAATATAATAATTGCCACTTTTCCTGTTAAATTCTTCCAAATACACGAATTGGACCATCACGAAATAAGTTCTCGACTCTAAGAACTACGCTTCTATTCGAACAAAGATGTCGATTTGGAGAACGATCTCGGAGGAAGATTAATCTTGACAGCGGCACTTTTATGCGACATTTCTGGATATGGGCGCAGTTTTCCACCGGTTTCCTGAACACCCAAAATTTCGTGTAATCAGATCTAAAGACGTCCTCGTAAATTCCCACCCGCAGTCCTACTGTTATATTATTGTACATAGATGATCTTATGCGGGATGATCTAAACCTCGTAGCATGTATCAGAGTCCGAATTTCTCGTTCTCACGAAATATGGGGGCATAGGTCCTCGACTAATTGCTCGTCAATGTGCACTGTACCTTTTCACAACGAACGTGTTCGCCCTCGTTTTGCGTGAGAATCTCTAACTACGTACTTTAATATTTCATCTGTTCTTTTATCCATGCAGAGCTGCTCCGTAGACCTTGGTATTAGCGATGTTGGCTCATATTGACAATACAATGAATTTGCACCTTATTGTTCAGTCGAACCTATTTTAAATTTGTTATCTCAGTAATCATCTATTAATCCGTTTAATAATGTCTATATAATAATTGATTATTAATTAATTATAATGATTTAGTAATCTCTATTAATCCATCTTCTAGATAGCGTGAAGAGTTTAATATATTGAATTAGTATGTTACTGTATGAGTGGTGTATTTTTGAGAAATTTGAATAATGAAATAACATTCTTTCGGATAGAAGCATATGCGACCAATTTTTTGCATAGCAATATCTATCTATATACGATAAGAGGAACGTTAGAAAATAATTTGATTCTCACCAAATTTCGCAGACGATCTTTGACTGATTTTATAAAGAGATATAGGAAGAGCCATGATATAATTGTATATACTATAAATCATTTATGTACAAGTATATCACGGTGAATTAGAAAATGTATGAAATTAAGAAAGAATAAGGTTGCCCAGCGTAAATTCGAAGGGTATGATTCGTATCAGAGAATTTTAAATTGAAGTACGTAACTCTATAGACTGGTTTCAATATGTAAATCAAAGTATCATTACGAGAAACACCCTGCACGTGAATACAGAACGGGACAGCGACGGATGTGACTACGTCGGGTTAATAAGGATGCGACGTCATCAGGCTGCGACGTTACATTTTCTCCTTTGAATCACGATCTCCAAATCTAAAAGTGCAATTAAATACCAGCTTAATTATCATTAGAATCAAACGAGACAATTTATGAAAAATTTCAACTACGAAATTCTAACAAATAAGATTATCAACAATTTAATTTAATACATTCTATAACATTCCGCGATATACATTCTATAGCGTATATTACATAGCATATATCGTACGCCCCCTCAACCTTCACGTTTCATAATTAATAATCTAATCAATCTCATTCTACAGTGTACATTTCACTCCCCTTAACTCTCAAATTCGACCCTTGTAAATATCTTCAATCCTTTCATCAATAATCTAATTTAGCTCGTTCTACACCCTTCAATTCTCAAATCCTACTCTCTTCAATTCCACGACATCCTAATTCAGCTGTATTTTACATTCTTCGCGCGTTACTCTACTTCATTAACTCTACATCTCTGACTGATCTACATTTCATTGCTCGGCCACGTGATTACCACTGTACTTCTCGAAGAAACAAATTACATCTGCCTCCAGTGTGGGCTTATCCCGGTATTGCGAGAAGATGAGATAAATAAGCGAAAAATTCGGAAGAAATTTCATAAAAATTGCAACATCCAACGCACGTCTTTTCTTCCTTTTAATTTACAGAATTAACGGGTATAACTTCTGGACAATATAGTTATTGAAAGCCTTAATTTATACCTACTCAACAGGTAGCCTCCTACGAGCGATATACACCTGTTGCATGCACTCAAGCCACGTGGTCGCATCCAGCATATTTCAAACGAGGAATTCATCTTCCGTATGAATCGAATCTCAGGTAGAATCGCAGCAACCATTGAATAGACAGTGCGCGTATATCGAAAATATCCAAGCTCTTTGTGTCCGATCGAGGGTGGGGATCGACCAGCAGTATTTCTCCTCAAAATACGTATAGCACATATAAAAAAAGTTTTCGTCGTTGGCCATCTCTCTACGCTTTGACCCGTGAAATATACCAGCATGATATAAAGTGACTAATATCAATGACTGTTGCTTGTTCGCCAACGTTCCATGGGGGTGAAAAAAAGGGAAAAAAGCGAGAAAGGAACGTTTATTGTGATCTCGATCGGGAATCTCGCGACGCTCATGTGGGCACGTTAATTCTTGGGTCACGGCTGTCATAATTGCCTCCTCTGATGGCCATTATCCTGGTACCGGTGACGTTGTAATTTGTTTTACTCGGGGGAAGCTCAGAGAACATAAAGAGGGTGGAATTTTTCTGACCGATATAAGGGCTGCTTTTTTTCATTTTTCGTTCATTTTTGTAGAAGCGATGAAATGGTTTGTCAAGTCGTGAATTTTTTATCATTTTTGTGATGAAGATACCTATTGCTTTGTATGTTCGATTTGTTACTTGATAATACAGTAGATATTATAGCCATACATAGCATAACCGCGTTAATATTGCAGCCAAGAATTATCTACTATAATTATGAAGTTTAAACGCTTCGACATAAGAATCGCGTTAAACAGCATCAAACCTATTTTATCTTTGATACTCGATTTTATCTGAGATCATACCTATTGCTTTGTATGTTCGATTTGTTACTTGATAATACAGTAGATATTATAGCCATACATAGCATAACCGCGTTAATATTGCAGCCAAGAATTATCTACTATAATTATGAAGTTTAAACGCTTCGACATAAGAATCGCGTTAAACAGCATCAAACCTATTTTATCTTTGATACTCGATTTTATCTGAGATCATACCTATTGCTTTGTATGTTTGATTTGTTGTTTGATAATACAGTAGATATTATAGCCATACATGGCATAACCGCGTTAATATTGCAGCCAAGAGTTATCTACTATAATTATGAAGTTTAAACGCTTCGACATAAGAATCGCGTTAAACAGCATCAAACCTATTTTATCTTTGATATTCGATTTTATCTGAGATCATTTAGTGAGAAATTAAACAACTAATTCTACGAGATTACAATTTAACGGCTCTAGAGAAACATGGTAAATCTAGATAAAATAACGTTTAATAGTCAGAAAACTACGTCCCAAAAAGACTGCATGCCCAAATATTATCCCCATATAAAACCAGTGTTTTAAACAATCTATGTACGAAATCAGTCTTGTACAACATTCCTCGATTATATCGAACTTATGTTTGGACTGTACTTTGAAGGAAGTCCTGTGAATACGGCGATATCAGCGCGAAAAGAGAAACGCGAGCATGGCCGGCGAACAGAGAGCGAAGGTTCCCCGTCGCCTTCGCGCAATTACGTCCAATTGAACTAATTCAGCTCAATTGACGTTAACAGGCTCAATTGGTCGGCCCTGCCAGCCTGGCCACACGGCAATACTATCCGGTCGGCATACCTACGACGTAAAAAAGAGCGGCTCGCGTGCAAAAAGTCGCTTCCAAACCCTCCTCTTCACCTCGTTTCCCTGTGTCGTTCGATCTAAATATACTTCTCAACAAGAGAGACTGTTTCCCTTTGTCTGCTTGTTATCAGCTCGTTGCGTTCTCCATATATGTAAAAGCTTGTGTACATTATATATGTATATACGTGGATTATATTAGTCTGTTCTGATCTAAAAAATAAATATGAAAATAAAATATCGCATACCGTAAAATATATAATATAAGAATAAAATATAATGTAGAAACAAAGTTAGAAAAACGTGAATATTGGAAAGTAGAGAGAGGTTTCTAACTTGAGATAAACATTCTAAGATTCTAAGATTCTAATTTCGATAAAATTTCGATTATAGTATAAGGGAAGATATTTTGGAAAAATTGCTCTACTACGTTCGTTAATTAATATCGAAAAATAATAGTGTTGTGTATTTGAATTGTGAATTAACTTTAGGAATTATAGATCAATTTTGTAAAAATTGTAAGACTACAGAGGGTTGTTGGGAAATTACTTTCTGGGTGTATGAGAGATGTAAACAGAAGTCTTAGGGGGTTGAAGAGCGAGGTACCTAAGTACAGTAAGTCAGAGTCAAATCGTCATCCACCGTTGAAGGAGGGTATTATCGGAAGGGGAAGAGGTGGAGCCGAGAAACTCCTTCTATTCTGCTGGTAGAAGTGGTGGGGACGGAACGTATCGTGTCCATTTCGTTCTTATCTTTCCTCCAGGTCTATTCCCCTCTCTTGTCGCTTCGAAGTGGTTGGTGGGAGATAATTAGTCTATCTTCTCTTTCTTTAACCGCTGATATCCCCCACTTCGATATCAAGTCTTTCTCAATTTGTTCAATGTTACATTTAATACATTACAATACATTACAATATAACATTTTTTAACGAAAATTTAGTAGTATATTAAAAATATTCAAATTTAATATTGTAAGAAATAATAATAGTAAAAGTTTGGTAGAAGATTTTTAACTAACTTGTGAATATTAAATACAATTTACATATAGAAAGTCTTTTATTATATAAAAATCATAATATCTTCATATAAAATCTTCATAAAATTAGCACTTAAGGAATTTATACATGTAAAATATTATTAGTGAATGATATACAAGAAATCTCAACAAGATAAAAGAATCATAACTTCATGGCTTAGATTAAATCATATCACTTGAATTCAAGATACAAGTATGCTTTGTCATAAAAAGATAGTTCAATATGTAACTTACAACGAACCATATCAGTTTCAAGTTAAGATATGTACTTATTTTTATCATACACAACGTCCAACAAAGAATTCTTCAACAATCACTACACACTTATAAGAATATTTTACTCACACGAACAACGCGATTCTTCGATCTTCGTTTCAAATTTGGCGCGCTCCGAGCTGTCACTTTCACCGGGCGCACGTGTTTCCTGTTGCACAGTCAGGGTAGCGTTACGGCTCGGCCAGGATCGGGCAACATCGTCCGTCAGACCTCGTGTACATCGAGAATCGTCTGTTTCTTCCGAGAGACTTCACCTTCCACAAAGTTTCACAAAACTAACCTAAAAAATGATTTCGTAAACAACGACAAACGTAACAATTATGCAGAATGAACGCGTTTCTATGATTTAGATACGGATAGATGACACAGGACACGAAATTCTTGATAATGTGAACGAGAAAAAGGGGTCGAAAAGAAAGTCGTGCAGAGGGTCAGTGCAGGAGGCGACCCGTTACTGCAGCCCGGCACCACCGGACCTTCACTTATATCGTCTCTCGGCTAATAACGCTAGTAATGTGATATGATTAGCTTAGTTGAGTTCAGTTTAGTTCGTATTCGTTCAATTTAGTGGTTCGCCAGCAAAATCACATCGAGTTAAACCCATTTAGGCCAGTTAAGTTACCGACTTCTCGCTCTTGCGCGCTTGCCGTCATCCTCCCGGTCAGCCGCCTCCTGCATCCGCGGATATCCTGCAAGCATGAGTGCGCGCACGCTCGATCACCCGCATTCAATCACCTTCAACTTCATTGAAGTTTGATCCAGTCGGCTCAGTCTGGATATAGAGGAAATTGAAGATTCTTGAAACTTCTGCTACTTGGTTCATGAATTCTGTTTGAAGGTAGTTTAAGGTTAGATGAATCTTAGAAAGTCTGTGACAGAGAATGTTGGTTAGTGGCAGAGATTTTGTGTGAGATGGTATGAGTATGAAGATTTAGGGATGTATATTATTAAGTGATAATTATTTTGCTAAGGATCGTACTCTAGAATGATAAGATTGATTGGTTGAAGTAACATTTAAGAAATATGGTAATGTACAAATATAATGTAACAGATATTTATTGTAGTATATCAAGAAGTGTTGCCAGTGTACATTTATTTGTTAGAATAAAAAGAAACTGTCAGGATATAATCTGGTAGGTAGGTAGGTAAGCAGGTAGGTAGGAAATTATTACCATGTAGTGTGACCACAAGATAATAGATTACTAATATGCTGTTATATTTTATTAATGTATCATTAACAATTTTTTTATATGGAAAAGTTTCATATTATCTTAGAAAACTCTGATCAATTATAATTATCTTTTCCCATGATCAAACGAAATTTAAGTTATAGATTACTAAACAATCATACAATAATCTGACTAAATAGTGGAATCTATTTATGAAAACTTTACTCAACAAACTCAGACAAAACGAGATCTATATTGATTTCTATATCCATCCACTTCGCGCAAAACCATCCCTAACCTCCAAAATCGCTCTAAAATCGTCTTTACTTATTTAATTAAATTTCCTCCGTTCTTCTGTCCAATCTTGTCGTTTCTAAATAACATCTAGTCACAAAGGTAGTCACGAGATCCATCGATTTGGAGTAAACAAACTCATTGACGAAAACGAGGAGACCAGGCGGCTGAAACGATGGCGCGATCGGTTTCGCGCGGCGCAACGGAAAAGATGCACCGTAAGGATGGTAGGGGAGGAAGTAAAGAGTGTCCGCGAGAGTGCAATTAAATCAGCGCGTGACAGGCGCGCGCTCGCGCGCGCTAATTACCGCCGATGAAATTAGCAGTTAATATACGCGTGTACACACGGAATGGGGGTAGTTTGATTGGGCCAATTCGAGGCAATTCCTGGCGATTGCTGGTTTCATTGAGCCTGCGCTTAAGAGCTCAGTGCCACGCTGCCGGTCAACGGACATGGATCTCTTGGAAAGTATAGGTACTCTTACCTTTCTCGTCCTTCCGATCGATCATCTTCTCATAAATCGATCGATCGATTCTAATCCGTTTCTAACCTCTCAATCCAAGTATATACCGGATACAACTGATACGAGGACGAATCGAAACGGTGTGGATGTAAAATTGCGGGACAATTCGAATCATTGATAGTGCATGGGACGCAAATCGATGGGAGGATCGTGCATTCGGTAGACAGAGGATCGGTGACGCGATGTACGCAAGTCGATCGTCGCCGAGTGCGCTCTGTGATCTCTCAAACCGTTTGATCGAGGTTCAAGGTTCCGGTTCAAGGACTTCTGCGAACAGAGACACGAGATGGATAGCTGATATGTTCGATGTGACTGAGGCTAGGGTGGAAACTAAGTGGAATTTATGGGAGTTGGGTTAGGTGGTACTTACTCGATGATGTGTGATGTTCAAGAACATGAATTTCATAGAAGATACAGCGATTTTAGGAAATGGAAATACGTGGACAGAAATTCAGGTAATGTGTTAATTATATTTTTGTTTACGAAAATTTGATTTTAGCATTTTAAGATTGACTCGTGTTAAATTGTCTAGTTCTTTTTCTAGATAATTTTGCTCCTCACCTTTGCAACCTTTGTAATTTATAGAAGTAGTAATTGTTCAAATTATGCCTCGATCTCTATTTTTATTTTTTACTTGCTTATCTGTAAGTGATAAATCAAGTGTGATTAAAAAAATTATAAATAAGAAGTACATGTTTGAAACATGAACTATGAATAACTTATGACTTGGATAATTTCATGTATAAATAACGTCATTGTCGGAGTATGTTGCGTAACCTGCTCCAACTTTCTGCATAAAACTATACAATGACTCGTATTGTCTTAAACGCAAATCTATTATATTTTACATATCTTTTTATGCTGTTTAATTAACAAAAATTTAGCTGCTAATAGATTTTTATAAAAATTATTCTTTTTTAAGGTTTATTTATTTTTCTAATACGATGTTCAATTTCATATCTGCAATATCTATTTCTTGAAGTTATAAAACCCTAAAAGGGACTCTAGATAAGTTCTTTTACCAATATTTTGAAACTTCTTCTGAAAAGAAGTAGAACATAAATAGCATAATTTTTCCTAAATCTAAAACTCCAATGGTGTCAACAACCAACCAACCAAACCGAGAACCTTTATTTCCAGTATTCTGCGCTTCATTTTCATCCACACAGTCCAAAAATGCGAGGTACTCTTTTTCTTGAATTTAGAACTATACCAAAGAAATTTACATCATTAATTAAACAAAAAGTGTATTCTACGATGCTGTAACAAAGAAACAGAAAGTAGGCAAATTAGATCATTATTAAATTTACTTTAGAAGTAAATTTTTCCTAAAACCACCTTATTTCCTCTAAACAGCGCACATCCAGCATTCTCTTCACCATGATCTCCGTTCCAAGAAACATAGAGGTCGCAGCGGGTCAAGCGCAGATCGTCCATATTCGAAGTGGAATCGTGATGTACACGATTTTCCCATCGCGGTGGACCGTGCACAAGCCAACCCGCTCCGATTCCCACATGCCCCTCCAAGCTCCTCTGCAACATCACCTAACACACATCATAATATCGAGGCGGCGTTCTCCAACTTCTTCGCCGGGGGGCGGTCGCAATGGCGTGGCAGTGGCCACGAGACCAAAGAGAGCCTCTCGGACCCTAACTTCAGACAGAGGAAACATAAACGACAAAGATGCAACGCACATATACCTCTATATACGTTCAGCCAATACCATGACGAACCATTTTATTTGGAGTGGTGGAGTGGTACCAGGCCAGAGAAAAGGCAAGAAAGCGAAAAAAGAAAAAGAAAGAATCAAAGAGATGAAAGAGCACATACAGAGAGAGAGAGAGAGAGAGAGAGAGAAAGAGAGACTGAGAGGGGGGGGGTGGGAGGGGGAAGTGAGTCTTCTGTACAAGGGGGATTAAAAAGAGAGACAGACGGATGACTCTGGTACAGAATGGAAAGGGAGAAAAAGAGAAAGAAAGAGGAAGAAATACAGGAGAACAGTATATACCGCGCCCGCATAAAACGGCCGTCCTCTCGTGGAGCACGTAACGCGTAGTAGGTGCTACAGGATTGGTTGGTTTCTATGTGTGGGGGCGGCCTGGCCAGCAACCCGTTGAAAATATAAGCGTGTGTGAGTGTCGGTTGATTAGCCAGAGTCAGAACGGATCGTCGCTTAGTGCGACAGTGTCCGGTTAGTTAGGCGGCTCTTGTTGTTTCGCGCGATCAACTCACCCGGTTGTCGATATATAGAAAATACAGCAAAAATCCGTTCAGTCGCAAGAGAAACAATATACGTAAACATTTGGAAAATCATTCGCCCTCTATTTCTTTTGTTTTCTTCTTTTTTATTGCTGCTCTTATTTTGGAAATGTTTTCAAATTAACATTTGAGTATAGTTCCTCCGGTTCTCGAAAATATAATTCGGATCGACTGGTTCAATCTGTTCGTGTGCCGACGACACGATGCTTGGCTCTCGCTTCGTTAGCTTGTACTAATCAAAATTAATCATAACCCGGGCAACAATTGATCGCAATTGGCTCGGATTCCATTACGGAGGACGCGCGAACGCCGCGACCGCCATCCTGCGCACCGCGCACGCCTTTTTGCATAATTGGCCAACCGGAGGTCTTCACGAAGAACCCGAGGAATCGGCGGTAATAAAGGGAGCAGGAAGTGAATGGGACACAGTTGTCTAGGGTATTTTAAACCCTGGCTGGATCATCGATCGACGAATTTTCATTTGTTACTACCGAGAAGAGAAGAAGATAAAGAACAAAGTTGAAGAAACATCGAGGAAGAGGAAACTCTCATATACTTTGTATCGGAAATCCAAGCGAGGCATTCAATATTTATTTACTAATAGAAAGAAATGGTTCCTGTCGAGTTGCTCTAATTTTAAGCCTGTGAAGATTGAAGAAGAGAGATAATTGAAGTCAAAAAACTGTTGAACAAGAAGTGTATATAATTAAGAGGAGAAGAAATTGTATTCAGCGCGCGGTGATTGAAGAAGAGAAAACACAATTGCAGTTTGTGAAACTATCAAAGAAAAGGAGATACGAATTCATATTAGAGATTGAAAGAATTTGATATTTATGATATTTTTATTAAAAAGAAGAGAAGTTCCTATCTGATTTTGATAACGGAACCACGTGTTTTTAAAACGTCAAGAGTTATCAAAGAAATACCGTGCCAATAATTGCATTTCAATTATTATTTGACACTAGAAAAATAATCTAACGTTGTTATTCATTACTTGAAGAATCGAAAGGAGAAAATAATTGAAATTTTTCAATCCTAAAAAAATTTATAAAAGATGGACGGAGGTCCCTTCGATGACCCGATCTTCTCTGACTTCGGTGGTCGAGGAGGTTCCGGAGTCCACAGTATTCAAGTGATGCTTGGCCTTCATGGTGGGCACCATGGTGGCGATTTAATGCCCACTGGAGGTCATCTGCACAAATTGGACTCTTCCAACAGTCCACCGCCACATCATCAAACGTCTCACCATCATCTGCAACAACAACAACAACAACAGAAAGAGCTGAAGGAATTGGAATTAGCTGGAATGTACGCACCACTTCCTCAGACGCAGGATGTCACCACGTCGACGTCCACTGCTGCGACGCCGACCTCGACGACGTTGCAGCAGGGTCTGCAGCTTGGAAATCCTTTAAAAAGGAAGCCAGAAGACCCGATGAACACTCTTGCTCCAGGTTAGTATTGTGCTTTCAGTGAATATTTCAATATTTGAAGTATTTGATGTTGAAAATTTTACAGGAAAATTTGACTTAATAATTCGATATCTGTGGTGACTAATTGAGAATAAGAGTGATTCTATAACTATTTGTTAAAGTACTTGTAAAATTTATATTGATATGTATATAAAGTGAAGAAATCGTTGAAAAAGTTAGCTTAAAAAGTGTTGTGAGATTTTGGATTGATGAGTAAATTGGTTTAAGGAAAGAATCATTATAGAATTAAATAGAATTATTAATTGTGATCTTTTCCTTTAAGTGAAATGACATTTATAGAAGGAATAATTGTTGAAATTTTACGTTACATTAATTTATATTTATAGTCAGTAGCGAGGCTCAGCCAGCTAAGAAAGATTCCAAGAAGAAGACCGACAACAATGGAATCAAAAAGAAGAAAACCAGGTATATATTTCTTTAAAATTACTTAAAATTAGATTAACTGTTTATTACTTCCTGATGTTTTCTTCTAACTTTAATTTTGATCATATCTTTTTAAATATTAACAATAGGATCTTTATAAAAGCCTAGTTTAAAGTTAAAAATACTATAATATCTTCAACATTAGTCACGTTCCGCTGAAAGAGAAAATTACACAGTTTGAAGCTTCAACTATTATTACTATTCGATGATTGTTTTAATTTTATTGTGCAAATTAATTATTGCAGAACGACATTTACTGCTTATCAATTGGAAGAATTGGAAAGAGCATTTGAACGTGCACCGTATCCTGATGTCTTCGCGCGAGAAGAGCTAGCTCTAAAACTCGCTTTGTCGGAGTCAAGGGTTCAAGTTTGGTTCCAGAATCGGCGTGCAAAATGGCGGAAGAGAGAACCTCCACGTAAAACCGCTGGATACATGGCTGCTGGTTCAGCAAGTCCCGGTTTATCAGGTAATCACAACAAAAATGATAACCGTCTTCTACCTATATTGTTTATTGCTATTCGTCAGTTTTATTAGAAATTATTATATTATTAAACTGTTAAACTATAAATTATTATACTAATAAAATAGTAGTTGTAGTACTTTACTATTTTTTTTATCAAAACAAGTAACTATAACAGACAATATTTTAGAATAAATAAAAGAAATTATTAATACATTACACAGAGGAAATTATTTGCTCTTTTGAAGATTTTATCTATTATTGATCGAGTGAAATTATTTAGCAAAGTTTAAAATAAAGAAAGAAAGAACAAAAGAACCAACCGCAGTTAATTCTTCGAGTTCTCATTCAGATACATACGTACATAGTTATAAAGAATATCAATGCTTTCTGCAAAAATAAGCCAATTGCATCGTATTACAAAAATCTATAAAATAATCCTATGTATTTGCAATTAATACTAGTTTAAAATCCACATAGATTACTATATTATTTCTAAAGATTTTTATAAAATTATACTTACACTTGGTACATTGATATAAGTAATGTTCTTGTTTATAAAAACTATAAGAAATATCAAATGTTATCCTAACAGTAACTATCACATTAAATTTAAAAATTTGTTTAAATTATTAAAATTATTTTTATACTTAAAAAAATTAATACAAGCAATTCTCTTTCCGCCAGGATCATTTACCTCGCTGAATAATACCCTCAACCCCTTCGCCTCTCCAACAACAGCGACAGCACCGCCGGATGCTTGGGCGTATTCTCCAGCGTATGATCTGGCGCCACACCTGAATCTACTTAGCCCATCTAATTCCCCTTATTCCACCTCTTTCGGTGGACCGAGCAACAACGGGTCGGCATACTCGTACGCGACAATGCTTCCGCAACATGATGCCTCGTTATTTTCTACACCATCAGGGAACACGATGCGCGTACACCAGGACTACATGAACGCCAGTAACAGTCCACCACCTCCTCTAACCCGCAACGATTATCAGACTATGGTGACCACGCATTCGCCACCCACTCACCTAGCTAACTCCATGTCAGAGGAAGAACATCAGCAGAATAAGCAATTGGATTATGTCAGTGGTCTCAGTCCAGCGGATAAGTATCAGCACGAACAATCTGATTACACGCAGCAGCAGCAACAACAGCAACAACAACAGGATCAGAAACAAGAATACGGGATGCACTCACCACAAGGACGCCAAGGAATGAAGGAACAGGTGATGGTGAAGAGCGAGCCAACCAGCCAGCAGAGCTATGTGCAGTTGCCTCCTTTTCTGAACTGACTCGAAACCTCCAGTCTAGATTTACTCTAGAACAACTGGCGGTTCCAGTTTGGAATGGATCTTTCTTGCCAAAGGAATTTCAGGGCTGAACGTAAAGTCTTGATGAGTTGTGCTTAGGAAGATTTATTAGCATTTGGATTAAGTTAAGGATAATAATGCAAGGTTTTGAGTTAATTAGAGTTATTATAATTTGTTATTCTAAAGACAGAAAGAAGTTTGGGAATAGAAGTCTTCAATAGAGTCCTTTGAGAGATCTTGAAAGCTTCTTTTATTTATGAAGTTTATTCTGTTCTCAATGTAATTCTATTTTGTATTATATAGCTTTAAAAGATTCATGAAATTCATTGGAATTACATTTGTAAAAGAAAGTTTAACACTAAGAATACGATAATCGTTGATTCTTCTTAGTAAGAAAACAGCCCTGGAAAAAATATGTTTTTTTATAATAAACGTATATCTGTAAGAAATAAAATATTTTAAGGGAAGCAATTAATTGAATGAGAGCATTCTAGTGCCTTAAAGGTGTAAGTTCGTATGAGGTGTGAGTACTTTTGTATTATTTGTCCCTTGTTCGTAGTTATTAAGAAAAACCGAATGAAAATGAACGTGTTGTGTTGTATTTTATTCAAATACTCTGTAGTGTATACGAAATCATGTACATATATAGAGAGAGTATAAAACATCACCTGAACTTGTAAAGTCTTTTACAGAGATATTTCGTGTGTATTTTGTACTCTGCCCATCTTTTTATGACGTTTGTAATTACTCGCATTTAAATACACTTAAAAATGAAAACATGTAATCAATTATTTGACGATAACGTGCCTTAAATAATTAACTCCTTTTGAGATATCTAAAAAATTCGACACAACTTATTGTAATTTTGTATGTTAATATTAAATTTGTATGCGAAAGTAATTTTTAATAAATATTCAAAATTGATTGCAGATTTTGTCAATAGGTGGTCTTAGCACATTCTTTTGTTTTGTCGACGTGTTCAAAGCACCTAACCTAATCATTTTTATATTTTTTGATGATTTTGGTTAACTTCCTAGTTGCGTTGTTTAGTTTGCGTTTGTCATCCGGTGTTCTATTGATCTGCCATACTCTTCTTAGTCTACGTCTTTCTGCGATTTTTTTTTAATATGTAATGGGGATATTCATGTTTGTTGATAGAAGTCTTAGTAGGTAGCGTTTATTATGCTCGTGTTTAAATATTTCGTGGCTGTTTCGATATCTTCATTTGTTTTTAGTGAAATTGAGGCTGAAGTTGAGTGATTAAAGACTTCTCTAAAGAGCTGCCAGTTGGTGAGTTGGTTATGGATTCTCGATAATTGTTGAACTGACTGTTGCTATAACGGGGGAATGGTCAGAAGAGAGATCCGCCGAGGAATTGATTTGGACATACCTTGGCGAGATATTTGTAGTTATGAAGAAGTCAAGTAAGTCAGGTATTTTGTTAGTATCAGTGGGCCAATATGTGGATTCATATGTGGTGAGGTAGTTGAGATTGTTGGTGATTCAAGAGATTTTTGCCTCTTACTGTGACAAGTCTGCTGCCCCATTGGGTATGTTTGGTGTTATAGTCTCCTCCAACTATGAATTTATTGCCCAGAGCATCAAGGAAGTTATCAAAGTCTTCTTTAGCAATGGAGTGTCTGGGAGGGCAATGTACTGCTGAAGTGGTGATTGTACCATGGCAGTCTTCTATTGCTACGTTTGTAGCTTGGAGGTAGTCTTTCTGGAATGATAGAAGCTCATAATACTTAATGCTGGATTTGATAATGATTGGTACATTTGAAAATATGGTAGAAGTTATAACCGTTTATTTTCAGATACTTTTTGTCGGTGAAGTGGGTTTCAGATATGAGCATTACGTCGATTAGCTGTTGTTTTAGGAAGAGTTCTAGTTTGAATTTGTGTTGAGCTAGACCGTTGGCATTCCAAAGAGCTATGCGTCTTGGTTTTATTTTGTGTCAGGCGTATTAATTTATCCATGATGAGTGTTAATAATGATAGTAAGTTATTTATTTGTTCTGATTGTTTTTCGATTAATTTTTCAAGTCTAGAGAAGTTGTCTGTGTTTTGTGGATTGGGAATACTATTTTGAGAATGGTCCCTATGGGTTTTCGGATTATTTTGATTTCCTTGTACTGCTTGGGCATAAGAGATTGAAGTAGTAGTGAATTTTGGAGGACTGGGTATTTGATTGGTTGTGTCTTTGGCTCTGAGTTTAGGATACTTTTTTATGTATAGGGTTTTGTAGGCTGAGCAACCTTTGTAGTTAGCAGGATGGTCTCCTTAACAGTGGATGCACTTCACTGGGGTTTCTGGTGATTTAGTGCACTGCTCAGTGAGGTGTGTACCTGCACATTTAACGCAGCGGAAATTATGATTGCAGTATTTCTGCGTATGACCGTACCTTTGGTACCTTTTACATTGCACTATCTCTTTTTTTTATTAAAGCAGATTCGATTTTTACTACCGAGATCATTAGTTGAGTTATGTTATAGATTTGTTTGTTATTAGGTTTTTGTTTGATAATGCAAAACCCCACACAGTCACTCGCCAAAAATTATTGGAACTAGGTTGGGGTGTGTTGTCATATCCACCATATAGCCCTGACCTTGCGCCTTCAAATTACTATTTATTTCGTTCCATGCAAAACTCCTCAAATGGTAAAATTTTTAATGACGCTGATAATGTAAAATCACATTTAATTCAGTTTTTTGCTGGCAAAAATCAGAAGTTTTATGAATATGGAATTATGACATTGCCTGAAAGATGGCAAAAGGTCATCAACAAAAACAGACAATACCTAATTGAATAAAGTTATATTTTTAAGCAAAAATTTTGAATTTTCCTTCTTATTTAAAATATGCAATCACTTAATGACCAATCCATTAATAGCAAATTTATTGTAATCCACATATACATAAATCACATAAAGCATGACAATTAAAAATATATACAACTAAACTGCAAAGGTTAATAGGCAAAAATAAAATATTTTTAGGCAAATCTTTAAATCAGTTTGTTTTAGAATATGGATTATGATTCAATTAAAATGTATTTTGGATAAAAAAGTATATACTACGTTGTTTAAACAACATCAGTAATCTTGTAAAATCCTTATGATACTATCGCATATAAAATTGTTGAACCAAAGAGTTAGTTTCTAATTTTGCCTATTAGCAGATTTTACATTACTCATATTTCTAGAAATATTTAATTGTTATGCTCTATGAAACCCTTTATATATCTTTTACACGCACTTAGTATTGTAGTAAATGTTCAAGCCATGCTGCTTCATTTAAATTGATCACTTCGTTGCAACCATAATTTATATGATCAACAAGTTGATCAAGCTCATATACATCCTGCAAAACATTTGGTTTAAAAACCGACATTTTGTCTTGCCACACTCCGTCCCCACTGAAATGATGTTTTTGTTCTAACTTGTACAAGCATAATGCCAAATATTGTGTAGGAGTATAATTATATCCATCTTGTAAGGAACATTCTTTGTACAACAAATTTAATGTATTATCAATTGTCGACCTATATTAATATAATATGTATTTTAATATTTATATATAATATATTTCAATATTTTTAAATAATGTAAATATTTTCTCACATTGAATAAAGTATAATCTGAATATTTTTACATATATCATCTATTGAAAAATGTTTCTTCAAATATTGTATTGTTTCATTGATGCGTGCCAGTGAAATATTTTTCCAATAAGTATGTCGTCGAATAGAAGACAAAACATGAACCTTGTCATGCCCTAGTTCTTTCCTTAAAATATATGCTAAATATTTTCTTGTTGCTGCATGAGTATCTCCTTCCAAAAATCTGAAATTATGAATTACTGTTAAAGAGTTTAAACATACATCATACTACAATTATTAATAACTATGTCCTATCTGATCAGAATAATTACCTCGAAAAGAATTCCTTATTTGATAAATATGTGTTAATATTTGCATTGTTCGTAAAGTTTAAATGTTTCATATATGTTAAACGATTTATGATCACTTTGTAGAAATAAATCATAACCAAGACTCGTGGATGCTTCAACCATACAGCTAACTCTAAGTTATTTTCCATAGAAATATACCGTCTTAAAAACGTGTCTTTCCTTATTTTCAAACCTTTCATTATAGCATATAGAGATTCATGTGGTATTCCGAAGTTCTGGAAAATTTGTAATAATTCTTTTATTTCACTTGCATCACGAAGCAGGATTCGGGGAAATATTCTTATTATGTCAATTATATTTTTATTATTTATTTTTAGGTATTTAAATTCATTTAAAAATTGTTCAACGTTGTCAACATCTACATTTAGAAGGTAAAGGTGTTGTTTTAACTGTAAAAAATATTGTATTAGATTAGGCTATTTATAAATTAATGTATTTTTTTCTCCAAATAATTATACTTACGAATTCTATATCAAACTGACATTTATGTTTCAGCACATCTAGCGTTCTGGACATTTCTGTAAGACTTAAATATTTTATTTTCTTCTGTTTATAAAACAATTCATCATGCAATTTCATATGATATATTTTATGGTATACCACACACAATTGATAATAATTACCAATTCGCATACGAGACTCTTTTTTTAGCATTTTTTGATCAGGTATATCAACTTTAATGCCTACATTAGAAAATAAAGTTCTCATAATACTTTGACTAGATGAAATGCCATGTAACTTTTTGAACTGGTGCACAGATTTGTGCATTAATGTTGAAAACCTAAAATAAAAAAATAATTGTATACTATAACTTAAAATATATAGTTGCAAAATATTATATTTGAGCTTTAAAGTGTGACCTTATTTAGCTAAAAACAATTGACATACCGTCTAATATGAGATAAATCTACAGAGTCTATGCCCATTTCTTTAAGCACAAGAATTCTATTCTTCAAGAGTTTAGGATCGAGCATTAAGCATTGTAGCAAATATTCGTTCTTTTCTAATTTTATATCCAAATCCTAGTAAAACAGGAGAAATTAACGAGTTATTAATAATATACAGATTGTGTAACATTCAATAATATTATGAATAAATCATACTTACGCGCAATGTTATACAATTCCGAACAAGTCTGTTTTTCGATATTTTTTTAATTTTACTCTTCTTTTCGTATTCATGAAGTGTTTCAATAGTATTATTATCGAGTTTTAAATATGTAGTTAATATGTCATCAATTTTTATTTGTGTTGAAAAAGGGGAAATTAATTTTCCGAATTGTTTTATGACGTATTTTGTTGCAAATCTTTGGCTAAGCATTTTGATCTACATTTATTTACAATAATTAGCTAGACATCAGAAGAGGGAAAACAATTAAAATATTTGAAGGTTAACCTACAAAACAAAAATATTATTTTTATTCATTTAAACTATAAAATTCAGCTCCATTAAACTTATATATGAATAATTCAGAGTCATTTTAGATGTCACTGATTTGTATGATTATAAAAAATAATAATTATAATGTATGATAAAATGTTTTTTTCTATGTTATTACTTCTATGATATTCTAAAAACCATCATGAGGTTAGATGGATTTGAATCTTATCCATAAAACAATACCATAAAATTACGCACAAGTCCATAAAATTAATGAATTATAAATGGACTTTAAAATATTATATCCTTTTGATTTTTACTCTAGTTCATGAAGTAATAGAAAAAAAAGAAAGTATTTTAATTATTTGAAAAAAGTAATTATTTGCTTAAAATTTATGTGAATAGTAATTTTACAAATATAGAGATATCACAAAATTACAATTTTTTAATGTGGAGATGCCTTTTTCTTTCAATAAATTTAGTAGTATGTTATATTGTATCTTTCAGTTATCTCTTACAATGCTCTATTCTAATAGCACAGAAATATACTAACAAAATATAATTATACAATTAAGGTTTCAGAAATTTATTTTAAGGTATACAACATAATATACAATAATAGTATGTAAAATAATTACTTTAAAGGCATGAGTAAAAAAGCAGGTCGCAGTGTATATTTCCCTGTTCTTGAAGTGTTACAATTTTGAAAATTCGACTAAAAACAAATTTATATACACGGGTATAGAGAACGCGGTAATTACACGTTTTATATTGATATTTGAACGCTATGTGAAATAATCGAGGCATAGTAAAATTTATATCTCCGATGGCTTAATACGTAAAATCACAGGAACACTAGTGCATGGTAGAATAGCTAATTCTGTAACAACAGCTGTCACTAAATTAGCTGGTGTAACATCGTACATAATATTTAAAAGATTCAACGACTTTCTTGTTCTCCAGTTCGTTAATAATGATTTTTGCGCACCATTTCCATAATCTTGTACTAGCTCATCTGCATTTCCTATGAATGAATCACCAATAGAGAAACAAATAAAAATATATACATACATTATATTAATATAGAATAATTATGAATAAATAAATTGGTGATATAAAAACACGCATAAAGTCTTCTGCTTACCTAATTCATTGTAGACAATAGAATCTGTCTGTACGCGTTCGCAAGACTTATGAGTTTCGCAAGCAACTAACACTGGAATATTAAACGCTCTGGCCATTAAGGCAACCTGAGCGGTACCAACTCTCGACATTACCGCACCATTCGCTAATATCGCATGAGCACCAAGAAACACTTTGCTCACCTATTCAGTAGTCTTATTATTGTCAATAATCTTAAAAAGTATTTAAGTAATATAAAAATCATCTTTCAGTTCTGCTTACTTCAGGCATCACGTAACTTAAAGCATTAATTAAAATGTAAGAGCATTCAATTTCATGTTTCGCTAAACGCCTAAGTTGTTCTTTCCCTTCTAACCATGGTCTTCCATCCACGACAATAACACGAAATTCTTTACCCGCAGTATGCGCGTCTAACAATATTTTATGTATCAAAGATGAACTGTAAACAATATAAATTTTATTGCAAATGTTGAAAATATACAGAGGCTTTCTAAGATGTCTTCAAAATAAGAACTCACTAGCCATAAGTTAAGATAACATCTCCATTGGATATTTTAGTTTGTATAGTTATCGATATTGCCTTATCAGCAAGTTCTATTTGCTCCCGTATATAGGTATCTATTGCATTACTTAATTTATTTTTTGCCTAAAACATACGACATTTTTATTTCATTTCAAAAATATCATCAAACATATATCAAACGAAAATGTGTATAAAATTACTCACATCCTCATCAGACAATGAAGAGGGAAACTGTGCCATTTGCCATTTTAAGTGCCTTAATGCATTCTGCATTGAAACAGCCAATGGCCTACAATGATGCAAGTAGGCTACAGATTCTTGCAAATTTGCTTCGAAACCTCGGATAAAGTCAGCCTGTGGTGGCCTTTCAAAGTCCTGAATAAGTTGCTTAACAGCAGCTAAAAGAGCAACGCATCTTGCGTTGCTGCCTACAATTACTTTGCTTGCATATTGCGTACCTAATCTAATTATTGCCGGGTGTATATTCGAATTGACAAAGGATACATCAGCAATGGCCTGTTCTCTTTCGTGATATAAATGTTTGAACAGATTTATTTCATGAGTGTTAATTTTTTGAATGATTTTTTTTTGTGTTGATACTTTTTTCACTATATCTGTCACACTGGTAGTGTGTGTTACAGGTTTATTACTATTATTTTTATTATTTTCTTCCTTACTTCTAACTTTACTTTTTTCTGATAAAATTTGTTGTTTGGCTGCTCTTTGTGCTTCTTGCTTTGCTCTTCTTTCAGCTCGTAATACCGCTTTGCTCTTCCCTTCACTACCGCTTTCTGGTACTATTTTCTCATTTTTTTCACATGTATTTGGGGTCTTACTGATTACTGGTACTGGTACTGGTTCTGGTACCGGTACTAGTACTTCATTAGGAGATTCAATATTTTTGTTAGTTACAGTTTCTGGTATACCACTGCTTTTTTTAATCTTAGTACTATTGGAAGGGATAGGTTTATTATTATCGGAAGGGTCTTTGTTTGACGTTTTAGTCGATTTAGCCTTTGCCTTAGCATTAGCTTTAGCAGCTTTCTTTGCTTCGCGTTCTGCTTTTATTTCCTCTCTTGATTTTTCTGGAACAGTTCCTTTTTTGTTGGTCATTTTGATTGATGTAACTGCTGATCTTTCAAATTCAGTATCCTCTGCAAACAAATTTCATCAATTTCATGAATTTGAATTAATAATCTTCTCAATTACATAGGAAAATAATCGTACAATACGAAAAGAAAGGAATTAGAAATTCTTGTACTAAGTTGAAACATATAAATATTTACGGACATGTTCCTCTTGCTCCATCATCAGTGTATTAGTTCTCAGTAAGACATGAGGAGAATACAGCTGTAAACAATAATTCAACTTTAAAAAATCATAAACTATTGATTAAAATATCATTTTTCTTTGGAAATATTTATTCATTTATTAAAATAATTATCGTTCATGTAATACAAAATATTAAATATATCTCTTATATTACTTTTTAAATATAGACATGACGATTCGTTATACAATTTAAATTACTTAAAATGTATTACGAAATAATATTTATTATTGAATAAGCCTATTTATTAGAATATATAAATTGCTTCATACGGGTGCAGCATACATACAATTTTGTAAAAATGTTATTTACTTTGGCAAACGATATTTTATTATCTTTTTTATTTCAAGATTTTATTATTTCGTACGCCTTAATTTCATGTTCCTAACCTATTGTGAGTGCTTTATTTTTAATGGACATCAGAATAAAATAATTCTTCATTTGAATATTCGAATATTGACATAAATACCTTTTATATTGTAAAATATATTTCTTAAAAGCGTGCGTCGTTGAAAGAATGGTGTTTCTTAACTTTTAGTCAAATTTTGGTTATATACTCGATACTTTCGCTATATCCTATGGCTTTAGGAAATAATAGTGCTTCCATCTGCAGGCACAATTATATATTAGCTTTAAAAACAAATCCTTAGTTTATGCTATAAATAGAAATATTAAATAAATACAGATTTCGATATATAAATTTGAACTACATATATAATTGATAGTTTCATTTATAAATATATTAGCAGTAAATAAACATTTATTTGAAGGAAATGTGATTCTTAATGTAAAAAATTTCATTAAAATATAAAATTAAAAGCATGTCAAACAAAAATTAAATATTCAAAACACGACTAATATCCCACTTCAGGTAATTATTATGAACAATTGGAATAATTAAAATAAACAATAATGATAATATTAATAATTAAAAAACCGTTCCACTATTATTGAGTAAAATGTAATGTTATATGAATTTATCTTTATGCATGTATTATATATGCAAATTATATATGTATCTCACATCTTTACAAAGAATAAAAATGGTAACCAGCAATCAGATTAAAAGAAGTAAATGTTTTTTAGATTTTATTTATACAACAATCTGTAAAATTGTTAGATCACTTTTTTTGCGCTGCTGCGGCTTCATCTTCACGCTGGTATGACTGCAGTAATTCTTGTTTCTTTGTAGCAATACGTTCTGCTCTGCGTTTACGCGCTTCCCTAACTTTAGTACGACGCGCCTCTGCTTGATCCGAAAGCATCTCTGCTCTTGCTTTCTCAGCCTTCTTTTTATGGATGAATTCCATTAAAACTCTCTTATTCTTGAACACGTTACCCTTAGCCTTCATGTACAGGGAATGATAGAGATGTCTATCAATCTTTTTTGTTTCACGATATTTCTTCAGGAGTCTACGAAGAACTCTCATTCTTTGGATCCAAAGATCCTGGAAAGAAATAATATAATTTATTTTTAGTACACTATTATAATTTATGTATGTAACGAAGAAATGATTTTCTAAAGGATAATTATGAAAATTTATATTTACCTTTTGAGGTGTACGAGCATTTGCTGTACCTTTTCTTTTACCAAAACCACAATGACGCCCTTTACGTCTAGCTTCTGTATTTTTGCGAACTCGAGCTCTTGAATGAACAGCAACAGGTTTCTTAATAATAAGACCGTCCTTAATCAGCTTTCTAATGCTTTGCCCTTAAGAAGAAAAATAAGTAAATAAAAACTTATATACATCAGAATTTAATTTTCACAGAAGAACGTACGAGAATTTGTGTTTGCAATTTCGTTAATTTCATTGGGATCTAACCAGACCTTCTTTTTACCACATCGCATAACAGAGGCTGCAAGCCTCTTCTGTAGTTTTAACGAACTGTAACATCAAAAAGTGAGGTTATGTTGTGATAACTAATTATTAATATCAAATACAGTTTTTATCGCTTTAAAACGTCATTCTGATATGATTTATATACACAACATTTACTACAATTCAATTGTAATTTTCTAGACATGAAATTATACACCTAAAATACACAAATCTCAATCATGAAACCATGTGGTCAGTCGTCAACAAACTATTCAATATAAAATGTGTAAAATATAATAATTTCAACTAAATACTAGTTAATACAGATCTTTCTATTGATGTTGTAAATAATATGAATTAAATTTGAGTGAATATTGTTAAAATGTAGTTATAAATTTCTGGACGGTTCGTACCTCATAACGAAGTGTACAAGTTCCTTTCAGCAAAGAATTGTAAGATGGCGGAATCAACGTTTCCTACGTATCGACATTAAGCGGAAGTAATAGAGAAGGACAATATTATTTTGAATAATTTTACAAATTCAGTACTATTGTATCGGTGATTATGAAAATAGTCTAAATTAAAAAAGCATCATTTATCATTTTTTTTCATAGTGAAAAATATTTTTTAATATATGCATGTATTTCTTTTATTTTATGGTAACTGAGATAATAAGCTGATCTGTAATTTGTAATGTGTATCAAAGCTGAAGTTGATGGGGCCCCGAAAGGTGAATTGGAATTCTAACTTCAAATGACGATAATTTCGAAATGAATACATGAAATGTAAAAATCCAAACACTATTTTATACAGGAATGTCTACATTTATATAATATGTAAAATATATCGCTCAGATTATTAAATAATAACAATAAAATGCGACAAATTAAGTTAAGGCATTATGATGTAAATATTCAATGAAATATGTTTCCAATCTAACTTACTTTTAAAACACGTTGGGATATATTGAATATAAAGCCTTGTTGTTATATTTTTGTCTCCTCTTTTACAGTCTGATAACTTGTAATTTCTTACTTGAAAAAGTTTCAGTAATAATATTAGTTCAATTGTGTAAAGGGGTCCTGACATATGACCTGATATATGATCGAGACATATTCGAAATTATAATTTCCCGCCAAAAAGAGGGTTGGTCAATAAGCAAAGATGTGATATAGAATAGGTTATATCCTTTTTATGTTGTTATGTCGAATGTGGGTACCGTTTTCGTATCGATAAGATTGCAACTACAGCGCAAGTGCAGTAGTAAGTTCGAATATTAATCATGCTTCATTTATAAGATGGAGAAATTGGTGGGAACAGATAGACATGAGGGTACATAAGGACTTAGTACTTTGGCCAGGACCGTACAAAAAAATGTGTAATACAAAATCAAGGTACTGTGTATACGTATAAAATATTTTATATATAATTTCTCAAAATAATGATATGAAGCTTTTCTAGTTGTAAATAAGAGACTGTTAGTTAGAAGTTATTACAAGTAATTATTACAAGCAAGTAAATCTTAAAGCAATACAAGCTATTACATAGGGACGGTTAGTCTTAAAATGCCAGACGGTACTGTAACTGATTATTTATTTTACAATTTACGATTTTTCTGCATCGTATGAACATATATATGTCGTAGCCCGTATTATAGAGAAAGACGGTGAATCAGTTATATATAAAGGTTCCAAGCTGTTACATACACATATAATATACAATTGTGTGGAAATTCTAACGGGAATAACTACCATTAATGATATTCAGTTCATCACTGTGACGTATAACTATATTTATATATAAAATCGTGCATTTGAGTAACAGATAATATTAAGATAGATAAGTGCGTTGATCGACCTGGCATTCACTTTTACATTTGTAGACGGTATAAAGTAATCTCTATAACATGAAGCAGCAGAAAATGAACATGAACAAGGATCTACAATATGAACGAAGTAGATGTACGTTTGACCCTGTGGAAGTTACATATCTTTTCGATGGCAGTCCAGAAAAGACGAAACGACGCCGTGATCAAGGTATACGCAGTTTAAATTATTTATCTTCTTAGTTTAACACCAATTATTAAACATGACAAGTGATTTCTTTCTTTTTCGCAATTATTAAGAACTAGCATAATTAATATTTCCTATTTTAGCAAAATTAATATTTGCTTTTAACGAGATCGAAATATAATTATATATTACTATTTTATTTGTAAAAATATAGAGTATTAATACTGAAAATAAATGGAAAGAATGTTATTAGTTAACGAAGTTGGTAATTAAGTCATTTCAAAGTCCATTTCAGATTAGAGATATAAACCGATTCCTATAATCTATAACCACCTATACGTCGCGATAAAGTAGCACATTCTATAAATATTTTGACAATTTGTACATATGTACTAAATGTATCATTTCCGCTCAAAGATTTTTTATTGTACTTATAAATTATACAAAAAAGTTTTTATACATGTTCGAAGATCAAAAGTAATTAAATACATATATATTATGTAGAAATTGTGAAAATATTAAATTTCTGGGAATATCTTGAATTTGTACGCTATTATTTCGTTATGGAACGTAAATTGTAACTATAATCAGTGATAAAATTTTCTTATATTATCACTAATAAATTTATTGATATCTTTATCAAATTTATGTAATATCAGATAGTATATAAAATCTGCATTGGTTTTTGTGAGAAAACTGAACAGTTTCGTTGATAGAATGAATAGATGAGAATTCTTAATAGAAAAATCCCTAGGTGATGTTCTAGGGATAATAAGTGATCTATTCTGTTTTTTAATATAACTGATCTATCAAGTTGATTCATGTTAAACAGATGTATTATTTACATTTTTTACTGTTAAATAGGATACAGATCTATTAATCATTGCTAATTCACACAATTCAGTCACTACTAATCATCAGAATCAACTGCATCTAATTCATAATGAAAATTCTTCATACAAACGATCTTTATATTATGTGCTTTAATGCTTCTCATAATATCTCATAATGCTTCTCATAATTTAATGGTATTGTAACAATACATTTACAATGTTTTCAGTATGAATTTCTAAATTACAGATTAAAATTGTGCCACAATAATAATGATGAAAAAAATATTAAATAATCGAATCCAAATGTCTTTTTCGGCTTTGAGAAAAATTAGTTTTTATTAAGTGTATCAGTAATATAATTACACTTTATTTGGTAGGTTTTTTTTAATATGATAGCATGTTTAGTTAATTAGTAATTTTGAAAAGTACAGTGTTGCGCGTACGCAACACCGAACGTAAAAGAAATAATTTTATAGATTTTTTCATAAAATTCAGAGAATGTAAGAAAAAAATTTATTTTATCAAAGAATTACAGTATCGAATACTATTGGTACATTCTTTAAAACGCAATGACTTTTTAAAAATAGGACCGATCGTGGCTTGAGTTTTTCTGAGTTACAAGGATTTGTTTATTAGATGATGTGTAAAAAATTTTTGATGAAATTATGGTTACATTATTATTATTATGAAAATTATGGAAACAGTAAACGTTGCTTTTTACAACTCTTTTATCTGAGTGTATAATAAAAATTTAAAAAATAAATTTTGTAGATTTATGTCATTTATACATGAATATATATGCTGAAAATTTCATTGAAATTGGTAATCGTTGCTATGATCTACGAACGGTTAGAAGTCATGCAAATCGTATTTTTCCGCGACTTCGGGTGTGTAACTGCAATGCATCTATATGTATATCTATCTATCTTTTTTCACGTATCAATGTCTGTCATTTGTTCCTGCATCAACCGATTCCAATGAAGTTTTCAGCATGGATATAACTGACACAAATTTACAAAACGTATTGTTTACATTTTCATTACAGATTAAAATATGAAAGTTATAAAAAAACGCCGCTATTTTTTTCGCGATTCTGATTTTTTTTAAATTATTGGATAATGTTGTGAAAAACCAGTTCTCAAATATTTTATTTTATTTGGAACTCTAGTGTATGATGTAAATTCTAACAATTGTGTGGTGAACGGTATAGTTGAATTTCATATCAATCCGCACGTTATAATCTAAAAATATTTTTATCATAATTATTTATGTATGTACTTGTGATATGTTTCATTTATATGTGAAATTGAATTATTATAAACCAAAATTATTGTAAGCGACTAATGAACAATAAATTATTAAATGAATAAATAATTAAGCAGTAAATTATTGCTATGTATTATTTATTAATTATCTATAAATTGATTGACATTATTCTTTTCATTGTATCCCATTACGTTTAATATTTTCTTACTTTGTTACTGTATCACTGACACAATAACATTTGTTTAAATATATTTATTACACAATAAAAGTAGAAATCAGTTCTGTTGTAAAATAATTTACATAGTCCATATATTTCTACTAAGAATACTACTAAATTTGCAAAGACATAAACATTGACTTTAAACATTGAGTTTATCTTCATCTACATTGGAATGCATCCATACATATTAAACATTAAACGAAGTTACAATATAATACAATACAAGTTGGTATGCATTTACAACTTACAACATAGTCATTATGCAGTATGTACTACATTACATTTCATATGTATGTTAAACGTGAGTACATATCTATTATATTCCTTGTATTTAATTCTGCAAACAGTTAATGAATAATAGTAACTGTTAGTTATATAGTTATATAACTGTTAATAGTAAATGTTAAAAATTTTATACATTTATAACGTTCCCTAATAAAAATTGCACACATGTTTAATTGTTGCATTTTATTCTACTAGTGTTTCCATCTTTCTATTTTCTTTTTCATTATTTTATATGTGCTTATGTGACAATTTTTATTTTCAGAACAATATTTTTTGGATGATCTGGCATTAAAAGAAAATGTAGCAATGAAATATAAGAGTCATAAAGAAATATATGAAGATTCTTTACAAATTGCCTGCAATGTTCTTCACAAAGTTAGAGAATTGCAATGCTCAGGAAAAGAAGATATTGATCTTCTCTTGTAAGCATGTTAAAGTTCATCTCAAGGAAACTGTTACATAATCAAGCAAGTTCCAACATTTCTTATGTGACAAAAGAAATATTCCTACATTTTTAGATAAAACGAAATATGCAATGTCATATTTCTCAATGTTATGGAATAAGGGGATAATTATACTAAAGATTAAATTAGCTTTTTTCTATATCATTTAGATATTTTCTTTCAGTGTTAAAGGATAATAGGACTTCCTTGGTTATACAATAGCAAAAACAGAAAACATCCTCAATGTAGTACCTTTGCAGACATATCATTGGAGCAAGACTTGGGTCTGCACTGTTCGAAGGTGGAAATCCATTGGTCCTGCATTATGCTATGTTTCTACCCTCTATTCTGGGACAAGCAAATTCTGAACAGCAAGCATATTGGATAAACAGAGCTTGGGCTGGCGATGTTATAGGAACATATGCACAGGTAATACGTAAGGGAGAACATTCTTTTTAAACAGGAGGATGGTCACAGATTCTAAAAGTTTCTCAAGTAAATTTAATCTTGCACTTCTACCTTAGACCGAACTAGGCCATGGAACGTTTCTCAGGGGTTTGGAAACTACTGCAACGTACGATCCGGAAACGAAAGAGTTCGTTTTGAATAGTCCAACTTTGACGTCCTACAAATGGTGGCCAGGCGGACGTAAGTATATTGTAATTGTTTAACATAATAATAATGTTGTTCACTAAAACAGTATGATTTATTTACAATTAAAATTTTCAGTGGGTCACACTGCAAACCATGCAATAGTCGTTGCGCAATTATACACCCAGGGAGAATGTAGGGGAATTCATCCATTTATTGTACAATTAAGAGATGTGGAGACACACAAACCTTTAAAGGGTATACAAATAAATGTCTTAATCGTTTGTAATTAATTGTATATTATATTGCAATGTGTAGAAAAGAGAACAAACTGTTCACATTATCAAACAACAATTATGAAATCAAACAACTTCCTTGTTTATAATTTGCTGAACAATAGATATAGCAAACAGTAAATTTAATCTGTATGTAATTCTTAGGCATTATAATTGGAGAAATTGGTACAAAATTGGGGATGAACGGCGTTAACAATGGGTTTCTCGGATTTCGTGACTTTAGGATACCACGGGAGAATATGTTGATGAAGAATTCCAAGGTAAATTTTCATAAAATTGGTGTAAGAAGTGCAATGTCATGTGGTGATTGTGAACTTGAAAGGAAAATTATGTTCGTAATCTGTATAAACAGAATTGTTCAGACATCGTAATAATCATTAGAACAAATTGTAAAGTTACATTTCTTGTTGTAGGTACTAGAGGATGGAACATACATAAAATCTATGAATGATAAGTTAACGTACGGTACGATGGTGTTCGTTCGAGTAATGTTGCTGCAGGACCTCCTACACTATTTAATGAAAGCTGTTACTATTGCGGTTCGATACAGCGTAGTAAGACGTCAAGGTCAAATAAATCCGGAGTATGTTGTGTTAAAAACAATTTCCAGTAACATCGACTGCCCTATGTCCCTTTATTAAAAAATGCCTCCATTGGAAATGTTTCTTTTAATTAAAATTAAATCTCTCCTGCTGATACCAAATTAGTATTTGTTTTATTCTTTCCTTTTAGACAACCAGAGGTACAGATTCTCGATTACGTAACGCAACAATACAAAATCTTCCCTCATATTGCCACATGTTTCGCAATAAAAGTTACTGCCAGTTGGGTTTGGGATATGTATAATACGGTGCAAAGTCAATTGCACCAGGCAGATTATGAAAAACTACCGGAGGTTGGTTTATACCCTTTATAGTAATATATTTTTCTTCATATTTCTAGATCTATTAATTTCTTTTGCAGTTACATTCTTTGTCATGTTGCCTAAAAGCAGTTGTATCTGCAGATACAGCAGCTGGAATAGAGCAACTTCGGTTATCTTGTGGTGGACATGGATACATGACTGCCAGCAATCTGCCAGGACTTTACGGATTGGCCACTGCAGTCTGTACTTACGAAGGAGAAAACACAGTCCTACTTTTGCAAACAGCTAGGTACCTCGTAAAATCATGGAAACAAGCTATGAAAGGTGAACCATTGCCAGATTCTGTAGAGTATCTTAACGAAGCAGCAAAAGGAGTAAAACATCGTCGTTGGAGTAACGATTTGGAATGTCTGATTGATGCCTATGACGCGGTAGCCGCAGGGTATAATGCATACATTAAATATTGCTAAGTAATTGCATAGGTATTCTTATTATTCTTACCATTCCGTAGATTTGTTCGTTTAGCAGCAGAACATTTGGATCGCAGAATACGTGACGGAGTTCCGATGGAGGAGGCGTGGAACCAAACGGGCACCGAACTGACTCAGTGTGCGGAAGCTCACGCTCGAGTTTTCATTGTAAAGACATTTGCAAAAGCTGTTAAACAGTTAAACTCGAAGTCTGAAGAATTTCGTCAAGTAATGTTTCAACTCTGCGAACTGTATATCGTATATTGGGCTTTGAGAAACGTTGGTAATTTTCTTCGGGTAAGTATTGATTTTTTTCGAAACTAATCACAGAGAACTGCGAAAGAAGAAAAAATTTATTACTATATGCTGTAGGATAATTTGAATTCAAGAGTGATTCATCTCTTTCTCTTTTTTAGTTTTCTTCTATGCAGAAAGAGCATGTGGAGACACTTCATTCACGCTTGGAATATTTGCTGACGACAATCCGTCGAAATGCTGTAGGAATCGTTGACGGTTTCGATTTCGATGACCATATTCTTTGCTCGGCTTTGGGTGCTTACGATGGTAACGTTTACGAACGATTGTTTCAAGAAGCCATGAAGAGTCCTCTGAACCGTGAAGCTGTGAACATATCTTTTGAAAAATACTTAAAACCATTTCTTAAGAGTAATTTATAGTGTAATCTTTTTAAAGGAAATATTTAATCATAATTATTATCTCGTATTTGTTTTGTGGCGATTGGATTGTTTGGAATATGTTGCATTTAGTTGTTATGGTAAGACGTATTTTGCATTTGTTATTAAATAATCGATTGAATGGTTTGTTGGGTATTGATTTGTAAGATGTAACAACTGCAACATATCATATGAGCGATATCGAAGAGAGATATGCGTGTTCACTTGTCCATTTTACTGAGAGTTTATATTGAACAAGAAAGGAAGGATCGAACGTATTTTTGTACCATTTCTATTTGCTGTTATTATAAATATGTAATTTATACAAAGAAGCATCGCTGTAATAATTGTGAATGAGTGTTTGATAGAGATTTTATATTTATAAAAAGCTTTCTGGAAATATGCGATCATTCTGAGATGGGATGTCTTAAATATGTTATGGGAAATGGTATTTTCTATACAGTTTTTACAATTAATAAAATAATATCTTGAACTAGAAAAATGTATATTTTTATTGTTGAACCTATAACGCCTCAAAGAAAATTACATTTTAGAATTGAAAGGCTTTGATATGGAACAGTATTTATTTACGGAATAGAAGGGGTGACATACATGTAGTATTGTTTCTTGTACTAACATACTACAATTATTGTTAATTTCCTATCGTAATGGAATTAATACTATTTGTACAGGAATATAATGCAATTTGTGAGATTCATTGGTACCACTGCGGTACCAAGGTCTTGAATTATAATATATATTCGCTTCGTATGTTATATCCAACGAGTATCAAGTACGTAATATTTTGAAATAGGAATCGATTTAGAAGCAACGTGTGTCTATTATTAAAATTCTTTGCCTGCACGAATTAGCTGGACAAAATCGGAGTCAAGATGTCTCTCATAACACAAACCTCTCGGTACATGGAAAAGTAGCATCTACTAAAGTAAACTTGTAAAGTAGCTATACATACCTTTGCTGTAAACAATCATTTAATTCCTTTTCCTTTTCTCTATCGTCATCTTCTAATCGTCATTTTATATCGCTATGTTTCTCAATGATTAAACGCCTCACACGCTTTCTTATTGACACTCACGTTGTTATCACTAGAATCTTCTTCACTGCTTCCATATAGATCATTTATATTTTTCGTATTTTTCCTCCTTCATAACATTAAGTTCCAATTAAATTTAACTTATATATAAGTTCCATTTTTCGGATTGCCTACTGCCGTGATTGTTTAGAATTTAACCGTTATCTGTCCTATCAAACTTCAGTAGATATGGCCCGAACATCATGAATTTGAGTCCGATCTTAATTACTGAATTAGATTGCTTGAGTCAGACTCGTGATATACATGTTTGGTACAAAATTGTTAGTAACCGGTTTCTTTTCTTTGTTACAATATTTTCGGCACATGAAAAACACCGCTCCGACATTGCTACGTCAGCCGTGTATCATTCAAATGGATTTAAATGAAGCGTGATTGTACCTGTCATATCTAAACATTCTGATATCTAATTAAAAATGAAATACGGTGCGGACTAATATACGTGAAATTCTGTAATTTCTGTACACGTGTACCCATGAACTTCAGTACAGATATTAAGATCCGAGTATTTCAATACCTGTGTACCCGTGTATTAAGAAATACACGAATTGAAACACGCGGGTATTAGCTACACCTGTATTTTCAGTAAACGTTCAATATCAGAAACTCTATTTTGGGGTACGTTATGGAAATCAAAATTTCAATCTTTTGCGTACGCATACAACCCGGCGCTAGGCCTTAGATTTGGAGAAATTTGCTAAGAGCTGCCGGTTCCACTCCAGTATATTTCTGTCTATAGTTATGCGTCAACAATGGCAATTATGCATAGGTGCCCTGACACATAACCTGAAACATATGACCGAGGAATGTTCGAAATTATACTGACCTGCGAAAGAGATCAATTAACAAGGGGTTTAGGTTCCCTTTATGTTATTATGCCGAATGTATTCTTGTTTGAAATGGAGAAACAGGTAGAATCGACGGTGCATTAGTACTCTGTTTAAGATCGTATTAAGAAATTTGTAGTACGGAGTCAAGATATTTCATATATTTTATTTCATATGTAATTTATGAAAGCAATCATTTGAAGTCTTTCTAGTGATAAACAAAACATTGTTAATTAGGAATTATCACAACTAATTATGCATAATTCTAGAATATGAGATTATAGTTTTACCTGATTACTCGTATCTCGCTATAAATACCTTGCATTATGTTGCATTTCAGTTGTTTGTGTTTGTGTTTGGACTTGGAGTAGAAATGGAAATGGTGAATTAGGTAGGTGCAAAGGTTTGAAGCTATTGTACGCGGCAATATAAGAAATCCGCAGTGTGAACATGACGCTCATATTCCGATCGTGACGCAGTATCCCATATTTATGTATAAAAGTCGGGCGTTTGAAAAGAAATTTATCTAGATAGATACGTGCGGCTACAGATTAGACAACCACACTCCTTTGTCAGTGATTAGTTTAAAGTAATCTACACAATATGAAGCAACAGAAAATGGTGGTAAACAAGGATTTACAATATGAACGAAGTAGATGTACGTTCGATCCTGTGGAAGTCACGTATTTCTTCGATGGTAGTGCAGAAAAAACGAGAAAACGTCGTGATCAAGGTATAAGTAGTTTTTGTTTATCCTCTTAGTTTAACGCCAATTATCGAAAAAATAATTTCAGTTTCTTTCGTTTTCACTGTTATTAAGAACTAAATAATTCTGGCAAAATTAATATTTCCTTTCCACGAGAACGAAATATAATTGTATATTGTTATTATATATATTTTTTAATGTAATTATTAAAAAAAATATTTGGATACGCATTAGAAATGTTCTTGGCTTAGAGTTACTATAGAGTTTCTCACCAAAGAGTAATTGATATCGATTCTGAAGGATGTGAATACCAGCAGTTAGAAAACCGTTTCTCATAACAAATTTACAGTATTATAGAGATGGCCAATATTTGCAATGCATGGAAAGAAAATTATTAGTGAATGTGGTCGATAATGAAGTCAACAATGTTCGTTTCTGATTAGAAATATCGGTGCATCGTAGATAAATCTAAAGAACTGATAACAAAACTAAAATATTCTTCTGGCTCATTGTCAGATGCTTCAATTTAAACATGCAGAGTAAAATAGTGCTATATAAAGCCTTATTAAAACCTGTTTGGATTTATGGGATCCAGGTATGGGGAACAGCGAGTAATACCAACATAGAAATTCTTCAACGATTCCAATCAAAAGCTCTAAGATTCTTAATAGATGCACCTTGGTATGTTACCAACGAAACAATACATCGCGACCTGAAGAAACCCACAGTTAAAGAAGAAATATCCAAGTTCAGAAACAGATATAATATAAGAGTTAACAACGAACAAAATCTATTGGTTACCTAATTACTTGTCACGTCGGTTCAGATCCGCAGACTAAAAAGACAATACCCTTTAGATTGAAGCATTAGATTCAACTAGAATCAAACATACTATAAACTCTTATAATCGAACTTACTGTAAGATAATAAATTATTAAATGAATAAAATATTAGGCAGTAAATTGTATTATTTAATAACTTTGTATAAATTAATTCAGACATTATTCTTTTCATTATTTTCCGATATGTTTAATATTTCTTTATTTTGTTAGTATATCACTGATACTACTGCTTATATTTCTACTAGGAGTAATAAATTACTAGGTCATAAATGTCGTATTTTAAAGTTCAATGTCATTCGCACGGAGAAATGCTAATATCATATTTATGAATCACATTGCGGCATTAATAAGGAAAAGACAGAATATATTGCATGTAGAAGGCAGTATAAGCACCTGCAGTTTATGACATTATTTACTTGTATCCTAAACGTGAATACATAATTTGCCCATTTATAAAGTTTATTAATAAAAACTACAGATACGTCTTATTATTTCATTTTATTCTTGCAATATTTTCATTTCTGTATTATGTTTTATTATTTTTTGCTCATATTTTATTTTCAGAACAATATTTTTTGGATGATCTGGTGTTAAAAGAAAATCTAGCAATAAAATATAAGAGCCATAAAGAATTATATGAAGATAATGTTCAAATTACCCGCAATGTTATTCACAAAATTAGAGAATTGCAACGCTCAGGAAAAGCAGATATTGATCTTATTACGTAAGTATTTTAAAGTTCACCTCAAGAAAACTGTTGCATAACATATCTTCTTATGTGAAAAAAAGATATTACTAGCTTTTCAGATGCAAATATTTCTACTTGCTCTCAATGTCGTCGAATAAGAGGATAACTATTAAGAGGATAACGTTATTCTTAACGATTAAATTAGTTTTTCTTTTATACTATTTAAATGCTAAAGGATAATAAAACTTCCTTGATTATACAATAGCAAAAAATATCCTCAATGTAGTGTATTTGCAGAAATATCCTTGTAGAAAGACTTGGGACTGCGCTATTCGAAGATGGAACTCCAATGCTCCTGCATTATGCTATGTTTCTACCCGCTTTTGCGGGACAAGCAAATTCTGAACAGCAAGCATATTGGTTAAACAGAGCTTGGGCTGGCGATGTTATAGGAACATATGCACAGGTAATACGCAAGGGAGAACATTCTTTTTAAACAGGATGGTCACAGATTCTAAAAGTTTCTCAAGTAAATTTAATCTTGCATTTCTGCCTTAGACCGAACTAGGCCATGGAACGTTTCTCAGGGGTTTGGAAACTACAGCAACGTACGATCCGGAAACGAAAGAGTTCGTTTTGAATAGTCCAACCTTGACGTCCTACAAATGGTGGCCAGGCGGACGTAAGTATATTGCAATTGTTTAACATAATAATAATGTTGTTCACTAAAACAGTATGATTTATTTACAATCAAAATTTTCAGTGGGTCACACTGCGAACCATGCAATAGTCGTTGCGCAATTATACACCCAGGGAGAATGTAGGGGTGTTCATCTGTTTGTTGTACAGTTAAGAGACGTGGAGACACACGAACCTTTAAAGGGTACACAAATAAATGTCTTAATCTTTTGTAATTAGTTATATATTATATTGAAATGTGTAGAAAAGAGAACACGCTGTTCACATTATCAAACAACAATTATGAAATCAAACAATTTTTCTGTTTATAATCTAGATCAAATTTGCTGAACAATAGATATAGCAAACAGTAAATTTAATCTGTATGTAATTCTTAGGCATTGTAATTGGAGAAATTGGTACAAAATTGGGGATGAACGGCGTTAACAATGGGTTTCTCGGATTTCGTGACTTTAGGATACCACGGGAGAATATGTTGATGAAGAATTCCAAGGTAAATTTTCATAAAATTGCTGTAAGAAGTGCAATATCATTTTGTAGCTGTGAACTTGAAAGAAAAATTATGTGCGTAACCTGTGTAAACAGAACTGTTCAGGCATCGTAATAATCATTAGAACAAATTGTAAAGTTACATTTCTTGTTGTAGGTACTAGAAGATGGAACATACGTAAAATCTACAAATGATAAGTTAAAGTATGGTACGATGGTGTTCATACGAGTGAGGTTGCTGCGACTCCTCTTAACCTATTTAACGAAAGCTGTTACTATTGCGGTTCGATACAGCGTAGTAAGACGTCAGGGTCAAATAAATCCTGAGTATGTTCTGTTAAAATCATCTCTAGTAACATCGACTGCTCTATATCCTTTTTTAAAAATATCGTTTCATGGGAAATGTTACTTTGAATTAGAGTTTTAACTCTGTAGATAAACCTCTAATCTATATTAGAGTTAAAACTCTAATCTAATCTGATAATAATCTGTATTATCTCTCCTACTAGTATTAAATTATCCTTGCCTTTCTTTTTTTTAGTCAACCAGAGGTACAGATTCTCGATTACGCAACTCAACAATACAAAATCTTCCCTCATATTGCCACATGTTTTGCAATAAAAGCTACTGCTAGTTGGGTTTGGAATATGTTTTATACGGTACAAAAGCAATTGCGCCAGGCTAACCATGAAAAAATACCGGAGGTTGGTACCTTTATACCCTTTATAGTAATATACTTTTTTCATATTTCTAGCTCTATTAATTTCTTTTGCAGTTACATTCTTTGTCATGTTGCCTAAAAGCAGTTGTATCTGCAGATACAGCAGCTGGAATAGAGCAACTTCGGTTATCTTGTGGTGGACATGGATACATGACTGCCAGCAATCTGCCAACACTTTACGGATTAGCGACCGCAGTTTGTACTTACGAAGGGGAAAATACAGTCCTACTTTTGCAAACAGCTGCGTACCTCGTAAAATCGTGGAAGCAAGCTATGAATGGTGAACCACTGCCAGAATCTGTAAAATATCTTAACGAAGCAGCAAAAGGAGTAAAGCATCGTCCTTGGAGTAACGATTTGGAACATCTGATTGATGCCTATGACGCGGTAGCCGCAGGGTATAATGCATACATTAAATATTGCTAAGTAATTGCATAGGTATTCTTATTATTCTTACCATTCCGTAGATTTGTTCGTTCAGCAGCAGAACATTTGGATCGCAGAATACGTGACGGAGTTCCGATGGAGGAGGCGTGGAACCAAACGGGCACCGAACTAACTCAGTGTGCGGAAGCTCACGCTCGAGTCTTTATGGTAAAAACATTTGCAAAAGCTGTTAAACAGTTAAACTCGAAGTCTGAAGAATTTCGTCAAGTAATGTTTCAACTCTGCGAACTGTATATCGTATATTGGGCTTTGAGGAACGTTGGTAATTTTCTTCGGGTAAGTATTGATTTTTTTCGAAACTAATCACAGAGAACTGCGAAAGAAGAAAAAGATTTATTACTATATGTTGTAGGATAATTTGAATTCAAGAGTGATTCATCTCTTTCTCTTTTTTAGTTTTCTTCTATGCAGAAAGAGCATGTGGAGACACTTCATTCACGCTTGGAATATTTGTTGACGACAATCCGTCGAAATGCTGTAGGAATCGTTGACGGTTTCGATTTCGATGACCATATTCTTTGCTCGGCTTTGGGTGCTTACGATGGTAACGTTTACGAACGATTGTTCCAAGATGCCATGAAGAATCCTCTTAATCGTGAAACTGTGAACATATCTTTTGAAAAATACTTAAAACCATTTCTTAAGAGTAATTTATAGTGTAGTCTTTCTACATTTTTAAAGGAAAATGTAAATCGTGGTTATCTATATTGTATATCGTATGTGGTGATTGAACTTTGAACATTTTACAGTTTAATATCTTATAAATCGATATCCCATAAATAACATGGTTGCTCATTTAAAAATACAATTGTAACAATGTATCATATGGGCAATATCGAAAGAAGGTGTACGCGTTCATTTATCCACTTTGCTGAGAGTTTGTTTTTAATGAAAAGAAGAAATGTAGTTTTGTATCGTTCTTATGGCTTCTCATAGATATTTAATTTCTATAATGGACTATCGCTGTAATAATTTCGACTGGACGTTTGATAGTGATTTTATTTTTAAGAGAAACGTTTTAGGATTATGTGATCAATCTCGGATAAGATGTTTTAAATATGTTGTGAAAAATGACATTTTCTATACAGTTTTTGTAATTAGCGAAGTGATATTTTCAAATACACAAGTGTCTATCTTTCCTGTAACGCTTCAAAGAAAATTACATTTTACGAAATAAAAGTGGTAACATACAAGTAGTATTGTGCATGTTTCTATTAGCCATATTTATTATAAAATGTATACATTTTATGGCGGTCGGCAATGGTACAACAGCACGAAGTTTATGCGTCGAAAAAATATCTCAATAGGGCTATACTTATCGCAAACATATTTTACAAAATAGGTCAATAAATTGCGTGATACCGATACGTTAAAACCTGAGAGATGTATACAAAAAATTCAAGAAGAAAAAATCTTCGATGATCAGCTGTTTTGGAAACAGGTGGATCGGTCGAGGAGAATCTGTGCTTTCGCCTGTTGATATTTTTACCGATTTTTAATTGTCAATAATTAAAAAACAAGGCCGAAAACGCAATTTTTCTTATTCTTGATTTTTGTCTTATTTCAGCGTCAAGAATCAGCTCTTAAATTATGTTGAAATAGTAGCCGAAACCCCTATATACGTATATGTATGTGTTGGACAAGTAACAGAGTTCGCAGTTGATTTAGCAAAATTGAAAACTATACAGTCAGTTTGTTATTAAAGATAGAGTAATATTATTCTATCCATTTTACGCTTTGAACTAGTGTGTTAACGTCATTAATATTTTGAAACAATCGGATAATTTTGTGGAGAATTTTAGATCAATTCTTAAATATTTTGTCACATTTGCAAATCTAATATATTATGTAAATTCTTACAACCATGTGCCTAACGGTATAGTTGAATTTCATATCAATCCGTACATTGTAATCTAAAAATATTTTTATTATAATTATTTATGTATAAACTTATGATATGTATCACTTATATGTGTGAAATTAAATTATTATAAACCAAAATTATTGTAAGCGACTAATGAACAATAAATTATTAAATGAATAAATAATTAAGTAATGTACTGTTTGCTATTCTTCGTTATGATTACGTTACTCCCTTCATTATTTCCCATTAAGTTTAATATCTTTTTATTTTATTACCATATCATCGATACAATAATATATTCTTTAATATATGTATTACGTAACAAAAGTCGAAATCAGTTCTACTGCAAAATAATTTACTTAGTCCTCATATATCTACCATGAATATTACTAACTTTGATAGAATATAAATGTAACATATTGAAATATAACTTCCTTTACATAGTAAGATATACATATGTATTAATTTTTTTATCAATGACGTTTAAATGTTAATGAGAAAAAAGGAACATGAACGTATAAGAGAGAATATTTATTATTGCATATTTGTATGTACAAACTGTAAATATTTGCATTCACATTTAAAAATATAATTATTACGTAGCATGTAGTATACTAAGTTTTAGTTATATAATATATGTGAAAATAGATCAATGTTCTTCCTATTCAATGCTGAAAATTAACTATTATAACGTTTACTAATAAAAATTACACGCGCGTTTAATTGTTGTATTTTGGTCTTCTAGTGTCTCTATTTAAAAATTTTTTTCATTATTTTATACGTGCTCTAGTATGTCTAAATGTTTAATCTCACAATAATATTTTTTGGATGTTCTAGCGTTAACAGAAAACATAGCAGTGAGATATAAAAGCCATAAAAATATATATGAAGACATTATATGGATGTGTTCTTCACAATGTTCTTCACAAAATTAGAGAAGACTGCAATTAGCGAATTGCAACTCTGAGATGAGGAAGATAATCATTTTTTTACTGCAAAATGTTTTACAGATCTTGTCAAAGTCTATATCCTGTCACATAACAAACCCAGTTCCATTATTTGACAAAGAAAGAGTCATTGCTTGTTTCTTTTAAAGAAGAAAAAAAAATGCAAATATTTCATCCTACTCTCAATAACATTACGTATGAGCATAATTATAACTATACTAACGAGTAATCTAGTTTTCCTCTACACTATCTTTTTTCCAATGTTAAATAAAAGTAGAACTTCCTTGCTTACCAGATAGCACAGTAGTACCTTTAACGTAACCTTTCAGTAGAGATTGGCCCTGCATTATGGTATGTTTCTACCTTCTATTCTGGAACAAGCAAATTCTGAACAGCAAGCACATTAGATAAACAGAGCTTGGGCTGGCGATGTTATAGGAACATATGCACAGGTAATACGCAAGGGAGAACATTCTTTTTAAACAGGATGGTCACAGATTCTAAAAGTTTCTCAAGTAAATTTAATCTTGCATTTCTGCCTTAGACCGAACTAGGCCATGGAACGTTTCTCAGGGGTTTGGAAACTACAGCAACGTACGATCCGGAAACGAAAGAGTTCGTTTTGAATAGTCCAACTTTGACTTCCTACAAATGGTGGCCAGGTGGGCGTAAGTATATTGCAATTGTTTGACATAATAATAATGTTGTTCACTAAAACAGTATGATTTATTTACAATCAAAATTTTCAGTGGGTCACACTGCAAACCATGCAATAGTCGTTGCGCAATTATACACCCAGGGAGAATGTAGGGGAATTTATCCATTTATTGTACAATTAAGAGATGTGGAGACACACGAACCTTTAAAGGGTACACAAATAAATGTCTTAATCGTTTGTAATTAATTATATATTATATTGCAATGTGTAGAAAAGAGAACAAGCTGTTCACATTATCAAACAACAATTATGAAATCGAACAATTTTTCTGTTTATAATCTAGATCAAATTTGCTGAGCAATGCATATAGTAAAGTGTAAATTTAATCTGTATGTAATTCTTAGGCATTGTAATCGGAGAAATTGGTACGAAATTGGGGTTGAACGGTGTTGATAATGGGTTTCTCGGATTTCGTGACTTTAGGATACCACGGGAGAATATGTTGATAAAGAATTCCAAGGTAAATTTCCATAAAATTGCTGTAAGAAGTGCAATATCATCTTGTAGCTGTGAACTTCAGTAACATCGACTGCTGTATGTCTCTTTCTTAAAAAGTCGTCTCATGGCAAATGTTACTTTGTACTAGAGTTTTAACTACAGATTATCTCTCCTATTGATACTAAATTATCCTTGCATTTCTTTTTTTTTAATCAACCAGAGGTACGGATTCTCGATTACGTTACGCAACAGTACAAAATTTTTCCTCATAATGCCACATGTTTCGCGATAAAAGTTACTATCATTTGGGTGTGGGGTATGTATAATACGGTACAAAGTCAATTGCACCAGGCAGATTATGAAAAACTACCGGAGGTTGGTTTATACCCTTTATAGTAATATATTTTTCTTCATATTTCTAGCTCTATTAATTTCTTTTGTCAGCAATCTGCCAACACTGCACGGATTAGCGGCCGCAGTCTGTAATTAAGAGGGGGAAAATACAGTCCAACTTTTGCAAACAGCTAGGTACCTCGTAAAATCATGGAAACAAGCTATGAATGATGAACCATTGTCAGAATCTGTAGAGTATCTTAACGAAGCAGCAAAAGGAGTAAAGCATCGTCCTTGGAGTAACGATTTGGAATGTCTGATTGATGCTTATAACGCCGTAGCTGCTGGGTATACTGCTTCTGAATACATTAAACATTGTTAAATAATTACATAGTCAATAATTCAGGATCGATTGTTGCAAGAAGTCACGGAGGCTCCTCTGAATCGTGAAATTGTGAAGATGTCTTTTGAAAAATACTTTAAACCATTCTTTAGGAGTAATGCATAGTGCAATTTTTTACGTTTTGAAAGAAATTCATAAAACAATATTTCCAACTAGAATTCTTCCCTTCGAAAAATGTTTTATATGCGTTTAAACGATTAATCATATTGTTTGTTGAGTATCGATTTATAAGATACAAAAAAGATACAAAGAATGTAACGTATCACGTGTGTAATATCGAAGAGAAATAAATGTACGCGTTCATTTGCTTATTTTACTAAAAGTTAATGCATAACAAAGAAGAGGTGGAACAAACGTATCTTTGTAAATTGCTATCGTAAATATGTAACTTATACAACGCAGTACCGTCATAATAGTTAAATTTTTGGCAGAGATTTTATTTTTACAAAGATACGCTTTCGGAATTACGATGAGATGTTTCGAATGTGTTATGAAAAATGATATATTGTGTATAGTTTTTGCAGTTAATAAAGTGATGTAATAAAGGAAGAGACAGGGAAGCAATGTTTCATGGATGTAACGAGAAGAATGGGTGGTAGGAATTATGGGGGAAAAAAAGAATGATAGGCAGAGGAGGAGGAAAGGGAGTTAAATTGGAGGGAAATATAGTAGGTGCAGCGAGAAAAATAGAGACGTAATGCTCGTAAAGGAAGGAACAGAGCGGGAGGGGATGATAACATCCCACCCTTGCAGGATTCCGCGCCGAAGGACGGCCCTGCGCCGCCCTGGGTGGTCATAGGGGCCGACACACCTAGGAGGATCTGGATCTCCTCGGCCCAGGGGATAGCGTTGAGAGGGGTGGTTCCTCCCAAGGCCCGAACTAAGGAACGACTGCCTCAAACAGGAGAAGATGCAGGAGTGCTCCGGCGGTAATTCGAAGGAGGTCCCGGGGCATCCCAGCTGAGCGTCAGGCGGTCCACTTTGGGGTTTGAGTCCAACACTACCCCGCCGCTTCCCAGAAGAGCGATGGGGGGTGTCTATGAGGATTTCTCCACGTATGAAGAAAGAAGCGAGGAAAATAGAGGGGGGCAAAGCAGAAGATCAGGATGAAGTTCGGAACGAATATTGAAATTTGGATGAAGTGGGAACAAAGAAATGAATTGCTGAACAGGTTCTGGAAAGACAAGGGTTGACAAACATTGTCAATTGTGTCAGTGATTAAAAAGAAAAGGAAAAGAAAGTATGTAATTATCGAGAATGGACTGTTCAAGGTGCACTTGAAATTTTAATGGCGAAGAGGTTGGCGGAGACAGAGGAGGAAGAAATGACGATATACAGTCAAACAGATTTCACTAAGAAGAATTGGCAATGTTTAAATAGTCCACTTGTTAGTTCATATGCAAGTATTTGGGTGAATCTATACATGAGTATGTCTCTTGAACTTACATTTGGCCTTAGATCCAGTAAAAAGATTCATACTGTACTAAGAGTTACTGAAGTAAAGTATGAAGTACGCGCTGATCGAAAGATCGAAAGAAATATACACAAAGTGAAGCAGTGTGGAAAGGAAGGTAAGTGAAATTTTCTGTACAGAGAGTAGGTTCGGGCGGGATTGCCCATTGGATCTGTTGTTCTTCAACCTGCTGATAATGTGGTGAGGTTCCTGAGGTGAGTGATGAGGAATGGGTTTATCACGTAGAAGATACAAGAAATCACGAAATTAATAGATCACTGGCGATCCCCTCGTGTCGTAGTTAGAACGTTTTGTAAGTGAGTTTTGTGTTAACGGTTCAAAATTTTCCAATGGAGTGTGCCCAGTGCGGATTCTGGGTAGGTTTGTGTGCTAGGGTTTCAGCTCTCTGCAGGGGTTGTCGCCGGGCGTCATGACGTCGGGGTATATGATGAGTGAGGAGATGAAGAGATTTAAGATGAGGCTAAAAGGGCGTAGGTTAGGGTTAGGTTTAACACGTTGACGCCGGCGCCGATATTAACGGTTCTTTCTGTGAGGCGGCGCCTGTCTGCACAGTCTGCTTCGAGGGGCGGCGCAGCGCCAGATTATACTGTTCAACACGATCGCAATTTTTCAACTTTGACCTCAATTTATAGCAAAATTACAAAAGCTATCCTGTTGGGTTCAATGAATTTCATGGACTTCAACTAATACATCGATATACAATAATTTGGCAATATCAATTTGCATATAACTATACATTTTAAGTAAAGCTGACGGGACTAGCTTTGGACCAACTAATTTTGGAGTACTCTTTTTGATTTTTCTCAAAAAGTAGAGGTCTGACGCGAATTCTGACCATCGCACGCAATTCTGTGAACATTTTTCTATAAGAAATGTTCATAGAGCGACGAGCGAAATAGGACGTAGTGTAAGTACTGACCAAAAAACATTCACATTTCCTGCAGTCGTACCAAGGGCCCGCGAGTAAAACGAGACGGCGGTGTAAGCAATGTTATAAACGCATTTGTGGAATAAAAGGTAGAGAGTATGCCGCGAATAAAGTCAAAAAAGTAACATCATATTATGATCGATGTAAGGGCCAGCCGGCATTCTGTCTAACATGTTTTAAAAAATTGCATGAAAAAAACAAATAATTATGCTAAGTTTATAATATTGACTTGTTATGTTTTTACTATTGAACGTCTGTTTATAACGTTGAGATAAAATAACATAAAGCTATTTTGCCTTGCCTATTTTGTGAAATACAAGTATGACTCACTGTGACGCACCCCGCTTCACGGAACAGGCACGTGTGAGCCACCGGTGGTACACGCCGGCGTCAATGTGTCAAGAAGAGAGTACAACGTAGTAGTAGAGGAAGTAAAGTGGTCAGGAAGGTGTTCACAAGGGATATAACCTAACAAACAGGAAGATGGTACCCCGCTGGGGGTAGCCATCCACATGTTATATTATTATACCACTAAGCTATAATATTTTACCAAATGTCCTACTGGACAAATTGTAAAATTTAAATAAATAAACAAAAAAAAATAAGATTGAGATAGGCGAAGGGAAGGAAGAGAATGGAGGAAGAACTGTCTGGGTGGGAGAAATGAAGCAAAAAGTTTAGGGAAGGAGGAGCAATGAGAGCTGGGGAGGAAGAGGAATTTAAGAAGGTAGAGGGATGTAAGGAGAAGAAACAAGCGGAAGAAAGAGATAAGAAGATCAGATATTGGAGATTGAACTGATGCTATAAGCTGGTAAGTGTGGGAGAGTTACCTCAGTATCTAAGGAAAGGAGGGAGGGAGAATAAATGGAGACACGTGGTAAGATTCAGCTTTAAGAATGAGTCGTAGGATGCAAGGTACTGGAAGGAGGAAAAAAGAAAATTGTGCGGGAAATACAGGTGGGGGTGGTCACCTGAGTGCTAAATATGTCGGGGCGAGTGTGGAAGAGATGAAGAGGAGGAAAAGGATTGGCAGGGAAGGATGAGGCTAATGATGATGATAAGAATAATGATATTAGGGATGGAGGGAAATGAGGAGGCGTGGATGGAGGATTGAGAGTAAGAGCAGGAGTTAAAACCTGGTAAAATCATAGATACAAGCTATTGATGCAAAGATCCGTAGAGTATCTCAATGACGCAGTAAAAATCGCGGTGATGTAGAGCATACTGTCTCTATATATATGAAATATTAATGAATAGTAAATGAAGAAGATACGATACTAAAAAACTAGAATAAAAAGTAGTAGAGTTAAACAATAACGATTAACGCCAACATTAATAAATATTAAATCAGATAATAAAATACAATGTAATAAAATATAAAATTGAAGAGATTAGATCACTAATAGGATCAATGTGTATCCGTAGTGTCATATGTATCGAAAATAGTAATAACAAAGTTCACAACCATGACGTAACACTGTATATTTATATACGAAGCTGTGCATTTCCGTAGCACATTAATACAGATAAGTGCGGTAACACGTTTAACTTTCCATATAGACGGTAATTTGTATCATATGAAGCAACAAAGAATGGCCGTGCACAAAGATCTACAATATGAACGAAATAGGTGTACGTTTGATCCTGTGGAAGTTACCTATTTTCTCGATGGTAGTCCAGAAAAAACGAAGCAACGCCGTGATCGAGGTATAGTTGGAATTCCTTGTCTTTAAATTATAGCAATTAGAGAAACATTCTTCGCGAGAAAAATTGACATTATCGGGTTGGAAAATGCTTAAAATACGCGAAAAAAGATGTATTCGGTCAGTGAAGTTGGTAATGAAATGAACGAATTTAATATTAACTTAACTATAATATTTTGTATTAGAAATATAAATAAATCTCTGTGACTTTTGATCACCTACGCCGCGTGATTAAACGATAGCACGCTCCGTAAATTTAAAGAATTTAAAGATTTTTATTATATTTATGTCATAAGTTGAGCAAAAAAAGATCTTATATATTTTATTTATTATTTATTTATTTATTTATTTATTCTTAGTACATACGTTTCGGCTTTGGACGACTTTCGATTTACATCTCTTATATAATATCTTTACATCACATATATTTCTCTGACTCTAATACTTCTATAATTATATACAACTACTTATACCTATCTATTGCACCTTACTTGATTTATCTCTATGTACTAACTTATAATTAACACTTATAACTAAGTGCTCATTCCGTGTTTGGCTTTTGCTTCCATGCTGTGCTCCCTTCCTGTCGTTCCTCTGCTTCTTCTGCTACTCTTCTCTTCTCTATTATCGCTTTCAGTTCTGCCAGTCCTTCTACCGTCCCATTTAATATTTCTACCATGTTCCTTGCTCCTCCTGTTATCTCACATTCCTCTAATATGTGTTTCAAGTCCTCCTCTCCTTTTTTGCATAATCTGCATCCTCTTTCCAGTGTTCCCTTGCCCTGGTTTCGTTACCACATCTAAATCTTGCTACCATACCTCTGTCCTTCCATTTCATCTTTCCTTCTAGACACTTTGGTAGCCCTTCTTTTGCTATGTTTCTGTAATAACTGTTGTACTTAGATTCCCTTATCCTTTTCTCCCTCTCCTCTGTTTCTCTCTTCCCTCTTTCTTCTATGATTTGGTTAGCTGTCATCCTTTCTTGTCTATCTCCTGCCTCTCCACTTGTGTCCTTCCCCCTCTCGTCTCCTCTAACCTCATCTTTCTGTTCCTTGCTCTTTTCTCTCCTTGGCCCTTTCCCCAATTCCTTTCTCTCTCCTTTATACACTCCTTTACTAATTCCTTCTTCGATTCTAAGGCTTTCTCCTCATACCTTACTGCTCTTTTCAGTGCGTTTTCTCTTATTTCCTCTATCTTGCACTCCTCTCTCAGAATGTAATTCGGCGTTGTTGTGTCTAAGCCTAGAATCCATCTCACGCATCTCCTTTTTATCCTGTTCAGTCTCTCTTCTACGTTCCATCCCCACACCTCCGCTCCAAACAGCGCTACGCTCTCTACCAGTGCTCCGAACATCCTCATTCTCCTCTTGTAGTCCCTTTTAAATATCCTTTCTCCTACGCTCCATGTCTTCTTCATCGCAATTGTTACCCTCTTTTTTCTGTCTTGAATATGCTTCTCATCACTCCCATTTTTCTGCAGTATGTACCCTAAATACCTTATTTCGTCCACTTCTTCTAGTTCTTGCTCACCCCATCGCCATTTCCTTTGTCTCCTATTGTTCCTTCTCTTTTCAGACACTACTACTTTCGTCTTTTCCGTACTCAATTCCAGTTCCACTTCCTTTAGGAATGTTTTAAATCTCTTCATCATTTCCTTTAACTCGTCTTCTCTGTCCGCTATCAATACAATGTCATCTGCATATGATAGTGACCATACCTTTCTGTCTCCTACCACTATACCTCCTACTTGACCTTTCCTTATTTCCTCTTCCAGCCCTGCCACATAGATGTTAAATAGTGTTGGGCTCAGTGGGCACCCTTGTCTCACTCCCCTCACTGTCCAAAACTCTTCTGTGTTACGGATCTTACATATTTTTAGACGTTTTAAGTAAGCATATTTATTACATAAAAATTATGAAACTATTAAATTTTCTGGGATGTGCTATCATTTTGCCGTGTAATCTGTAATTGTAATTAAAATCTACGATAAAATTTGCTCACATTATTACCAAATAATTTATCGATAACTTTGTCATAACTTGCATGAATGTTTATTTTCAGAACAATATTTTTCGGATGTTCTGGCGTTAAAAGAAGATATGTCAATGAGATATAAGAGCCATAAAGAAGTATATGAAGATTCTCTACGAATTACCCGAGATGTTCTTTCCAAAATTAAAAAATTACAACTCTCGAGAATGGAGGAATATGAGTTTGTTCTGTAAGATTTTCACATAACTTTTCACGGAGAAAAAACATTCCGTTCTTTCTTCTTAGAGGGAAACGAATACGCAAATGTTTCCACCTACATTAAATTCCATTGAATATGAGGATAATTATATTAACAAATAAATACGATGTTTCCTACATTATTTGGATATTCTCTTTCAATTTTAAGAAATAGTAGTATTTTCTCGGTTACCTGGTAACATAGTAACAACATATAGTAATTTTGCAGGAGCATCTTCGCGGCAAGACTTGGATCTGCACTGTTCCAAGATGGAAATCCAGTGGTCCTGCATTATGCTATGTTTCTACCCGCTCTTATGGGACAAGCAAATTCTGAACAGCAAGCATATTGGTTAAACAGAGCTTGGGCTGGCGATGTTATAGGAACATATGCGCAGGTAATACGCAAGGGAGAACATTCTTTTTAAACAGGATGGTCACAGATTCTAAAAGTTTCTCAAGTAAATTTAATCTTGCACTTCTGCCTTAGACCGAACTAGGCCATGGAACGTTTCTCAGGGGTTTGGAAACTACTGCAACGTACGATCCGGAAACGAAAGAGTTTGTTTTGAATAGTCCAACTTTGACTTCCTACAAATGGTGGCCAGGCGGGCGTAAGTATATTGCAATTGTTTGACATAATAATAATGTTGTTCACTAAAACAGTATGATTTATTTACAATTAAAATTTTCAGTGGGTCAGACCGCAAACCATGCAATAGTCGTTGCGCAATTATACACCCAGGGAGAATGTAGGGGAATTCATCCGTTTGTTGTACAGTTAAGAGACGTGGAGACACATGAACCTTTAAAGGGTATACAATAATATTACTTAATCGTTTATAATTTGTTATAAAAAAATTATTCACGTTATCAAATAACAATGATTAAATAAAACAGCTTTCTTCTTTATTATTATTCTCTAATAGTAGATAAAGGAAAGAGCGAAATTAATCTGTGTTTGATTTTTAGACATTATAATTGGTGAGATTGGTAGAAAGTTAGGAATGAACACTGCGAACAATGGATTTCTCGGATTTCGTAACTTTAGAATACCACGGGAGAATATGTTGATGAAAAATTCTAAGGTAAGGTAAAAGTTTCTATAAGAAAAGCAAATAGTCCTACTTTTCATCGGCGAAATTGTACCGTTGCACTTGATAATACAAATAACGATAGTTAATACGTAAAAGACTAGGGAAATTTTGCAAATGATGGCTCAATCCAACCTTGATTAATCGATGAATATTTGCATTTTTGATAAATCATTTTCTTGTTGCACTGAACATGGAAGAAAAATTATGTCTGTCATCTCGGTAGATGGAACAGTACAGATGTCATAATTGCTATAAAAATCGTAAAGATACATTTCTTGCTGTAGGTGTTGGAAGATGGAACATATGTAAAATCTACAAATGACAAGTTAACGTATGGTACGATGGTGTTCGTCCGAGTAATGTTGCTGCGGGACCTCCAACATTATTTATCCAAAGCCATTACGATCGCGGTTCGATACAGCGTAGTAAGACGTCAAGGTCAATTAAATCTGGAGTATGTTCTGTTAAAAATATCGACTGCTCTATTTCTCTTTATCTAAAAATGCCTCCATTGCAAATGTTACTTTTAATTAAAATTAAATCTCTCCTGCTGATACCAAATTATTCCTTGCCTTTCTTTCTTTTTAGACAACCAGAGCTGCAGATTATAGATTACGTTACGCAACAATACAAAATTTTCCCTCATATTGCCACATGTTTCGCGATACACGTTACTGCTAGTTGGGTTTTGGATATGTATTATACGGTACAAAAGCAATTGCGCCAGGCTAATTATGAGAAACTACCGGAGGTTGGTACCTTTATACCCTTTATAGTAATATACTTTACTTCATATTTTTAGCTCTATTAATTTCTTTTGCAGTTGCATTCATTGTCATGTTGTCTAAAAGCAGTTGTATCTGCAGATACAGCAGCTGGAATAGAGCAACTTCGGTTATCTTGTGGTGGACATGGATACATGACTGTCAGCAATCTGCCAACACTTTACGGATTAGCGACCGCAGTTTGTACTTACGAAGGGGAAAATACAGTCCTACTTTTGCAAACAGCTAGGTACCTCGTAAAATCATGGAAACAAGCTATGAATGGTGAATCATTGCCAGAATCTGTAGAGTATCTTAACGAAGCAGCAAAAGGAGTAAGGCATCGTCCTTGGAGTAACGATTTGGAATGTCTGATTGATGCTTATAACGCCGTAGCCGCAGGGTATACTGCTTCTGAATACATTAAATATTGCTGAAAAATTGCATAGACATTCATCAGGATGTTTACGATATTCTTATTATTTCGTAGATCTATTCGTTCAGCAGCAGAACATTTGGATCGCAGAATACGTGACGGAGTTCCGATGGAGGAGGCGTGGAACCAAACGGGCACCGAACTAACTCAATGTGCGGAAGCTCACGCTCGAGTCTTCATGGTAAAAACATTTGCAAAAGCTGTTAAACAGTTAAACTCGAAGTCTAAAGAATTTCGTCAAGTAATGTTTCAACTCTGCGAACTGCATATCGTATATTGGGCTTTGAGGAACGTTGGTAATTTTCTTCGGGTAAGTATTGATTTTTTTCGAAACTAATCACAGAGAACTGCGAAAGAAGAAAAAATTTATTACTATATGTTGTAGGATAATTTGAATTCAAGAGTGATTCATCTCTTTCTCTTTTTTAGTTTTCTTCTATGCAGAAAGAGCATGTGGAGACACTTCATTCACGCTTGGAATATTTGCTGACGACAATCCGTCGAAATGCTGTAGGAATCGTTGACGGTTTCGATTTCGATGACCATATTCTTTGCTCGGCTTTGGGTGCTTACGATGGTAACGTTTACGAACGATTGTTTCAAGAAGCCATGAAGAGTCCTCTGAACCGTGAAGCTGTGAACATATCTTTTGAAAAATACTTAAAACCATTTCTTAAGAGTAATTTATAGTGTAATCTTTTTAAAGGAAATATTTAATCATAATTATTATCTCGTATTTGTTTTGTGGCGATTGGATTGTTTGGAATATGTTGCATTTAGTTGTTATGGTAAGACGTATTTTGCATTTGTTATTAAATAATCGATTGAATGGTTTGTTGGGTATTGATTTGTAAGATGTAACAACTGCAACATATCATATGAGCGATATCGAAGAGAGATATGCGTGTTCACTTGTCCATTTTACTGAGAGTTTATATTGAACAAGAAAGGAAGGATCGAACGTATTTTTGTACCATTTCTATTTGCTGTTATTGTAAATATGTAATTTATATAAAGAAGCATCGCTGTAATAATTGTGAATGAATGTTTGATAGAGAATTTATATTTATAAAAAGCTTCCTGGAAATATGCGATAATTCTGAGATGAGATGTCTTAAATATGTTATGGGAAATGGTATTTTCTATACAGTTTCTAGAATTAATAAAATAATATCTTGAACTAGAAAAATGTATATTTTTATTGTTGAACCTATAACGTCTCAAAGAAAATTACATTTTAGAATTGAAAGGCTTTGAAACTTACGATGCTTACGATGGTAACGTTTACGAATTGTTCCAAGATGCCATGAAGAATCCTCTTAATCGTGAAACTGTGAACATATCTTTCGAAAAATACTTAAAACCATTTCTTAAGAGTAATTTATAGTGTAATCTTTCTACATTTTTAAAGGAAAATGTAAATCGTAGTTATCTATATTGTATATCGTATGTGGTGATTGAACTTTGAATATTTTACAGTTTAATATTTTATAAATCGATATCCCATAAATAACATGATTGGTCATTGAAAAATACAATTGTAACATTATATCATATTAGCAATATCGAAAGAATGTGTACGTGTTCATTCGCTCATTTTGCTGCGAGTTCGTATTTAACAAAAACGAGAAGAACAAACGTAGTTTTCTATTATTCTTATGGGCTCTCATTGTAGATATTTAATTTCTATAATGGACCATCGCTGTAAGAATTTCGAATGGACGTTTGATAGAGATTTTATTTTTAAGAGAAACGTTTTAGGATTGTGTGATCATTCTCGGATAAGATGTTTTAAGTATGTTGTGAAAAATGACATGTTCCATACAGTTTTTGTAATTCGCAAAGTGATATTTTCAAGTACACAAGTGTCTGTCTTTCTTGTTTAACCTGTAACGCATCAAAGAAAATTACATTTTAAAATTGAAAGGTTCTCATACGGCACAGTGTTTATTTACAGAATAGGAGCGATGACATACATTATTGTTCGTTATACTAACATAGTGCAATTATCGTTAATTTCTGTTAATAATAACGTGTCTGGTTAACTTAAACGCCCACAATGGAAATAACGCGATTTTTTCGCGAATGAAATGTAATTTGTGAGATTCATTGGTACCGTTGCGGTACCATGATCTACAACTTTGATCAATTCGTGTATGTATAGCACATCCAACAAGTATCAAGTACGTAATATTACGAAATAGAAATATTCCAAGAACGTTCATTTATTCGCTATTTTTATGAGATATGATTATTGCTCATATAAATAACGGAATTTCGAATATAAATAATAGAATAAACAAAGTTATGAAACAAATTCTTGGTCATTAATCCCTGTTCATTTTGAAAGTCAACAGATAATTAACATTCGCTAGGCAATGGCTACATTTATCTTATCTTGTTTATTTGCACCGACTTGTTGGACATACTACGTGTAGATCATAGGTCCTAGGAACTTCATGGATGGACCGATAGAATCGTCATACTCGTGTGTATACGTAGACCAAGAATGTAAAACAGTAGAAAAGAAAAAACTATAATTTATTGTTTCACCGGCGAGCGATTATTTTTTTTTTAAAAACAAATACATATACATGTATATACTTATATATGTGTGCACTGACCACGAGTATATATACACATATATGTAATATATATTTCATGGATCCTCGAGGGCGATCCAGAAGGGGAGGAGCGGAGGTTAGACAATACGCATTCTTAAAAAATAATATTGTTAATTATCGTTATCATTAAATATTAATTATATTCACTTTTAAAATTATTATTCATTTGTCCACCTGGCCTATGGGATCTTTGTCTAGCTTTAGACAGACTTCTCATTACTAGGATAGCATTTTTTTACGGAATACATCCTCTTATAAAATAAGATCTCATTACAATTATATTTCTCGTCGCATAGAACATAGACGGCGCATTTCAAGTATTAAATGAGCCACGTGGAAATGCAACGCGCATTTTTTACTTTCGTTCCTTTTGTTGTCTAGGGTTCTCGCGTCGAATATAATGTGTTCTTTCAATCGCGTCTAAATGCAAGCTTCTGTAAAGACATTTCTTCGTCATTCACGAACAGAATATTTTTTTCTTTAATAGATTATATATCAGTAAATGATAAAGATAGATAAAAAATGTCTAATTTTCTTTTTCAATAAATTACATTTTATTTATAAATATTCACATTCGTGGAAGGAAGAAACTCAAAATTTTTGTTCATTAAAAAAACAACAGTTTCGCGTTTGTTCGCATCACCGCACGGAGGATTAATTACTATCTAACAAACAATCCTTTGTCTATGTTGCGTACGATTATTATTACAATAAAGATTATGATTCGATCTCCAGATTCCTTTTCGTCAGTGCCAGGAGAGGAGAAGAAATTCTCGAGAGAGAAATGTCGAATAGAAAGAGAGGAGAGGATAAGGGGAATGAAGATGTTTCCAAAAGGCGAAGAAACGGAATATGTATCTAAAAATTGGTAGAACCGGTTCGACGTGGGAAAACACGGATGGCATACTTACAATTAGTTATTTTGACTAATTTTGATAATAAAATTACGACGTTTTTATTAATACAACAAGGATAAATTTCCTTTCAAACGATTTTCGAATTAAAGGCAAAGCATAAAATTTGTATATATACTGCACGATTGATTTTTAGGTACTGCGGTAGTATTCCACTAATCTTGGGAGAAATAGAAGAGAGAATTAATTTCCATTCTATTTATTGCAAGTAACTTACCCTAAACACAATCATTTTTTTTTTCCAACACGTTATCGTATCGTAACTCTTCAGACAGCTTTCATGACTTTTGCTTAGATATCGATATTTATTTGTGATCTTTGCTTCTCACATAACCTGTACATCGAACAGCCGCTTACTTAGATAGTTCCGTCTTCCAAGTCGACCCTATCAATACACTTATTCTGTTTTATTACTACCTGTTACAGTATCGTGCGTGTAGAGACGTTTAGATACTTTATTATATAAATAAACTTAAAAAATAGCTTCCAGCCATTTTACAAATCGATAAGATCGATTTAGAAGCAACGAGCGCCCATTATCGAAATGCGCTAATCGATGGAATTATCGGAGTCGTCTCAATGAAAAGAACACGCGATACCTGAAAACATATAAATCGACGTCGCAAGAAATAATTTCCATGATTCACGACCAACGTACGACTTTCATTCGTATTTTATTTTCCTTACAAGCAGTTCAAAGAAAATCGCTTCCAGAGACATCGGCTATAAATACGTCGATTAAATTTAAACGCTTCGCCCGTAACGTTCAATGGTCGTTTCGACGTGAGACGAGACAAAGCATAGATTAGCAACGAATTAACTATGAAAAACATCCGGGGAAAAATCGCCATGGCGAAAAAAGGAAATTACCAGAGTTATCGTAGGCAATTGGTGTTTCTTATGTAATTAGTACATGGCAGTATCGACATGATATATTTTAGTTTTAACCCGACACATCGGACTTTATAAAAATGGCGCCCGTGTTCCTCCTACGCAGGTAGAACACAGATTTATGGTCATCTTACTGCTTAAATAAAACTTTCGCACGTTAAAAAATAGGATCCTAATAATTTTTTATTTATTTACATGAGAAAATAGAAATTTCTCTGTGTTCGCTATTTTCTTTTTGTCCACTACAAATTAATTTCTTTGATATTTTCAATACTTCTGGCGTCAGATTCTGCTTGTTTTAAACGATCGTTGCTTTATTTTATTTGTATTGGTCGATTCGGGCGATAATAAATGCAACGGCTAGTGTACGTAAAATTCATATTATTATTGCACAGGGTATAATAATGACATAACGTTATATATAAGATATTATCAAAGCTGTAACATCGTATATATAAGATTATTTTACCAAGTGTAGAAATTATTTGACATTCATATTTCTTCATCGGAAAGATTTAACGTCAATTAATATCGCGATCTAACAGGTTAGTAAAAGATAGCGCTAGATCCTACAAATTGTTATCATTCGAAAGTGGAGGGAACATGGTGGAACAATGTATTCTAAATGGCGCGATTAAGAATTCAGACTATTAACGCTATGTTTCAATAGTATTAATAATAATAATAATAATAACGTTACAATGATATCGTTTAATTCGCTATTTCCTGAATAATTCTTTTTGTTTCTTTTCTTTTAACAATCCTCTTCTCTCAATCAGTAGTATAATCAAATATATCCTCTGGCTAACAATTTCATCTAACAAAATCATATATAAAATAGACAATTTTAACGTTATAGTCTGACGATTAAAACATTGATTGCGTTCTACCTGGAAAGAGGCGAACGAGACGCCGAAAAAATCTCAAATAACTGTGGAGAGACAGTTAACGATTTACAGGATCACCGGAAGTATGAAGGAGGGGAAATTAAAAGGAAAATGTACAGGAAAGTTAGGAGGTGGAGATAGGGGAAGAAAGGGGAGTCGCTTGGTCCTACGTGAAAAAGTTAATAAATTATTACAACGTATTTCGCGATGCTGATCGTCCATAGGATAAATACCGCGGATGAAAATCTTGGAACAAATAGATATACACTTGTACGTGTGTGTGTCTGCGTGTGTACCTTTCATTTTCATATCATTTTCTTTCTTTTTTTTTTTTTAACTTCGTTTTTCAATATGGCATACGCGTGTCTCTTTGTAGTCGGAGATGAAAATCGTGTTTACGTATATAAATCTATGCGTGTACGTACGTGTGTTTCTTTCAAGATCGGAAGATGTGACGTCCTTGCGTACACGCAGCAAATTTAAACGTCTTTCTTTGTTTTTTCTTTTTTTGTCCATGGCAAATAGAATCTCTCTCGACTAGCAGAAGAAGCTTTTTCTCTCCTTAAGATACAAAATGTTTCTTAGTTTCCTTAAGGTGGAAGAAGGGAATGATCGTGAGGATACGTTGTGCTCAATTTATTGATAAAATGCGATCGATAAGTGAATCTCTTCTTTCACAAATATCGTTCGTTTCGCTCTCACGGAAGATCGACCAATCGGTTGTGGAGAACGTCGTCACTTAAGGTGGCTTAAAATGGCACGCCTAGTTTTTTATCCATTAATCGTAAGTGCATGGCAATCGATACAATCGCGTTCGACGAAGACATATTCGCCTGGCGGCTTCGGCTTAACTCTTATCATGAGCCTAATGAAACATGCGTTTTATTAATAAAACAGATTCTCTGATTTTAAATTAGGATTCACACTACTGGTTTTTGGGAGTTTTCGTAAGTGAATCAATAATTTAAATAATTCACACGTTCGACGAATAAATACAATAAAAATCTCGAGATTAAGATTGGAACTATCATATGGAATTTTAAGTCTAATTATTCACGGAGATATCGATTTTATGTTAGTAACTCAGAAATAAATAATTGTCATATATATTAGAGAAGTATCTTATTAGGAAAACATTGCGACTATATTTGTGCCATATGACGTTCAATGAAGAACTATATATGTATATTAGAAAAAACAGGAGAAAGATTGAACTGCAAATCGATCTGATGTGACCAAATACCGATATGTAAGATTAGGAGATAAATTGTACGATTAACGTGATTTAACATACAAACATTTGAATACGTACCTAATTTAAATTAATCGATTTAATATGTACTCAATTTCCTCTAAATTTTCTTTTAATTAATGGTTAACGTTGTTTGCCTTCGCCAAAATGCAAACACGTTATAGTCATTTATTATAAACAATCCATTTAACTTACTGGATTATCTATTTAATTATCCTACGACATATCTAGGTATATTAATGATTTTTAAAAAATTAAGAACCTTAAGTTATTTTTAGCGTCTTTACCTATCACTTTCCCCGAATAGTCATCGCCTATTTCCTAATTTTTTATTTTTCTTACTATTATTATAATTCTATTACTCTCAACCTAGCGATTAAAATAAGTTACAGAATTTCTAAGACAGAAATAAACCTTAAAAAACAAGGACGATCTCATATTTTATAGAGTAGTTTTCCTCTAGCGATTGTAATGGGCATTGCAATTCCATAGAACCGGACTCGAGAAATGGGAAATGCGACAATGGATCAAAGTCCCTTGTGCGGTCATACTGTTAAAAACGTTTCTGCAAATCTGGAATACGATCATTAAATAGAAAACAAGAAGAAAGTGGATGAAAAACAAAGAAGGGAGAAAAAAACTAAGGGGAGAACAGCAGAGGAAACGCTGATAAACGAGGTCGTGGTTCAAGGGATTGGCGTCGAAGAGAAATCACGGTGGCGCAACGATCCTTCTTCCTTTCCCTCCTTCCACCGAGCCAGAATGATTAACGACATACCAGCAGCGTTTATCGCCCACGAATTTTCGCGCTCTCAGTCCTGTACAGGGAGGCGTATACGTACGCCTGGATACGCATACGCTTTGAAATACACGTTGTGTAAATGCATCTGGAATTGGCGCGACCTTGCCGACGAGTACTCACGACGGGGCGGTTCATCAGTCATCGCCCTCTCTCTCTAGTTCTATCAGCACACGATAGTTACGGAAGAAAGACAAACATCCAACAATGAACACCGACTTCGTACGAAAGTATAAAATAAGTTAAGTCAAAACCATTCTACGATTCTACGTTTCTACCTTCTACTCTCGGAGGTGGACTAATGCTTAACCCAGGAGACTACTCGCAGCGTGAGGGGGCACACGAGTAGGAAAATAGAGTGCTGTGGGGTTAAGGGAGGTTCCACCTCAGAAAGTGATCGGTTCAAAATGAAAAAAAGGACAGGCGCCTATGATAAAACGCAGAATATTATCGAAACGAACAGATCATTAAGAGAATGAAGGCGCGTTTACATGAAAGGAAACAGGAGTATTGGGCAAATCTTTGATCGAAAGGTCAGAAAGAGATTAAGGTGGTTGGCTTGTCCCCGACGTGAAGGAAGTCTCTCTGTGGTCAGTGAACGAGGTGTTTCGCAAGATCCTCGTGGGAGATTCCGGATGTATCGTATCGTCGGCGGTGGCGCTTAATTCGGTTGAAGGACATCGTCTTTCTCAGCATGGTATCGTGGGACAAAACTGGGCGGTGCCAAAGCCAGATAAGCTTTGTCGCCTCAAGCGTAGAATTCTCGATTGTGATGCGGCGCACCGGGCTTAGGGAACGCCTGCGCCGCTGGTGATCTTCTTGGCTCATCCAGGGCGTACGAGCCCTCGTCCTTCTTGCGCATCCTATACACGATGAACATTACCACCAGGATTGCGCAAAGCAGGCCAACTACCGCTCCACCAATCACCGCTGCAAAAGATGAATTTTGATTAGTATAGAATATTAAACAAATAAATTAGATAAAAGTTATATAAAATATATAGAGGATTGTTTAATATTATGCTTACATTTATAAGCTGATGAATTAGGGTCAGAGTAAGTGATTTAATTAAGTAATTATAATAGCTGTTTATATGAAAATATCTGTGTGCAACATTTACAAATTAACAAATAGTATTTTAATAAGTTCCTCGAATTTTAAGATCAGATACTCCAAACCTATTTATCTATTTTTTCCCCTCTGTTAACTTTCTCAAAATACTATTTTGATTGTTTTCTAGTTTATTTCTTTATGATAGTAAATCTAGTTTTAACTGACTTTAAAGAGCGTCTCAAATCTAAAATATCTTAGGTAGCCGTACAAGCAGGATCAATTCATTATTCAGCGACGTTAAACCATTCAGGATGTTAATTATGTAGGGCATTTATTATGCGTAGCTGCTGATAAGTTAACTTAACCCAGAATTTCGTCGGAATTACCGAGTTCTCCTGAATAAATACCGTTTCCATGGAATGTTGATCCGCGTATTGCCCTTATACTTCGAATTTAATATTGAGGCAACGCGTTAATAAATAATGCGACCCTCTCGCGTAGTTTCGGTTCTGTAAACCCGGATTCTGATGTTCAAAGCGACTGCGTTTAGCGAATTCTATCACGATTAATCGTACAATGGTATATTTAATTATTTCACTTGCGTACAGCAAAAATTTGAGAATGAAAAGTTCTGGATATATAATGCTAGCAATACTGCATGCATTTCTGTACTCATTATTTGGGAAAAATATGGAACTTCCAAATGAAATATTCCAAAATTGGAAGAAGATTTGAAAGAAGCTTTAATTCAAATTTAAACATAATTTTTAGTCCAGTAGTTATAAACTAAAATTCTCGCTACTTTATGTAATTAAAAATTATGAAGAAAAGTAATCTAATAGCTAATTAATATTAATATAATATAAGATTTAATATAATTTATAATATTACAATAATGTATTTGAAAGTTCTCTTATTTAAATTTATACAGTTATTCAAATAAAAACTAAAAAGTAGTTAAAAAGCTGACATTAAAACAATCTCTCAAGTTCTTAACCACGAATAATGTACGCTTATATATTTCATTCTTGGCTGCTTACAATTGTAAAACCAGTTACAAGAGCATGAGAAAGATAGACTTACCTGCCAGCACACCTGGCTGAGCAAAGAAAGAGCTGGCACGGTCCTCGTGTTTCGGGTTCATGATGTATACGTCGTGGTGGTCGTCGGTGCTTTCCGAGTCGTCCTCGACATCTAAGGGCTCGATTACATCGACCTCGTTGTCGGGTCGGTTTACGGGCTCGATGATCGTCTGCAATGGTACACCGCTTAATCAGTTTAATCCATTTAATTCGCAGGCTCGCCAGGACGTGTGTTTTCGAACAAATCTAATAACCCGCCTTAACGTCCACGCGTCTCGGTGGGCTTTCCCTTTGCGTAAAATTGGGGGAGAGAAGGTGTATCTTTTCATTGTTAAAAGGATCAATGAATGACAGTGTGGGTTATAGTGAACCGTAAGTGTCGGATAGTATTTCATTACACTAATTATAACAAAATAACACTTAAACCTGCTACGTTCTTTGAGTCATTTTCACTATGTTTCGTTTCTCTATTGTCAACAGATCTTTTCAATTGAAAAAAAAAAAAAAAATGATAGAATCGTTATTAATTTCTTGTTTGCATTTTATGCTAAACTCTCCTTTGAGATATTAAAAGTTCTCTTATTCATTAAAACAAGGGTGAAATTGAAATATAAAAGTCAAAGAATCGCAGTAGATTAAAATACACATTTTCGCATGATGATATATTATGTACTGTTTTGATTAATTACTTTGTATTTTATTTTTTGATAGTGTATGAAATTTCCATTTGTAATATGATAAATTTGATAAGTTTAGAAAGGTGGGCGATGTAATAGTTTAGGAACTATAATAATAAATTAGAAGATTTTTAATCTTGCAAAGACACCTTGATAGGAGTTTGTAATTAATCATAAAAACTTCAGCCATATTCACCTGTTCCTTAGTTTTAACACTTGGTTCGTTGACGGAGTATGGTACTTTTGGTTGGTCTACCGGCCTTTGAGGAGGCGGTTCTATCCTGTTGTTGGTATTAAAATCTGTAAGCGAAAAGAGGAAACAGTAATTGGCTCCTTATATTACCGTTAAATATTCTAAATAAAAGACTATAAGCAATTATCTTGCCAATTAAATAAAAAGCAAGAGCAAGAAATTGCAACCGCATTCAATTATACTGTGGATGTTCATGCATTTTTGCCTTTATTTATTTATCAAAATATATAAATGCAAAAATATGTAAAATATCTAAAGTATTTGCACTCAGTGAGCGAAGTAAATATCTTTAATTTCTTTAAGAAAAATATAAGTTTGCATAAAAATCCGCATTCTAAACGTAACAATGGCAAAGGAATACCAAATATGTGAGTAATAAAAAAATTGTGCGTCACTTTTTCCCAGTACTTTTGATGGTCAAAGATGATCATTGGAACGATCGAGGGATTTGAATGGGAAAACGATAAAACGTGAAGCGTTTCCAGCTTGGCAATTTTGAAAAATGGAGACAAAAAAGAGGAAACGTTTCTGGGAATCGCGTGACGCGCACCGTTGGTGTGCCGCATACAATGCATTCCGCGAGCCACGCTTTTATTGAAAAATTTTCAGCAAAATAGAAGGACGTGAACTCTTCGGTGCCGTCGATCTCTGGGTGGTGCTTTTCGATCGTCGATGGAATTCGCACGGATGAGTAGCTTTTTGAAAAAAGCCGGGATGATGCTCGATTGTTTCGCAGCCCAAATACTCCAATGTCTTTTTTTTTTTTTTTTTTTAATTTGTCTCTAAACTGAAATACTCACAATGAAAGGTAATTACGTCCTAGTCTGATCTGAAGTTTATCGATATCGAATTTCTCGGAACTTTTGTGATGAAGAATTAAAAAATAATTGTTCTACTTCTCCATATTTCTCGGAGTGACAATTCTATTAGAACAATTCTATTGGAGTGATTGCACTTCCTATAACACCGAAGTTAATGATTAGTATCACACTTTTTTTCAATGAAACTTTGATAGCTATAAAATATCTACATTTTTGTCGTCTTGTTATATCCTGAAGGACGAGAACTAATAAATAGATTACAGATTTTTATGCGTCTATGGAAAATTAAAAGATTCAAATATATAGAATGCATATAATAAAATATATTACATGCAAATAGAAAATATCCAAAGTATAATGTTTAATGAATGGAACAAATTTCTCTTTAGGTCTTATTCTTTTAGTTGTATTAATAAAATTATAAATTTGCGTAAATGTTCACAGTCCATTGACAAAGTAAGAAATAAATAAATAAAAAATATATTCACCGTGATCGTCGTCGCCGTCCTCGTCGTCCGGTCCAAGGCCACTTCCGGATGCTTCAGTATCGCGACCTTCGCTGCCTCCTCGACCAGATCCCTCTAAAAACTCCTGGTCGTCCAAATAGATGTCGTCCGACGTGTTGTACGTCGAACTTCCTCCCGCTGTCCTCTCTTTTTCGTTTTGATCCTTCTGCAATAAAAAGAACAAAATTTTTTACTCTTCTATTTAAGTATCTTCCTGATAATTATAGAAAAAACTTAGAACAATCTTATTTTATTTAATATGCCTCTAGTGTGAAACAATATTTTAAGAGTACATAAATTTCTTGTATAGGCAGAAGATTAAAGGATCACGAAGAAAGTGAAAACGAGAAAAACACAGGGGATCTGTGTTCTATAACGAAACCATATGGACAGGTTCGTTTAGTCTCTTTCCTGGACCCTTTTTATACTTGGACGACACTCTTTGTGCCCCCAAATAGAATCCATTCCTGTAGACAAGCTCGTCTGTTCTGCTATCGAGTTACCCTACGCAACGCCGATGTCGTGAAAACCCGATTTTGTTCTTTATGTGGCTCTTTAACGTAGAACATCGTGTCTAACAAGAAAAAGGTACAAAAAGGAACATGCCATTTTCGTATCCCATGCTTCAACCATTTGTATAACACGGCCTTACAGCGAGTTAAACAAGAGCCACTTAAAACTATTCCATCGGATATTTTTCTATTTTAATGATTTTTTCACATTAAACCCTAATTGGTACCACGAGTGGAAGAACTACAAATTGAAAACTATGATAAGAAGTCTCGTATTATCTTTATAACGTACCATTCCATAAGTATCTTTTTTCTGTATTTTCCTGTATTTTATATTTGTCTACGAATAAGTGAGCGTTTTGAAGAAAATGTAGTTTTTATTTTATTTCTAATTAAGAAGAAATAATTATAATCTGACAGTGAGTGTGAAAATTCACCCATAGTACCATCCACATTGAGTTAACAATGAAACACTTTACCACAACTAAGGCAATAGAATTGTAATATTAAGAATAATTAGAATTGTAATAATATGGCGATAATGAGATATAATAAGATCGATATAAAATAAAACATTGCTGAACGCAATGATTAATAACAGTAAGCCTGCGGAACACGTCAAGGAAACTTCAAGCGGTGGTTTCCGGTTACTCAACGTTAGTGGAATGCTACAGTGACGTGCAATAAAGTCCAGAATAATAAATGATGCGATTATCGTGATTGTTCCCTGATCGATTAGCGATGTGTCTTCCATCTATTCATTTCAAACAAATATTTTTTCAACGAACTGAAATTAATTCACATAATAAGAAATTACATGATAAATTTTTATATTCTACCATTGTCTCCTAGCTAATAATAGAAATTAATTACATGTTCTTATTTATCTCAAAATAATAAGATAATAGATAAATAATAAAACACATTGTGGCTTTAGCACCCATTTTTAAAAGACTTCTTCGAATTTTTATCAGACTATCCTCTTCCTCGATAATTTCGTATTAAAATATCCCTTTCCAGGTACCAAGTGGTGTAAAAGTAACAAAATCAACAAAAATGGACTTATACCTTTTTCGTGTGGTCTTCGATCAGCTATCGATGAGCTTTTTCTCCTCTTTCCTTTCTAAGTAATCAAAATAGTCCACTGAATCGCTGTATCTCTTGGAAACAGTGACACAGCGGGGAACAATCGATTGAAAGAGAAACACAAGTGTGCATACAGAATGCAACGTTTACATACACGTTGTACAATCAAATAGGAACGAGCATTCAACCAAACTCTCGAATTCCGAAATTTCGAACGTTACTAAAAGAAACTAATCACAGCCGCTGCGAAGCAGCCATCTGGTACGTCCGTGTTTACATAGACTGGCCGTTCAGCTACTGAAAAGAGCATTTGTTGAATGCAGCGGAGTATTATAACACGTATTCGATCGTACAATAGATTCCCGATCGAAAAGTTATTCGTTTATTGGTCATTTTAATTCGTTTTTATTTTATTGCAATCGACAATTTTGTTATTATAGAAATTGACAATTATTTGATCGATGATATAATCTGTATTAGCTTCTATTACTTTCTTATTTTTTTCTATTACCTTTCATTATTTTCTAAAATAAATATTTATATCTCACTTATCGTAGAAAGCATATTTGAACGTTAAGAGATTATACAATTGTACGATTATGTAAATAGTAGATAACAGAGAGCGAAATTGTGCAATGATACAAAGTATAAAAACTTTCGGTTTCAGTGTTTGCGAATAATTTCAATTTTATAGCGACCACCTTTTTACTTTCTCAACTGAAAATATCGTGGATTTCGCCACAGTTGTGACATACCGACCTGGTAGCGCTGACTGAAAGAAGGGGAAACATGAAATTCCTCGAAGATTTAATTCCGAAGTGTGTAATAATCGTGCAGACTGTTTTGACGGCGGAAGGTAAGCAAAATAAATGATGGAAAAGAGAAACTGTTATAAACAAAATTATATGCTGCTTGAGAATGTGAACATTAAAAAGATTATTAGGTGGATACGTATAATATGTAATCATTTTAAAGATATTCATCTTAATTTTACTTTCGAACGATCACTACTTTATTAAATTTTGAATTATTCTATATTACATAGAATTAAATCGAGCATTCACAATGCAGAAATACCCGGGATTACTATATGAATACTATAAAATTAAAATCGATAACGAAATATATTAGTCCTTTTCATGACTGATTTCATGCATAGGTACGATTTTAAAGCGACAATCCAGTGAATGGATCAAACTGCTCTCTTATGTAATAATTCACTAATTAACAATATTAATGAATTTTGAAATTACAATGTGCAAGTCATAGACGATTTTATACTTTTACATCAAATAGAATATGTAGCTTGTAATTTGTAAAAATTACTTGTAAAATTTTATTCGTTTCTTTTACTACCATTTGTTATTATTAGATATTATACAAGTGAATTTAGTAGTATTGGTAACTAGTAGCTCGTAAAATTGCATTAATATTCCACTTCAGCATTTAATAACATTAAATTCAAATATGTAAGAGGGCGTTATGACGGTAGAATCTACTCAAAGAATTTTCTAGTATAACCTTGGACCACAATTTCCATACACTAACCTGAGATTATTTTACAGAATCTGAAACCAACCAATCGAAATATTTGTCTACCATTATATCAATCACAGTATCACCAAGTATCGGCACTTATTGTTAGGGTTGCACAAAGTTGCAAGAGCAACGTCCGCGACCGATGCACCGGGTGCAGGCGATTGTGCGTACGGATACATCGGCGAGCGTGTCCCTCGCAGCTGATCGATAACACGAAATTCTTCCTCGACCTGGGCCAGCTACTCACCACGTCAAAACAATTATACGTAACTGTTCGGTTTAGCCTGTTTCTGGGGGACACGGTTGATTTTCGGTGTGTTTCGCTGGCGATATTTCACGTAGTCTGGCCTTACGCACAAATCCGCTTTCTCTTCCACTTTTTTCGCCCGCTGTCTGCGGAAGAAACGCAAGAATTGCGCGGGCGCGCGATGTTATCGACCTCTTTCGCGCATTCTACCGCATTACGCGTTTTTTTTTTACTTTCTATTTCCTTTATTTTTTCCCCTCGTTTATCTTATTGTCGCGGCTGGAAAAGCGAACAATGCGGCTACGTTTGCATGCAAATGACTAAAGGCTAAGGTCAAGGCTCTCGAGATCCACTTGTCCCGCCTTTTTTTTACGCGATTTTCGCGGTAAACGTAATTAATAAATTTTGATGAGGACCGACCTTAGTCGGAATCAACAAAGGACTACAAGGTTACTTACAAGACTGTAGATGGAGGTGATGACGAGTGTCCTCGATTTTAACGTTGGGAATCGAGCAGTTTTTGGTAGATAAGACACGATACGCTTTTGAGGCAAGTGGTGACTGCACTGACGTAGTACGGGCTCGGGCCTGTAGACGGCACTGCTCCAGGCTACGCTATATAGCTCCTTTACACGTATAAAACGGGAGGACCTGGCCAGGACCGTACCACCAGATACCCTACTTTTATTCGAATTTTTTACCCCGCCTGATGGTCAATACGGTAGTGCCATCTTAACTGGCCCTTGCTAACCCCTTCAGTTTTTGGAAGTAATTTGGTAAAGCGACTCTTTGGTGTCGGATATTACATAAACCAAACAAATTTGTCAGATACTTGTATCTCACTTGAGAAGTAATACACAAGGAAGATATTAGAAATTTCCTAAAATCTTTCTTGATAACTAGGTAACGTGATCAATTAACCTGACTCTACTCTAGTTCATACTTAATTATGAGTACGAAATTGTTTAAAGAATCAATCATTTGGAATATACTAAGAATATACTCTATATCTTCTATATTACATTTTATTTCCAACCGTTAATGCATTTTTATTTTTTACCTCCTTTTTATCTCTTTGTGCAGACTCAGACGCTGAGGGATTCTCAAAGTCGATACATGATAGAGTTCGAGATATACGGTAAGTCGCACGATAAGGTGATCCGTTCGATATTCGTTCGTTGTAGGACTGTAGGATATTGAAATCCACCTGTTCGGTCAGAGCGCGCAACTACACGTACTCTACGTATCTACATGTGTCGCGCTCCCACAGCCAGTACCGCGTATTTGAATAAAATCGGAATCTTTCATATTGAATCCGCATTCGTGGATCTTAACTCGTCATGTGCAGTTTCCTTAGAGATCCGTTCGTATATAGTAGTATATATACATTGCTCGGCGTCAGTCATGCTCTCACGTCTGCTTTGTTTTACATAGTTTACATACGGAGAAGATAACACCGGATGTTTGAAAGACGACAAGGCGATGAATTTCCGGCGAGACAGATACCGTACAACGAAATAAATCAAACATCCTACAACTATGCAATTCCTACGTTGGTAGGAGCGAGGGGGACCAAGTAATCGAATATATACGAAAAACATAACCTCCACCTTCAATTTTTCGAAGTGGAAGCAAAATCAATTATTGTTCGAGCACAGAAAAATTGGTGGTCGATCAAGTCAGTCGACAGCTGTAGGTGAATGGAAACTCAAATTGCGACCATTATTTCCCAATAATCGATGTGTCGAAAGCAAAACACGCGGGCTTTATGCGCAAAGCATGAATACGGTGAGGATAATTGCAAACGCGTTCTTTCTAATCTTAAAATATTCGATCGTTAATTGAGACACCTTTTATGAATATTGTGAAGTTTCATTAGCACTGTAATAACGTTTGTTTGTCATTATTATATTGGGAAATTTTGAAACATGTCTGAAGTTATACAGTCGGGGACAAAAATAAGTGAGCACATAGTAGAAGTATACTTTGGTATATAACACTAGTATTAACTCGACTAAACCTCATTCATACTTATTTCCACTACTAGTACCTGTTCACGTATTTTTATCCTCGATTGTAGAAGAAAGAAATTACAAAGACAGAAAGTGAGAAAAAAGATAGAAACTAAGAAAATAGAAATTACAAAATATTTAGTACAGGCTTTACAGAGATCACAAATATATTTCATATTTATATTTCATTTTAGATTAGCCTCATAATGTTAAAAACATTGATGAAACGCAACAGTGTCTTTTTAAAATGTAACAATAAGATTCAAATATTGATAACCATGGAATTTCTGCAACAAGAGAATATTTAAACTGGGCGATTGCCGATGAAGTTGGTTTACTCAGGGAAAGCAGAAGACTTGTTCGTACTTGCAGAGGAGTGTCTGGCGTGCTTCTCCAGCCGAACTTCCTGGACGAAATTTCAACCGATTAGATTTCGTTCGGTTCTGGTACGAGAGAGATCGAATCTCCGGCAAAGGGAGCAGAAACGGTTCATTAGGTGCGTAACAGAGCAAATACATACTTCGAGAAGGAGAGTGGAAGACAAAGTGTACCTGGGTAAATGAGAAAATAAGTGTGTTCGCATGAAAGAAGAAAGGAAGAGGCTGTAGTTCGAAGTGGTAGCTTGCTTTCGAATTTTGTTTTACGCTTGATAGATTGTGTCTGAATCGTATCACCGGAAAATTTGGCGGTAAGTTGTGCTTGGCGTTGTCGTCTCTTCCATGAGTTCTATAACTGTCCTTTTTGTCTCGCTTGATATGTTTGTAAGAATATGCTGCGTTTGAAGCTTTAAAGTCACTGTTTTCTTCTATTTTGTCTTTTAGATTTTCAATTTTTATTTCGTTCAGAAATATTCGTAAACGGACAAAGTATGTACATACATCAACCAGTAACTTCCTTCAAAATATTCCTATGCATGGTAAATTCTATCCCTTCAGCAATGAAAGAAGTCGATTTACTTTCTTCCGATTGAATCTTTGTAAGTATGTATGTATATTACATGTGTGCTTGTATCAGGATAAAGCTGCTCTTAAAATCTCATTTCCATGAAACTCAAACAGAAATTCTAATATCCTTTTTAATAAATACAAAACTACTATTACTATATATTTCAACTAAAGCAAATATCAATCAGAATTTACGATGGTGTCAGAACTTTTTTATTTCATCAAGATGTAATTGCGTTCGTTATCCATCGTTGGCTTTTATTCGTAGTCGTGTCGCTTTCATAGGAACACTTAACACGCGGTTCATTGTTTCTCCATGACATTAAAATCGCTCGACTGAACCAGTCGATTCAATTAACAGCTGACGATAACGAGAGGTGTGGAATTTGTTTGCTGCTTTTTCTATCGGGTTTCACTTTCCCAATTCCGAATACAGTTTCCGGTTGAACAAATCGGTGGAAACGCGCGAAACAACCACATAGATTATCGTTTCGCGCCTCGACATGTCGGTAAAGTAAGGTGTCAAGTGCACAACACACGACCATCGACACTACCGCCCCCTCCCCTATTGGTTGTAACCGAGGATAAAGACGCCATCATTTCCATTCCACGGAATTAGCTAGTTCAGCATGAAATACAATTTCGTGTTGGTTAATTTCGGAGCTGCTTTGAATCGGGAATCACAACGTTTAACGATTCGTCGAGTTCCTACTACTGTGTAACTTATTAGACTTGCTTTCATGTACGCGAATACACCGGATGTGAATAATGGATTTGTTTGTAATGGTAAATAACAGTCAGCAAGAATAACGAGGTTAGTAACAAAAGGTATGAATGATATTAGTGGAATTTTTGTCATCTTTTGCAGATTGTCATTTAACTACTTTCGTACAAACAACGAATTATATACATTACACACATATTACGTTATACATACTATAGATACAAAGGTAGCATATGTATATGTCTATGTGGATATTATATTTATATATGTGTTAATCTTAGACAATTTCAAAACTTATAAATATAAGAGAAACGCACATCAAATTCTTGTTTCTCTGTTATATTTCATAAACTAGGACATAGATTAAGAAGGTAAATAAAACGATCAATATTCTATTGTAAAAATCATTTCTGTTAAAAAAAAGCATAACGTTTCGTAGCTAGCAACCTCATAATATCATTTTAGGGTTAGATATGTTCTCGATCAGTGTTATATTTACGACGAGAAACAATTGGTACCAATTAGATTTTCTAGTAATATGCCTTGTAAATCTCCAACACGTATAATTTTTTATGTAATTTGTTTGTGAAACCTAATTTTGCAATCTAAATATTAAACTTTCCTTTCTAATTTTGCTCTTCTGGTTATACTTTTTAGCTAATTGAGCATAGGATGAGCTAAATTTTATGGCATACTTCTAAAAATATATCTTTTGCAGAAACAATAGCAAATAATTAATCATTCTCGTTACGCATCTTTTTAGGTTAGGAATTCGAGAAATATCCAAGGAACCGCGATGCTCGATTAAATTTCACATCGTAATTAGAGGGATTTGTACTTGACATGACCGCGGAATATTTTGACGGCGAAAAGCTATGTTCTGTTGACAGATCGTGAAAACCGTCGCTCTTTTTTCGCGAATCCTGTCCGTGAAAATCGAACATGGCTAGGCAACCTTTGTCACTGGACGTCCGGCTGGCATCAAAGGACGCCGCAGAAATAATTCAAGTATAAATGAAAAGGGGCAAGAGGGAAGAAAGATCAGGGGTTGTCGTCGACAAAGAGCCGGTCGACAGAGATAGATGGATGACGGAACGGAGATCGATATAGGGGTCATCAACTGCGGTGTGAAAAAGGATGCGCTCTAACAATGAGAATTAGAAATCGAATTCGCAGTAGAGAAAGAGATATATTGCATAGCATAGAGATACGATATAATATGTAATATCTGTACGATGCTGTTCAAACATCAATCTTTTATTTAATGAGAGGCTAGTTTGATATTTTTAATGAAAAAAGTATGAATTAGAAGACTTATTCTTTTTTAATATTTAATTGGTATATATGGTTATAAAGAATAAGTTGGGTTATTGTTTACCGGTATTTAAAAAAATTGTTAAATTGAATTAATTTTTAAACGATGTGAGGAAATGGAATATTAAAAATCATGCAAAGTTAGATTAATGCAGTCTACCTGGAAATATTTTTATGCAGGCACATTGTAAAGCTTGTCAATAAAAGACAGGTATAATTTGGTGTATGGTACATTCAATCTACATATGTACGTGTATATTCGTTATAAAGGCATATATTGTTTATTTTATTGATATGTACATTTTTTCTATACTTATGTAAAGGATTTCTATTTTATAGTATGCATATAATGCACATATGCACATTTACATACATATCTTAATGATAAAAGATTAACAAATGATCAAATACGCATACCTACTCTTTATCTTTATTGTTGGTTACTTTTATGATCGTTATAAGTATCGTAACCCTTCGTTATCGATATTAACGATAGAACGTTTATTAAATTGCAATGATGAAAGTTTAATAAATTTTGTATGATCGGTTTTTAACATTTTTTAAAGAACCATTGATAATTTGATAGAAGCATAATACTAGGAGCTCCGCTAAAGGATTTGCAACTGTGTACAACGTTTCAAAGGATACTTGCTGATTTATTTGGTAATTTCAGCGTTGATATGACCTTCACGAACCGCTGAGACACGCTAGATATTCGAGATCGAAATGTCGAGGAGCTGACACGGAAACTGAGTGAAGATTAAGATATCTACACGCAAGAAGAAGGAAATTGGTCGCGGAGAAGGCGAGATGAAAATTTTCAACGGGACAAAACAAACGAAAATATCACCGGAGACATTGTGAAACCGCGGGATAGGCATCCTTGAATAAAGAAAATATATAAAAGAAAGGAAAACAAGACGATAAAAGATAATAAAAGACGGCGACAGAAGTAAACGGAGTGAAGAAGAAGTCTAGGGAAACCGAAATCCTCCAGGAAATGGAAAAATCAAGAAAAATCAGCTGGCTCTGAACACTTGCCGAGACTGTGAACTTTAAAAGGAGGAAACTGCGGAGACAGGAAGCGACTGCTGCTTGGAAAAATCCAGCTGCACTCTGGAGATTAAGGAAAGGGGCTGCGAAGTCGAAAGATTGGGTGTAACGGGTGGAAGAAGAAATTAAGGGGAGAACAAACCCAGATGGAACTTTATATAATAGAGGAAGGACAGAAAGATCATTTTATTGTTAGAGATAGAAAATGTTAATACACGATACTTTGTGATAAGTTGAATATAAATTTTAGAAACGAGGAAGTTCCAGCTCTGAAATAAAATAAATATCTACTATTAATTACAATTTATTGGTTATTTTAAAAGAAGTAAAGTATCTGTATCTACTATTAAGAAAAAGAATTCTAAAACGACTTGAATTTTTATAATACATACATTGGACGTAATATTTTTAAAGAGAAGAAATAATTGTTCTGTGACAACGAAGAAGACGAATTTCAATATCTCAATAACTGTGAAAAAGAAGAAATAATTCTAACAAAAAAGAAGAAGAGGAATTTTAATATTACAAAATATATTAAACGCTATCAGAACTAATTTTCATTACGATTCACAGAAACATCTTGTTACGCCATGCGGCTTGCCATAGATCATATTCTTCACTGTCGGTCGCGACATTATAGTGCCGCGACCGACAGTGAAGAATATGATCTATGGCAAGCCGCATGGCGTAACACATCTACTTAAATTTTTCTTGTGCAAATTTTATTCTAATCGGTCGATTCTAAACCACTCGATTAATTTTGCCGGTCGCTTAAGAGACCATTATTCTCGCGTACTTTCTGCGTACAGATATCCTCTGGAAAATATAACAAAACAATTCAAGAAGCACGCTATAAACTTGCTCCTATTGTGTCCCGGGCAAAGAGAAGAGGTGTGGCGCTTTTCGACGCGCAGGAATACCATGGATGCGTGAATGAACAAAGAGAAGAGCCAGGAAGAGAAGTTAGGAGAGCAAGGAGCAAACGAAAGCCCGGGGGAATCCAGAAAATCCGCGTCGAATGCCGTAGGAGCCGCAGAGGAGACTGCGTTGTAAAAAAAAAAAGGAAAACACGAAGAGGAAAAAGAAGAAGAGAAAAAGGGGACAGGGAATGGAAAGGTGTAATAGTTGGCAGGAAGGAAAAAGAAACGCGTAGCGTAAGAGGGAAAAAAGCAAACAGACCGCGTGAAACGCGTCAGACTAGACTCCCGCAATCGCGGTCCACTTTGCTAACGAGCTTCTGGAGATGCGTCGAAACGCATAAAGCGCGGACACACCGCGTGTCTCGGCAATTATCGCGATAATTATACCGCTGTTACAATGCAACAGACCGGCTGGCTGCGACGCTTTGCCCGAGGACAAAAAAGGATAACAGTAGTTTGAAGCTGACATGTTTTAATCTTCAGTAATGGACGGTTGGATGGGACTGGAATGGCAATTCGGTGGCGAAGTGTTAGTCGAGATAAGGAACAGTAGCTGATCTTGATTTGATAGCGACTGACGCGAGAAATACCAGGGGAACAGAGCGTGAAGAATAATTGTTTTTCGAGAACTGGAAACGAGGATTCTTCTTGAGAAATTGGGGTGCAGTTGAGGGTGAAAAGCTACTTTCCGTTGAAGTTGAAGATTTATGGAATATTCAGGTGGATTTGATGGTAGAGAATTATCTTTCTAAAGATTGGCGATTTATTGGAAATGTTGTAAAAATGACAAAGTCGGTAATGGAGAATTCTTTTGTTAAATATTGCCGTCTTTCTATACGGTCGATTATATATTAATTATTATAAATTCCTTTCTTTCGTCGGAGAATACCAACCACCAGGTGAATCTTCCACCAAGATGATTCCAGTGTTATTGTAGACGCGACAGACTTGCATCAAAGGTTTCCAGTCGATAGACAGCCCCTAAAGATCATTCAAGACCTCTGCAACTAAAGGCATATGAAGCTAGCAGGTACAAAGACTCTTTCAAGTAGAAGCAGCTCTCTCAACATTCTACCATATTTAAAGTTTTCTATTTCGTTAGTTAATTTCATCAAGCACCCGAAGGTTTCACCAAGGACTTCCTCTAGCCTTATCAAAGATTTTTTTGAGGACTCCCTGAGCATATTGGCTTCACTTCGGTTCTAACTACCAAAGATTCTCGGATGCAAGCCTCGCTGCTTAACTCAAAGGATTTTCTACGGTTTCTCAAAGGGACGCGGCTTACACACACCTGGAAGCTTCCTATCGACCTTGACTGGAAAGATTTATTTCGAATTCACCGGTTAAAACGTTTATACGCTTCCTTGAAGATCGTGTGTCGAGAGGCTGAGATTTTTCTCGCAGACGAGGGACATTAGCCAGCTAAACATTAAGGGGAATTACGCTAATGAATATCTAACCAGAAACCCCAACGTTAAAGGGAATTATGCTAATGAGCTTGGAGAGACACAGAGGGGGATGAGGGAAAGGGAGACGCCTGTGCGTCTTGTTGCATTATCCACGAGATATTCGGAAGAGGAACGGAGACTTAATTCGAGAGAAATGCTGGAAGAAATGAGAGAAGGAAGAGGAAGATCCCCAACTCGACTCGAGTTTTCATCTTTTGGTTTCGTAGACTGTTTCCTTCATTTATTATGGCTGCTGGGCACTCTGCTTGCATGCAGTCTTCATAAATTTTGGTAAGTTGTTGGAATGCAATTTTATTTCTTCTGTAAGTAAATTTGATTTGCATTGCAAATTTGTTTTATGTACTTGTGCTGTTTTCGGAAATACTTAAGGAATGAATGGTTGGAGCTGTGAGAATGTTTTAATGACTCCTTTAATGATTCTCAAATTTTATTGTTTCAATTCATATGCTTTGTCAATCCTCAAAATTTTAATCTATATTTATTGATATCTAACTTGCTCTGATACTCGACTTTTAATTTGGAAAATAGGTTGACTAATACTAATATGATGCAATTAAATAAAGTTTCTTATAAGATGGAAAATTTATAACCCTAAGCAACGAATTCTTCTATATTTTCTCCAGATATAAACGTTTTCATAAAATACGATTCGGTTGAAAATTACTCGAAGAACGTGGATCAACATAAAAAAATTAAGAAGGGAAAAGATACGATTTATATCGTTAGGAAGTAAGGCTCGAAGGGAGGTCTCTGACTGAGAGCTGTGAAGGATGTGCAAGGTAGTTCGGAGAGAAAGGGTCGTCGATTCACGTCAAGTATAGCGAATGGATCCTTTTTTACGCGTGGCCGCCAGCAATGTGGGGAAATATTTGCCTAATTCGTCGCTTAGCATGCAGAGAAGCAGAGTTGGCCAGGGTGAACTTTCTTTGCGGCTCGATTCCGCTTTTTTCCCCCTCAACCCCTTCCCAGTCAATTTCTCTTTTCGTCCCCCTTTTTTTGAGGGATCTAGATTCTTTGACATACGGGGTAGATATTAGGGCGAGGGTGGAATTAATTTGGTAACTTTTTGCATGACTTTTGCATCCCTTTTCGCTCGTCAGGTTATGGATTTCTTGTTGAAGAAGGATGACTGAAACCTGCCGCGTTCTTTCGGTTATTTTCCACCCAATTGTATACTTCTAACGTTAAAAAATACCGAATTTCAACAACACTGAAATACACAAATTCGAGGATCACAGTAGATTTGGCGTTTTAACGTGAACGTTATACGTTAATCTAATATTTAATACAAAATTATTTAATACAAATTGATTGGATCATATATATATATTATATTACATTGGCAATCGAAACAGTTTGAGTTTAATTTCAGATGGCTGTCTCAATTTTGGAGTACTTATTTTTAAGTGATTTCGAAGTGTATAACGTATAAATGTACAGACACACATGCGTGTAATAGTAAGTTTCCTCTTGGCTTCTTTTCTCGTAAAAAATTGTGATTTTCTTGATGAAGAGTGGAAAGTTGGTTGAAGAAGCGAGCAGAGGGTGTAAATCTTGGGGGTTCGTGACGCGACACGGAAGCGTTCGTTGGATATCATAAATTTCATGGTTTCTTAGATGGCACCATGGGGTAATGGGAATCTTTTGATGAAAGTTCAATCCCCGGCGTGCGGCTGGGAATGCAATAATAATGCGGAACCGAGTTTCATCGGCGAATGCATACCGGAGTTTGTTTTGGGAATATTCGTGAACGAAGTGGAAAGAATTTTTAATTATTCTTAGAATTCCCTGGAGTTTCACTCATATTTCTAGCGAAAAATATTTTTCAAATATTTGAAAACGGAAGTGTAGTCTTAGGTATTTGTAGAAAGATATTCTTTAGTTTGCTTATAGTTATATCGTATTGTAATAAATGTCAATTTCATTTACGTCTATCAATAATTTCAAATATAATTCAAATTTCATTTACATATCGATAATATCAATTGTCATTTCGATTTCATTTGTATTTGAATAATTTCAAGATCCATACACGAAATTATACATTTCTCGGTGTTCTCATTCTTCAAATATTTGCAAATAAAAATATCAAATTTCTAAGAAACATATTCCATATTCATATATATATATATATAAAAAAATATTTTCCTACAATTTCGAAACAATTATTCGCCTCTAATTTATTCTATTTTCTCAAAACCGTGATGCTTCTGCAACCCGAAATTCCCATAAATGGCGAATAAATAATTCAGCAGGCAAATAGCAATAATCGGAACAAATACGTCCGCTTTAAAATGCCATTAAATTTACATTTCGACTCTCCGTACAATATTCTAACGAACGTAACAATGCAAATATTGCAACGATTCGGAACGTGCCGCTTGTATTTTCGTTAACATAATTTCCGCGAGGCGCAGATCTTTCAAGGTTTTATCGTGCAGCGTAATTTATCACGAAAATGTCACTATGAAATATTTATATTTTAGCAAGCCAAAACTGCGAGTCAGTTGTTTTCCTCGCTTCTGTCTTCACCCTCGTTGATGAATTATTAATGATGTGTGCGTTTTTAATTAATTTTAATCCGATCGAACGAAGGCGAATCGATAACGATAATTTATGAAGGTTATAAAAGGGACTCGTAGGCGAATTGTTTTTCAATTCGCCGATACGAATTAATCGAATCAATTATAGTCGGGCTGCGGGTAGAATTTTACCTGTATATGTTTAATTTGTTTAATTCATCGTCGAACAAACGCCGGAATGCAAAGTGTAATGGGACAAACAGGGTCGCTATAATTTCACAAAAACGGGTCTGTTCCATAGAAAATTTATTAAAAGGACTTTCATATTTTACAAGGTAAAACTGATAATCTTAACATACTGGGTGCAATTTCGATTGTTCGAAATGATCGCAACGGAAGGCAATTAGCAATTTACCAAATGTACGCGTCGTTTGTTTCATTCAACTGTTTCTTCTGTACGTTGAATAGATCTACGAGTTCTTTTACGAAAAACAGGATATTTGTATCGATCGTAGTATCTCAATTTCCTCGATGAAATGAATTCGACAATTGGAAAAAGAAAAATAAAGTATAAGATTGATTTTGCAAGAAGTAATTTTTGCAGCAGGTTATTCCAATTTCTTCGAAGAAATACACTCGACAAATAAATCTGTCATTTGATAAAATGGGACGAGAAGGCAGACCGGTTGTTTCAACAACTTCCACAATTAAATAATTCCTTTAATGAAATAAATTCGTCAGTTTGAAAAAAAGGGGGAAACAAAAAGACAGATTAATGATTTTGGTAACTTCCACAATTGACTTTGCCACATATTATTTCAATTTCTGTAACGAGATAAATTCGTCAATCTTAAACAAGAAGCAACGAAAAGTCTGACTAACGATTTTAACAACTTCTACAATTGATTTTGCAGGATATATTATCGCAATCTCTTCAATGAAATAAATTCGCCAATCTAAAGAGAGCGAGAGAACAAAGGGACAGGCGAATTACTATTTTACCAATTTTCACAATTGATCAATTTCTTCGATAAAATAAACTCGTCAACATAAAAAAGGAAAGTAGCAAAAGGACAAACCTGTTATTTCAACAACTTCCGCAATTCCCCACGGTTACCAAACGTGACTGTACGCTAATTCCCATCGTCTGAAGGCCTGGCTGCCCTTCAGAATGCTTCCAGGAGGATCCTCCAGGAGTTCCCTAGCTAAACGAGCGTCGCAGGACGAATAGGGGGCTCTCTAAATGAGTAGGAAAAGGGCCGCGGGAGAAAAAGAAAAGACGAGCATCGCGACGTCGAGTGTCCGGACAAATTGGTCGGCCGTGAAGAAAAGACGAGGAAGTAGGCGAACAACGAAGGAGGAAAAGAAAAGGGAAAGGAAGAAAGAAAGAGGCGGGTCCCTTGTTGGATAAAAGGAGAATAGGATGCCTTTCTGCTCGATGAAGCTAATCAATCCCGAGTGGCCGTAGTTCGCTGAGGACGTACGACATTCGTCAGGTGCTCGTGCACGCATTTAATCCGTTCGAGTTCGCGTAGAATTGAAGGAAGTAGCAACGATGAAAGGACGGAAAGAAAAAGTTTGAAACGTCGTCGACAGAGAGACGACGAAGAAAGTTTGCTCGGAGTTTAATGAGATTCGTGGACAATTTAATTGAAAGTAATACGGGCGAGGCAAATAGAATGAGGAGATACTCGCCCTTTTCTCGTTCTCCGGATGGCGGAAGAAATGGATTGAACAGAACGGCGGGATATTCGTGTTTTCTGTTAATTAAACTACATAATAACTGGAAGCACGGGACAAAGGGAATTCTGTTTAACTTCGAGGAAACAGACGTTCTTTAGCCTCCTTTTATGTATGTAGGACAGTTTTTGTTCTTCTTCTTTGAGATCGTTGAAAGGATCGAGGAAATAGGAAGATGAAGGAGGAAGACGGGTTATTCGTTTCGCGAAGCAATTCGTTCATAACAGTGAGTTTTCATCGATAATGTTGACAAGAAAACCTTTGGTACGATACTTGTGCAGACGAGTTTGGTCAGATGCGGAAAGATTACAGAAATAGGTGTTACAGGAAAGAAAATTATTGTTACAGGAAGGATAACTCTTTGGATAAATCTTTTTTTAATCGAGTGTAGCTGAACGATAGTTAGTATAATATAGTTAAAGTTATGCATGTATTTAAGAGTTCATTTGATACGGTAACACGTTCATAATTATGAAACCGTCCAGCAAATTTTTTGAATGTACTTCAAATCAACATAATCACGATGGTCGTGCTTCGTTGTAGCGTTGACGAAGTTTTAAAGAGTTCTCGTAACTTAATAATTTCTTCTTTCATAAGAACAAAACTTTGTAATCAATACTGGTCCTTTATCTCGCACGTAAACGAAAATAAGAAAAATCTAGTTAAACGATAGAGTTAAAAGAATATGTAGCTAAAAATCTAAAAATGTCGCAGGCCGAAGGTCGAGATTAAAAATTCCACGGAACATCGGACAAAGAGATTACCGAATTCTGAGCTGATACCCAGAGATGCTTTTTACCAGGGGGGAGGGGGGTGGAAAAGAAGTCGTTGCACCGGATGACACTTGACCTTAATAAGCCTTCGAGCGTCTCGAATTCGAGTCAAGCCGCGTCGTGCTCCTTTCTTCTCTTTCTCTTGCACCTTGTTCCACCACAGCTTGGTTTCGCCCGGTCACTCGTTCGATGGCCAATAAAAGCTTCGACCGACTTCGATGGCCGCATTGTTTCGAGTTTGGTCTTGATACGTGGGGGTGGTCAGCGCACGAGATCGACGAGGCAGACAAGGAACGAAAGCGACGAAAACACGATCGAGGCCTGATTCCTCTCTATCGGTGAACCGTAATTACGTGGAAATAACTATGTAAGCAGAGACCATCCCACCCAGGTACGTGACGATACATTGAACGATGAAAATGCTGTACCGAGAGATTTTCGAGCGTGATAAAATTTGACGAAGTATGAGAGTGTTTGGCCGAGTTTGAAGCAAAGGAGTGATCAGATAGGATGATGAAAATTTGGGGGATTTTCGGTAGAAAAATACCGAGAAATTTTGGAGCGTGATAATGTTTGACGAAGTATGAGAATTTCTGATAAAGCTTGAAATAGTAAATGACGAGTGAAACGATAAAAACTTTCGCGTGCAATTTGTGATTTTAATCCATTGTATACGAGCTGCCATTTCTGCATGTTTGTATTTGGCGCAAGAACTTGTCCTATTTATATATTTTCCACTCTATACATATATACGGATTAATGATGAATACACTGTGGATGTTCATGTATTCATGGTAGATTTAAAAGTACAAAAATGCACACTATGTACAAAATATGCAGTCATATAAAAATATTCAAAATACTATTGTAATGTATAATTAATAGTGTTTTATGCAATCTCTGGTTAATGCAAATATCTTCTTTCTTGCACAATTATCATTGCAATCAGCTCTCAATAATTCCCCATCAATTTTTTTAGGTTCATCCCATCCTCCTAATACTTATGAAGCAATTTACATGAAGTTATCGACAACGAGGAGGTGTATTTGGATACTTGTACCTCCCAGACAGGATATAATTTAATCAGAAAATTACGCTGGTCGTTGACCTACGGATTGGCCCGGTCTTGATCTCTGGTCCCGCGAGCAGAATGAAGAACCGGTTCGATTCACCGGTGCAACATATTTATCGGTTGTTCAGCGTGGCCGATTCGAGGGGTTTCGACGCGGATGAGCACATCGTCCCGGAGCAGCACGCTTCGACTAGTCGCGCCTAAACGCGTGCACACCCGGAACGAATTAAAGGCCGACTCTTTTTCTGGCCGAACAAACCGCTCGCGTTCGTTTTGCTCGATTGAACGCTCGTTTAACGCTCGATCGGACGGTCTTGTCTCCGTTTCTCCCTCGAAAACCCGAGGTTCTCACTGATTCAACCGTTTATGTCCTCACGGTGCGATACTTTTTATATGTATTGGTTTATACCAATACATGGTCGTAAATAAAAGTAAGGAATTAGTAGATTTAATTGATAGATTTGTTGAAAATTTGGTCCGGAATACTCTATTGATAGGGATACAGTCATTTATGCGACACATTATTTATTTACATTAAATCTTTTACATTATTGCAAAGATGTTTATAAAATTGTCACGATGTGGATGAAACTAAGGAATTGGTAGGTTTAATTGGTAGATTTATTGAAAGTTTGCTTCGAAACATCTCAACAACGTTAGAGTCATCCAAATGGAATATGTTTTGTTTATTCTAGTTCTTTCACGTTATTGCAAATATATAGAATATTCTTCAAACAAAACTTCTCAACGGTGCAACTATCAGAGTGGTAAAAATGATTAACTGCTAGCATTTCATAGAGTTTTATGACCTTTTTAGAAAACAAAAAACTTATCTGAATTCCATTGATCTTAACGAAGTTTTAAGTAACGCTTGATTCAATAAACTCCTGATCGAATCCACTTATTTGAACTTGTATTATATGTATAAATGAAAAATAAATAGCGAGGAGAACCAGTAAATTTCCATTAAGTGTGTATACTTATGCATATGAATCGTTTGTCCCTTAATAGGACTATACAAATAGAATTCTACCGTATATCATGATATACGGTACACGAGACAGAGAAAGACGTATTAAAATTGCAAAACAAATAGCTCCATGGTCTCTCCAAGTAACCTTCTTTATGAAAACTTCTCCTGTATCTAACTTATACGCATATATCATAACATATATTATAATATTATACTTTATATTATATTATATATACTATATTATTATACTGTAATACTATACTTATATTTATATTTTATATATTTTGTATTATATATACTATAACATTATATTATATTATAATATCTTCTAAAGTTACATCAGAACCGGTAGAGTAATAGACGAAAGAAAAGGAAAGAGGAAAAGAAGATGATAAAAGGAAACAGAGGACAAATATTGCAATACTGAACTGCATGAAACCTCCTATATGCAACGCATACAAATTTTATGAAAACTAATAGAACAGTAAGAGAAAGGACCGGAGAAACAATAAAAACAATATTACAGAAAAAAGTGGTAAAAGAAGTAAGCAGAAAAAAGAGGATTTTCCATGACATTTCTGCGGTATCGTTTGTAAACTCGTTTCCCGTTTTGCTGTTCCCAAGGACGCCGACGTTTCTCAGACAAAACAATTCGAACCGATAATTAGCGTCATTAGCGAAACGTCCCCTCGTTAAATCAGGAGGGTTGCGTGCAGGTTACAAGGAGAGAGAGCGTGGAGAAACGTCGTGTGGAAAGAGGGTCGAAAGGGGTGGCAGGCCCTCGAAATCCGCACGATAATTCCGCCCATTCCGGATTCGGCCCCTCTGACTAAATCCTTTTCCGATTCTCAATGCTACTTATCCTTCGTTGCAGAGTCACTGACGAGAGAGAGGGAGAGAGGGAGAGAGAGAGAGAGAGAGAGAGAGAGGGAGGGAGGAAAAAAAGGGGGCGCGGTTCCGAGGGGTTGAAACGCGTCGACCCCGACTAAGCTCTCAGTTGAAAATTTCTCGCGAAAATACCATAGGAAGGGAAGAAAAAGAGGCAGAGAAAAAGTCCAGCCGATATTCGATACTTTTTTCCCCTGGAGTTCAGCAGCCTTCGTGAGCTAAGACCATAAAGATATAAAGATAAAGTACACGAGTCATACGTTATCGTGTAAGTGGATGCGATATGGGAACAGAAAGAGAACGTTGCATAGAGGTCCCACGTGTCCTTGTCTAATCAGACATGCACATTATTGCACACTGACTTTCGTTGATCGTTGTTGCTCAACATGTTACTGTACAAAATGTACATGCGTTGGGTGTTAGACGAGGACACAGGGTACCTTTATACAACGTTCTCTTTCTGTTCCTATTTTTCAGCTTTTTCAGCTCGCTCACCGACTCTATCTTTATATCTCTATGGCCAGGACAGAGGATTGCTGTACAGAGGTCGTTTAACGTTTCATATTTTGTAGCTGGTTCGATTGTTACGCTGGATCGATATGGACAGAATTGTGTGTAAGATTTTCGAGCAGATTAGAGAGGCAGACGGATGTTTGTTTGGAGATAGTATAGATTGTGTGTTTAAGAGGGATGAGGTTGTCTGGCGTGTCTAAGCGTTGTGTAATTTATTTCTCTAATTGTTCTTCGATAGCGTCGATCTCAAATAGAATCTTCTCCTACGGAAAGAGATTTCCCTAAATTTCGTAGCTGCCTTTGTCGTTTTACAGCGAAAATAATTTATCAACGTTAGGTATGATTGAAAAATTTCCCAAGCTAAACTTTTACTGTTTCCTGACGGATTAGTAGAAGATTCCAAGTGTCTGAGGGTTTCAAATTTAAGATAATCTGTGAAAATAAAACGCGTATTGTTAAAAGATGTTTACAAGTCGTCGAAACCCCAATGTACCATATCGCGTAAGAAAAAGATCCAAAGCGTTTTCAGTTTATAATTAAAAATCACCTATCGATATTGTAAAAGAATTTGTCAAATTCTACGAAATTCTGCAGTTTCCTGTAACGATAAACAAGTCCTCGGAACTCGTTAGATATCTTTTGAATTATTTAAAAATTACTAAAGGCAAATATTATTAAGATATTTGCCAAATTCTTTGAGAGGCAGAATGAAAGTGTCTCAAGCTCGCAATTAAAAATACCTTAGCAAAGTCAACTATTATTAAAACAAATCTCTGAGATTGCCCAAAATTCTAGTGTTCCATATGACGTTAAAGATTCTAAGCGTCTTCAGCCCATCGCTGCAAGTAGCTGGTCGAGGGAGGGTGGACCTTGTATTGATTCACAACTTCGCCCCTCCTGTCTCTTTTGGTATCCCGTAGAGAAACGGGAGGTGGACGAACGAGAGGGAATAAGGGTGCAAGTGGTAAGGGAAGACGGCCGTCAGCCCCTAAACATTGGCGTGGGATGTCGAACTATCGCATAAATTAGTCTGCAACCCATTTTGTAGCTGGCAATTGTATCTTATTCCTACGTCTTCTTTCTTTTTCTCTACCCTTTTCCCTCCTTCTTTTTCATCTTTTTTACTCACTTTCTCTCCTTTTTTTTTCTTCTTTTCAGTTGGCACTTTTTACTCTGAACGTAAAAGTTGTGGGAAGAAGTTCTGAAATGTATGTCGAGAGGCATAAGAATGGGAAGTTCTCTGCGTCGACGAAGATACAGCGGTTGGCGTAGGATTCTCTTTTACATTTGATATTTCATGATTTTATGATATTTCATGACGTTATTAATGTTACTCTTTAATTTAATTTTATTAAGTTCCACGTGCTTTCAAGTGAATATTTCTTATAGGTGTTGGAATCGTATATTGTATTTGTATATATATATATATATATATATTTATTTATTTTCTATCCATATGTTATATGTTATAGTTTTTAGATACAATCAAAATCGTATTAAACCCTAAAGGTAAAACCTAGGACACCTACAGCCTATAAATAGGTAGCTAACCGGTGATAAAAATATTCTTCTACCTGTTAAAATTATATTATCATTTTAAAGGAGATTATTAATGTTGCACGCTCTTTGATTTAATTTTATAATTTTGATACTGATTCGAATCTTTCATAGTTCTTAAAATAATACTAGTATTATTGCGATTTGAAATGTTCCTTTTATTTCTGTGTGCTATTGTTTTTCTTATTACGTATATTGACACATGTACACTTTCATCTTTAGTTTACTAGCTAGTAGAGTAAGTAGTTTTACTATTTGATGTTATTTTTCTCTGAGTATTCTTCACTTTTCTTTAATAACATTCCTGTAGACACAAACAGATCCAAAACTAAAATTTCATTATCTGTATAATTTAGTCAATTTTATAATTGATTGATTTTCCAACGTTTTCGATCCATTGAAAACTTCTCAAAGCCTGTGGATAATCACAATAGGATGGTCGTTTCTTACTTTCACTATGGTTTACGTAATAAGACGAAAAGGTTAACGTTCAGAGAAGACGAGGATAGAAGCTAGAAATACCAGCAACGATGCTCTTTCGCGATTAACATCCTGTCGCCAGGAATTTCTACCTTTTCTTCTATCATATTGGCCGCTATTATGTCATATTACATATTTTACCATTATCTTTCACTGTCGTATGATTACCAATTATTATTATTATTAAACCTAGACTAATTTTATTGCACAAATAAATCCCTTAAATAAATTCCCCTTAATGTGAAAAACTGTCTATCATAATCTTTCGAAATCTCTTCGTGACCGTGAAAATATGTAACCATAAACTGTGTAAAGAAATTAAAAGGCAAAATGAATTTGCAAATTTCTCCGCAATACTTTCAAATTTCGTTCGATTAATTAACTAATCGCAAGTACTTGTATTAATTCTTTCCAGGTCTGATTAACATGCATCAATAAATTGTGCAATTGAAAGATCACAGCACGTGTTCCACGATAATAAAATAGCTGGACAAAGTTAAGCAATTCTTGGAATCTCGGAGACGTGAAAAACGACATACGAAAGAAATGACGTCTCTATGGACGTCTTTATGTGTTAAATAAATATTTTCACGATTTCTTATCGTAGATCTAACCACTTTTCGTATCAAAAACTCGTTCGAGAGACAAGTAGAGTTAGGTAATCGCTTTCAACTTTTCCATTGAGGATTCGATTATCGTTTCCTCCGATGGAAATTTGCATTGGCCGCGAGACAGATCTATTACAATATTACATGGATAAGCGTGATCTATCCTCGTCCATTTCGCTGACCCAGGCAAAGAAAAGACACGTTTCAGTGTCCTTGCATTCTGTTCAGCTTCACGATCCGGCTGACACGTCCGTCTTCCATTACGATAAGAAAAATATATGGCCCGGACCGCGGATACATCGGCGATTTATTTCGCGAAATAAGCAGAAAACCGCCCACCTCGTTCCTCGTAGAATCTCCTCTCCGATCGGCCGACATTCTCTGTCTTATCAAATTTAATGTCCTTAGTTTTAGGTCGATTTTCCGTCTAAGATTAGATGTTAATATTATGTTCTCTTCGATATTATTTCCGAATGAATATCCTTTCTCTTTATTTAGGATTTAAATGGAACGTATTAATTAAGTTGTTTTATTGCTGTTAGTTTTCAAGAAATAGCCATTTCAAGGATTATTGTGTGCTGTCGCAGAAATCGCCAAATACGTCTAAGAAAATTGCCTTTTAATTTTGCTTTTCAATGGTCGATAGGCTTATCTGTATATCAATTAAGTTATAGCATCGCTGTTAATTTTCAGACAGTAGCCACTCGCGGAAAGAAATCTCAAAAAATATAGTGAAATAAAATCAGCTCCTAATCAGTCTTTTGAAAGTTTGACAGGCATATCGCAATTAATACGAATATATTAATATATTTATCATTGGATTCTCCATTTAGTTTCTTTTAGTATAGTTATATTATTTGTCCATCTTAAACCTACTTTTGTCTATTAAAAGTTCCCCAATATGATAAGGAAAATTTTACATAGCTGTAGTATCTGAAATTTAATAAATATAATTTCCATTCTTTTCTCATCGTTCTTTACTTTTCGCGTCATTATTATTACTATTGCACGATCTAGCCTCGCGATTTCCTTTTTCAATTGGATTTTTTTTCGCAAACGACGTCAACCGATAAATTTCAATCATCGATTTGATAGAGCCGCAGCGCACAGGCCTCGAGATACGCAACGTTTACGCGCCCAACTCCCAATTTTAATGGAAACCGATGATTACGTTCGATGATTAAATTAATGATTCAGCCGCGTTTCAACGTTTAATCTTGTAACAGCAATTCCACCAGACTTCCACGCTACTGATAATCTAGCCAATACTGTTAGTATAATTCCACGAGTTATCTCTGCAAAATGTACCTTTTATTTCTTCGATGATTTGTCGAGTCGCGAATTTTCATCAATTTCGTCAATGAATAGTAACTAAACGTGTATTGCTACCTACCAGCTACTAATTTCTCGTTTATGCTTTAATATTCTCTATATTAGATAATGTACATACAATTATTCTAATTGAAACGAATTTAATACCTCTGCTTGATTATAACTGCCAAATGAAATTCTAGTACATATCGAAATTGATAATTCGAGCATCGTTAATTTCATTATTACAATGAATTTATTATTAATTTGTACGCCCAGCTGATATTACACCTAATTGTCTATTTTTCGGTTTGATATGCTATTATACTGTATAACATATTGTCTCGTTAAATTCAGATCTTCCCTCTTTTAGTATATTATTTTAAATATATTTGCTAAAAATAGAAGAATAATTATCAATTAAAAGATAGATCCTCTATTTCTACTTTATGTAGTCTTCTCTCAGTATTCAAATTAGCAAATTTACTATTTTCTAATAGTTTTTAATTTCGATAGACAATCACAAGTTAAAAGTCGTATTAAATGTTCCAGTTACCTTTTCCTATTCTCTGAATCAGCCTACAATACAAGAGACGTAGTGAAGGTATTCAGACTGTTACTTGGACACAGAAGACTAACGCGGAAATTTTTGCTACGAAGAGAAACAGCAGAGCGTGAACCTTGCGACCTATCGCTCACAGTTCAACGCGTAATTCTGAAATGCAGCAAATTAGATGAACCACGGAACAGATTCAAGATCCCCAAGGAACTCAAGGAAGCATTCAGTACGGAACAAAGCAGAGAAATCCTCCTGGAATTCATAAAATCAATAGACATATAGGACAAGATCTGCAGACAAGAAATACCGTTGCTAATGACCGTGTTGTCGACACGATGTTAAAGAATGGAAGAAGAAGAGGAAGAAGAAGAAGAAGAAGAAGAAGAAGAGTTATTTTTTCACGTAGTTCTTTTAAAATCTGATTTTATCAGCAAAGAAGAGTAAAGCTAATACTTGTTTCTTTCTTATAAAAATATAGTACCAAATGTCAGTATTGCGGTCACTGCTTTTTTAATGTTCAATATTGAAAATTTTCCATAACGTTAGAAATGTAAAATCATTTCTCCTCGCGATCATCAACTTTGTAAGAATGACGTTCCAGAGACAAAATGGTATTCCGCGTTTGGCTTCTTTCCTCTATTACATTTTTCCTGATATTCCTAACTCGTTTATTATCTGAGCTTGTAACGAGCAAAAGCCTAACGTAATAACAATAATAATATCGCAAGTGCATCTAACGTCGCCTACCAAATTTCAAATCCTTATCAAGTAAAGGATAAGAGACAATTTTATATCGAATTAATCTGAAACGAAAGAGACATCGTTTGTGTTTTACGTACATAAAATACATTTCTTTGTACATGTTTCACTACAACTTCGATGCGTTGCGGATTTCTGTCAATGCTTCCTTTCAAAATATTACAGGTAGACGACACTACAAACCAGACGATAATAGGAGCATTTACCCTAATCAATAAGTAAGTAAATAAATAAATAAATAAATAAATGGTTTCTCATGTACAATTACCGATCACATTAAATTTTCCATATTTCTCTTTCCTCTCTCAGCATCGAGCAAATAAATATGCATCTCGACAAGTTTCAACAAAGGATCCTCTCTTCAAGTTCCACAAAACTTCTCCCAATTTAGCCAGACGAGGCAGAGCCATCCGAAAACATTCGTCTGCCTGACTCTGAACGCACTTTTCCAATTGCGGAACAAAGGGAAGGAATTGTCTGCCGGCGAAAGTCCTGCGAGGAGGAGCAATTATCGCAACGTATTCCAGACACTATCGTTCTCATCTTTTTAACGGGGCCAGACACGAAACGAAGCCAAGGGAACCTTAGCCAAGAAGACGATGCTTTATACGTTGACTAGCCGAGCCAGGATCCGGTTTATAGCTCACGAGAAGTCTTCGTTGTATTCTTAAAACTGTTCCAAAGGAACGCAAGTAAGTACGAACCGATGTATTTGTAAATGTGGCTGCGAATGACCTCGAATATTGCCGCTATCCTTCATATTTGCTTCCTCACGAGGCAATAAGAATATGATAAAAAGTGTTTTCTCTTGGAACGGTTACTGTTTTTTGATTTATGTAGGTTTCAGTTAAACGGGACGGTTTTTGGAAACGGTTCGGTGCTTAAGTGAAATTATTGTGAGTATTCTGAGTTAATTCGTGGGCGTTGGGAAATTGTCTTTTCTTAAGGTCGATCATGTGTACTAATATTTTCTTTTTTATTTGGATGAATTTTACAATCAATTCTCGTTGAGAATTATAAGTAAAGTGTACTAATATTGGCTTGGAATTTTCTTTTCAAAGTTCTTTAAAGTTTGACGCGTTTGGAAATTGTGTGATCATTGAGAGAGATCATTAAATGTTACTTGGAGGATACGAAAAGATTCTTTCCTTCGGCGTTGCTTCTTTTGGCGGATTATGCGAATTAATATTGTCTCGAGTTTCCATTTCAAAATGCAGATGCTTTTTTTACAATTAGTGATATTTCTTCGCTAATAATCTATCGACTCCTTTTTGCGTGTTTTATAGTAATTCGTTTATTTATTTATCTATATAGAGTATTTGTTAACGCTTGGAATTATTTTTAAATAAATGCTTTTTCTTCGATTATCGTGATTACACAGACCCGAGGTAATTAAAAATTGTTTATTATATTTGTCCTGAATCGTAGAGTATTATAAATTGCTGAGTAATTATAGTAATCTATTTGTACTTTAGGCTCATAGCCTGTTACAAAGAGGTTGTTGGGTTCTTATTTCCAATTTTATTACATTATATCATATTTTTACATTGATCCTTCAATTAACACCATGAAAATATTTCATGACATTTTAATACTTGTAATATTTCATCCAACGAAGCCAAATTAGTTTTAAATAAATTTTGCTGTCCCATTATCGACATTTCAGAATAATCAGACGATTGAAAATTGTTTATTATATTTTCCCTAAATTGTTAAAAATGATAGAACGCATCTATATATTGCGCAAAGACATTTTTCATGAAAAATATTTCACGACTTGCGTATTTTTTCGAAAAGTTAGACGTTGTAAACAGGTCTCCCGATCTAACACATTTTTATCCCCCATCCTTTCTTCCCTTTATGTCTCCACATTTTTCCTCCATGTCTCCATTTTTTTACTTTATTGTTTGACTTGCTCTATTCAGCTCACGAATCCCCTTTCATCTATCAAATCCTTAATTCTTATATTTCTTTGCTTTTTTCATCTTCTGTTACTGTGTGCTCTAAAGATATCATCCCCGGTACCTGCTCGTTTCTTCTCCTCTTTTCTCGAGGCTCGTTTCCCCTTTTGTTCGTTTGTTGGCTACGTAATTCCTAGATTTAAGTCTAGAAGACTTGAAAGTCGACTCGCGAAACGTAATATTCACGGGAAACCATCGTACAATAATAATTAAACGATACGGATGCCCCTCTTTAATTATTTTGTTACGCAAACCGACTGATCGTTTACAGTCTGTAATGCATGGTAATAATCAATCTCGTAGAAATTAATAAAAAAAAAAAAGAATTATTCGTTCAACTAATATATTAAAAATTTCAATTCTTTTCGTCAATGTTTATTCTGTATGAAAACTATAATTTTCATCTTAGAGCGAACAATTAATAGTTATTTATCTAGTGAAAGATCTACTAATAGATGCTGGAATTTTACTTAAACACGTGTAACGAATTTTTCTTATAGCTGAAATTTCTTTTCGATATTTCATTTTGGCTTTTAAAAGTTAAAGTTTCTCATTTTTCGAGCTTGTACACCGTTTTTATTGCTGAAATTCGATTGTTTTTCTGATTACTGGAATTCCTTTTCGGTAACCCCACATACTCTTCTACCGTCAAAATTCCTTTTTTCCATCTTTCATATATTTCCCCGTCGCTGAAATTCTTTTCTTTCTAATTTGACTGCTTTTCTCGTTGCTGGAATTCCTATTTGCTACCTTACTATTGGAACATCCAGTTTTAACGAACAGTTGCAATAATTCATACGAATAGTTTTGCTTCTTTTTTCTTATGCTGAGATAGATCGCTTTCCTCATTGCTGGAATTTCTTTTTGGTATCTATCTACACCAATTGTATTTCGTTATTACAATTCCATTTTTGTCAGCCTTTACATCTGTTTTATTGCTGCAATTCCTACTTATCACCATACTACCAAAGCATACAGAGTTTTAACGAACAGTTGCAATAATTTTCAGTAATATTTTTGCTTCTTTTTCTTATACTGAGATAGATCGCTTTCCTCATTGCTGGAATTTCTTTTTGGTATCTATCTACACCAATTGTATTTCATTATTACAATTCCATTTTTGTCAGCCTTTACATCTGTTTTATTGCTGCAATTCCTACTTATCACCATACTACCAAAGCATACAGAGTTTTAACGAACAGTTGCAATAATTTTCAGCAATATTTTTGCTTCTTTTTCTTATGCTGAGATAGATCGCTTTCCTCATTGCTGGAATTTCTTTTTGGTATCTATCTACACCAATTGTATTTCATTATTACAATTCCATTTTTGTCAGCCTTTACATCTGTTTTGTTGCTGCAATTCCTACTTATCACCATACTACCAAAGCATACAGAGTTTTAACGAACAGTTGCAATAATTTTCAGCAATATTTTTGCTTCTTTTTCTTGTGCTGAAATGGATCGCTCTCGTTATTGCTAGAATTCCTCTCTGATATCCTTAGTTTAATCGTATAAATTCCTTCCCGATCATTTTTTCCATCTATCTTACTACTGCAATTACTTTTTACGTTTTAATTGCTAAAACGTCCAGAATTTTAACGAACAGTCGCAATAATTCACAGCAATAAAAGGGCTAAACGCTTTAACACAATCCCAGACGTAAGATTTCCCTTCGAACGATCATCATTCCGTTTTCGCTCGTTGCAGATGTATGCATGCGGGAAGTTTGTCGCGCGAATAAAGCGATTCCACCCGGCCAAGGGATGAGGACGGGGGTGAAAAAAATGGCCGTGGACGGGGAAAAGTTTTAAAAGTGAACGGAAGGCGGAGGGCGTGGGGGAAAAATTGAGTTTCTACCGCGCAGACGGCGAAAAAACTTCCTGCAGACTGAACAGGATTTCGACGCGGAAAGGAAACAGAGACGGAGAATGGCTCGCTGAATTCGAGGTAAGTCGAGGATCATTCTGCCGTTTCTTTTCTCTGTTGAAACAACCGAGAGAGTTGTTAGAAGCTGTAAGTTTGTTGCTGAAGTTGATCGTGTATATTTTGTGCACATAGGTATTGTTTAAGTCTATACTGTGCGATTCTAGTTAGAGTATTCTTATCAAGCTTTCTCTTTTCCATTTTTCAAGATATGCTGAAACATTTGAAACTTCCGCGTGTTTGTTTCTCATCCGCTATGGCAAGTTTTGTTATGTAGACCAGTTAGCAAATAAGGACGTAGATATTCTTAATCGAATGAAGGGGAAGAAAGATGGTACAAAGAAAATGATAAAACTTCAGGCCTTGTAGAGTTGGAATCGTTAGAAGTAGATGTCTGTGAAAATTGGTGAACGAGGCTTCCAGCTACATAGAAATTATTTTACATGCTGCAACCATAAAGAACGTCCAAAGGATTTCATTGCGTAACATAAACATACAAACTGTTAGATCTCCGTGAATCCTTGAACACAGGAGAATGAGCGAAAATTGTACAACGTTTAAAATAAAAATTAGCAGATATTCCAAAAATTAAGGGTTGTTAATATTAGAATTCTTAATTTAATTTAGAATTCTTCCCACGTAAATTGATTATACTCAAAGTCAAGATTATCTCAAATTCGAAGAAGAAGCAATTTTTATTCTCGGCGAACTTTAACGAGATTTAGTCTTCTGAACATCAAGAAATTAAAAATAAAGGGATCAATATTTCGTTTCGATTTTGATGAAACGGCAAGATATATTAATGCCAGCGTGGAAAATGTTCTAATTTTCGGAGGCAGGCGGTCCAGTGGACATTTTGTGGTCGGAAGTCCGTAAAACGGCACAAAATGCTGGCTGGTCGGAAGCACTGGAACTGAAATCGGCCGATTTGCACCACTCTCGGCGTGACAAAAGCGTACGCAACGCTCTCGAAACAGTTTAGATTAAACGTAGATATTTGTGAATTATGCGGCTACCGGGGTGTCCGTGTGTTCGTTAACAGCGAGTAATAAGAGCTGGGGTGGGCGGCAGCTAGAGAAACATTTCTGCGAATTATAATTGGCATTTCGAGTGTGAAACGCGATACATAATGCGTGGTTTCGTGTTTAATTAATATGTACAGCAGGATTTAATTACGTGCATTGAGAAACAATCTGTGATGAGAGAACGTGAAATTTAGAAAAAGAATTATTGGTATTTCTTCTTTAATTTTATACAGGATGTCTCACCTGTTATCCACACATTCTGATTTACACGTTCCTTTATTTTTAACTATTGTCACACGTAGCGAAAAATCGAGTCAACTTTGTCTCTGTAAACGGAATCATATGCTAGCCCGTGTAGACTTACATTTTCTATTAAAAAAAAAAAAAGCTATTAACCTACATTCATGCGGAAGAACTGTTAGTTTGATAGATAGCTAAACTTTTACATTGTAAAAATTATCGTATGAAAGACATTCGCCGCATTTCATACGATAGCCTCTACTATAGAAAAGTTAAAATATCTTTTAAACTAATAAATCTTTTATATACAGGGGTTGGTACTTTTTTTTTTGTTTTTATAAAGAATGACGAAATAGACAATTCCATTTAAGAAGACAGTACTATCCTCCACATAACTTTTACGCGTTCACCTTACAAAAAAAAAAAAAGAGGTAATAACATTAGAATATGGTCACCTCGAAACTGTTCGACTTTTATCTGAAACATTTTTCGCTACGGGCAATAACAGCGACATGAATCACGAGCTCTATATCAGGTTTATGATTTCCCTGTATATGATTTCTGTAAAGACGTGTATTTGAGGAGAGCCTCGTTGTGAAGGTTTTATGGTATAGATGTGAATATAAGAAAAAATATGCTGTATTGGTAAGATATCTGACGGTGATATAACGTAAGAATACGTAGAAATAGGGAGAAGCAATAAATCACACACGAACAGTATAGCGTGTCATTAATATTTTATCATTATGATCTTATATTCACTCCTTTGTAATATCTCCCATCTAATTTTTATATTCTCGTGCAAACTGTTAACAAACATCAACATTTCATATTCCTCTAAGAATATAGTAATGATCAATTTCCGTGGTTCGTGAGAATTTTATTAGTGCAATTGTTCTTACCATAGTCTTCGCGACTTCTTCTATCTTCTCAATCCATTAAGAATATCTTTTATCGTAGCTTTATCACAAGGATTAGAAAGGGAAATTGCATCAGGATTTATCTATTTGCAGTGCACGTAATCGTTTACTCGTGTCTTTTAAGCAGTGAGGAAATAATCGCGTTATTTTTGACAGAATAAGCTTTGATATTGTGCAGCTGTAAATAAGGCAACGTGCAATGATTATTTTGCGGGCAGTTTACCGAATCGGTTAGAACTACAAGAATTAAGAGAGTCGTAATCTTTAGAAAATCTAAATTGGCGATTTTACGTATAAAAACTTTGTAAATTTATCTCTTAATCAATTAATTGTTAGGGATTTGAATATGTGTTTAAATATATGGACAGATGATCGTTTCTCTCCTTTGATTGAAGTATTTCTTCGTATAACTCTCATTTTCGGAATTTTCATAGTCGTCGACAATTCCAGTCCCAATGAAACGATATAATTTTATAAGTAAGTGGTCCATCATACCTGTAACAGAAAAGAAAACACGAATTAGAAATCGAAATTTTACCTACGTATTTCTTGCTTTCTGATAATTAAACATAATGTCGTACACTTTGGAAATATTTACATAGCAGCTATTCTTTTTTTTCTTTTTAGAATCAAAATTCTTCGATAATTATTTTATATTATTTTAGAAAATCACATTCTACGCGTATAATGAGAACGTTATATATCCGTGAAACGTGAGAACGAAGAGCAAAAACAATATTTGATAGAATGGATGTTAAAACTAAATATTCTTTGTTCATTGAATTCACTTGGAAAATGGATAGAACGAGGAGATGGTGAATTTTGATTGTATTTTAATGACGGCGGGGTAAAAGAGCGGCAGCGAACAACTTTATGAAATGTGAATTAATGTGTAGAAATTAAAGGAAGAAATTATTATACATTTTACCGGATGAATGTTAAAACAGTGAAATGTAGATAATTTTTATTGTATTTTCATAACTATTCCATGCAACTTGGTGTTTCATCGTGCAAAAAGGGACGCGCCTGTTTGAAATTCATTAAAACTTTATTACGTTTGTATTAACATACGTTTATTATAATGTAATTATGACAATGTTCTCGTTAATACCGCGTATTGAATATTAACATGAGATCTTGCAGCAACAAAATCTCCGAATATGCAAATATATCATATTTAGTAACATCGAATAATATTAAGGTATAATTTTTTAATAAATATCGAAATATTATGATTCTTCATTATACAAACGTACCAAACCTAACCCTAACTTTAATAAAAAAAGTTAGTAAGTCAATAAGTTCTAATTTTACAAATATAACAATTTACATAACCTACAAACGTACCAAACCTAATCCTAACCTTAATAAAAAAAGTTAGTACGTCAATAAGTTCTAATTTTACAAATATAACAATTTCCATAACGTACAAACATAGCAAACCTAACCCTAACCTTAATAAAAAAGTTAGTAAGTCGGTAAGTCCTAATTTTACAAATATAACAATTTCCATAACCTACAAACGTATCAAACCTAACCCTAACCCTAATGAAAAAGTTAGTAAGTCAGTAAATCCCAATTTTACAAAATATAACAATTTACATAACCTACAAACGTACCAAACCTAACCCTAACCTTAATAAAAAAGTTAGTAAGTCAATAAGTCGTAATTTTTCGAAAGCAACAATTTACATAACCTACAAATGTACCAAACCTAACCCTAACCTTAATAAAAAAAGTTAGTAAGTCAATAAGTTCTAATTTTACAAATATAACAATTTTCATAACCTACAAACGTAGCAAACCTAACCCTAAGCTTAATAATAATAAAAAAGTTAGGGAATGGATAAATTCTAATTTTCCAGAAATAGGAATTCATCAACTTGACATGAACCGTGAACCGTGACGGTATTCGTACAATCATAATAATATGCCTAACCTACAAAACAAACTATATGAGCTTCAGAAACCCGTATACTCGAGTCACGAACCGATAGCAGAACGAAATCTTGGCTTGGATTCATTCGGTCGTGAGCGTGAACGTCGACGTTGCATTATACTACGGAGAAGATACCGACGCGGGGATATTGCACTCATCCGAGGTTGCGATGGGCGACGTTTCATAAGACAAGTCCCGTGTCAAGTCGGCGTATCATGTTCCTCCATACGCTTACGTGTACCGGAATTTAGACCCGGGTGTAATGATATCACAACCATCCTATGGCACCCACCACCCTCTCCAGTGAAACTTCTCTCACGGATTTAACCCTCTGCTGTTCGCCTTTCTTCGGTGAGAATGCAGGCGTTCACCGTGTCGTTGTATATACAATGGTAGCAAGTTTTTAGTGGGTCAACGTTGAACAACTAAGAGATAGCGGTGACAAAGTTTACGAAACCATATCGCTTGACATGCACGATAGACGTTCTATAATATATTACTTTTGTTGCATTTAGGCACAGAATAGAAGAAAATCTGTCATATCGAGTATATAATACAACAGCAGAATAGAAGACAGAAATTAAGCAAGTGTACAAGCATGAATATCAAGCAAGTTTTTAGTGGGTCAACGTCGAACAAGCAAGGGATAGCGTGACAAAGTTTTCGAAATCGTATCGCTTGACATAGATCATAGACGTTCTATAAAACAATATTTTGTTCTATTTAAGCACAAAATGGAAGAGAGCCTGTCGAATGTATGGTACAGGAGCAGAATAGAAAACAGATATCAGATATTAAGCAAGTGTCCAATGTAGATGAAGGAATTACGTGAAGGATATTAGCAAAAATAATGAATGGCCAGACATGTCAAAACGTAAATGAAATATTACCAGACGTGCACTTATGCGAACAAAGACTGAGACTTTGAGGCTCACCACGATAAATGATCCATGATAAAAATAATTTTCCGTATTCCAATTTGATATTCTATATTTGATATTCTAAGTTGATTACTCTAACAAATTTTACTTCATTCTATTGGGTTGGCAACTAAATGATCGCGGATTTTGTCATTAGATGGTATTGACAAAATCCGCAATCACTTAGTTGCCAACCCAACATACGTTACGATTTCAATTATATAGGGGTGCTTGACGAACGAGAGGGTCGTAACGATTCAACAATTTAGAACGATTTTCATGTATTACATACACTACTGCAATTATCATAAAACTCTAACAAACTTTACTTCGTTCAACGTTTAACATTACGATTATTTAACATTATACAAAATAATAAAACACTACGATAGAAACACTGGAAAACAATGAATTTCATTGATTTGAGAAATATTAATATTTAGAAGTTAACATCGTGAAGCGTGTACATAATCGTTCTACGCGAAAAAATCATTATAAATTTTCGCTTATATTCGAATGAACGAGTCAAAGCCACTTTAACAACCGCACAAAATACACACACAGTGTACACACGTAGAAATCTTTGAAATACCCTCAGAACTAGTTCTCGAGGACAGGCTTGCACACAATCGAGTTTATATGGGTGAGAAGTGACCCGGGTGTTTGAAAGGAATTTTGGGAAGTGGATCGGAGGTTGGAACGATAGCGGTGTTTTGGGGCGGTTTAGAAGGGTCGAGCGAGGTTTCGCTAGGGTATTCTGAATGGTAACTCGCTTGGGGAGCTCGAGAGAAGGGTTTGAGAGAAGGGTTTCGAAGAGAGGGTCGGGATGTTAAGAACTGATTACTATTGAATCCTCCAAGAGGAGTTGTTTCTGCGGTTTCAAATTCTCCTCTACGTAAACGCGTATATACACTTCGATCGAGATAACTTTTCGTGTTTGGTGGTGGTTTGTTATTTTTGTTCAACCTTCTGTAACGATCGTTTGGGTCTTGTTTCATATGTCAGCGTAGAAACAAACAACGAGCAAAAGTTTTTCGGTCACTGGGTATAAAATATAATTTTTAACTGACTTTTAATCTAACTTGAACAAATTTAAAGCAAGGAAATTTGATATCAGAAAAAGAAGAATGACTACGTGGATATATCAAATTAATCAATCAAGTAAATCAAAGTAAATTGAAAATTCAAGATCTTTAGGTTTTAGACTTACACCATTTTCATAATCGACAGCATATCTCAAATATCAGCCTGTAATTTTATCATTGGACTAGATGCTTATGCAGGTTTATCGTGAATTTATTATAAATCTATATATTTTGAATACAACTGGAGAACTAGGAAGCATAGTGCATGGTTTTAGTCGATGTTGAAAATTTATGCTATTCTTATTCAATCTTCTGTAACCATAGTTTTATCCATTTGTGTCTAGAGTGTACATTGCGCACGTCTATGCAAATTTATACAGGGTGGTTGGTAACTGGTGGTACAAGCTGAAAGGGGGTGATTCTACGCGAAAAAAGGAGTCGAAAATATAGAATAAAAATTTTTCGTTCGAGGCTTTGTTTTTGAGAAAATCGACTTTGAATTTTCGCTCGGTACGCGTGCACTTTATCGCGTCTCGTTATAACGGATCTCATTGTAGATCGTTGTCTCGATTGACGTTATTTTTAAAATTTTTTAAATTTTTAAATTTTTAAACTTTTAAATTTTTAAATTTTTAAGTTTCTAAATTTTTAAATTTTTAAATTTTTAAATTTTTATTCTACATTTTCTACTTCTTTTTTCGCGTAGAATCGCCCCCTTTCCGCTTGTACCACCAGTTGCCAACTACCCTGTATATCACGAGCATAATTGAAGGGCTGAGAATCGTGATGTTATGCGTTCGTTATCGTATAAAATTCAATTATTCGAATTTTTATCGCGAGAAAGATCGCAGGCCGCTTATGGGAGACAGAGATTTTATCAGAATATTTTACTTTGATCTACGATTTCGTGACTCTACGATCCCCCTCAGAATCTACGAATTTCCTAACAAAATTAACTTACTCTTTCATCATTAGATTAGAAAATTCTTTGCCTAAAAATCCAGCAAAATCAACGTTAATTTACCGCGTCGAAGTCTATTCATCGAACCATAATTATCTTCGATCTTCTACTTCCTCGACGTCCATTTCGATTAATTGAAATAAATCCAATGAAGAAACGATTTCCTCGGCCGTAACGTGCAAAACGGAATTATTTTCAATTATATGTTTTCCCGGCCTTCGTTTCGGTTAATTGAATTAACAGAAGCAATTGGAACTCGTCCCTTAATATCTAAGTCAAATATCATCGGGCGGAAATTTCCTCAACTTAATTTCTCGCGCTCTTCAGTCGTAAAAGAGAGTCGGTAGATGATGCTCATCGTCGACAGGGAAACAAAGGCTCGCGAAATAATTCCACGGAACTTCGGCGAGTCTATGGTTACGCTGGTGCAACCCCCTCGACGCACCACCCTCCAGCCACCCCTCTAAGTCTCGACTCTATCACTTTGTCAATAAGTCAGTCGCCGTGCACAACATTATACCAGGGGATCGATATACACGTTGCTCCGCAGCTCGGCGAACTTATGCAATTCCTTAGCTTCTGTTGTCTCTTTTACCCGGCAAATTGATAAATACAAAGGCTGGGTATCCAAAACGTTTCTTATCGATTTAAATGTAAGTAGACTTTAGGAATAATTTAACGTTGCGATTATGCAAATTGACATTAAATGGAAAATGGGACTCTAATCGTAGGAATAAGTTTGGAAAATGGTGCGTATTTGGAAAATATTGATATTCTAATATCTCGGACAGCTAAATAGGAAAACTTGCGCATTCATAGAAATTGACAAATACGAAGTTTCAGAATGGAAACGTTTCTTATCGATTTACGGAAACGTAACTGGAGTTTAGGGACAATTTAATGTCCTATAGCGACAGAAATTGAAATTCAACGGAAGTAAGATTGTAATTATAAGGGTGAGTTCGAAGATTGTTACGTATTTCGAGAATATTGATATCCTGATATTTATGAAAACTAAATAGGAAAACTTCCTAATGGATTTTATCTTAAACTTATGGATGTATAAAAGTTGGTAAATATGAAGGCCGGTTGATCGAAAGATTTCTTATTGAGTTAGAGAAATATAAATTGATTTCAGAAATAATTTCACGTTGTAAAATTGAGAGAATCGTGGAAATTTTAATTTCATGCTAAGTCGAATGTTACTTAATTCTACGCAGAGTACCGATTTCATGAGCGCGCAAAATCGTAAATAGTGTTAGTGTAAAATTGTAAATTTGGCAGGGTGCGCTTTAGAAATTCAATTTTCTAAAACTACCAGCAGATATTTTAGAGCAGCGAAATCATGCAAACTTCATTTCTTGAATATCAAAGAAATATTTCAAATACTCAAATATACAGGGTGGTTGGTAATTGGTGGTACAAGCGGGAAAGGGTTAATTCTACGCGAAAAAAGAAGTCGAAAATGTAGAATAAAAATTTAAAAATTTAAAAATTTAAAAATTTAAAAATTTAAAAATTTAAAAATTTGAAAATTTGAAAATTTGAAAATTTGAAAATTTGAAAATTTGAAAATTTGAAAATTTGAAAATTTGAAAATTTGAAAATTTGAAAATTTGAAAATTTGAAAATTTGAAAATTTGAAAATTTGAAAATTTGAAAATTTGAAAATTTGAAAATTTGAAAATTTGAAAATTTGAAAATTTGAAAATTTGAAAATTTGAAAATTTGAAAATTTAAAAATTTTAAAAATTTTAAAAATAACCTCAATCGAGACAACGATCTACAGTGAGATCCGTTGTAACGAGACGCGATAAAGTGCACGCGTACCGAGCGAAAATTCAAAGTCGATTTTCTCGAAAACAAAGCCTCGAACGAAAAATTTTTATTCTATATTTTCGACTCCTTTTTTCGCGTAGAATCACTCCCTTTCCGCTTGTACCACCAGTTACCAACCACTCTGTATATACTTTAACTGTTCTTCAAAACTGTGCGAGTAGAACAATCTAACTTCCATTGTATGGGAAATCAGCTCTATCGAGACAAAATTCCATTTATGGAAATGAAAAGAAAAGAAGTTTTCAGTGGAATGAACATTTTTTAAGCTTTAGAGTTTCTCGCGCGATTCGCAATTTCCTCGAAACATTTACCGTTTCGAACATTGAATAGCGTGATCGGTGTTGCGAAAAGAGAATCTTTCATGATTCGGATTTTTCGGGGTCAAACGGTTCATTTGCCACGTCTGGCGAATTCCACGGATTCGAAGTAACTTTCGGTTGAAAAGAGAGTGGAAAAAATTGACCCGAAAAGTTACGGGCGTGCCACGATCTAAAATATTCAAGAGATTCGAGAACTACGAAAGTGGAAATGGGTCAATTTCTTTTATCAAACTGTCTCCCTGATCTCTTTCAAAGAAACAGAAACGTGTTACTCATCCTGTCGTTGGAGAAAGCCCACTAAACTTTCTTTCAAATACCTACGACGATCCTTCGCAAGTAGTCAAACAAGCGTCACCCGAATATGGGTGACGCGGTAGTCAACGCGTTAAGCAGTTAACTGCGTCCGACGAGCGTACACGTCAAACCGAAACTTTAATGACGCTTATACTCGTCGCCGCTTGTATTTATTTACGCGCTCGATCACCTGACACGACCTTCATGACAGATTTCTACGGCTAAATTTCTTTGCGCGGTTGACTGGTTAAAGTAAAGAGACCGGCACGAACAAATTACGAGAAAATGGAGCACTGTCCGACGAACACTCGTACGAAGTTTCATCAAAATCGACGTGTATCAGTCACCGAGGTCCCTTGTTAGACAAAAGACACGGACGTGTACGACTTCAGGAATACGAGTTCTTCGTACAACTGAAAACACGCTCGAGCGTAGTTCGAACAACAGAAGCTCGGTTACGAGTTCATATAACTGAAGGCGAAGGAAAACTTCGCAGTTCTACTGTGTGTTTGTAAATCATGTGCAATTCCTGGCTGTGAGACGGAATAAATAAATAAATATCGTAGTATCGTGGACGAGGGACCTGGGGGGTGTCGGGCGAATTATAAACAAATGGTTGCGGAGCATGTGGTGGGGCTAAGACGAAAGACAAGGGGTTGCTAAGGAACGATAAACGAATGAACAGTCAGTGTTAAGTTGAGAAGCCAAAGATTGTGAGTTGAGAAGTCAGAGAGTGTGAGAGTGTTGTCGAGAGAGTGTGGTTCGCGTGAGAGAGAGAGAGCGTTGGATCCGTGGTGACGACAGTTGCAAATTGACCATCTAGTCGTCTTAATTGTAGTACGTTATTGTGATTGGTTCACGTTAAACAACCATCGTTTCCTGTTTAACCGACATCTGTTTAATCCATTTATTGTAAATAAACTAATCGTAGTAAGGATCCTACAATATATACAGGGTGTTTCATGGCAAGTGGACACGCGAAACAAGTTCACCTAAACGAGTACCAACGCTCAAAGAAGAAATCGGCAAGTACGCAGAAAAATACAAAGAAAGAACGGCGACACGTCCAAACCAGCTGGCAGCCGAAGCGAGCAAAACTCGCATAAAAAGAAGACTAAAAAGAAAACACCCCACTGACCTCACTGAAGAAATAAAATAGTCAAATTCGAAGATGGTATCCCGCTGAGGATAGCCATCCACGTGTTATTTAGCAATTAAGTTAAAAAAATTTATCAATGTCCAGCTGGACAAATTGTAAAGTACAAATTAAATAATAATAAAAAATATAAATGAGTGCTATTCGAATTTGTTTCAACCACTTTCGTCTTACGATAATCCGCTGGAAGATGCTGGAACTGACGGTCCTTGGCTCGTATGCAAGCTTGCAGTCGTCGTGTCAAAGAATTTCGCAATTTCTCAGAAATTCCACAGGAATGTCGGCGATCTCGTTGTACACGCGCACCAAGTATTTCAACAATTGTTTTCAAATGCAGAAATAAAAGTCAAGTGGGTTCAATGGGCAGTAAAAAGCTAATGGGCCAAATCTGGAGAATCAGCAGCAAAGTTCGCCGAACTTGCGAGGAAATCGCGAAGGTGAACGGCCGCGGATTTTTCAAACACCAAGGAGGCTACAACTTTGCAACAAGATCAAATGGGACACGCGTTTACGTGATCTTGTTTCCACATGTGCCGTACGTTATGAGACACCCTGTATACGTTTATTCCGTCTCACAGCCAAAAATGGGATTTGCTTCACAAATGCGATAGAACGAAGGTTCTGCCTGTGACTTTGAAGCAAAAGATTAAATAGGACACGTGTTTACGTGATCTTGTCTCCACACGTGTCACGTGTTACGAAGTATCCTGTACGGGTTTATCCCGCCTCAAAGCCAAAAAATTTCTCTTGATCTACGAATACAGTAGAACGAAGGCTCATCCTATAACTTTGAAACGAGATCAAGTGGGACGCATATTCGTACGAACCTCTTCCGCTGTTTTCGTGTCTTTTCTAAACTTCCGAATTGGGCGTCACGTGTTACGATACACCCTGTACGTTGTTTTATATTTCTTTGACGGTGTTTTCAGCTGTTTACAGTTTTATGGACGAACGCGCAACTACCAGTTAGTCAGCTACGAGTTGTTCCAACGTGAATAATCCGAGGAACATTAAAAAGCGGATCATAGTCGCATCGTGGTATGGGAATAGGCTTTGGGAAGATCTCGTATCCGAAGAAACAATTAATTCACTGGCCACTTTCGTTAAACCCGTGCTAAGATCTTCGCACCGCTCTTTTTCGCCACTCGAACCACTTAGCGAAATAACGTTGCGGGCAATTGCAAGCCGTTTTACAATCGGCACTAAGCAAAGTCGATTGTTTCATCCTTCATTTGCATTGTAGGGCGGGCAGGATGAAAGGTTGGGCGAGATGAAACTCGCGAGGGATCAATCCTTTCCGCAAAACCAGCTCTTTTCTCTTGAAAACGATTAATTCACGAGCCACTTGCGTTACACGTTCGCTATTGCTATCAATGTCATCATGGTTTTGAGTGTTTCTCGAGAATTGTAAAATACGATTGCGTATTTTAATTTCATTTTAACGAGGGGTTTCGCTCATGTCGCGTTTCCATCAAATATCGTTGGAATTCATTTGCAATTCTTAAGCTGAAGATTCTGCGTAGATCATCGTAGATCGTACAAATTGGAAAATTAACTGATCGGTAATTAACTGATTAACGAGAAGATAAAAAATTGTATTAGTTGCACGACGTACTCGAACTTTTGTTAATTTTTTATTTGCTAATTGAAAACGTTTAATGCAATACTCAATATGGTTGGCAGATTCGGCTATAATCGAGTTCGTGAGAGAAACTGTCCTCGGGAAAATGTTTAATCTCTTAGATAAGGACGCGTTCTAATAGTCGGAGGGTAGATTTGTAGATAGCGGAATTGATATCGTGAAGAATGATCTATACTCGATGATTTAATTATGCATAATTATTCTACGATATAGTTACAAGTACGCTCATATAAATGTTTACTTAGTTTTTATTAATACGAAGGAAACTTTGTTAAAAAAAAAAAAAAAGAATCGCAACGTACCGAGCAGAAACGAAAAATGCCAACGAGATCTCTCAAGTTAAGAGACAGCGAACATCGTGATAAACGTGCGCTTACGCAAACAAATATCGTAGCCTGACTACATTAAAAAACAAGTAACAAAAGAGTAAAGAAATGAGAGAAATTATCTTGCTAACGAGTCCTTTAATCGTTGCTTGATAATTGAATTATTTGTACTTGAAGGCTATAGCCTATTACCTCAAGCAGGTTGTTGCTTTTTGTATTTCTAGTTTCTTACGTTTTATTATTATTACGACGATATTTGTCGGAGAGGGACAGCGACCATAAAAATCATAAGCGCTCGGCAGGCGAAAAATACGCGAGTGCAAGTGCAAAGACGCCGTTGAAATCGCAAACTTTGCAGCGCAGACGTTCGTCGCCATCCGAGGAATTGCTTAGCCCGCGAGATTCGAAGCTTCCAAGCGACACGTCCATTTCCCTAAACAGTTCACTTGCTTTTAGAAACGAGACGAAGGAGGACGAGGAGCGAAAGAACGAACAGAAAGCGATGATAGTAAAAATCTTGACAGACGAATTGAAGGGGCAAAGTCGCGAGAGTTTCTACCCGGATTCCATTCCATTCATCGTTCGAACATCCACGAGGTGCTCGTAAATTTTCAAAAGGAGCAACAACAGCTCTCCCCTAACCTGGATAGAATAAACGTCGTATTGTTTGCTTGGAAAGGAACTGCACCTTCCTGGCTACCTTCGACTTCGAATCGAGCAACGGGAAAACCGATACGCACAGGAAGCAGGGTGTAAATCTTGCTGGGAGCCCGTTATTGGTGGTACGGGCGAAAAGAGGGTAATTCTTCATGAAGAAACAGGAAATAGGTCTTCTATACGATTCTTACACGGAGACGTTTGTTTTCCAGGCAAAGGAAAAATAATGCGTTCGATAAATTCAAGTTAATCCCGCGATTACAATAACTATGATTCTGTGTCGTTATTCTAAGGAGCAGGTGTTTGCCTTCGGGCAATACGAGAAATTGAACGTTTCATTTGAACGTTGAATTTTTAGAAAAAGATTAAACTAAATAATATGTGATCGTATGTAAAGTGTAAATCAATTTTTCATTCAGAAAGTAAGAGAATAGAGGAAAATCTTCTGATTACCATGGTGAATCAGATGGTTAGTCAGATCTCTATATATTACAAGGAAAGTCACGTCATAAAGTTTCTCTATTGACGCTAGAAGAAATTTTCTGAATACCTAATTTCTACCAATATAGTGTTCTACGATATTCCAACTCCTCTCAGAAAACGTGCCTTTACTGGATAGAATTAAACTTATCTTTGCTTCTCAGATAGCTTTTCCAGTAGAAGTCTCTTGATTCCGTTTCTAGCATAATGGACTTATCTCCTTGGAGATAAAATGAAGCAAATGACTAACCAATTCTCTTGAATTTCAATACGATAGAAATCTTACTGATTAATTTCTCATCTGTAACTTTATCTTTATATGATCATCATCCGCGACGAGTATCTCTGCATAAATGCTTCTCGATTGACACAAAAACAATCTCACAGAGCTCCCAATTCAGCGCAGTTTTATAATGTCGCAACTTTCTTAGAAACATTGCCTTTTCCTGCATAAGACTAAACGTATCTTTCTCAGAAACTGGTACGTTGGTCATATATGAACTTATTACAATTGTAAAAATTGAACGAAAATCGACAGTTAGGGCGTTTTGAATATAACCGATAGATAGAAGATACTTTGAAATAAAAAGTGCTCCATTGAACGATTAAACATTTTTATTAGAACATCGATAAAAAAAAATGAGAACAAATCTTGCATCTAACGGTGCACTGTGTTTGCGTCCATATCTTTGAGGGGTAATCTACGAATATTATTATAAACACAGCTTAGAAAATAATCGTAAATGCTGCTTTATAATCGTATAATTGAAGTTAGAAGCGTGCACATACCTTGCTATTATATATAGAACGAGCAAATACCGTTTACTAATATCTTCTACACGTTTCAACCATATATTCTGCACGTTTTGCTTACGACGAAACGACGAATGCGAATGGTTTGTCGAAATAAACGAAGCCTCGTTATAATACGCCGCTATCGACTGTTAGCAAGGCGCCACGGTGGTCACCCGTGACCACCAATACGATAAACGGTCCATTGGGGAAGAATGTTGTCTCACATCGTCAATTCATTATTATTTTGCCATTATATGCTTCGAATAATAAAAATACTCCCGTGGCGTTCTGAGCGAAACGTGTGATTTAGTCGTGCCAGTCAAAGTGTTTAAACAGAACATTCCTTCGCCTCTATCTATAGCATAATGAGCCTATCCCTTAATGACAATTGATAACCAAATTTCTTGAGTTCTATCACGATGGAACCCTTACTGCCCGATTCATCATCGTCATCATCATGAACTAGGGATATCCTTAGCCTCAACCGTAACAAATATCATGCCATAAACGTGCTCGATCGACGTAGGAAGAAAAGATCTCGCGAATGCTCTGTCTACCGCTGTTTCGTTACATCCCAGCTCCGGTTAGAAACTTGCTTCTTCAGGTTGGTAGACCTGTACCTATTAAAGCGAACAGTAGAGATGAACTTTCTGGTTAATTTGAATACCGTAGCCGTGGGTGAGGCCTGTTCAGGGTGGCAGAAAAAGAGGGAGGAGAGGAGAAGGAGGAGGAGAGAGAGAGAGAGAGAGAGAGTGAGTGGCGATGGCCAGCAGTAGTAAACCTTGGCGAAGTTAGTGGATAATTTCCGCGGATGTTCGAAATTAAAAAAGTTTACTCTCCGACGAGAGGATTTCCACGCTTCTTGCACGAGGCCACGTTAATCGCTGACTGCTCCTTTATCTTTCACCCCTGTCCATCTCTTTTTCTTTTTTTTCCGCCCTTTCGCAACCCACCCACCCACTCCCTTTTCCCTTGACCGTCTCTTTCCTAACGGAGAACAGAGCGAAAGAGACCGAACGCGATCCAAGAGGAACAGAATAATCTGAATTGCTTATCTGGCGCCCATTCGGTGGCTCTGAGATATTCTTCGGGGCTTAACGCGGTATAATTAAGCCGGCAGAATTGATGGAACGCGGAATTGAGAGAGTCGCCGAGGAAAAAATTCCCGTTGAAAGGATTTCACGAAGAAATAAAATAATAAAAGTTTCTTCGATCCTTTTCACACATTTTCCTCCCGTTTCTCTTTCGCCGTTTCTTCGCGCCATTTTTATAATACAAAGTGGCTTTATCGAGCGGTTTTATAGCATCGATGAATAATAGCACCGTGCAGGTTCGAATAATACGTTCAATCTTCATTAACACTGGCTAAGTTCTTCTCGACATTTTTAATCCGATTGTAGTATTCTTGTCTTCTTCGACGGAATTTGATATTTTATTATTAGATCATCTTTAGACGCTGTATTTGTTGGATACTTCTTCGATGGAAGACGAGTTTCGAAGCAACTGAAACTTCGAAAGAACAGAACAGATACGCTAAATCTGTATGTTTGTTCAGATTTATATCATCGTATCGTTCTTATTTTTAGACAATATTTCGATATTATAATATACCCGTTACATAGAATTACAATTTCATTGGAGGATAAATGCAGAGATCAGTTATGGTCTTTTTTTTTAATATTTATTATTTTGATTAGATTAATTTATCTTTCAGGTATGGACAGCAAATCACATTTCAATGCGTAATTATAATATTTATAGGAACATCTCGCTCTACGATTGCAATCATTTTCAGTTCAATACATTTTGATGCATCCTACATTTACCAGTTAGCTGTGTTTGACGAGTATACTCGTCATAGCTTACTTTCTTGGAACTATTTTTTTGGAATCTACGTTCCAACGTAATAATCGTAATTTTGATAGAAAAATTCCAATGTCGAACAAAAATTCCATCTTCAGACGACGGTATAAACGTTGTTTTAAAATATTCCTTTGCTCCAATCCATTCGCATTAGTTTCATTGAAATTCAATTAATTATAAAGTACACACTTGTCAAAGACACTGCCAAGCGAGACTTCGATTTTTAAACAAAAACTACACATTTTGTTTGAAAATATTCCATTCCTTCAGCCCTTCCGCGTCAACTGAATTTCTCGATTATCGGAAATTAATCAATTTCGAAACAGGCGTTTCTCAAAGCCACCGTATTGCAACTTTTACAGAAAAATCCCAATTTCAAACAACACGTCAATTTTCCTACAAAACTGTGAATTTTGTTTCGAAATAATTCTCTTCTTGCATCCTTCCACGTTGACTCGCTTTCTCCGCGATTATCCCAAGTTTTTTTTTTTTTATTATTTAATTTGTACTTTACAATTTGTCCAGCTGGACATTTGGTAAATTTTTCTAACTTAATTGCCAAATAACACGCGGATGGCTACCCCCAGCGGGATACCATCGATGATCCCAAATGATCACTCTTTTTAACACACGCATTTCTCAAAGACGCTGTAACGACACAATGCGAAAGAACAATGAGGATAATTGCGTCGCAAGTATGGCACATGGGACGCAGACTTATTGCCGCGCGGGAAATAAAGAATTTCTTTTGAAAGACACTGGCGTCAGCGCGAAGTCTCCCTTTTACGTCGAAAACAGATTAACCTTGAACTGAATTTGAATCGCCCGACGTCCCTAAAATCCTGCCTAGCGAAGAGACCGGGTTCTGTTTGAATCCCGCGTTCCTAAAAGCTTCTCTCCTCCTCTTACGTGGCGGTTCTTTATACCCTCGGCTAGTCGTTAAAAAAGTAACGCGGGGTGCGAGGTTTTACGAGAAAATAAAGTCGTGAAAAACGTGGGCTAAGGAGAGAGAGAGAGAGAGAGAAAAAAAATGGAATAAATATTCGCAAAGAAAAATCGATGTGCTTGCTATCGCACTGTTTTAAATTAAATTCCGCAGGATAATATTAAAGAAGAACGGAAAATAATCGGCAAAGTTTTCCTGGATGTTATTGAAATTTATTGATTTCGAAAATCGCTAAAACCAATCTGCTGGATCAACCTTGAAAGAAAATATCGTGGGAAATTTTCTTTTTCAATCAGAAATTCCGCCGCTGTTTGCTGGATTAGGTGCACCATATGACATACCATTATGCTTGCACCGTATAATATACTCGAAAATATATTAAAGTAAACGTAGAATATAACAAATAAATTATAATCAATTAGAAATTATTTGCAGATGAATAATTCGAAATAAATGTAATAAGAAGAACAATATAATAAAATATGAGCGAAACCTCTGGTCTCGTTACTTTTTTTAGACACGTCTCGTGAAAACAACGGCTGAAGAAGAATATCCGAGGGAAGAAGGAAAAGGAGGCAGAGGCTAATTTCAAGAGAAAAATGCGGAAATGTATAAGAGGGAAATCGTTTCTGGTTGAAAGAGAGAGAGAGAGAGAGAGAGAGAAAGAAAAAAGGAAATTTATTTTCTGTAGTTTAGAGATAGCCACCTTAGAACGCTTATTAAACGACTGCTATTAGGTTAGATTCTAAGGGAGAAAAACGCAGTAGTTGGTAGGATAAGTGGAAGCTGCGATAAGCTGGTTAAGAGTTCTGGAAAAAAGGAAAGCGTTAGAATATAGGTAACCAAGTAACTTTAAGCCAAAGATACGGGTTAAGCACGGTGTATATAGGTTAAGGGAAATAAAGATATACAGGGTGTTCGCGCTGTTAGTTCGCAAAGCTTTTGTAGCTTAAAGTACGAGGAAAAGGTGGAAGAGGAAAAAGATGGTTCAAAGCGAATTACGTGTTGGCGATAATATTTTTCCGATAATTTCTAGGTGCGAGAATATAAGCGCATTTTACAGTTGTGCTAGTTTCGTTGGATGCAAACCTTCCTTTTCTTTTTGTCTACATCCTCTGGTTATTCTATCCACAATAGACAGATCCACCAAGATAGACCAGATTCCATTTTCTTTAATTAGATCAAAAACACGAATTTGCGTAAACATTCGCAGTTTATTAACTGTTGAAACGATCACCACTTCTAAGAAAACTCTACATCTGGTCTTTTTAGTTTTCTCAGGCACCGAAGCCATCGACAGCGTATGGATAAAAGACTGGGACGAAGACAGATCATAAACAGTAGACAGGCGACGTTGGCTTCTGGGTTTTCAGCTATAGGGTAACACTGCTAGCGTGAGGATCTGGACCAGTTCAAATTATATTTCTACTCGTAATTACACTTCTGTATTGAAATATATGTGGTATGGTGTGACGTCAGGGAAAGACGTGGCCGATTGTTTATAAACGTTGTCGAGATATGTTAACGTTGTCAAGGAGTGTTGCGAGCGTTACCAAGGTTTGTTAAGGGAAAAATGAGCGTGGTATTGCTGTCAGAGTTGAATTAATCGTGGTCGAGAGAAGCGTTCATCGTGTTGCTGTGACGTAGAAATAGTGATAAGCGAATTCGTGAAACGCGATATTATATTCGATTTTGTGAGAGTGTAACAATATTGTGTTTATCATACTGTCTTTTCTGTTAATTTATAATAAACATTCCTACATATATTTTCTACCTTACAATTTATCCGCGCGTTTCTCTGTTTATACACCTAATGACCTCAACATTAACATGTACATACGTATGAATAAACAGTCGGTCATTGCTACAAAGCGACTGCGCATGGCGTATGCCATCGACTTGGAATCTGTTCATGCAGCACGCACAAGAATCGCAATGTTCATTGTTGAGTGTTATAACGCGATGTACCGAGGGTTCCGTTAGGCCAGAATCACGCGACGGTCAAGGACAACCGTTATTTTTAAGACGTAGATTTCTAGCGTTACGACCATCCGCGTGCCAGCACTCGGCTGATACGCCAGCGATTTAGCAAATTTGCCATTGCGTGTATTTTGAACTTCTCTGTACTTTTCTATGCTACTTTACATAGCTACATAGCTCGATAACCGAGACTGTGTCGCAAGCTTGGACTTTCCAGACAGGAACCTAACGGCTGCCGCAACATAATTTGCATCCTCTGGAACATACCACAGGGTTGTGCGTTCCACCACTTCGACGCACACCTTCACACGGCACTCAGCCTCGGTTCATCTTGCAAAGGCACAACGTGTAATAGAAGGGAGGATACGAGGTATGAAGAAGGCGGAAATAGACGATTTTCGGGGATAGAATCGTACGGAGTTCGAAGTATCGACAAATTCACATGTACGAGAACTCGGTCACACGAGAATCTCGGTGGAATAAGCAGAATCAGTCAGAACGGTGATGTCTGGCTGACTGCTGTTTACCAGCAAGTTATTCTCCTCTCGAGGTGCCCCCACTTACGTTGGCTCGAAATATTAAGTAATTGCTTTCGTTTTTTATATTATTTTATATTATTTTATCGAATTACGTATGATCCATTTTGCTCTATCAAAATAAAGATCACAACGTTCGACAGATTAGGTTTCATGTTTGTATGAAGATGCGTCGTTGTAAAAGACGGGTCTGTGAAGGAAAGACACTTTTCGGACAACCTAATAGATAAACGAAAAAGCTGCGGGTGTGGTGGGAAAGATGCGTCGTTCTTGTCCCATGGCTCCACTGTCAACCTGAACCTCGTAGTAGGGGTACATCGGGAGGAGGAGAATAATTTATCTATAGTATATCTAAGAGCCGTGCAACGAGTGCGAGATATCAGCTATAAACAAAAGTTTGTATAAACATTGCCAGATAAACAGCTGCTTTCCTTCGATCGTCTCCAAATCTTCTCCAATTGTCTCCAAATCTTCTTCAATCGTCTCCAACCGTCTCCAAATCTTCTCCAATTGTCTCCAAATCTTCTTCAATTGTCTCTAAATCTTCTCTAATCGTCTCCAACCGTCTCCAAATCTTCTCCAATTGTCTCCAAATCTTCTTCAATTGTCTCTAAATCTTCTCCAACCGTCTCCAAATCTTCTTCAATCTTCTCCAATCTTCTCCAAATCTTCTGCAATCGTCTCCAAATCTTCTCCAACCGTCTTCAAATCTTCTCCAACCGTCTCCCAATCTTCTTCAATCTTCTCCAATCTTCTCCAAATCTTCTGCAATCGTCTCCAAATCTTCTCCAACCGTCTCCAAATCTTCTCCAACCTTCTCCAATCTTCTCCAAATCTTCTGCAATCGTCCCCAAATCTTCTCCAACCGTCTCCAAATCTTCTCCAATTTTCTCCAATCGTCTCCAACCGTCTCCAAATCCTCTCCAATCTTCTCCAAATCTTCTGCAATCGTCTCCAAATCTTCCCCAATCGTCTCCAAATCTTCTCCAATCGTCTCCAAATCTTCTCCAATCTTCTGCAATCGTCTCCAATTGTCTCCAAATCTTCTGCAATCGTACACCTTTGACCGGATCTTGCTATGCTTCTAGCATTTTACCATATTGCATACCATAAACAGTGAGTCTTCCCCTTAATAAACTATATTGCTATCATTATTATTATTACTATCACTATCTTTATCATTATTATCATTGTACGAAAATCTCTCGAAAGGCCGATGAACCGAACACGTTTCAAGACAGCGACGCGTGGCGATAAATCGAAATTAAACGATCAGTGGTACAGCAGATCGAATGGTCTTGCATTTAATTACGCGTTGGTTTCCGGCTGTGGCTCTGCTGTCTTTGGTGAGTAACGCCGGAACATTTTATTCCGTGCTATTAATTCCGTTTCGTGGCGGAACAACCGGATTAACCAGAGGAACGATGGCGCCCGTTGAAATCACCGAATCGATCGACGAGTGTTACACGACTCGTCCGCCATTGATCCCCGTCCCGGTTTTGTTTCCCACTGCAGGGAAAACCGGTGGAAAGAGGATTAGTCTAGTTCGCCTCTCGTCTCTGATAGCGACAGTTGTCGGCTATTTCACGGACAGCCCTCCGGATAATTGATGATCAAATCCATTCAAACTTATTCTCCAATGTTATCCTCTTCTTTTCCCTCTGGTCACTCGAACGGCTTTTTACAGCTTGTTATGGCGTTATTGTGCTAATTATTCGTTTAGTTAGAGTTCTTTCTATCGTCGTAGAATTATGTTCCTTCCTGTTTTTAGCAGTTGAGTATATTTCACGCGTATTAAACGCATCTATTTCTCGATTCATCGAACTTTACCTTTGGTACTTCAATCAGAGGATTCTTCTTCTTATCGTTGCGGAATTATTGTTTCAATGCTATTTGCTTATTCTCTGTAGTTGAACATTTCAATTCATTTCATTTTTAATGAGTATACCCGTACCTATAGTAATTGTATATATCAAAATATATAGCTGTATCGATGATCGACCCGATACAGACTCATTCTCCGGTCTTGTCATTTTCTTTCGCTTTTGTCATTTTAGTGGTTTTTCCTCCTCTTATTATTATTATTATTATCGTGGAATTATCGTCTTAACGAAGTTTTTATTCTTTGTGATTGAATATTTCACCTGTATGAAACGTATCCATTTTCCAATTCGTTGAATTCTTCTTTCGATGTTTGAGTCAGAGGATTCTTCTCATTATCATTGTAGAATTATTGCTTTTAACTATGTTCTTGGTTCTTCAGGCTTGAATATTTCACGTACAGAAAGGTATCCATTTCTCAATCTAACAATATCTGAATGTACAGAAGGGGTACGAAGATCGAAGTCGCTTTCTAAAGAATTTTTTTCCAAGAATCCTAATTTTTCTGCCATATAAATAAACAACGTGAGGATAGGTGATGTACGTTGAAAAATCCATCGACTATTTGCAGGAAAGTTCCGAAGGATTTTTCATCGGCGATTTCTCTTCTCCTCGTCAGAAACTCGATTCCCTGATAATTGATTCGCCATTTTCATTAGTATCGTGGCAGCGAGTCGTGCCATCTTTTTGTGCGCCTATTGTCGTTTCTGAATCGAACGAAGCTCGCGGAAGATCGAAGATAACAATCGAACCGGGTGAACACGATCCAGGCGCGGAACGACTACGAGGATAGGCTGGAAAAGGGAAGAAAACGCGGAGTCGCTTTTATCTGAAAAGGGAGAGGCCTCTGCGAACGACACGCCGCGGACAAAAGAAACGAACTTCCTCCCTCTGGTTCCCGATGGAGTGGCGAAAAAGGGAAGCGCAAGAAAAATGCTTCGTCCCTGCTTCGACGAGCCCTCTGAGCGACGTGCAAAAAAAAGGGAAGAGAAAAAGGTAAAAGGGACGAGGGACTTTAGCCTCCGATAACAATAAGGTGTTAATTAAGCAGCTGATAAAGAGAGGCGGCTCGATTAATTCCGGAAGTTGAATGGAAATGGTCGACGTACAAAAGAGCCGCGTGCCAACCCCCTGCCAGGACACGTTTCTTCCTTTCACGTTCTTTATTCCCTGGGTATCGTCCATTTTTCAACCTTTCTGAGTTTTTCGGTCTTTCCTTTTGTGCTCTTTTGCCTGGGATTGAATTGCTAACTGAAAATTTTGAGAGTTGAAAGAAGATTGCGGAGGTTTGAGACGGTCCAGTCATTCTGTGAGTGCTATTTACATTGCTCTTGCCATTATCTTTTCTTCGATCTTCCTGTTTTTTAGTTTACTTTGGCTTGGTTTAGGTTTTGGAATGGAATTTTTGGGGTTGAAAGAGGATTGTGGGAGTTTGAGACGATTGAGTCATTCTGTGAGAGCTATTTAGGTTGCTCTTGCCATTATCTTTTCTTCGATCTTCCTGTTTTTTAGTTTACTTTGGCTTGGTTTAGGTTTTGGAATGGAATTTTTGGGGTTGGAGGAGGATTGCGGAGGTTTGAGACGATCGACTCATTCTGTTAGTGCTATTTAGGTTACTGTTGCTGTTATTCTTTCTTCGATCTTCCTGTTGTTTAGTTTCTTTTGCCTTGGTTTAGGTTTTGGAATGGAATTTTTGGGGTTGGAGGAGGATTGCGGAGGTTTGAGACGATCGACTCATTCTGTGAGAGCTATTTAGGTTACTGTTGCTATTCTTTCTTTGATCTTCCTATTGTTTAGTTTTTTTCGGCTTGGCTTAGGTTTTAGAATGGAATTTTTTGGTTTGGAAGAGGATTGCAGGAGTTTGGAATCTTAATAATTGTCAATGTAATTAATTATAACATAGATTCGAAAGAACAAGATAATAAAATTCCTAATAAACATCGAGGTTTGTTTATGTTCACGCTTAATTTTTCTAGATGGTTGTAGGCTGTCGAAAAGTCTGACAAAATACACTTAATGGTGTCTTCGCTACATCGTACAATCGATTTTTATATCAAATGCGAATGAAAATGTAAATCAGATTTAAGATAAATCTTGTAAAACCTATGACACGGAAATTGCGTTACTTCTCAAGAATTCTCAAATCCACCAAGAATTCATGGAAGTTATATTATTAATTTCCAGTCTTGAAATTTCTACGACGCGACGTCCCACCCGAGTTTCCTGCTTTCATCGTTTTCGAATTTTCCTTCCTCCGCCATATCAACGTTTGCCAAGCGAGCTACGGGTTTGGTTGGGCAAACGGGCGGAATTTCTCGAAGCTCTTAGCTCTCCGATTCTCCAATCTTCTCCCCTCGTCCCAATGATCGTAATTTAATTGAACGTCAAACACTGTGGAAACACGAATCCATCTTTACAATTGCGATCGATTCGAGAATTTGGAAACTAAAGTAGCGATTCGTCGCGACAGAAGTCGCCTCCCATTCCACGAATTCTGCAATATAAAGATCGATCTTCCAAACAACAATTATATTATAATTATATGTAATATATTATATCAAAGATTATAGAATAATATCATATAAATAATATATTAATATTCATTAAAAAAAAAAGATTCAATTTGGAAGCAGCAGGTAACAAAATAACGATAACATTGCAAAGTTAATGGAGCACTTTGATAACAAATTAATATTACGATAAACAGTATAACACGCAGGCAATTATACATACGCAGTAATTGATACGCTGACTGAAACGCGAATTTCGTACATTTTGTCCTATCAGCCGCGAAACATTAAAATATCTTACCCCGTAACTTTTTCCACAATTTCTACAAAATATTATACTCGTGCCTATTTTTTTCCAACAATTTCCCAACTCCATAAAATCTAATTTGTCTGCGCAAAAATTCTAAAATCCGTCAAATTTGATAAAACGCGGGTCACCGTGACGGTCAACGTGTTAAATGATTCTTAGGCAAAGGGCAGGAAGCTAAAAGTCAGAAAAATATCACAAACCGTGGCAAAACTACGAAATAAATCGCGCATGCTTTCCGAACGGAAGTTCCTTTACGTATCCCGCCGGAAGTGGATAAAACGAGGGCGCAAGATGGTCGAAGGAAAACCGAACGAGATCAGTGAGTTTCACAGCGACCAACGTGTTCATTCTTATCTCGTTTTAACCTTTCCAACCTTTTTAATCGGCCGGATTTTTCCCCGTTGAACGTTCGCGAAACTTTCTAATCGTCGGACGTTCGTTGGGTCGAGCAAATAAGAATCGTCGATCGGTTGCTTTCGATTTTTCCTTTTCGCTCATTGGCGAAACTTTCCGATTGTCGGACGTTGCTCCGAAAAAAAGGGAATCTGTACGTTTCTTTTGTTCCGCGATTCACCGATCGAATCATCGATACTCTTATAATTTTCACGATTGTCTTGTCAGCGTCAGCCTGACTTCTGAAGCTGAGTATATCGTGTTGCGTCGATGTTCTTCGACACTTTGATTGCCACGATGGTCATTGGTGAGCTTGGACTTCTTACAATTGTAAAAATTGAACGAAAATCGACAGTTAGGTCGTTTTGAATATAACCGATAGATAGAAGATACTTTGAAATAAAAAGTGCCCCATTGAACGATTAAACATTTTTATTAGAACATCGATAAAAAAAATGAGAACAAATCTTGCACCTAACGGTGCACTGTGTTTGCGTCCATATCTTTGAGGGGTAATCTACGAATATTATTATAAACACAGCTTAGAAAATAATCGTAAATGCTGCTTTATAATCGTATAATTGAAGTTAGAAGCGTGCACATACCTTGCTATTATATATAGAACGAGCGAATACCGTTTACTAATATCTTCTACACGTTTCAACCATATATTCTGCACGTTTTGCTAACGACGAAACGACGAATGCGAATGGTTTGTCGAAATAAACGAAGCCTCGTTATAATACGTCGCTATCGACTGTTAGCAAGGCGCCACGGTGGTCACCCGCGACCACCAATACGATAAACGGTCCATTGGGGAAGAATGTTGTCTCACATTGTCAATTCATTATTATTTTGCCATTATATGCTTCGAATAATAAAAATACTCCCGTGGCGTCCTGAGCGAAACGCGTGATTTCGTCGTGGCAGTCAAAGTGTTAAGGTCCAAGCGTTGTTGCTTGTATACAGTTAGTTAGTGGGAATCGTGTTGTGATCGGTCGGGCCAGGAACAGGTGTCGAATAATTAGAGCCAGGAAGACGATCTGCCAGATCGAACTGGAACACCAGTAGATAGGACAATAGTACTCCTTGCAACTGTTAACGTGGTTGGTGATGTTTCACGATTTGTATGGCCCCTCGATGCTTTCTTGGAAAATGGTATAGTGTCATTGCTTTAATTATGGCTTTTTCCAAGTGCACGTGGTGCGTCATGTTCCTATAAGCTGTTCCGCTACGGTCGATTCTGTGGAATATCCTGAAGAACTGATCTGCGACGTTCACGAAACATCGGCTTACGAAGCAACACTACCGACAAATTTGTAGCGGCACGCGAGCAGGACAAATTCAAATCCTATTGTTGTTTTGTTTCGGAGTATCATGCCCGTTAGATCACAGGTATTGCAAGGAGTAATGAACTTCGAGCAAAACAATGTCGCCGCTACGTTCAACCGTCAAACGCAGTCGAGTTCAAACTTTCCGACTGTCCCCCGACCAGTATAAATAAACAAACGAAATGACGAGCGAAAAAGTTCAGCGATCGCAGCATAAGCGTACAAACGCATCAGACGTATATACGGAGTTTCTTGAGACTGCGCGTATTTATTTCGCGAAAGTTATTATATCTGGACTTGTGCTTTGTGTCAAATCAATTTTATAGACAATATATTTATCTTAAATAAATTGCTCACAAACAGTGATCTGTATTTCGTGATATCTGATAAGATCAATCCTCTACAAATTCATCGATATTTTTATTTTCGGTTCTCGTCACAGTACAGAAGAATCTAAGGTAACGAGTTGCTTGTAACATTTTTTAGGAAAAGCGAGACAATTGTCTCGATTATTCCTGGATTTTTAGTACCATTTTTGATTGTCGTATTTATTTACATTTTTTCATCTGGCTTGCCATGACAGAGAGAGAGAGGGAGAGAGAGTGAATTTTATTTTTATTTCGTGTACATGGGGTGAACCATGGAACAAATTCTGTTGTATGTAACCTAACTGCTCTGAAACGCCACTATTTGCACCAGGAGCAATTACCATCACCACATTATTCCACTTCGATAATTCTCACATTTATCTTCGCATGCACTCAACCTTCTGCACCTACCCTTATCATCCCCTAAACTTTCCCAAGCCCATTCACAATCCTCTTCCACCTCTCTCTAAACCATATTTACTTTCTATTTCGCTCACACTATCTTCTTCCACCCTCGCCCCATACCATTTCATTTACACGATACGTCTAATTTCAAACATTTTCCTAGCTTCAAGTATGTACATCTCTCTCTCTCTCTCTCTCTCTATGCATTCATATGTATTTCGTGGTAATTAATTTGCATTAATTAATTGCTTACAGTAACAATTACAAATTAACAACGTCTAACTATAGTATTATATTTATAATTTGTATATAGCCAAACTGTATAATAGCATAACTGTATATAGCTAAATGTAGAGAGAGAGAGTTCCAGGGATTTAAAGAAAATATCAGCTGAGAATGTCGTTTCTTTATGAAACTATTTAACGACAGATCTATCAAAAGTGAAAGAATTAATTTCCAAACTATCGACAATATACCGCAACATTCTCTTTCAAGTTGCAGATTTAACAATAAGCAAACTGGAACCGCCGAGAGGACAAGTTCCTTGATATTTCCCTGAAACGAAACGTAGTTAAAATACGGTGATAAATTTCCCAACAAGTATAAAATAAATATTCTAAATAGCGTTGCGTAAGAGCCTGTAAGTTTGGCTATAACGTAAACCAAATTCTGCAAGCAAATTTCCAACATCGCGAGCTTCCGGATTATCCCATTCGACGAAAAACGATTAAATTTCGAAGGAATTTAGATTTGCAACAGAGTGGCGCGTATAACTCGAATCGGATCGAATTAAAACGCGATTCTTAAAATTACAAAGTCCAGTGGAAGGATGCGACTGAAAGGCATAAACATAGAATTGAGTCAGCTGCGAAACGAGTACAGTCACCAACGATAAATATAAACGTTTGTCTCTGCTCGTGATTACGGTAATTAGCCGGCGAGCTAATTGAAAACTTTGAGTTACGTAATCGCTATATAATTCAAGTACGACGTATAATTAAATGAACATATACGCGACTAAATTACACCGCTCTAATTGAATTAGAGAAACTACGATCAGCAACTCATCCATTCGCCGCTATTCACCGATACTTACTACAATTTACTAATTTCTTTACTAACACCGTTGATTATTAAACGTCACGTTATTAAACCTACACAACACGTGTGAGGATTTTTGATCAACGAATCGACGACACCCCTCTATTTGCACAATACGTCTAATTTCACAGACCCGATCGTTTCCCAAGCTTCTCTACAAATTTCTCTTGGAAACTGTGTAGCTGTGTATCCGTCACTCTGTTTCCAGACAGGGTTCATCCCCCTGTTCCTGGTCGTCGCCGGCGTCGTCTGCCACGCTTTAATCCCCTTTCGGTCTCGTTCTCAAAGCGGCATCCATATTTACGAACGGGCAACAGTCGAAAAAGGAGGAAAGGGAAACGAGGAAGGTGCGGGCGGTCAAATATTTGCCAGCCACGTTTCAACCCTTTATCGACCTGTTGACACGTCGGCATCCGGCCATTTTTATCGACAATATTGTCTCGATATCAAAAGGCAGCCTTCCATCCAACCCTCCGATGCTCGTATAATCCAAGCCGCCTTTGAACATCTCGAATTTCGCAATAATCCAGGATCACCCGTGTCTTCTTTTTTACTTCGCTGTTTCCTTGCTTGCTTTCCCGAATTTCGTTCCTCCCTTTTGCTTTCTTTAGCGCAGCCTAAACACCGGCGATGATTCGTTTATTAAGCGCTTGCCGAACATTTTACGCTTCAGGCGACTCGCTTCATTTCGTTCGCAGGAATTTTACCTAAGTTTCCAGTTATGTCCAGGAGAAAGTTTGATTTGAAACAGTTCTTTGTCAGGAGAAATTTATGCTTACCCATGTACAACAACATAAATGTTGTGCGTTTATTGTTTTCCTATAAAACGAAAGAAGCTTTTGACACGATACGTAAGCTACGTTTAAATGTAAAGGAGGAAGAAACACGAAGGTAAAAGCACCGAAAAGTAGATTTTACGCGTAGGCGTCGGATGAAACGCGACCCCTGCAGAGAGCTAAACGGAAAGAATCGAAAGACGCGGTTGGGTTTCCGGGTGCAGCGGCCGGAAGTCCCTAAAAGACAGCCTTAGCAGTATCTCGCTGATCGAAAGAAACTGGCCGTGGACACGTTCCTCTCGTTATCCTCGCTGCTCCCTTTTCGAAGCCGCGTTTGTCCTTTCATTTCGGTCACGTCCGACGTTTCGCGTGGCCCCACGTGCTGCATTATTCACGAGACACGGTCCTTCGAGGCCTGGCGAGTCCTCTCGATCCCCTCGAGAACGACGTACTTTCGATCGGCACCGGTTTTACCTTCTCCTCCTCGGCATCGTTTCGTTCAGTTGACGGCCGCGATTTTAATGATTAATGGTTTCAGGGGGAGATATTCGAAGATTGCCCACGCCGCTTCCATGGAATTTCATCCGCGGAATTTCAGTCTCCATGAATTTGATTAATTTTCCAAGCCAGGTTTAACGACGATCGCGATGTTATTGAAATAGCGTTCGAACGGTTGGGAAAAACGTATAATTCGTTTCATGCGACGCGAGAATAATTTTTCTATTAATCGTTGTTCGTTTGTTTGTTCATTTGACGGACGCAGGCCGTAAAGTATCGATTTGCGCGATTTCTTACGAGCTGTAACGCGCACGTTTCGAAGAAGGTTACGCGCGCGTGAGAAAACTCGACGATTTCGCCGAGTGTCGTTCGCAGTTGACCAAAGTCTATCGATATAATCTGTTAACATAATTATCATCTAGGTCAGTCCGGTATTTAGCGATACGAAAGAGTTGCCTGCTCATAATGGCTATGATAGGAGATGGGTTTCATAGTCTAAACGTTTGAAGAATTTCTGCTCGATTTACTAACCGATTGAGAATTTTAAAAACCAAGGTACGTTGTGGCTCTGCGCTATTTAAGCGATACTCAAAGCGTTTAGAATATTTTCATAGTTGTGGCAAGCTTTGGGTATCGGTTTGTTAATCTGGAAGACGACGTATGTTGATTTAATTTTGTTATGTTTCTTTCTGAAATGTTAATAGTTAAGAGAACCATCGATTAGACAGGTGTTAATTAAGGCAGATATCTTGGGATTAGAGGCGATTTTTATAGAATTTTCTCGAAATTTCTATATATTTGAATTACCCTTTTGATATTTCTGAATGATTGGAAAAATTAATTAGGCTAATTAATGTAGTAGGACAGAAGTGAGATTTTTATTTAATTTCGCTGAGCTGCTTGAATCAATGTAAGTGGTTATATAAATCTCGTTATACAGACGATGTTTTAATGCGCAGAGTTGCTTTCGGATACGAACAATCTTAGCGAAGTTACAAATTTGAAACTCGAAACTGCTAATGTGAAATTTGAAATTCAGCGTTCCACGCAGAAAATTTGAAATTTGATTGGAGCAGAGCCGAGTTGATCAGTTTGACTAGCGAGTGGCTCAATTTAACCCCTTGATACCGTGCTACGTAGCTCGTATCTAATTCATTTCACGACTTACCCGACCAAAATTGAAATACCAGACCGTTTCAACGACTTCATTTACGATGTTTCGATATAGCGTTGCATTAACCGTACAGTAATTACCGCGTCATCTATTTCATAATGGATTATCGCAATTTTAATATTAGGAAATTAATTTAATTCGATTGAACATAAGTGAAAAAGGCCAAGTGCCATTATATAATTAATTCATAAACGAACAAGTTTAAATTTTCATCGTCATTCGTCATCGTGAATCGCCCGATCAAGTCATTGTCTGATACCTTACGAACGCGAAATTACATTGTCACTTACGGTTTGAAATTTCCAAAAGAAATTCCCAAAATGAGAATTTCCAAGATAATCGGACAAACCTAATTTCTTTCCCAACCTTTATTTCAATTTCCTGCGTCGTTATTTCCAGTCTCACTGAACAAACGCACTGTATGCACACGATCGTTCTTCAAATAAAAAGCTGTACATCGTAGGTAGAGATTTTTGCCTCAAAGAAAGAGGATCGTAGCTACTTCGACGACGCGATCCATCAACGTTTCCACCCTTGGAAAACCAAGGAAAAGCGATGAGAAGGGTGGCAATACTCGACGCATGTCCTGTTCCTAGCGAAGAACGAGAGAAACACGACTTCATGACTGAAAACACGTCGTGTACCCTTCGTGTTTTAGATAGAAAACGATAGAAGACTGACAGAGACGAAACTTTAGAGCGAAAGAGGTTAGGAAGAAACGATTTAATGTATGACGGTAACTCGAAAAACTCTTGGGCCTGTCATTAAATGGAAATTTTCCTCTTTAGATCTATCGTTATACTAACGATTCTACAATTCTAACTATACAACGATTCTAAGTACCTTTAATCGCACGTTAGAACGAAATCTAAACATAACCTAAAAGTCGCGTCGAATTTCGTCATGTTTATTTATAAATTTGCGTAGCTTGCAAGCAAGCGACGTTAATTTACGATATTTAAAGATATCGTTCAAAAAGATGTTGCGAACGATTGCACGCATTTTTCCTTTCATATGAAAACTAAAGCTGAGCTAACCTAAAACTCACGTTGAATCTTGTCGTTTTATTGCAGTACAAGTGGCATTATCAAGGTTTGAAAAGGTAAAATATCGTTTAAAAAGACGTTGAAAACGATCGTATGTATCTTTTGTATTATATTGAAACTAAACCTAAATCTAACCTAAAACTGTGATATGGAAATTGATCAACTATCGTTTATCTAGGTATTTACTGATGGCGACGCAGATGCTTATTAAGTTCCATTTGTTTTTCACTTATTATCTGTTTATTACCTCTTGTTATTCAAATTTATCATTAATAAACATCAAACTAAACTTCTGCTTTACTCGTTTACGCTCTGCCATTTAATTTGCGTTTATGCATGCAGCTATTTTTAGGTTAGGGCTTTCGTACGAAACTGAAAGTATGTACGTACTTAGAATTGTTTTTGACGTATTTTCTAACGACATTTTCTCTGCTTAAATCGCTCTTTTCAACATATTGAAGTTTAAGAAAAAATCGCAAAGTATATTACCAAATAAATTATTATTATTGGTACTACTGACTGCCAGTTCGTTTAGAGAACGAAGCCACTACACGGCTAGTAAACTGGCTCTTAAAATATCGAATATGGTCATGTACCTTCTATTAAGTCCCACGACACGTCTACAATTTCATTAAAACAACTCGCCCTTAAAATGGTTTAATCGTGCACGATCTGTATGGTAGTACGAAACATACACACGGACAAGAGAAATCGTGGAAACGTGGATAGTTTCCTTTTGCTTTTTGGATGGTAATACTCTGCTCTGCTCTCTGTTTCGAGTTGTTCGGTCCACGGGTTTGAATGGCCGTTAAACACACCGGGGACAAGGAATACACGAGGCACGCGCGCTCTGAGACGATCTTCGACAACATCTGGCGAAGGTCTTTCGATGGTTTAATTAGCTTGCCCAAGAAATTACAACATCGAGCGTTAATTACAATATTAAAGCGCCAATTGGGGATGCTAACGGTGATGTTCGTAGAGAGGAAAAACGAAGGAAATTGGGGCGGCACACGAAAGTGGAAAAATCGAATCCTGGAGGATGTTGATAAATTTTCCAATGAAATTGATATTTTAATATATTAAATATATATCGATATATTAAATTCGTATGTTTTAAAACATCGAGAGGGTTCCGTACTTCGTAATATTAAGTTTGAAACTCTCGAATTTCGGGTGGAAATTTAACTTTCAAATTTGTAATTTAATAAGATTCACGTGTATAGGTACTACCACATCAATTTCCTCAGAATATTCTATCATTGATTTGCTTCGTGCATATCATACCACAATGTAATCACACGGTCCGATCGCTGTTTGCTTTTTCTAGTTCGTCTAAGAATCGAACGAAACGAAATTCATCGGATCGCTACATTTCATCGTTACATTTTAATTCTTCAATATATTGGAAAGCAAAGTATCGCAGAAGCTTGCAATACGTCTATTCGACAACATTCCAATTTCCTATCGCTTCGTCCTTTAAAAATATTTCCCAATTCTCTTCCATATTAGAATGTAATTTAAAAGCTCCACCACTACACATATATTTTGCCAGTCTATTAAAAAATCGAACGAATCGAATTTTTCCGCTCTATTCCATTTTCCCGCCATTATAGAAACCCATATTTTAATCCTTCCATGTACGTACATATATTTCGCAAAAATAAAAATTCTTTCGCCCCTTGTGATATTCTCTTTTAAAATTCTGAATTCCGTCTACCCGTGTTATACCGTTCCAACAATCTGTCGACCATCCGTTTCTTTAAACATACTTCTCCCTATTCGATATCTTGTATCCTAAATAATATCTACGTGTATGTTTTACATTATAAATACAGCAGAATTACAGGAAACTGTCCTGGGGACAAGTTTCTTCATATAACCAGGTCGTTCATGTAACAGTGTCAGAGCTGCGCAGAATTACAATCGAATTATACTGCATAAATTGTAATTACAAAATAATCTAATTACTGTTCCACTATATCGCAATTCGTAATTCTGATCAACGCGATACAACTGCGTCCATTTCTCTGCATCTATGGTTTTTCGTTCGGATAATAGGAGTTCATGTTCGTATAAGAGGATTTCACGAAACATCTGCCCTTAAATACGAAATAATGTTGCAAACCTATATCGACTGTGAAACACGAGAGCGTATCGCGTAACGCGTGCCTCTACTGTTTAGAGTTTAGACGCGTCTTATCGTTAAACGTTCGTATAAGTGGATCGGTATCGTCTCAGTTTCGTATAGTAGTTTCGTATAGTTTCGTTTGTTGCTGAGAGATAACGGCGATCTATATTCCAGTAACCAGTTCGTTTCGCGTAATTTCGCGTCAACCTGTTCTCTTTCAGCGAGTTTACTAGGGTCGTTTTTAACATCTTTTTCGTCGCTGTTTCTTCCATCTAAATTCTACCACGATGTGTACGTAGTACAATGTAAAGCTCCCAGTAAGCGTCTTTGTGTTTCGGCTAGTTTCGAGAATCAGTGGGCGGATTTTGATGCGGTTTTCGCTATTTTAAAACAGCTTTTCTCGAGTAAAGTGTAGACGCGTGAAACGCGACAAACGGAAGCGGAAGTCGAGAATACGAACCAGAGACAGTTAATATTCGCAACGCAACAGCGACCTTCCTCGTTGCGATCGTGTTTTGTCTGGAATCGCTGCGACGATATAGCGCGGCAATATGACGCCGTCTCCCAGCAACGTTTTTCATTTTTCGGCGTGCGGCACGTCAGCAGAAGCTTCGCGACCATCGGTGTATCGAGATTATATCGTGGCAGACACAGTATCCAGGTACAGGACGTTTATCGAGTCGATAGAAATTCGGGAAATCGTCAGAAATATTATTGAAAAACATTATACGAGGTGCTGGGAAAACACCGGATGCATCAGCTATTTTTATAAAATTTCAAAAAGTAAGAAACGTAATCGCGTGCAAAAATTCTCCTATAGATAGAGGTTGTCCACTTTACGTTCGAGAAGCGTTATTTTAAAGAATATTAAATGACACGGGGTTTTAAGTAAATTCGGAAACTTCGTCAGGATTTTTATGCAATTTAATAGAATAATAAATTTTCCTTAGTACCTTTCCAGCGGAGAAATTGTTTCAAGCATATCACGTTAAAAAACGTTACTGGAAGTATCTTTGAATATGCTCATTGACGTTAAAAAAAAATATTACACTCGTTAAATGCTGCTGGGAAAGTTCGTTCGGATTTTTAACTCTTTGGTCGATGTAAAAAATTATATCGAAAAGTTTTTCGCCGAAAAACCTGAGAGCTTCCGGAAGCATGGAATATTCAAGTTGCGTGAAAGACGGAGAAAGCTTTCGGAACAAAATCGCACCTATGTAATTCAATGAATTTTTTTTTATTTATTAAAATTTACAATCAATTCTCGCATTGAGAATTTTCAGTAATTTTTTCTGGCGTGGCGCAGTGACATGGCTAATTATTTATAATAAGTTAATACTTATTATAGATAAGTATGATTTACAAGTAAGTAATTCAATGAATGTACATGAAATTGAAACGTAAATCGAAACCAACTATCCCAGCGTCCCTTTCAATCATTTTTTTAATCACTTCAAAAACAAATTCAAATTGGAAATTCAGGCTATTTCGCACATTATGGATTTCGATAATTAAATCTCAATCCGCGACGACAAAAGATTATTTAAAGATGGTTCGTGGCAAACAGGAGGTTAAAAGCCGCTGCTGGACTATACATCATGTACCATAAATCTTTCTAAAAAAAGAATCGAGAAAAATGCAATTCGCTCAATTCCATTTTTCCACCGCTATCTCTCCACTGCTGTTCGCCTAAACGATCCACGTCCACCACTGAAAAAAAAAAAAAAAGCCACCAACCGCCACGTTCTCAGTGACGTTCCTCTCCCTAACGTTAACTAACGGCTAGTGGTACTCGTGACAGATATAACACGATTACAGCACGCGTTGCGAGTCTGCGAATAAAATTAGTAGCCACCACGGTGAAATGAATTTGGCCAGGTCAGAAGCTGTCGCGTCGTCGGTCTACGTCGCAGACCAATCTCTCAGGATGAAAGAGAATTTGCCGGGCCGTGCGAAATCTCAAAATTGCCAATTTGAATTAGTGGTCTGCAGCGTCGCTTTTCCAACGACCCGAAACCTACCTCTCTCCATTCTACTCCAATCTTTGATGAGTGTGTCCTGTCTGTTGGTTTTTTCCCCCCCTCCAACTCTACCACTTCCAACGACCCTCAACCCTTCCGTCCAACGTTTTATCATCGGCTGTGTTGTATCGTTGCCTCGCCACAGTCCTTCCAACAGCTACCACCCCTTCCCTGTCCTGGTCCAATGAATTTGTACATCGAAAGGGACGAGTTTCCAACTCTGTCGCTTTTTTTTTGTTTCTGTCTTTTTCTTTTTTGTAGTTGCGAAGTGATGAGGTTTAGTCGCTTCATTTGCGAAAGGCTTTTTTGATTGGAATTGAGGCGCAGTCGAGGTGGTTTATTGGAATTCGAGGGTTGTTGTCTGTTAACGGACAGGGGATCAAGGGATGATTCGACGGTTCAAGAACTGCACGGCCGAATAGGTTCGAAAGAGGCGAAGATCGTCGAATTTTTTAAATTTAATAAACATCAGATTTTAAAGTGCAGATTAAGCGTGTTTGAAGCATCGAGTTTGTTGTACGGTTCGTTTCGTCGAAGGGGCGGTTTTGACATTTTTCGAATATTTATTTTGTTACTCGCTCCATGCGAGGCGTGCGCGAGCAACACGACAATTGTCGTCGTAAAATGAAATGAATGAAACGGTCGAACGAAGCAAGTTCCGATTGGCTTTTAAACAACAGTAGAGGGTTGTATTTGGGTTGAAAAGTTACGTTCGATTAAAAGCAGAAAGTTGACGTTCGATGCGTTCTACGTACATTAAACTATCAATAATATGACGAGAAGCATGGAATCTGATGTTCGATACATTCTACGTACCTTAAACTGACAAGGGCGCGACAAGAACTGCGAAATCTCGAACGAGTTGGCCGTATGTGTTTTCTATGCTTTTAGGTTGATGATAAAACAGTGCGAGAAGAATCTGAACGCAACATGGCCCTTTGTTTGTTTTTCGAGAAATTAATAAGCTGTTGCTAGTTAACTCATTTTATAAATTCTTTTAACATCGTAATATTACGCTTTCCTTAGCATTAAATTTCTACAATTCATTTTGATATTAATTTTCCATTATTTTTATTTATTATAATATTCCTCGATAAATTGTAAGTCGGAATTGTAATAAAAACGTTTCAAACATAGAAAAGTGTGGAAACGCAATTTTTCGGAAACAAAGGTCCATGTTGCATTGAGATTCTTTTCGCACTGTTTTACCATCAACCTAAAGCATCGAATATACAGTGCACATACAGACAACTCGTTCGAGTTCTCGCCATCCCCTTGCAAGTAGTTCAACATAACTTCCGAAATTCCACACGGTTCCAGACACAATTTCGTGGGGAAATGACCGTAAAATTTGTGGCAAATGAATGGAAAGCGACGAAATTGTGTCACACTGTTTCGAATTTCGCAAGTTACGCTCACGCTGACTGCCACCTTGGACGACATCATTCCACGAAGCGGTGATACAGAAACTGATGTCCCGTTTTCGCAAGTGTCCCCACAATGGTTAAATCTACGTAGCAAAGTACGTACTTTAGCAACCTAACCGACGTCAAAGGATTTGGTAATAGATTTCTGCTTTTCTTTGATGGCCAATCGGAACATGTACTTTCCGGATACGCCTCGTAATTTTGGAAGCGCTGATTCGAAATCCTTCCAACACTGGAAATCCTTCCATCCTTCTATAATTTCTTCTTTTCAATCGTTTCACATTTATTTGCTTACATTGCTCTACGTTCTTCCAATCTACAAACTTCTTCTGTTTCGGTCGCTCTAGTTATTATTTTTTAACTATTCTTTAAACAAACATTCTTTAGCAATTTTTTAACTATTTGCTAACTCACGTCCTATTCGACGATCGCTTCGTTCCCTTTGATTTTGATTTTCTCAAAGCATCGCGATCTTGTTATTTTCCCTATCGCAGTATAACGCAATTTCTTGCATCTGCCAGTTTGTGTTTCTTCTCGATGCGAAGTTTTATCCATTGCCCATTTGTCGTCTCAGTCCTTCTACGTCTTTCATTCCCTCCCCATCTTTTCAATCGTACCATATACTTGCCATTTGTGACCTTTTTCCAAATTCCATTCTGTTATACGCTTCGTCATTCGTTTATACCACACACGGATAAACTAAGATACAGATGACGAAAATACAGATGCTGTACACGTTTCGGTAAAACGAAAGAGCGTCTCTTGTCTTTTCCCCTGATCCCACGAACAGGATTTTCAGAGGAGATCTAATTGCTTCGTTCGAAAAAGGTTCTTTTTTTATTCGCATTGAAATGGATTTCAGATTTATTGGAACTCGACGGTTATTGTCTGCTAATGGAATGGATTACAAGACGATTGCGAGCTTTTAGAATCGCTAAATAGAGCTGGAAGAGGCGGTTCGAAATTTATCCAACTTTTCAATGTAACGCGAGTAACTCGTATGCCAAATTGTAGGATACCTTTCAAATATTCCTTTTCTTATATTCTATGCTTCACGAACGAAATACGAGCGCTTTTGTGCAGGCAAAGAGGCCCAAATTTCACGCTGATCTCTCTCTCTCTTCTTCTTTTATCCAGAGAAGAAAGTCTTTCGATTGAAACCGAGATGAAGTTAAGCCGCTTTATTGGAATTCCACGGTTATTGCGTGTTAATGGCATAGTTTGATCGAGGATCTCTAGGTTTCTAGAGCCGAGAGTGGACAAACAGGGACGAAACGATTAAATCGACGAATTTCGAATTTTTAACGAAATTCACGAAACCCGAGCAAGAGTTTAATTGCTTCGTTAAAAGATTTTCCGGCTGGAATTATCAATGGTTTATTGTGCGTTAACGCGGAAGAAACGAAGAATCGAAAGAAATTGAGAATTGCGAATAAAATTACACGCGACGGAATGAATAAAATTCATTACAATTTCCTACCAGTTATTTTATTTATCCCGATTCGTATCTACATATTTTATTCGCACGCCAATTACATTTCAATGGTATAAAATCGTATTGCAATGCGATTTTAATCGACGCCAGCACGTGCATATAAGCGAATTATTAATCGCGAATTTGCCTTGCTTTTTTGCTTGCCTCGTTCGAAAGGCACTGTGTTTTTTATCGGAGCCAAGGTTGGTTTGTTAAAATTCAATTTGTCGCATGGTAATGGAAGAAGAAATTTTACGGGATATGGTCTTTAGCACGGCACAAATTTAATACAACAAAATCCTGTTATATTCGTAATCATCACATTGTGATAATTTTGCAATGGATAATTTTGACGATTCGATGACAGGATTTTAATTCTCCGTCAAAGGGAATCGAAAAACACGCGTCCGCCACGAAATTAATTATTCCGCGATTAATTATCGCGTTCCATTCTCATCGAGAGGCACCGGCACGGCTCTCTTGTTTGCCTATATTTTATATTTAATAAAATTCATACTTCGATTGTCTAGTATCCTTGATTATGGTCGTAGAACGATTTCAGTTGAACAGGATGGAAAATGTAGAAAATAACGTGGAACATCGACGTCATTAAATTTAATTAATTTTCAGATTTTATACCGGCAACACGATACACGAGGTTTCCCTGTCCTTTTTTTTTTCTTTTTTTTTTTTTTATATTCTCGTCTCCTCGGCTTCATTTTTTCGCTGTTACGCTGCGGCTGTTTTTTGCCAATTTCATACACTGCAGTTAGCAGGATCTAATTGGTCGGAAAAATTCGCGGCGAAATCCTGTGAACGAATGATGATAACTTTTGGCGCCAATTCAACGATGTTTCGACGTTTTTTTAGTTGTGAATTTTTAGATCGCCAATTTATTGGATTTATGATTCGCCGGGACAGGTTCCAGTTAAAGCACGAAGTCTCTAGCGTTTCGAAAGTTTCGCTTTAAAAACTCGATTCGTTCATTTAAATTTCTGTTTGTGAATCTTTTATTTAATTCCCTTCGTGTTTTATATTTTTCATTTCGATAAAGTACCAGCTTCACCGTCGAATTCCAACGGTTCAGTTTCGAAATTCAACGTCCGAAGATTTAAATTCGCGTCCGAAGCGCAAGCTTTCAGCTTCGCAAGGTCCGCGATTCGGATCTCGCGTGCGAAAGATTTGCATCTCGGTAATTCGCACTTGAAATTTCGATCGACTCAGAGTGCAACAATTCGAGTTTCAGATTTTAGCCTTCGAAAGGCGACTGACAAAAATTCGATTGGCAGCGTCACGTCTCGCTTAGAAATTCTATAGTTTGAAGATTTGAATTTACATCTACGCATCGACTCGAACGTTAAATTCGAGCTTCACCGATCCCCGGATTTCGATTCTCGAAGCTTTCCATCTCGTCGAGACATTAACGCGCCCAAAGATTCCAAGTTCAGCGACTCGATCCATCAACTCGCGAGCGTTCGCCTTCCGCCGATTCGGATTTCGACTTCGAACGTCTCGAATCTCGCCTATTCGAATTTGAAATCTCGAACGCACAAGATCCATCCTTGGCCAGTTTCCAGCTTGCAACTTTCACCGACAGATATCAAGTTTCCGACTTCCACTCTCAAATTCCAAACTTCGAATTTCATTCGCCGCCAACGCGAACGTGGAGCTGCTTCTGTCGTTAAATACGCGAAAAACGAAACTTTATTAGGTCGACGCGTATAAACGTGGTTTCCTCTTCTGAAATTCCAACTCCATTTTCTCCAATTTCCTGCCCTTCGTACACGCAGTGTCTCATTTTACTCGATTAACGAAAGTATCTTCCAAACTACATATTATTCGAGTTATTATTAATTAATTATTATTAAAATGTTTCTAACAAAAGTTACTACTTTCCGAGAGGAACATCTTAAGAAACTCGTTTGGCTGGACGTGTGTTCGAGATTTCAAGGTGACATCCGTTTTTTTTTAACGAAACTATACGTCTTTTTGTCTAGTATTTTGTCTAGTGCGTAGACATTCAACGTGGTTTTTAATTGTTTACAAGAAAGCATCAAGGTAGATGAGTCGAAAAATGATTAATTCTGAAAGATGTTTCTTAAGGTTAATCTTGCGAAGCTTATGACAAGAACAGATAACGCAATGCTTTTATTTATGTTACATTTGCCCTTGTATTTTGTACACTAAATACGACGAGATTAACCAGTTAGTTGTTTCTGACGAGTATACTCGTCACGAAGAAATGGCGATATTTTCTGATATGAGCAACCCTGTCGGTATAATTACAAAACTAATTTATTTTGTAATTTTATAACAGTCATTTCGTTACAACTTAATTTTATATTATAACAGCTACATGTAATCTGTGTTTCACGAGTATACTCGTCATCGTTTACATTTTCCGACACGTTTTAGGTACACACTTTCCAAAGAGGATGCAACAGCTGATTGGTTAACATTGAAATATCTTTTGAACCAATTTTGAACCATTTTCACATCCAAGTATTTCGATATTCTTCTTTCTTTCTTTTTTTTTTTTTTGTAGAGGATTAAACACTCCATTAAAAAGAAACAAAAGTCATCTCGATATGTCGAAAACGCCTCCTTTTTTTGGCCATAAGAAGTTCCCCCCTTGAAACAATTTGACCATAATTTGAAATAATTGACATAATAATTTGACATAAGCTTAGGAGATATCTTCTTGGATCGATTAAGATAATATATATATATATTTATAAGCGATCTTATTATACGTCCATCGATTATATTGATTACAACGATCATTGGTTATGTTTGCATATTATGTTTATAAATTATCTTGTCATTTGCTGGTAATTAGATTTGCTACGTAAATTCTTGGTTATATTTGCATGAAATATACGCGTGACATTATTGACATTTCTGATATTCTACGATATTTTATTATTCATTAGCGAGTGTATTATTGTTATTGAATATACAATAGCCATTGTCTATGAATAATGCATGCCAATGATTAGAATGATAATACATTATTAATTATTCTAATTTATGAATATTTTACATTATTCTACAAATAATATGGTAATTCTAATCGGCACATATTCTACGAATAATATACAACTTATCATTTACGCGATATATTACATCGACGATTGTATCCTCCGATTGTCAAGACGTTGTATATCCACATCATAAATCTGCACAAACTTCGTACGAAATACAATCAACTGAAACAACTGTTCGTCGATACTTTTTAACGCTTTACCGACCGATAGCCGATTAATTGGTTTTTTCACGCCGACACTTACCGACCGATAGTCTATTAATCGGCTTTTTATCGTCGACGCTTACCGACCGATAGCCTATTAATCGACTTTTTGTCGCCGACAATCTTTCTCATTATTTGAGCGGTAATTTGTTATTTAGTACAATCTTTTTCGTTATTTGAACAATAATTTGTTATTTAGTACTAAGGTACCTTGCTCAGTTGCGTCAGTTACGTTGCTTTGTAAGCTCCCACAGTTTTATACCAATTTGAAGTATCGGAGAGTCTAAATCGAAACAGAGCCGGTGCCAGGGAGAATCGGCGTCTGAGTTGCCGGTCGGACGCGCGTATACTGTCGAACCGCTAGCGGTCGGTAGTGTTAAGGTATCGTACGAATATTAACTACGATCATTTACAATTACACAGGCTACTAGGATCGACTGTAAACTGATTCTATGGAAACAGAAAGTTGAAAATATGGAACAAAATCGTTTCATACGTTTCGTTTGCAAAAAAAATCGAGCTTCAGAATCCGACTATTTAAGGGGGTATTCTGGTCTAGGAATTTGAAAAAATCGAAAATTTTTTGTTCGTATTTCCAAAGTTTAGACATTCGAGAATATGCCCTTAAAAGGATTTTTCAAAATTTCAATTAATTTATGAGTTACAGCTATTTTTGTGACGCTCCGACCGGACCAAACGAACAGTAGACGGTAGACGTTGTCCTAGTAAACTTGTCTCAAAACTTTAAACGCGTTTTTCGCGAAACTACTTTTTTCGAGTTGGCGTGCACGATATCTCAAGTTCTAATGAACCGATTTATTTGAAATTTGGTCTTAATATTCTTTATATACTCCTCTATCGTCCGGACCACGCTCAGCTCAAAATCATTAATATTACTATTTTTTAAACGTTCGGAATTGTCAAAAAAACCTGCGAAATAAGAAATTTTTTTTCAAACGGCTGTCATTTTGTGAAAAAATGTTGTATTGACTTTTCCAAGATTCGGACGGTAGCGGCGTCCATACTAATTAAGAATCTGTTCGCTTTTTTTGTTTCAAATGACCAGAAGAGTTGATATCATGCACGCTACGACACCCCATTTTTTTTTGGCAGCACCCACTTTGCCAGCTCGTAACTTTTTAAACATTGAGTTTTTTTTCCAGTGAATTTTTTACGTAATCTCGAAATATCAATAAACAAATGCTAAAATGGAGGATAGCAAAAATATTTTTTGTTTCGCTTGTACAGAGCTTCAAAAATCGTCCGAAATTCATGCCTCTAGACCAGAATACCCCCTTAAACTGTTTCAACTTTCGAGCTGAACAAACATAATTAATCGACAGGAGGTTTCGATTACGCGCGAGAATAAGTCGAAAGTGTAGAATACAATTTTTTCGTCGGGCGCTTCCTCCTCAAGAAAAATAAATTTGACAACGCGTCACGCGCCATGTGTACCGCATCAGTTCTTGACTAAACACGTTCCAACTTCTTCCTGTCGTTCGTGGGTACGTAGGTTCCAACGTCGTCGATTATTAGCGTCTTTCAGAAAAGGCAAAACGCCCGAAACCTGACTTTCATCACGGACAGTTTTTCGCTTTAAAGTTCCTTTGATCTGGCGTTTGCTGCCAGAGTAATTGTATTCAGGATGCCAATTTGCTCGGACGTGTTTGACGGTCATTTGACAAATTGCACGGTCGCCGCGGATTCCTAGGTTGCGACATTAGAAACTTGGTTTTCCCAAAAACGAGACCTCGAACGATTTAAAATTTTACTCCGCTTTTTCGACTTATTTCCTCACGTTCGACGATCTGTCGCCGCTCGTTTATTCAAACTTTGTCTCTACCTAGCGATGTTTGCGCTACTCTCGATCAATTTTCAAACTCGATTTTCTCCGAAACAAAGTGTTTTAGTCTGTTGATTTTCTTTCATTAAATACAGTTTTACTTTTTACTCGTTAACCTTACGTATTATTTGCCTATTAATTATTAATCATCGATCTATTTCCTCACGTAGAACCACCCAATGTAACCAGTTACGAATTATTAGGTCGTCCTGAAAGTTTCGTTTTATAAGCAAATAATGGATGCACAACATTTTCCGTTTTATATTATTTTATCGAACTAAAGAAGATATCAAGGATCACAACGTTCGACAGATTAGGTTTCATGTTCATGTATAAAGATGCATCGTCGTAGAAGACGCGTTTGTAAAAGAAAGACACTTTTACCTAACCTAATATCTCTTATATATATAATTAATTAATTAAAAAATATATATATAATTTCATTATATAAATAACGAAATTCACAAGTTCGTATAAAATACAAGCGATCGGTTGGACTTTTCAGAAACGAAAAATGAATAATACGCAAAGATAAATACGATATATTTGCAGGAATACGTTGGAGGATAGCTATCTGTTCAAAAGTTATTTTATCGAAGATGCCCAGAAACACGCGAATTTAGTTTTCTCGTGTCAGCTTGGAAACTAAGTGATTGCGGATTTTGTCAATACCACCTAATGACAAAATCCGCAATCACTTAGTTTCCAAGCTGACATAATTAATTAATTAATTAATTATTTTGTCAATACCACCTAATGACAAAATCCGCAATCACTTAGTTGCCAACCCAATATTACGTACAATGTTTCGAAGGAAGTGTCCGCGTTAGTGGTAAATGTTTTGTACAAAAACAACGTTTCCTAATAAATTACGTATCGTTAACCGTATAGACGAGCATCGGAGCTTGATAGAAAAAAAAAAAAAAAAAAAAAGAAGAAGAAAGCAAAGGGATCGCGTTCGCGGTCCAACGACATCCATTGTCTGACGATCGGCCCTCCTGTTCCTCGTTGCCCTACGCGATAAACTCGAATGGAACGGCGTAAGCTCGGCGAAACTGTTCGATCGACCCTTGTTTTACTCCTTTCGACGCGACCCTGCTGCACGGCATTCAATTAAACTGCAGGTCACTCGATTTACCAAGCAAAAGGAACAAAGAGAAGGAAAGAAAAGCTGAACATCGATCGAACGTTGGTTGCTGCAAGTGTTCTCAAACGAGGCATTTTATTAAATCTTTCTGCGAGCTTTTCGTCGAGAGGTGCTAGCAGCTGCTGCATCTTTTTTCGGGGATGGGGAATAACACAGGTTGAGGCGGAGTAACACGTTGCAGGCGGTTACGAAGTGACTTTTTATGAAAAGGCAAGAAGCGAAAACGTGGAATAAGATTTTTTCATAGCGCGTCGTTTTTGGTTCTCCAGGAAATCGAGTTTGAAAATTTCTCCACCGCCGACTTGCCTACGATTATCCTACGCGCGGAAAAACAGTAAAAACGCGTGGAATCGAGAAGACAGAGTTTTTAAACGCGTTCGGTTAAGAATCCAACTCGTACGATAAATTTTCAAAATTTGCTTCCCTCGGAAACAGAGCATCTTGGGTGGGAAAATTGTATTCCACGTTCTCGATTTATCTTCGCGCGTGGAATAACCCGCTGTCGATTATTTATTCCCGTCCAGTGCGGAATTAGCCACGTTCGAGTATAGTTGGTAAATTTTCAAACTCGATTCCCTCGAAAACCAGGCGTCGTACGAGTAAACGTCGTCGAATATTTTCCTCTTGTCTTTTCACGTGCTATCGCTTCGTGTTTGCTTGCATACGTGTTATTCAACCGGTATAATATAGGAATATAGAAAAGGCTTAAGAATTTCGTCGTAACCCGAAGCCGATTCTCGCGAGACAACGCTGTCTCATCGGGCAAAAGTAAACTCTGCACGGTGGCCGCGTTCTCGAAAGAGCATAATACGACGCGGCTAAGCTATTGTTAGTTTTTATCATTATTGCCGAGCCGCGTCGGCTCAGAATCGAAACGAGAACGCTACTTTCAAGCATAGGTCGTCCGAAAAGTTTCTTTCGTTTCGTAAGGTGATAAAAGATGAACAACAATTTCTGTTTTATATTATTTTATTGAATTAGCTATGATCCATTTCGTTCTATTTCTATTATTATGTTCGTGCATAATTCAAGAAACTAATATAAAACAAAAAGCATCGTGCGTTTGTTATTTCCTTATAAAACGAAAGAAACTTTTCGGACGACCTAATAACTCGGTTCGGTTCTTTCTTCGTATCTGTGTGTGTATAGAAAATACAAGTCGAAATAACATTTCTTCTTCCATCGAATACGATCGAAACGAATCAACTGTAACGAATATCTTTCTTACTTTCGAACGTATTATAAGTCCCATTCTTTAAAAGAAAATAATTTTCAATGTTTTTGCTTCTAGTACTTAAAAGTACCGTGTAAAAATCATATTTATACCAGTAAATATAATCTCTGTTGTACAACAACGATGGCTAGTCCCAAAGAAGATTCGTTACACGATATTTTTCTTTTAACTGTGTTTTTTCGTTGCTAACATACCAAGGTGCATCTATCAAGGATCTTAGAGTTTTCGATTGGAATCGTTGAAGAATTTCTATGTTGGAATTACTCGCTGTTCCCCATCGTTGGATCCCATAGGTCCAAGCAAGTTTTAATATGACCTTATGTAGCATTATTTTACTCTGCACGCTGAAGTTGGAACGTCTGCCAATGAGCCAGTAGAATTTTTTAAATTTTGCCTCAAATTGTTTGGATTTATGTGTCGTTTCCATGTCATTCTTCTGTCCACAATCACGCCCAGATATCTGACTGGATCTTTCTTTGGAATTGGAATATCATTTATGGTCACCTGCGGGCAGGATTGGAAGATGGCGAGACAAAGAAAGTACCGAGACGCGTGCAAATTCGTATCGACGAAGATCCTGCAAATCGTTAACTAAATAAATCTAAAACTATTTTGCTTCAAATTGTTTGGATTTATGTGTCGTTTCCATGTCATTCTTCTGTCCACAATCACGCCCAGATATCTGACTGGATCTTTCTTTGGAATTGGAATATCATTTATGGTCACCTGCGGGCAGGATTGGAAGATGGCGAGACAAAGAAAGTACCGAGACGCGTGCAAATTCGTATCGACGACGTATCGATTCGTATCGAAGATCCTGGAAATCGTTTACTAAATAAATCTAAAACTATTTTAATACGAATTCTAAGTGTACTCTTAGCGTCGCTTTACTTTTATTTCTCCAATTAAGATGCACAACTCTCAACAGTTATAAATGGCTTTCTAACTCCGTGGAAATTCTCCTAACACTGTCTAACACGGATCCTTAAATGGATTAACGAGGTTGGATGTCGGGGGCGCGGTGATCGATCCGGCATATTGCGTCTAATTAAAGTCTAATGCGCGAGGCTTCGGTTCGATTTCCGGTAGCTCGGCGTCACGCGGAATCCCGCTAATTGCACCACCAAAGCCACGTTCCTCTCTCACCCTCCCGTTTCCATCCCCTCGACGGTCTAATATTCCCGTTCATTTAGTTCCAAGCGTATCCTATCTACCTACCTACCTTGGCTTCGTATCGTCCGCAATACACGAAAATTCCTTTTGAGAACCGTCCACGAAGTTGCCCTACGCGAAGTATCTCGATAATTCCATTCGGCAGCTTCCTACGATTAGGATGCTCTTTCTACTCGTCTGCGATTACACGTAGATTCTGCAAGTTCGAAGGAAATTCCTTCCAGCACACGGTTCGATCTTCGAGTTCTTACAGCTTCGAGCCGAGCTCTGCCATTTCGAATAACGTAAATTGAATTAATCCGTTTCAGACGTTTGAATGTGGCTCGGTACGCGACGCACTCTGCTGCAAAAGGCAGCTGAAACTGCGGAAAAGTGTATTTTCATTTTCTCGTGTTCTTTTTTTTTTTTTTTTTTTTGAACAGGCAAAAGCGTGCTCTTCGCAACGTGACCAACCGCAGTTTCCTCGAAAAATTATCGATCGCGGTAAATTCGACCGAACGCTTTGTTCGAACGCTTCGACCTTCGAGTTTTCGCTCCAGTTTCGCAGCTGAATTTTCTTTCACATTTTTATTCCAACGTCCCAATCGTTCCAACTTGCGGAGTTCAATGTTCTTTCGTAAATGGTGCCACGTTTCTTTATGGAGAATTTTGTCTTATGGAAAACGACGATTGCAGCTTTTTAGTGCATAGCGTAGCGTATCATATTGGGCTGGCAACTAAGTGATCGCGGATTTTGTCATTAGGTGGCAATTCACTACTATTACTAAGAATAGTGAACACACGTGTATGTAAAAGTAAACGCAGATAAAAATAAATTCGCAAATTTGTTTAATTTACAGGAACAATCATGCAGAGGTTGAAATTTTAGTCGAATAATCGTATTTGACCGGAAAAATCGCCGGCATAAAATCGTTCGCTAAACTTGTGCCATAAATCCGTTTAATTTGTATAAATAATCCTAATAAAAAAGCTACCATGACAAAACTTCCGCTTTAAATGTATTTCATTTACACGTTGAATCGCACAAAGGTAAACTTTCAACCTATTTGTTCCTATCAAAAAATACCAGCGTGAAAATAAAATTGCCAAATTGGAATTAAAAAGTTCATTTAATCTACGCAATTGGTCGTACCAATGTAAAATAGTAAATATGAAAATAATAGAACTAATTTATCGCCGGCGCGCCATATAAAATTAAAAATCAGCTTTATGCAAATTACGACATAAAGATAAATTTTCCATTAAGTTCAAAATGTAACCAACAGGAAACTTCCGCAACGATCCCATTGGGCGGCGAGAAAGGTTGAAAGAAAGGGTTCTGAGGGTCAATAGGAGATAGGCTGGTACTGCACATGGGCTGTACAGGAAATCCTTAGGGACCGTGTTAGGATAAGCGGCTTAGTTATGCTTAACCTTAGGGAACTGTGACTACATTTCTGAATCTCTCAGCTACGATTCTCTCTCCATGGCAAATACTGACCAACGAGAATTCGACGCGAACGTGCTTTTGGTAGATCACTGACTATCGACAGAAAATGCTATACTTGTGTTATTTCGCTGTTAAACTGTTAAATTGTTACACGATAAAAAACGATAGAATGACGAAAATTGTAATTCGTAGAAATTGCGAGTAGTAGGAAATTGATAGAGAGATCGACATGTTTCTTCGACATTTTAAATGAAAATTCCGTTTATCAAAGTGAAGTTCCCGTTTAAATCAACGTGTTGGAATTTTTTATCACGCGTAGCTTCGATACAAAGGGTTGGCGATTTGTAGAGAAAATTTCTCAAGTAAATTCCATTGTATCGGATAGAAGATATATCGTCTGCAAATAAAGTTATTATTTTTCGATGGCAATAAACTAACTGCGATTTGTACGAGAAAGTTGCGTTATATCGTATAAGCAGTTGAATGTTACAAAGTGCATGGGTTCTGACTTCTGACGAACTTCTGCACGATGTTCTTAAAATCCGGGGAGAAAAGAGTTCTTAAAACTTATTGCTATAATATAACTTATTACTATACTGTAGGAAACTTATTGTGTGTATGCTGGCCAGAAGAGTACGGCGAACTTCTACAAGAAAAATTTCATAAAAGGAATTTCCCAAGGTAAAAGGCAAGGCGCCACGTTGCGAGTACGTTGCAGCTCTACAAAAGGCTGTACGCAATGAAAAAAGAAACGCGAGAAAATTTAACGTTCGATATTATTTTCTATTAAATTGCACGATGTGTCAAAATGCTATCCAACTAAACTATAATAAAGACACAGACAATTCTCCAATTTTTTTCCCCTGTTTTTATTGATTGTTGAAGGGTTTAATAGGTTTGACGACAATCGATCATACAACAAAATTTCACGGATAGTACCATTGAATTCCAACTAAAAAGCGACCATTCCATATACATACATGGCCAATGAAAGCGATATACAGTGGTATGAAATAAAACTTTGAGTGGTTACAACCCATTGATCTAGGCTAGCGCTGTACACAGACAGCGTTGTCAGTTTTTCGAAATTCGTCCCGTAAAAGCAGAATGTGCCAGGATGGAAATTAAGCTTTTTCACATTGCAAAGGAATTATTTCCCAGTTGGCGATGATCCAGTCCTAATCAAGCCCGGACTGTGCATCTTCGTGTATTTTTATATCTTTATCTTCTACCAGCATAATTAAAGAAAAACAAGCTACGTTACTCGCTCTATTCCACTGAATGTTATCATGAAAATTTAACTTTGAAAATTCTACACGTTCTTGTAGATTACGTTCATTGCGCGCATTTTATCAACACGAAATATTTACGAACGTAATTAAAGAAAAGAAACGTAAACTACTTTGATCTACTAAATATTATAATGAATATTCTACTTCGAAAATTCCACGCGTTTTCGCCTGTTACACGCGCTGTATGCATTTTCGTAGCTTCAAATATCCCACGTGTAGCATACAGATCCCTGAGAATTTGTAAAACTGTAACTTCTGATCGACTTGACCTGACTCTTTAATATTCTTAAAAAAGACGGAATAAGGGACCTATTACCCAGCCAAATGCGTTTGAATCTCCAGCATCGCAGGGAAAACGGCAAACCAACCAAACATCGTGGAGAAGACACCGAACTCAATTACACCGGAGGCAAATAGAATTTTCCGTAACGTAGAAAGTCGCGAGTCCCCTCTGTGTCGATGGAAGAGGGCTGTGTAAAGTCGACGTTAAGTCGGCGAAGTCGGCCGATGTAAGAGAAGACAACCCGTATTTGCTAACGCGCGAATACATCCTTCCTAACAGAACGCTCTATTTCACTCTATTTCCATAATATACGGGGTGACCTGTAAATGAGATCGCCTAAAACATACATCGATAAAGATATGGAACGAGGAAACAAATAAACCGATTGAAATCTCGTAAAAGAGATCAGAGAAAATTATGTTCACGGTCTTTTATCTTCCCTTCTTCTTTCTTCTTATCCGAGTCTACCCAAACCTCAAAGTGGTCCTTAACATACTTTCCAAGTACATTTTTGGTAACATTATTATTATTGAATTACCCGGTAAGTGCGTCTATTTTAAAAGTTGCATATCGATCAAAATTTTTAGATTTTTGACAAAAAATATACGGTGTCCCTGCGCTGTGCAAGCAGATCGCCAGAAATTGTACAGATTAAAAGTATACGACGATTTACAGCGTCATGGTACCGTGAGAAGGACTTCCATACAACTATAAATAAGATAGATATTCGGATGATCCTCGTTTACTCTGGGTCACCCTGTATCTCTTTCCACGTTTTGCGCGCCACTTCTGCCTTATCCGTCGCCTAAGATTCAGGAGAAGCGACAGAACCCAATTTCCACGATCCATATTCGGCTTAAACACATTAACGGGTCTGCAGCGGAGCGCAGAGCAAATATACAGCGTCGAGTTTCCTCTCTGTCTAGCCTATGTTCACTGGTTCGCGACACTAGCTCCTCCTATGCCGCTTACTTCGTCTACCGCTCTCGGTGCTTCTTCCAGGTAACCTCCTCCGTGGAAATGGAAGCCGAGACACAGATTACGCTTCTTGCCTGGGCACGCTGCTTTGATTTTCTGCCGAGGATTAAGTGGAACGACGCGAATATTCGCCTGGCTCTGGCATCTCTGTGTCAGATGTTTTATTAGGCGTTGCGCAGCATGATGGAACGATTGCAGGTGACAGTGCTGGGAATGATGGAGTACCTTGAAATCTTCGAAATATCATTCTTTTAAGGCTTTTAAGCCATCGAGCGTTTCATTTATTTTTAAATAAAACAATACCCCGTCTTACAATATCGTATATGTCGTGTACAATATATTATATTGTAAAAAAATTGTTTGGTCAGGCGTTGTTTCGGAACACGATGAAATAATTGGCGATAACGGGGCAATTTTTTGAAAAATTTTTTTTTTTTTTTGAGGTTTTGCTGCTCGTTGAAGGCTTGGCTCGCACCGATATGGAACAATACCTACGTGTTCCCATGTATTTGTTTTTTAATCCACGTCATGTAGCACGACGATATGTTTGATAATAATGGGATAACTTTCAAATGTTCGGAACTCGGCTCTTTTAAGGTTTTTAGCTCATTAAGGGCTTAGTTCATATCGGGGTAGAACAATAGCCGCAGGTTGCCAGCGTTTTAGTGCAATTTCGTTTATTAGACGTCGTGCAGCACGATGGACTAATTGGAAGTAACAGTATTGGGAATGACGGAATATTTTGAAACCTTCGAAACGCGATGTTTTAACGTTTTCAATTCAAATGGAGCTTCTAGTGAACTAGAATATCAACTATACTATGCTATTAATACTAATAATACGAATAATACTATGAATATCAAGGTAGAAGAATATGAATTGGAAACATTGGTGGTTCGCTGGGACAGTATATCGTGGTGTCCACGTTATTATTACACAACTATCGATTTTCTCGCTGCCTACTATTTTTGCATCTCCGTCTCGGTTCTTTGATCTTCGTTAACCCTAGAGACACGAAGTTTCCCGTACCATTTACCTTCCTCTGGTAATATTTCAACCCTTTCGCTCTATTCCTTACGCGCTCTAAAACACGTTGTCACGTTTCACCAATCGAAACTTGATTGATTCTACCAAGAATGAAATGATCCAATACTCTGGAATTCCCAAAAACTAAAGAAACGATAAAAATGAAAAAAGGACGAGATATTAATACGTCTTGCAACGTGCATATAATTTATTCGGAAATTGAACTAATCAATTTCTATAGCTCGTTACATTCTACGGCTCGAAAACGAAACGATTTATCTGCACGGCGTTGATTACACTTTGTCTTACCGTGTGTCTCGTTTGCACACATTTGTACGGATAAATCAAAAACACGGCACACCCCTTGTTTCACAATGTTATTCATTTCTGTCTGCAGATATCGTGATTTAGTTAGCAAAGTTCGCTGCTTTTTTCCCCTGTCTGTTGCGTATATGCTCATTTATAACCATAAATAAATAGCATAACTTTTGACGAGTACAAATGTTGATCCACGCAATATCTGCTCCTATCACTGGAGATATCGAACCCTTAACCACACACAGTAGCAGGGAAAAAAATATTCCCGTACACGCTCGTTTTTCAACCGAGCGTACCTTTTTCGTTCGTCGACTTTTACATTTCATTTTCACGGTATCGAATTCCTGCAGTCGCGTGAGAACACTGGCGAATGGGTTGGCAACTAAGTGATTGCGGATTTTGTCATTAGGTGGTATTGACAAAATCCGCAATCACTTAGTTGCCAAGCCAATATACCATGCTTCGAACTACTTGTCGTTGTTAATTTCTTTATGTCGAAGCGGTCACCGCTTCTAAGAAAGCTCTACATCTGCTCTTTTTAGTTTTCTCAACTGAAGCCATCGACAGCGTATGGACAAAAGACTGGGACGAAGGCAGACCATAAACAGTAGACAGGCGACGTTGGCTTTTCAGTTATAGGGTGACACTATTAGCGTGCGGATCTGGACCAGCTGAAATTGTATTCTTACTTATAATTACGCTTCTGTATTAAAATATATTTTCTACCTTACAATTTATCCACGAGTTTCTCTGTTACACATACATCAAATAACCCCAACACTTTACATAAAGTCGCATCCACCACTGTCCACGCAATGACCACGGTCGTTAGTGACTATTTGTACATTCGGTGGCTCGTTAAATTCCGTTCTTGATACTTCTGTTTCTTTACGCAAGCCGATAACCTCTTGCTGGCACGGGATCGATGTGTGAGAACATCCTTGAGATTATTGTCCACGCTACGCTTTTTCCCTTCTTCGTTGTACAGAGGACATCCCATGACTATACGACTGATCGATAGTCTCACGTCGCACACGTCGCATTTAACAGCAATATTTTCCATTATGTACAACGTACGTACGCGTGAGTACGTTGATCTCATCCTGGTTATCGTGGTCTGCTCTTTACACTGCGGATACGTTTTCGAATCACACAAGCTGGCAGTTCATTTATGGAGCGAGTTGAAACTACTTAATTACTATATAACCGGCATAATAAATACAATGGGGTGCGCAAATAGCTGTTATAACCACTGTCTGTGCGTTACCGTGAAATCGAGGTAATTTTATCGCGCGATAAACATTTCAATTCGAACTTTACGAATTGTGTGATTAAGTAATCGTAATTGAAGATTATTGAGAGAAAGCAGATTTCGTAACGATGCTTTCGTAACGTTTGGATTAAAAATAATTCCAAGTCTGAGAAAGAGGATAGAGTCATACGAGGATTCGGAAATCGCAAGCAAAGTCGGCGACATGCTCTACTGAATCGAGAAATCGATAGGTTCGTTTCCAAGACCTGTCGTAGCTATGGACAAATCGTTAGGCGTTGGCCAAGAACCAAAATATGCCAACTATTTACGGATCGATATCCATGGGCCCACGATTCAGTGTTACGTCCCTGTGCTACATTCGTTTTACCCTCGTGGCGATGTTTTCCCACCACACGAAAATTTGGCTGCGTTATGGCCAACGAGGGTAAGTTTGTTGATAAATATTCAGGCTTGAAAATGTAAATGTAAATTTCAAAGTTTGCTCGTATTTTTCTCATGCGGTGAATTTATATTGTTGGTACATCGATAGAATTTTTTTTTTTTTACGTGGATAATTTTTCATTGTATTCTTTTCAATTACGTATAATCAGTTTTGATTGTAAAAATTCGGTAACGAAAATAATTGTTAATTATATATAATGGTAACTGTGTTTATGAGAGAATAAAGTTATGGTGTCTATATAGTTAGGGTAGTTGTCTGCAAGGGTGATTTTGGTGATATGGATATTTAAATTGGGGATGATAACCGAACAATTCTATTATGTTCCACCAATAATTTTCTATGATTGAATAATAATTTTAATTCGATGTTTACTTTACGTCTGCTGTTTAAAAGTTAATTTACATTTTCAGTGGAACGTCATTTTTTCGACTGATTCCTCTGGAAACTACGTATTTTCCAAAAAGAATCTCGATCTTCCTACATTATCAATCGTAATATTTCTTCCTCCTAAGTTTCTAATTGACGTTTTAAAATTCTATCAAACGTCTATAAAAACTAATTTCACGAAAAACCCCTCAAAATTAATTACACCGATACGATGATCCTTCTGCTTGCGGATATTCCGCGATATAACTAACAACAAAAGAAATCCATACAACCAGGCAATTACACGACTGAAATAAAAAATCTTCGCGTAAAATTAATTTCATTTAACACCGAATACCCACAAGTGGAATGCAAAATTCGACTCGTTCGATAAAGACATGAAATGGAGCATTGATTTTGCAATAATTCTACGTGTTTCAAGCGACCAATCAATTGTAAAATGCGGTTGCAGAGCGCTCGGAACGGCTCGTTTATTTTACAGCAATTCTATCTACCGTAGAAATATTTCATCAATTTCTGTATAATTATCTTTATTAGAAGTTGCTCAGGCGTATAACAATTCAGTCTCTGTTAATATTACGACTACGTTCTACCTGTCTAAAGTAGCTTAGACGTTTTGTAGCAATTATTGGATTTCACCTGAACCGTGTTCCAAACTGTGAACAATTATAATAATTGTAGAAATATTACAATGCAGATAAATATATAGCTATATATATATATGAGTAATTATGAAATTTCTGCCTTATCAAGTTAATTATTGCGATGTAGAGATTTCAATTAAACGCATTCATCGCCACTATCATTCCACGAAAATTATGTTATAATTCATATAAGTGCCCACTTGCACAGTAATGCTATAGGAAACTTGTCTAAAATTTTGTCAATTGACGACCAGCTAATTGCGTTCTGATCGAATTGCAACCTTCGATTGTTCGTTGGAAACCGTTGATTCTAAATTTATGACAAATTGTGGTATGCTTCTTTCGTGAGCAAAATCGTGGTTGCAGACAGTCGTAAAAAGAAAGCCATGTAAGGAACCTCGTTCTCTTTACGCTTTAGATACTTTAGCTTTGTTTTTATTTAAAAAAGAGCCAACGAAACTTCGTGTCGCGTTACAAATTTCCATCGTCCTCAAACTAGGAACGGTAAGACATTTTCAAGTCATCGAAATGAGATTTTCGAAGGCTTTCTGACTTTTTACAGTTGTTGCTGATTGTTTATTAAGAATATTTTGAAAAGTTCTAAACTGTTGTATTTTTTATTCGATTTAAGTGTTAAGAAATAATGTACAATTAAAAAATTACCTTCACAATTGTAGGTTCTATTTTTGGAAAAGTATCGCAACCATAAATCGTACTCGTATCGTAGCAAAACTGATATCGCGATATGCCTAGAACGCGAATCTCTGTAGAGTCTAATTTTCAGAGATACACTTGAAAGATCACGCTGATCCAGCCATTGTGTATCGTATTAGGTCGTCCGAAAAGTTTCTTTCGTTTTATAAGATGATAATAGATGAACAACAATTTCTGTTTTATATTATTTTATATAATTTTTTTATTATCATTTTATTCGCGAATAATTCAATAAATTAATATAAAACAAAAAAACATTGTGCGTCTATTATTTCCTCATAAGACGAAAGAAACTTTTCGGACGACCTAATACTTGGAAAATTACATCAACTTTCACTGTCATCTTGATATGAAAATAAAAAGCCTGCCATTCAAACAGAATCTCATTTGGCTAATTTCATTCAACGTTATACAAATGAACAGTTCGTAAGAAATTACGTAAAACCTTAATTATTCCAAATTATGTCAAACGTTAAACATTCCACGCAAGGTAAATGTTAAAAAGCTCGAGTTGCGCGTAATTTCTCTATCGGTTCACGCGTTTACCTAATTGTCACAGTCAGTGCCAAGGCTGCAGAAAGATCGAAAGGATATCCATGGAACAATGTAACAGTCGCAACATTTAACAAAACTAATGATACACTGTCGTACCGCATAATACTCAACACGTGGATCAAAATGTCCTCGCTATTTCATATTATTCCCAAAAGCTTGTTTCCTTTTCTCAGAAGCAAATATTAAATGCACAACATTTATTGTTTCATATTATTTCGTTCTATCTACAGGGTGGTCGGTAACTGGTGGTACAAGCGGAAAGGGGGTGATTCTACGCGAAAAAAGAAGTCGAAAATATAGAATAAAAATTTAAAAATTTAAAAATTTAAAAATTTAAAAATTTAAAAATTTAAAAATTTAAAAATTTAAAAACTTAAAAATTTAAAAAATTAAAAAATAACGTCAATCGAGACAACGATCTACAGTGAGATCGGTTATAACGAGACGCGATAAAGTGCACGCGTACCGAGCGAAAATTCAAAGTCGATTTTCTCGAAAACAAAGCGTCAAACGAAAAATTGTTATTCTATATTTTCGACTTCTTTTTTCGCGTAGAATCACCCCCTGTACCACCAGTTACCAATCACCCTGTATATCTTTGTAACGAAAGAAACTTCGGGACAACCTAGCACATCTATTTCACATATATTTCTATCACGGATACTCTGCAACGTATCTATTTCCTAAAGTACAGGTACACGTATTTCCCGAACGAAAATAATTTGCATTGCGAAACGCGAGAAGGGCACATGGAGCATCGCTCGTTCGCATCAAACTTAACAATCGACCTGCGACTTAAAATTCCAAAGGGACGCTGGCCATTGAGCCGGAAGTAACGCGGCTATTTCGTTAACTCGCCGGTTAATGAACGGCCAACTAAAAGGCGGAGGGTGAACGGGGGTGTGGGGTGGATACAGTTACTAATGCCCGTAATTAAGTGCAAGATACGAGATAGTAGGAAGGAAAAGGAAGGGTGGGCGACGTTAGCAGTTGCAGGAGGAGGAAGCTGGGCGACAAATTACAAACTTGGGAAATACGATTCGCGAAGCAGCAGAAAGAGGGAACGCGCGCTGGGGAAAGGGGTAAAAGGGTTGCTCGCGCTCGCGAGTCTAACAAAGCGTTTGTTCCCGCATCCAGCCTTGATACCCAAATTAAATCATTCTGCAGAGAACCAGGTCTGTTCCCGCTTTATGCAAATCAACGACACACTGCAGCGCGTTAATGTACCGCGATATTTCATTACCATGCGCGCGCGCGTACACGCGCAAGCGACAAAGAGAGGAGAGAGAGAGAGAGAGAGAAATGGGGGTAGTTCTGCGGATGAAGTCGCGAATGTGGGCAGTTGGGAATTTTTGCAAATTACCGGCATACCCTCTGGGCAAAATAATTCGTTCCTTCTGGGAACGTTTATGGTGAATGGACGCGGATAGTGTTAGATACTTTGATATATGCGATCTTGCTGTTTTCTCGATTTTTTTTTTCGCCAAATGTCGGTGTCTTTTATGGGACCAGGAGGTTTGGTACAAGATGAAACGATTGGAATTTTTCACAGTCTTTTTTTCACAGTCGTTTTCTGTTCTTGTTATTTTTTTTTTTGGGCAAATTTTGCAGGGTTTTGTTGGATCAGGAGACACTCGATATTTGTGAATTCTCGAAAGGAATCGTAGATAATATAATTTTGATTCCTGTTGGATTTTGGCGCTTGGATTTAGCGAAGAATACGAGAAGAATACACATGTTCGACCGAGCTTTAAAAAGAAATTAAAAGATATATCAAATGGTGGACGAAGGAAACGGAAAACGTTGGAGCTAAAGGGGTAGGAAAGAAAAAGAGGAAAGTAGGAGGAGATAAAACGCGGCCACGAAGCTAATTTCGATGCTGCATCCTGAACGCCGATACACCAGAGTCAATATTGTACTTGGACTTTCTCCGGAAAGTAAGCTCAGTTTTAAGCCCGTAAGAAAATCTACCCGAGGGGGAAAGCTGCTTAACAGTTTGGAAGAGCCTTCGTGTTCCACCGGGAGAAATTTATCGATTTCTTTTCTCTTTTTTCTCTCTCTCCCTTTTTTTTGACGAGTAATCGTTCGTGTACCTTTCAGCCGTGATCGCGTCGACAATTATTATCCGCGTTACTCATGAATCATCCGCTAAATCCGAGTTAATTAGTTTGGCGTTACGTTGATCCTTACCTGAAACAGAAAATAGAATTTTGGTTAGTGGAGAATGAACTTCGATTTTGGAATTTTTAATTCGTTTGCGAGAGCAATTTCATTTGTAATTTCTTTTCAACTTTGTCGCGCGAGATCTTCCAGTTATTATATTTTTAATGTTGTCCTGGTTTTAGCAAAGTAGGAGATTTGTAATTGTTTGAACGAAGAAAATGCTTGACATGTAAAATTGAAAATGTATATATTGTACATAATAGTAATAATTATTCGTATCTTGTCTAAACCTGGTAACTTGGAGGTAATTTTTAATGTTAGAAAAGTATGGTTGGATAAATGTAATTAAACAAATAAGAATTGCAATTATTCCTTTTATTTAAAGCACAGAAGCAGCACAGAAGTCTATATTTAACATCGATGGAAAATTACGATGCCACGGTACAACTTTAAAATTGCGCATTAAACTAGAACGATCTTTTATTGCGATTGAACAAATAAGAATTTATCGCTATTAGAATATAGAAATCAAAATATTCGAGTAATAGGAAGTAACTTTGAAACAAACAAGAGTCAGCATTACCGAAGTCATTAAAAAAAAAGCAAGTGATTTTAAAATCGCTCGTGAAAATAAAACAACCCTTTTCGACCATTAAACAAACAAGAATCTCCATTATTGAAGCCATTAAAAAAATAGAAAATAATTTTCCAACAAACAAGAATCACCATTATCGGACCCATTAAAGGAAAGAAGTGATTTTAAAATCACGCGGCAAAATAACAAAAAAAAAAAAAAAAAAAACCCTCTACTACCACTAAATAAGCAAGAACCATCGTTATTGTAGCCATTAAAATATAGAAAGTAACTTTCAAACAAACAAGAATCGCCATTACCGAAGCTGTTAAAACAAACAAGTGATTTTAAAATTACGCGTCAAAATAAAAAAGGAAAAAAAGAAAAAGAACCCTCTACTACCACTGAATAAACAAGAATCATCATTATTGGTACCGTTAAAAACAAAAAAACAAACAAACATAAAATAAAATAAAAAAGAAAGAAGAAAGAACACAAAAAGGAAAAGAAATAGAAAAAAACTTTTAAATGACAACGCCAACATAAAACAACCTTTCACCATCGCTGAACGAATCAAAACCACCATTAACGATGGCGTTAAAAATAAAATATAATGATCGCACGATCGACCTGAAATAAAAAAAAAAAAAAAAAAAAAAGAAGAAACGAAGTAGATAAAAGAAATTCAGGAGCACGTAATTTCTAAATCACAGGACATTGGAGAGAATTGAACTCGATGATCGAAATCTGGCCGAGATCCAGGCTCGTTCTCCAAATTTATCGTTTAATTGGCTTTGCCGGACAAGCGGCCTCGATAAGGAGCGGACAAAGGCGAGGCTCTCGTCGAGATTGCCGTCACGTTTCTTGGTTACCCAATCCCCCAGGTTGCTTCGATTGCGAATCGAACTAATAGGACTAATCACGCCGCGATGTAATCGATGCTAATAACGCGTGCTTATGGCTTACGGGCCTTGATAATTGAACGCGCTCGCTTGACCCATACCACCATAACTATCGACTATGCTATTCTTCTGAAAATTCCAGGGAATCCGATGCTTTGGTGAAATTTCATTTTCTCGTTTTTACGCGAAGCGTCGTTGCTGATAATCGAATTTTCATTATGTTCGAACGTTGCGAAATGGGAGTTTTAATTAAAAGAAAAGGATGAGAATGGCAGATATTTTTTGGTCGTTGATTTTTTTGGGACAGGAAGATCTTTGTTCGTTCGGGATGATTTTCCAAGTTGCACGCAGTTCTTGTCTTTGAAGCTTGGTAGTGCGTTGATAATTATCGCTTCTAATTACGATCGTGAATATTTTGGATAATTGATAATGATAATTTTATGCTTCCGAGTTGGACTGATTTCTTTCCTCGACACATTGAAAACTTACATTTTTTTTTTTGTAATAAAAAGAAAGCTGCACTTTTTCGCGCCTCGATTTTCTTCCCTTTGTTTGTTATTATTTTTCTGTTTTTTTAAGGTCACGTCTATTTCTTTTCTTTCTTATATCTACTTTTTCTTTTGTGTCCCTCATTTCTCTCTCTTTTTTTTAGATCACGTCTATTCCGTTTTCCTCCTGTATTTAATTTCTCTTTTTTCTTCCTCGATATCTTTCGTTCAAACATATTATCTAATTTCAGAAATTGCTCTAAACTAATAATGCTCTATATATATAACCAAAAAATATTTCATCGTTTCTAATAATAAACCAAATAAATAACATTCTATTCCGATTAATGATAATCCAAGACCAAACCCCCGAAAATGGCCAATCTCCAAAAAAGTGAAAAACATGGACCAATTATAAACACTGCAAACAACATCTGACCACAATCCTAACTACTGCGAGCATGGTTTCTAAATTACAAAAATTCCTCAGTTTCTTGCCCGAGAACAATAATTAGCGAAACCCGGAAAGAATGGTCATAAATTTTCAATCTCCAAAAAAGCGAAAAATATCTAACAATCATAAATATTCGAAACAAAGATCGATAATTCCAACTGCTTCAAACATGGTGTCTAAATTACAAAAATCTCTCAATTTCTTTCCCAGAAACGATAACTAACGACACCGCAATGGAACGGTCAAAAATCTGCCAAAAATTAAAAAAAAAAAAAATCTGACAATCATAAATGCTGGAAACAAACGTCTGACCGTAATCCAAACTGCTTCAAACACACGCTATAAATTTCCCCCATTACAAAACTATCTGAATTCCTCGTTGTCCCTTGCAAAAACACAGCCAAAGGGAATGAGAACGACAGAGGATCAGAATCGGGATAAAAGGACGGCAGCCAGGGGACAATAGGGCGGACAATAATTCGTTAACGTGCGATCCGTTCGTGTATCCGCTCGCACATACGTTTCAACGCACATGTACGAGCCGACGAACGAATCGAGTTACGCGGACTTTGCATAATGACATTTTCGACGTGACCGATTTTGCGCTTCTTCGCGTTGCCTTTAATCTCAGCCGGCGATTTAAACTAACGAGGCGTGTCACGACTGCCACGGGACCCCGCGACACTCGCTTTACTTTCCATAGGAAAATCTCGCCAAAGAGGCGAGACGTACCAAGTTTGCTGAAACGACCTCTCGTCGCTTGAAACGAGCCTCGACTTTCGCCACTTTCGCAGAACGTAGGCCTTGCAACGTGACTGACAAAATTTTCCTGCTCCTCGCTAGCACTCAAGCATCGTTCGTTTCGTAAAATTATCTCGCCAGCTTCCTTTCTCGTCGATGGATATTGCTTTACTTTCTTTCATCTTTTGGCTTTGTTTCTTTTCTCTTCCATTTTTGTAAACGATATCTATATCATATAGAACCTGTATATTATAATATTCTGATGATTAACCATGGTTGTACAGTGACAAGTAAATAAAATGAGGTTTCAAGACCATGAGCGTACAGACGCGTGAGTAATTCCTAATTAACATGATCCCATAGAGGGCTAGAAACTCGGAGCAGAGTGTTGAAGTTCTAATTTTCGTTACACCAAAATGTTTCGTTCTATATATCAACTACGTAATTATACATCGTCGTTAAAAATTACAGTTACGATTATCATACCGCAAGTATCGCGAGAATTGAAGCTCGCAGTTGGAATTTTACTCGAAGTGCATAACCTTCTCTGAAATCGTGTTAATTAGCAGCGTGGAAGCTACGATTGATACGATTAAAAGCTACAATAAGTTTAGGATTATTCAAGAAAAATACAGACGCGTGTCTGTGTGTATGACACAGGCTGAAGATCGTACGTTGGAAGAAAAAGAATTATTATCATCGCTGAAAAAATCACTATTAATATGATCAGTATATTAGATGAGAATATTAAATGATCAGAATTACTCAAAAGAGGAGAGTAAAATCTACAAAATGCCTGAAAACTTCGAAGCAACGATATCGATTCACGTCAATTTTACCATGAAACGCGCTGTTCGCATAATTCTTCTTTCACCTAAAGCTACTCCAAGTTCACAGATGCAGGATAAAACAAACTCGACGCTTGGAAATTGTGCCGCGCGTATTAAAGTATCGAAAAGGTTGCAGGTTGTTCGGAATAGTTTCGATTGGACGACAATGGCCCTGGAGGCGATCGGATTCCCAGCCGGCATTAGTCCGGGAGAAAGAGAGATCGTATGCAAATCTCGTGGCCGTCGAATTCGACTCGGTCGGATGGCCGAGGATTTTCCGGCAAATCCGCGATCGCTGCTCATTCCCAATCGTCTCACGGTGACCAGCTTAATGGCGAATTATGCGTGCCGCGGCCTCTGCAACACAGAGCGAGCTCTGCCACCCGGAAACCGGACAGTCCATCGAGTATGCAGTTTACGCGCGAATTTCCCGCCACTGATATCTCCTTCTCATCCTCCTTCATCGAAACTTTCATATTCTAACGTTAAGTATATACCGTGATACAGAAATATATTGTAGGTTACTTATAATAGTATATACAGGGTGTATCATAACACGTGGCACTTAATTTAACACTTTGACTGGCACGCCGAAATCACACGTTTCGCTCAGGACGCCACGGGAGTATTTTTATTATTCGAAGCATATAATGGCAAAATAATAATAAATTCACGATGTAAGACAACATTCTTCTCCAATGGACCGTTTATCTTGTTGGTGGTCACGGGTAACCATCATGGCGTCTTGGTAACAGCTGATAGCGACATATTATAACGAGGCTTCGTTTATTTCAACAAACCATTCGCATTCGTCGTTTCGTCGTTAGCAAAACGTGCAGAATATATGGTTGAAACGTGTAGAAGATATTAGTAAACGGTATTTGCTCGTTCTATATATAATAGCAAGGTATGTGCACACTTCTAACCTCAATTATACGATTATAAAGCAGCATTTACGATTATTTTCTAAGCTGTGTTTATAATAATATTCGTAGATTAGCCCTCAAAGATACGGATGCAAACACAGTGCACCGTTAGATGCAAGATTTGTTCTCATTTTTTTTTTATCGATGTTCTGATAAAAATGTTTAATCGTACAATGAGGCACTTTTTATTTCAAAGTATCTTCTATTTATCGGTTATATTCAAAATGCCCTAAATGTCGATTTTCATACAATTTTTACAATTGTAAGAAGTTCAAGCGCTCCGTTCATCAATGACCACCGTGACGTCACAGGAGAAACCGTGGCCAACGTGGCAGTCAAAGTGTTAAAACAATAGAAGATATTCGTACGAACTTACCAGAGCTTGTTTCAGAGTCATAGACATTTTTGTGTTTCAATGGCAAGCAACTGCTTTGCAATGGAGTCGTGCAAGACCTACTGTCTGACCTGCTCGTTTCTCGGATTTAAATCCAGTAGATTTTTTTATTTCTGCAGCTACTTCGAAGCAATTGTGCATTCGATGGCCATTGCCAGTGTTGAAATAGTTCGTGCACGTATACAACAAGGTTGCCAACAGATTCAACGAATAGCTGGAATTTTTTTCAATGTTGTGAAATTCTTTGATACTGACGACTGCAGGTTTGCATACAGTGCCGAGTGTGGCAGTTGCGGATCATCGGGACATCGAAATGACTCTAACTTTGAAACGAGACCAGATAGAAGAGCATGTGAACATTTTCCCTCAGTTTCCGTACTTTCTGTTCTGTTAGTAAGAATTAATGAAACTCGAATCACGAGCAAATATTTACAATTCCCATTGGTGGTGGCAACGCATATCAAATGCTGCTAATGAAATGTCAATTAACGTCATTTAGCGAGAAATATTCGTAAGGGCGTTTATACGATGGTTCCTCGAATCGAGACAACTATGTCACTGTCGATAAATTTTCCACTATGTTGGTAATTAATGGGCAATACGAACTTGTCAAACGCAGTAGCTTTACACGTTTGCTAGAGAAAACTATCCCTGCTAAACGTTGTATAAATAGAGAAGCATTTCGATTCTCGATGGTTCGACTCTACCAAAATTCCCCCCTTCGAAACTAAATTTCACACGTATATTCTATTTTGAAAGAAAAATATCGAATAATCGAACAGAAGGAGAAAATATTAAATTAAAGTAAATATCGAATCGGATTGAATTTAATCGAAGTAAAACGTAAAGGAAAGCTTCCTCGTTTCTAGAAACTACCGTTCCCAACATTTCTTAAAATATGTGACATCAGACAACGTAGTATCAAGAAACCTTAACGTGGAAAGGGATAAAGGAAAAAAGCAGGGAATATTGAAAGCATCTTCCGATCTCTAAAAACTAGCTACTTCTTCCAAAATTCTCTAAAACCTTGGAAAATATCGATCTCTACAATACTCCACGCTATAATACACTAATAATAATAATAATAATAATAATAATAATGTTGGTCCTCAATGGCTTAATAGATACGCTCCTAATTTCTAACTTGAGACCTTTCTAACTTGGGCGTTCGTTAATAAATAGACCGCGGATTTTTATGCAAGTTCATACCTTGAAGAATGTAACTAAAAGAAGTAGTAGGTGAATTAATTCCGTCTACAATGGAGGACGAAAGAAAGTTTAAGAGATAAGCGACACAGATTCACAGAAAAAAGGAAAGAGTTTTACAATCGACAGGAACAATTACGTTATAGTTAACATAAAATACAGATGATTACTATCAACAAGCTAAAGAATATTTAGTACAACGAAGCTACCGCCGACGACACGGTGTCGTTATTACAAAGAAATACGATCTTCAAATTCTCTTTTCGCCGCAATCGCAATTTTGAACTTTCCAATTCCCTACATACCTGATAACAATAGTGCAATTACGCAAGAGATTCCATCATCCGGAAAAATCTTCCAAAAGCCAAACATAAAGCCATTAATTCCGCCGATAATTCGCTGGCACCTTTCCGAGGTTTGGAACGCCTGCGTTCGTCATGAAAATGCAAAGAGACTGTGGAGATCCTGAATAGGACAATGCGTTCCCATCAGTGGAACTAATTAAATTCCGCAGCAACCAGGTTCGCTCTCGAGATGACGACGTGCTAGCTTCTCTCTCTATCTCTCTCTCTCTCTCTCTCTCTTTCTCTCTTTCTCTCTCGAGTCCTTTGGATCGAGATCCTTCTCGTTCGTAGGAAGGATGAGGGCGAAACCTTGGCTGCACCGGCTCTCGAGGACGCTTTTCCATTTCCTGACTGTATGCCACGATAAGCTATCTGACCCGCGGCGACGTTCGAGGACGTTTCCAAGGCCCTAAATCTCTACGTCAGAGCCACACTGGCGGCGACGTCTCGGTGACGTGGTATGCTGCACCGGTATATATGCTCGCTAGCCAAGCCAGGAAATTGGGGAAATGAAAAGTGGCGGGCCACTGTCATCGACCTCTGACACGATCCTCTGCGTGTCTTGATGGAATCGGAAACTGTCTTTGCCAGAATTTGGCTTACGATGGTTATAGGCTGGCTTTCGCGATTACGCTCAAGATGTATGGCTTTCGGGAGAAATTTCGACGAAGGCTAGTGAAGGAAATGGATAATAGGATATCGTATTATATTAAACGTTATCGTATATTTCCGTTGTTAGAATTTTCATTGCACATGCGATGGTCATCTAAGTGGGTTTCGCGATTATCGTCGAGATACGATGGATTATTTGGAAATTGACCGGGTTCAGTTCACTTTTGCGTTACTGATGCATCGCCAGCAAATAACAGAGGTACAACGTTCGCGAGAATAGAGGGATGCTGTTACGGGCTGCAGCTTTTTCAAGGCTTTAAAGCTCGCGGAAATTTTTATCAAAGCAATCTATATTTTATTATAAAGCAATCTATATACAATAATAATAATGTTGGTTCTCAATGGTTCAATAGATACGCTACAAATTTCTTGTAACTCGAGACCTGTAATAAGTCTAATAAGTAGACTGCAGATTTTTGCAATTTTTATGCAAGTTCATATTTTGAAGAATGCAACTAAAAAAAAAGTAGTAGGTGAATTAATTCTGTTTACAATGGAGGATATTATACATATGTATATTATATTATTAAAAACATAAGAAAATAGTTTAGATCAAATATATTTATTAGGATATTTACCGATCTTCGATAAAATAAGATCACTGAATTTTAGAATTTCGTATCTTTTTAAATAAGACCTTGGAAACTCGGATGTCCAAGAGTTTTGCACAAAATCAACAAATTCGTTGTTATATTTGGCAGCGAAAAATGAGCCACAAAAGAACCACAGATCATTATTCGTTCGGTTGTGCTCTTCACAGTATTTAGTATTTACAGGTATCTCGTATCGGTTCGATAGCTAGCACTATACCGTGTTCTGTGCAGAAAAATTGATGGAAAAAAAAAAAGAAGGAAAAAGAGAGGTGAAAGGTGTTCGTGGAAGGGGAAAAGAGGCCGATGGAAGCTATCTATTTTTTCCTCCTCTTTTTTTCAGCGAGGAAAGCTATCGAGCCTGTCGCCGGAATATGATTCATAAACGGATCCAGAGGAACGTTTGACCCGGGCCGAAACGGTTCAATAAATTCTTCTTCCCACCCTTTCGCGTACAATCTTCGTTGCAGCTTCGACAGCTCGTCCCATTTCCAACAGAACAAACAATTATTTCCTCTGTCTGATTCCATTTGGAAAAACGACTCATCGACCAGAGGATGTTCGATAAACATCCCTTTTTCCTGGCTTTATCTATCCACGATACAACGATCGACCATCTTTCGAACGTAGGCGAAGTCGATACGTTTATATCGTTGTTTTTAGAGAGAATTTCGTCGTTCGTTTCGTTGGCGAATGCGACGCAAGGGGTTAAGGGATGATTTACAAGGAAAGGGATGAACAGAGAGCGTCGAGATAGTATCGAGGGGATGAGTTTCGAAATGTCGAAATCACATCATCGTGACATCGATAGTACGAGGTTGTGAAAATTGTCTGGGAATTTTGGAAATGTTTTTCTTCGACGCTTTACGAATGTAAGATAAGATAGAGAAGATTATGCAACAGCGGTGAGATAGTTTATGGAATTTCCAAACTATCAGGATGACAGCGAAAGGTGGAAATTTGGAAATTTTTAATATCGTATCGTCTATGTTCGATATTGTTGTCTAGAATTTGAAAAATTATATCATCGACCACGAATATTAACTTTGTACGAATATCGAACACCGTATGAAAAGTTAAATCGTTCAGGTGACAAAGATATCGGATTATTCGAAACTTCGCACCATTATATCAGGTTGTCCGGAAAGTTTCTTTCGTTTGCTAAGGTGATGATAGATGAACAACAATTTCTGTTTTATATTATTTTATTAAATTACCTATGATCCGTTTCCTTCTATTTCTATTATTATGTTCGTGCATAATTCGATAAACTAATATAAAACAAAAAAACATTGTGCGTCTATTGTTTCCTTATAAAACGAAGAAACATTTCATAACATTTATTTCATCCTATTTTCCAGTTCGATTTTAGTAATACTTGGTTGTATTACGAAGCAGACTAAATTTATGAGAATCTCCTGACAGAAGTATCAAACTAAAAATCAAACGAATTGCAATATTTTTGTTGTTGGAAACAGGGTAGAACATTCCAGTTATATAAGGTTAAACAACAAAGAAGGAACCGCGATACATTACCAGGATTAATGGGGAAAGGAAAGATTTACTGCATCGAGAATTTTGAGCGTTTAGCGAGAGATATATAGGGGTGTGGGAATCTGTATCGGAAAATCTGGGTCGCTGGAAAGCTAGTGCTCGACACGTTGAAAGAGAGAACGTAGAACGTGGCTCGGTCTAAAGCAACAGGGAATAAGAACTTTACTGCATCGAAACTTTTGAAATACTGAGAAGATAAAACTTGTAATGTCTCAAAGATTAATCATATTTAGAAAGTATCGACGTACGTGTATCTACAGGCCATAACTTTGCATTGTCATCTTGACTATTTGAAAACTATAAATCTTACGAAAACCTTCTGTCTCTAATTTTTCCTGCTTGTCTTTTATGCTTATAAAAGGAGGAAAAATATAATTTTTAACACTAGAACTAACTCAAATCGACTGGTCTTACAATTTTATTTGAAAATTCTTACTCCGTGTTATATTCTTTTTTCAGGCAATGACGTAATGACTTTCGTAACGATAACTAAAAGAACAATATAATGAATTTTAATTTGCTTTTTGTGTACTCAAACTGAAAATAATTTTGTATCAAAGCTAGTTATACCAATGCCAGTCGAAATGACCGCTACTTGTCAAAGTGTAAAAGGATCCTGCGATCTGTTTATCGAACCTCAATTAACCAATTTCCCCGTTTTGTACAACTTGCCACACGTTTTCAAATTTTTACCGCGTATCATTCGATACGACGATGTCGGTTATCAGGAAAATTCCGGATCGATCGCTACATCGTTAGATGCTAACACTGGAAATACCACAGCAGTGAAAATGACTGGTTCTACAATTTTATAAATGTGTTAACCCTCGTTTAGGGATCCCAGATGGATTAATAATACCAAAAATGTACCACATAACATGGAATTCCTTCTGTAAGAAAGTAATAAATCAATAAATATAAAAATATTCCACTATTACGTGTTTTTTAAAGACCAGTCATTTTGGCTGGTTTTTGATAGAAATAGTTTCGTGTTAACTATCGGTAGTTCTAGCGTTAAGCTAATATGTCGCGTAATATTAAACGAAACTAGTAAACTATTTGAATATTTCTGATTTCCTAATGATAGTAGCGGCAGTAGTATATATAAATCTTTGGAAATAAAACTTGGAAGAAGTTCTTCTTTCAGTACCTACTTCTTTGAAAATCTCCAACTTTCAACATTCTACTCTACAATTACTCTTCTTTTCTTCTTCTCAATAGTCTACAATCGTTATTATTCCGAAACTTCTCCTTTCACTTTTCGTTCTTTGCAAAATTCTAACAATTTCTCTCTCCTCATTTTACGCATCACCCTTGAACTTGACTTATTTACGATCCTCTTCTTCTTAAGGTATCTTACCCGTTCGATTTTAATTTCTACTACCTTTTGTCCGACTTGTTTCTTCTACTGTGAAGTAAAAAGGGCAGTGTATATTAAAAATTATTTCCGACCAATGTACCTTGTCTTTTCAGAAGCATCGCTGTACAATTGGAAACTCTATTATGAAAACAATTGGCAATCTCTTCAAGAACTAAAAATTAGCAAATATCACCGATCGAGATTACTCAAATTAAAAATAAAATAAAATTGTAAAATAAATTCAGAAACACATCCTTTTTATATACCGAAGATGCTTCGAAATTTCTTCAGAATCAACTTCTAATAATCATTTACGTAACAATAATATACAATAATAATGTTTGAAGACTTAAGATTCGGTCATCGATATCAAAAAAAATATTTCCATAAATCAGATTGTTGGCTGTGACGATTACACTTGCAGACAAAATTCTTCTATACACTAAGAATGCTTCGAAATTTTGCTAAGATCCGAAAGCTCCTTAAAACCAGTTTCCACGAGCATCTAGTAGAATTTCGAAACTTAAAACTTCGTCATCGATATAAGAAGAATATTCTGCAAAGCCTGAAGCACCTCGAAATCCTCTCGAAATTTAAAAATGCCGAAGAGCAACCCTCCTCGATATCCCAAGAACCATCCTTTAAGATCCTTTAAAACCCTTCCTCGACCCCGAAACAAAAGAAAATTCGGTGTACAACGCAACCATCCGACCGCATCGACGATAGCCGTCGGTCTGATATCGGAAATCGCACAACAACATCCCGAATCATCTATCCCCGTAATAATTTAAATTATTTAATAATTAATTAAATCCCCGTAGTTAGTAATTTAATTGAATTAAACGATTCCGTCTTCTCGAGAATTACAAACGGCTAACCGAATATCGCAGTCGAAATTTGGTCGCCGGTACAGGAAGAATACTCTTGCGAAGGCGAAACATTCGAAAATGCCTTTGAAATCGAGAAATTCTGGAAAACTAGCGTAACTTCTCTGTGTCCGAAAATCCCGCCTTCCAACAGCCTAAAGCCGTCTTTCAACGGCGCGACAAAAAGTTCCTGTATTCAGCGTGATCGTCTCAGCTGGTGGCATCGACGACAGCCGACAGGGTAATATCGAATTCCATGTGGCACGCGATCCTTTTATTATTCCGTGAAAGCGAAAAACTTGCCTGGTATAGCAGGGACGCGCCCCTTCCGTCGACCTCGCCCCTTTTCGCCACCCTTACATATCCTCTCGCCCTACCTGCGCCTCCTCCTCAGCCATCTCTTGTCCCCCTTTTTCCTTCGTGGCTCGTCGCCGTAACGACAACGATCGCCGAGGTTTCAAGGCTTTCCCGTGACCCCCGCTACGCCCCTCTTCACCCCCTTTGTGTTATCCGGGGCCGGTTTTTAATTAATCCATCCACGCCGCTTATAAACGATCGATGCCCGTTCCCGTTTTACGATCAACGCTTCCGTTCGCCTCTAATCGACGTCGACCACCACGGATTCTCACCCCTTTTTCACCCCGTGGCTAAACGGAGACCGGGTTTCTAGGGCGGATCGTTGCGCTTCATACAGATGGTGAATGCGATGGTTGGTTGGTTGGTTGGTTGGTTGGTTGGCTGGTGGTGGTGGTGGTGTGGCGATGCTTTTTAAGATCTGTTTCTTTCTTTTTGCTTCTTATTTTTTTGTTTCTTCTTCTTTCATTATTTCTTCTTTTTTTCTTCTTGCGGAGGAAGACGGAGGGTTTCTTCGTTTTTCTTCGCACGAGGATCGTGCCTTTCCTATAGGTTTCTGACTCTTTGCCTTTCTCTTTGTGCGCTTCTGTATTGTGTGAAGAAGCATTTCTTCTTTTCTTCGGTGTTTGTCTCTTCTTTTGATTTTTAATCGAGTACTCTGTATCTTTGTCTTCTTTCTGATTCTTCTTCGTTTTTCTTTGTGGAATGTCGCGGTGGTGGTTGGTTGGTTAATGGGGCAATTGGCAACTGCTTCTTTTTTCTTCTTTTTGCTTGTAAGCGCATTCTTTGTTTTCTTTGGAATAATCCGTTTCCCGCTCGAGGACTGTGGTTTTCTGATTCTTTGTTTCGCTATATGCGCGAGTACTTTCTCTTCTTTTTAATCGGCTTGCTTCTTCCTTCTCTCTTTAATCGATTACTTTGTATCCTTTTTCGCTTGTCGTTTTCCTTTTCCTTGTTTTCTGAATCTTCTTCTTTTTTCTTTGCGCAATACCCACGGTTGGTTGGTTAGGTGACAGTATCGGTGCTGATGCTATTTTTTTGTTCGTGAGAATACTCTTCCTTTCCATTGGGTTTCTTCGTTTCTCTTTGATCGACGGATCTTCTCTATGGTTTTCCGATTCTGTGTTCTCCTCTTTGTGTTTGAGTACACGATAAAAATTGTTGGTTTTCTCTTTCTTTTTTCTTCGGTCAGCTGCTTTTTTCCCTTTTCCCCCTTTTTATTCGGACACCTTACCCTTTCTTTGATTTCTCGATTCTTCCCTTTTTCGTGTGCGAACATTTTTTTCCCCTCTTTCTTCTTTGTGCACGAGGAACAGGTACTTTCTCTTCTTTTTCTTTTTCCTTCGTTTTTTCGGTTTTCTTCTTTTTTCATACATTAAATGAATATTTTTTAGTTAGTAATTATCCACCTTTTTTCGTTACGCGCGAACAAGTACTTTTTCTTCTTTCTCTCTCGTGGTCTTGATCTTCCTTCTTCTCTCGTACAATAATTGAATTTTTTAACGTACATATACAGGGTGTTTCCGAAATCTACTGCTTCCGAAGAGCAAGTCGAACGTATACAATATAATTCTTCCACTTTCTTCTAACATCCAACAGCTGATATTAGACGTTGTGTACAGAACATAGATCATGCGAATAGCATGAGAAGCGCTGTAAGAATCGTAGAATCTAATATACAACTTTGGGACTATTAAGTATGCCAAATGGAATATTGAAGCAGGAAAGAAGAAGAAAAAGAAGATGGTCTAAATAACGACATATTTCTCAGTACATCGTAAAAATTTACTTTTCTTATACACACACACATATATAGTTACAATCTTTCTCTTTTTTTTAATATATTTATCTTCGCTTATAGCTGTAACTAGAAATACGCGAGGTACAAGGTATTCCTCTTCGATAAAAAATTTCTCGTCAATTCCAAAAAATCAAAGAATCCATCGGCGTAATTACCGATAAGCGATCGATAAACGAAAACAGAGACGGAGATAGAGACAGACAGAGAGAGAGAGAGAGAGAGAGAGAGTGGCGAGGTGAACCGCTAATTGCAAGCAAAATCGATTGTTTCCCCGTATCAGAAATTCATAGGCTAACTCGGCCAACTATCAACGAGCTTTGCCAACTTTCAGTTGCGCCGAGTTGAAATCCTGCAAATGTTGCATCCATCGTGTCGGCGGAATCCAATTATCGATGAACATCGAACGAAAATGGTTAAATGGAAACACGAGCCTGATAGTATCTATAACGTGATCGTTATCCTAACTTTGGTGAAAAGATGCTTGCAATCGTTAATAGCGATTCTTTCAGGAGTAAAATTCGGCTCGGTAAAAGGACGTTTATAACAGTAATAAGAAAACTTGATAAATAAATCTTTTTAGCTAATTGTTTGTATTTAATCGTTGTGTTTTAATTTGTTCGCTTGATGGTGTTTGATACGTTTGACGTTTAAATAAAATGTGATATTACTTATTGTTGTATAATTAATCGTCTTTCAATGTTGTACAATTTATCGTGCAGTATGCTGTTGTGAGCGTTCCTTCATTTTTTTTCTTTTTTTTATTTTAACATTCTCTCGTTTTACGAACGTTTTTAATTAATTTCTCACAGCCGGGTATTCTTGTTTTTCGAACGGATTATCGAACAAAAGGTTAGAATCGCCTTGTTATTTATTTTCCTCGCCATTGTTAAATACCTTCTAAATTACTCAGATTATTTCAGGCGAGTCTCATATTTTTTGCGGCGTGCTGAATTTTTCTCTCTGTAATACTCTTCTTTTCGTCGGAGTGAAATTTTTCTATCAAAAATATTTACTTTATCAGCAATCTCTTCACAGTACGTAGAACGTTCGTCGTAATTAAAATTCCATTTCTCTTCCATCAGCAGCATAATTAATGGTCTAAGACACTCGTCTGTTATCAAATAACATTTCTACTTTACAAAACCACGATATTACTTACAATTTTTGTCCCAAAATTATCTATAGAAACTATTTGTTAATTAAAATCCACCCTCGACATTTATACGTTCCAAATCTGTTGTCTTCGTCTTAATTAAAATTGTCAAATATTCATCTCTTTGTAGATTATATAATTTGCAATATCCCGAATCTTCCACCCTCACAGCAATTAAAATAAAAATATCTTGGCTACTTCCAGAATTATAATTCGAAAGCTCGCTAGGTATAACGATATAATTGTCATTAAAAAATTCCAGGATATTCATTTCTCTCAAAATCACAATCCACCCCTTCACAACGTCTTGAATCATTCACCATCGCAGTAATTAAAATTAAACAAGCTTGTCTTTTCGAGAATCGCAGACCCAATCGAAAATCACAATCAGCTCTTAACAATATCGCAAATCATTCATCGCCCAGAGTAATTAAACTTAAGCGAGTTTGTCCTTTGCAGAGTTACAACGTATACCGGAAAAAACTCGAAACTTTTCACTCTGCAAATGTCATTAAAATTCCAAAATATCCACTTGCCTGAGAATCGCAATCTACCCGTAACAATATCCCAAATCATTCTCAACCCCTGTAACGAAACTTCGCAAAGCTTCATCAGAATTAAAATGCTCGCCCCTAGCAGCCAGGTCTTAAAATAACGAAACAAAATGACCTAGAAGATATACCTGGTGTCTCGGCTAAACGAGATCACCTAAATACCTGCCTTATCTACGATTGTATGAAAAAATCTTTATTTCATGGGGCGCGTGAAACGGTGGAACGAATTTTTTCTCCTTCATTTTTTTTTTTTTTTTAAGGAGATTCCAAGGCCAACGGTATATTTACGAATAGAACTTAATATACTCCTTTGCATCGGTAGATATGACTTTTCATTTTGTACAGTGAAAAGTATCAAGGTGCTTTGCGTTTGAAAACGCTTCGTTTAAAATACACCTTAATTTCGTGAAACTGGTGAAAAGTTTTCCGGAGGTTTGAGTACAAATACTCTTGCATTTACGTTTCCCTTTATTACCCTTGATATTTTCATTCATACAAAGTATACAGAGCTGTGTATAAAAAGATTGAAAAGACCTTGAAATCCCCTGAAAGAAACGAGGTGAAAAAATTCTTTCCACCGTTACGCGTGCCCCTTCAAATTAGCTTAACTTTGCCCCGAACAATCTTTTTCGCGCAATCGTAAATAAGGCAAGACAGATTTAATATACGCGGTTTCGTTTATCCGAGACATCCTCCATCGTAATCCGTCTAATAAATTACGCTACAGCTGGTAAACATTATATCAGATGGTAAATTAAGATGGAGCTTTAAGAAGTAAACTATGGCAGAAGCAGAACGTATCAAACGTGCACATGCTGAGAAAAGATAGCAATGGGCATAAGCTTCGCTGCAACGAACAAACGTCCACAACATACATAACATATATAGTGTATTAAGATACCAATATAATCCAACATAATACAATTAATTGAGAATACGATTAAAATTCTATCCGACCGAACTTGACCCTTTAACAAGCCTTCTAACAACCCTGAAAAATCCTTCTACCGAACTGCAAACTCATCCAGCTGAACGTCACTGGCGTCCTCAAAAACCATCCTCTCCATCTGTCGACGCGTCCATCCAACATAATGCAAAAGCTTTTGTCTACGAGAGCGAGAGAACGAGACAAGATTCGCGTGTGATTACTAAAAGTTCGTCTCTCGTCTTTCCTGCGTTCTCGGTGGCCTCGTCCGACGCCAGTTCCCTCTCGTTTCGCTTATTCAGGGTTCGCTACGACGAGCAACTGGCGCGCTTCGTCTTCTTCTTTTGATTGGTTCGTTAGCAGAGAGACCGGCGCCCATTCTACGTTACGTCGTGGAATCATAAAACGAACAGAGTGTAAAGATCAGGGAGAAAGCGGAAGGGATGAAAAGGCAGAAAGCCGGAGAGACCGAGAGAGGCGAGGCGAAGAGTCTTCTTCCGCGTCCTTGACTCCTAGAGTCCTCGTCTCTTCTTGCGCGAAGAAACCAACAGAAATTACAGGGAACAGCGATGACGCGGCGCTCCGCCAACATCATGCGAATGAGAGAACGGGATAGACACGTTTTGTTGCTTGCCAAGATATTCGAATTCCTCTAGACATTTTTCTTGTTTTCGTTTTTTGGGAATATGTTGCGCGTCTTGTACGGAACAGCTCGAAATTTCGCTCGCAATATTGAAATCGAGTATCGTGATCGCGTTAGTAGACTATACGCGAAAAAAGAAGTCGAAAATATCGAATAAAAACTTTTTTTTTAATTTTTCCATCGAGACAACGATGTACAGTGAGATCCGTTATAACGAGACGCGATAAAGTGCACGCGTACCGAGCGAAAATTCAAAGTCGATTTCCTCGAAAACAAAGCCTCGAACGAAAAAATTTTATTCTATATTTTCGACTTCTTTTTTCGCGTAGAATCATCCCCTTTCAGCTTGTACCACCAGTTACCAACCACTCTGTATATTAGGTTGCAAAAAGTTTCTTTGGTTTTATGAGGAAACATTTTATCAGAAGCACAAGATCTTTTCTTTTATATCGTTTTATCGAATTATGCACGATCCATTTTGTTCTGTTTAAGATAAAAATACATTTATACAAAATTATACGAAAATGTTTGTATAAAGATGCATCGTTGTAATAGACGTGTTTGCAAAAGAGAGACACTTTTGGTACAATTTAACATATGGACGTTCCAATATATCTGTTACAAGCATACATTCTGTATTATTTATTAAGACATTGTGAGTTTTATATGGAACATTTTGAAATTTCATTGGCAGTATCGAAAATCGAGTATCGTGATCGTGCTGGTAGGAAACGAGCCTGGAAAATTGGTTTACCTACCACGTGTTACAGAAAGCACTATACTTTGGATGCTTCGTGTATCTCTTCACATTACGTGCATTCTGTGCAATTTTGCCCACGCAAATTTCCTATAAAAATCCACGATCTACTCGTAATATTACTATCTTCTGCTATTTATTTTCTGTATCTTCTATGAGACGCTCGATACTTAACGTGTCTTCGTTAATTCCACGAGATACTGATGCAACGGTATTTATCGCTGATTGCTTACTCTGCTAGACTCTATAAATTTTCTCTGGCAAGCGTTCAAATACTTTCGCGACCCACTGTGTACAGAACAAAACGAGAGAATCGTAGGAGTCCAAGAAGCAGTTCGACTCGTCTTTTCCATAAGAAGAACACGGTGAGCGCATCCTCCTCGAAGCGCACTCTGTTAACCAGTTAGCCGCGTTTGACGAGTATACACGTCCGACAAAAACCTCGTTCCGCTGCGCGTTTCACGCGTATGCTTGTCGTCGCTTGTATTTATTCACGCACTCTGTGACCCAACACGACCCCCGTGACAGATTTCTAAAACTAAATTCCGCTGTTGACTGGTTAAACACTTAACATTTAACGTGTCTTCGGTGTTCATTAACTTGCCGATAAAACATACTAATAGAAGAAAATAAAACGAACAAGCAAAAGAATACAAATGATCATCACGAAGCAGCTGTATACAACGCGAACAAAGTAGTTGTCCTTTGCTTTCTAACACATTTCAGGGACACACTTTTCAAAGAGATCGCAACAACTAACCGGTTGGTAGTTAGTAATCGCTCGGAAATAAAACGTTGTCAATGGAAGGTCGCGCGTAACGAACGATCGTCAACTAATTCCACAAGATGACGTACCGATGCAACCATCAACATACTGATCTATCGACGAACGCTTGGCCTGCTTACCCTGCTGGACTCCCCGTCTCTGGCAAGCGTTCAAATACTTTCGTGACCCAGTGTGTACGCAACAAAACAATACAACGGCAGCAGCGGCTTCCCAAGAAACGTAGGAGCCCGAGGAACTCATCCTCTCGATAGCAAGAACACCGTGCACCCTCCTCGAAGCGCGTATGAATTATCATTACGGATGGTCAGACACGAATAAGAGGCTGTGGAATCTCGAGGAAAAAGCCTGGCCAGGCCACTGGTCGAGTGTTTTCATGTATAATGGATGAGAGACAGGCGCCAGCCGACCTATGAGCAGGCCCGCAACCATGATCGCTGCGACATCTCGGTCGACAGCTGGCCGATTATTCTCAGCCAGACACCGAATCGACCTTCCTTCGTACTTGTCCCAACTGGCTCATCCACTTTCTGCTTATTCCTCGGCATTCTAATTCGCGTCCGCTCTCCACCAGGCTTCGCTCAACGTCGATCCGGATATCCGCACGTGCGCAGCAACGCGACGAATTTCCCAGTTTTCTTCCCGAAGACTCGTGAAATCGAGGCTCGAGATACATTCGAGCAAATGGAAACTCAACGAGTTTTCGCTGCGTCGAATGGAGAGGAGGATGATGGTTTTAACGATCCTTAGAGATGGCAGACTGCCAGTCGATCGGTTGCTGGCGATGGGGATAAATGGTTTCTTGGATGATCTGACGCGGATCGACCCGGCTCGTTATAACGTGGCGCAGATGTTACATGTGTAATGAATCGGCTGATTATCTTCTGCTCTTAGGGGAAATGAATATGAACGATCAATTCTGTTCGCTTCTGCTTCGTCTTTGCATTGTATTTCCTCGGACGTCTTCCTTTTCCGAATATCTTGTTGCTGCAAGACCGCAATATGTATAGACGCTAATGAAATTATGTTGGATATTAAAAGCAAATACTTGAGAGCTGTATATATATATTTCGATGATATCCGTCGAAATATAACGTCCATTTTCGGTCATTTAGATTCGAGAGAACAGGTTTAGGCAGAGCTAATATTTGCAATTGTTACTTGCAAGAACTGCAGTACGTAATTAACTTGACATTCTCGGAATATTGACTTACAAAACATTTGCATATACTGCGTTGTTGTTTATCGTTATTGCCAAATATATATCGTTGTGTGTATTTGTATACACTAATTGGCATATTTGTGTTGTTATATTATTCTTACTATATCATTATACATTACTGTTATTTAAAAGAAGCGCACTATAAATTTATCTTCTTGAGTAAGAAGATCGTTCACTCTTCCCTAGTGTGTGTGCATCTCAAAAAATATTATAAAAACTGCGTATAATTTCTTCTTTTTTGAATTGAAGATACGTTGAAGATACGATTATTCCCTGATCAAATGAATATTTTTATACATATATCGTTGTGTGCGTTTGTATACACTAATTGGTATACTTGTGTTGTTATATTATTCTTATTATATCATTATATATATTACTGTTATTTAAAAGAAGCGCACTATAAATTTATTTTCTTGAGTAAGAAGATCGTTCACTCTTCCCTAGTGTGTGTGCATCTCAAAAAATATTATAAAAACTGCGTATAATTTCTTCTTTTTTGAATCGAAGATACGTTGAAGATACGATTATTCCCTGATCAAATGAATATTTTTATATAAAGGTAATAACACTTGTCGTGTCGTTCTATGTGACATGCTAGGGAAACGCGAATGGATTTATCGCTCAGCCTAACACGTCGTAATCAAAATCTGCAAAATCGTAGTTCTCCTCCAATTAGCCTTATCAAAATCCATTTGTGCCGACAAACAACTTTGTTTGGTATGCAATTAAGCTTGTTGGATCGTACGAAGCCCTTGCAGCCCTTCCAAAGAGGGCTATCTATCCCAGGGAGAGCTAAACAAGACCTCTCATCAAAAATACCCCATTCGCTCAAAGAACTCGCAAACGTATACTACCCTTAACAAAGAGCTACGTGATTCGTTTCTAAAAAGAAGAAAGGGGGGAAAAATAGAAGAAGAAGAAGAAGAAAATAAAATGGTCTCACAAGATTTTCGTACCAACGTACGAGGGAGCAGCAGAAGAAGAAGAAAAAGAAGAAGGGGAGGAAAAAGAGTGTAGGAAAGAAGAAAGGGGTTGGCAGGCTCTTAATTGGAATTTATTAGAACGAGTATTCGAGTTCTGTGAAGCTGGTGGTTGGTATCAACGAGAACAGCAAAGGAATACTTCTTCTACGTGATTCTAACTGTTTCTGTCTTCCATGTAGAGTACTGTGCAAAAGTCCCACGTCACTCATTCGCTTGCCAAACGTACGTACTTTATTGTTACTTTGCACGTTAATTTCCAACGTTTGGAAAAATTAATGGAACAGAGGGCTGGATTATTCGAAGCTCGATTATCCGAACCGGCGTCTCATCGTCGTTATCAGCACCGGTTCTTGGAACTGGCAAGATTATTACTTTAAACAATAAACTTTCTTAACGTTAAGCAGTATGCAATTACTATGTATCGTACATATTTGGTTTTTGTTCTTTATTCGCGTAAGAGGATATACGTATCTATGTAATAAATAAAATGATAGGTATATCGTTGCTTCAAAGAATTTCTTCAGAAATGAATTAATATTATATTAAACGTGTTTTTTACAACAGTGCGCCTTCATACAAACGTGAAAGCGAGTGTGTGAAATGTCACGGTGTTTATCTCAACAGAACGAAATGGATCGTACGTAATTCGGCAAAATAATATAAAACAAAAAAAAAACGTTGTGCGTCTATTATTTTTCTTCATAAGACGAAAGAAACTTGTCGGACAACCTAATAATATTTCGCGGTGATATATACAGCGGTGATAGTCTTTTTACGGTTAATTCCTATGACTATTCATCGGATAAATAGATACATGTTTCATTATCCGAACAATTCGATTTTCCGAACCACCTCGGCTCCAATTCATTCGGATAATTAACGTTTAGCTGTACATTAATAACGAGTATGATTAACATTGAAATATTAGTATTAATAAAGATACTGAATATTACATAGTTAATAGATAGATTAGATGAACAGTAAAATAATTCATGGTTAATATTAAACAAATAGACAGTAGATATGTAACGATAAAATAAGGTTGTATGTATGTGTGTTTGTGTGTGTAGATGATGAAATAAGAATACAAGGAAATAAGGAAAATAATCGTAAACCTAAGTAAAAAAAAAAAAAAAAAAAAAAAAAAACTAAATAAAAATGAACTGCTAGTGCTACTATCACTGAATATTATCCTTTAATTCGTCGCATAATTAATTAAGAAGAGCTTCGTTGAAGAATCAGAATCGACATGATGAAAAGTACGCGAATATGCAATATATGCTTATTTGTCACGATGAATTGAGCTACGTTACAACGTATAAGTTTTCTCTTTCCCCTGGAAAATTCGTTTTTTCTCACCTACAGTGTTCTCTGCAAGAACCTCTCGATTTTATATTTCATAAAACAAAGTTATAAAAATGTAATAAATCGTCAAGTTAATATACGACAGAGAATTGGTGTTTTTTTTCATATTTGCAATAAAAACTATCGTACTCCGACCAGCTATGCGAGAATTTCTTTTTCCGTCGTTTTCAAGTGCCTACGAACCGATTGCCATTTAAATCTCTCGGTATCGCCAGATTGCACCAGATTTCACCGAGTCTATCTTTCGATCGATGGTTACAACTCTGCTAATTTTATTTTGTACGAAACGCTGGCTTATTTGACACGATAAGAGCACTTTATTTACAGTTTTATTGTATTTTATCGCAACAGAAGAACCACCAACGTGCTGTCCTGATCGATTTCGCTTTTTCATACGGAAACCTGTTGTATTCGTTCGAAATTCAATCAAACTTCCTAGTTGGCTGGCCTTGAACATCAAGAGTGCGCAATTATCGAAGTTGAACTTCGAAACTCGATAAGTGGATCGTGGAAACAGCGCTGTAATAATGTATCGTGTAATTTCGTATTCGGTTTTCGTAAATATAGCCTATAGTGACACGACTAAAGCACTATGAAACTCTAGAATTTTCGTAATAGAAGTTGTACAGTTTTAAAGAGCATTTCTGTCAAAAACTTCACAAAGAGAGAAAAAAAAAAAAAAAAAAAATAAAAAGACGAAAAGAAGAAGAAAGACAGAGCACTTTATGGTGAGCTGTAATTTCGTTTAAATAATTGTCCATCTAAATTGTTCGTAAAAAGTCAATCGAGCGTGTGAAATCGCGAAACACTAACAAGGAAGGTGTCTCTCGCTGATTTTGTCTCGTTTCGAAATACGTTATAGCGAATGGACTGAAAAATAACGTATTTTTTTTTTTTTTCAATTTTGTCGGCGGAAAAACATTTTAAGGGAGTGGAGCAAACCAGCGAAAATAAAATCGTCAGGCGTCGATTTCATTGTTTCACCTATACGAGCGCGGTACTCTTTTCACATGAAATCACCCGGAAAAATTGTATCGCAACAAGAGATAAAAGACACGATTTTGTTGAGCAATTTTTTTAGCCTAATCCCACAGCTCAACGATGGCCATATAACAATTTGTAAACGCATATGAAATTGAAGCTGAAAAGTCTACATCTAAATACGTGTACTTTATGTAATATTGGCTTGGCAACTAAGTGATTGCGGATTTTGTCAATACCACCTGATGACAAAATCCGCGATCACTTAGTTTCCAACCTGACACGAGAAAACTAAATTCGCGTGTTTCCGAATAAATCTTCAATAAAATAACTTTTGAACAGATAGCTATCCTCCAACGTATTTCGTCTCGTTCAAACGAGAAAATATAATAATTTACGACTTTTTTTTACCATTATGTAGCGTCCGTTAACGAAAAGTATATTTATGACGATTCGTTATGAACTCGTCGGTATAGTAACAGAATATCGCAAAATTTTAGATTTTTAATTCGGCGGAAAAGGTCCCTCTCACGATGGTCATCGAACGGGACATTTTCCATTTACTTAGAAATCCCGAATTGTTTCATTTTCCATTGTCATCGATGTGCCTATTTTTGTAATGATACCGATGATACGACGATAGATTTTTGTAAAATGCCAATAAACATACTTTGTATTAATACACGCGACAAGAGAATGGTCCATTTCACAGTACCATCGCCTCGATATCACGACAGAGAATATAATTTGAATGATCGGACTGGACGTTTAATCCTGTTTCGACTAGTTGATATCGCGCGCGATCAATGGAACAACAGAGTAAGCGTATTCGCTGGCGAATTGGCATTTCGCAGTCTTCTCCGTGAACGTGTTTTCCATACACGCCATTCTTAAACGCAACGTGATCCGATTAGGAGCACTCGTGCCGCAGCGTTTCTATCGTATAATGGCACTTTTGTAACACTTTCCAACGAGATCTCTTGGCTGGCTATCGCTCGTTGTCGACGAGTTTTGAGTACGCGGAATGGATACGCAAATGGAAGGAATCGCGCGGTGAAAAGTTGGAAAATTTGCCTTTTTATTACTCGAATCATAATATTGATTATTGATCGATTGATATTTCATCAAATTTTTATATCAAATGTTTATCAAAACGCATCGAACCGAGACTGGAAAAGTTAACAAGGTACGAAAATGCTTTTTCATTTTTTTCATTTTTTAACCAACAATTTTCAAATTAACGAGGCTCGATACTTGTAAACAACGAAAGAAAGAGAAATTACGAAAAATAATGAGCGCGGCTGAAATGAAAAAAGGCGGATGAAGTCAGAGAGCTTTGGAATATGATTTCATAATTGGCATATAATGTAAAAACAACGAAAATAATGAAAGAGAGAGAGAAATTTCGAAAGATGAAAAGCACAGCACGCGTTACGATGTTTCTAGTCTCGTTCGAAAATTTAAGCAGCTCTGGAATATAATTTCATAATCGGAATTTAATATCCTTTAATTCGTAACCGATAATTAAAAACAATGAAAGAGAGTGAAATTTCGGAAGATGAAAAGCACAGCAAGAGCTACAATCTTTCCAGTGTCATTCGAGAATTGAAAGAGTTTTAGAACATAATAATAATAATTTCATAATTCCAATTCGATCTTTCTTAATTTACACTCGATAAATACAAAGAACAAAAGAAAACAAAACATAAGAAGAGGAAGAAAGAGAAATTTCGGATGATAAAAAGCACGGTACGAGCAAATAATCTTCTTAGTCCCGTTCAGAAATTGAAAAACCTTTAGGACATAATTTCATAATGGAAATTTAATCTTTTTTAACTTACTATCGATATAATTACAAAGAAAGAAAGGAAGGGAAATTGCAAGAGATAAAAAACATAGTAAGAGTCCTAATGTCTTTGGTCTTGTTAAAAATATAACACAAAGCTTTGACATTGCATACCGTGCTTTTGTTTTAGGATAGTTAGGAATTCCCAAAGATTTATACGACGTTGTTCGAATCCGCGCAAAGCTAATATCGGTCGAGCGTTTCGCAATCATTTCGCCATTAAAAAAATTATCTCCGTTTTATGGCGAGGATCCGTATAATGATCTCATCGTTTCCACCTATAACGATCTAATCGCGGCAAGAAATTATTTTTAATAAAATTTCCCGATAAAATTATCTTTTGAATATATTTCACTAAAAAAAAAAAGAAATCTGCAAACTACGTACGAATTTTTATAAAAAATGGAAATTACGATCGTTACAAAATTATTCCTTCAATTTTTCACAATTATCCCCACGCAACAGAATTTCTATTATTTAATCATTTTATTTAATCCGCAAATCTTTGCGCCATCAGAGAAAATCTGCAATATGGGAAATTATTATTTTAGGAAGTTTTATCGGGATTAAGCTTTCGCGAACGTATTTTTATCAATCTTTGCCAATGTTTTCATCTATCTGTCCATTTATATCGATTTAAACGGCGAGTCGTCGGCGAAACCCAATATTTCCAACGTTCTAGAATTATTTTTAATATTCCCGGTATTTCCAAAAATCCGCTGTTCCTAACCGAAACCTCGTGAAATTAATTTGTACCATTGATCGTGGGAAATTCCACGAAAGCATTTGCACGAAACGGAAAAGCTGTACGAAGGCCAATAAGGTCGATATTAACCGTGAAAAGTATCGTCCTGTTAATCTTTACACCTGGAAAAACAACCAAAAAGACCACGTGGTGAAAGACGCGTTTGCAAAAGAAAGCCACTTTTGGAACAACCTGATGCGAAATGAAATGAAACGGGAAGTATACGTTTGAAATTCGCAAAAAGCTGTACGTGTTTGTCAAGAAATGAGAAAAAACGAGCTTTCCGCGTATCGAACGAAACACAATGATTGCACAGAAATAAATTTCTATTGAGGAACGTAAGCAACGGAAAGACGTAGAAAATGAGACTCGAAAAAGGGAAAAAGATAGAAACCGTGGAAATAGGTCTTCTTGTTCACGCGTTTGTTGCTCAGCAAGATTTGAATGCAGGGCTTGAAAATTTTGGGTAAAATATGGTGTTCGCAGTGAGAAAGAAGCGTGGTAAATTTTCGCTTGGAATTTTTGTTGCCTTTTGCACGAAGCTATTTATTTCTCTTAAAAGCGTCTCCGCAGAAGTTCATTTCTACAGCTTTGACAAGTTGCGCAGCAGGCTACGAGGCAGCTTTCCACTCTTCAAGAGTTGTACAGTATCCTGTACGCTTTCGAATGAAGTGACATTTTTTAATTCTACGGTCCGAAAATGGCCCTGGAAACTAAGCGTATTTCCTTCTTCAAAGAGAAAAAAAAAAGGAAAAAAAAGAAAAATGGAATCATCTCTTTAATTTTATATCGTAGTTGGCGTAAAGGCCAATCGATAGCTGATATTTTTATGTACAAATTTACAAGAAAATATTTTTTACTTGATATCGGTTTGAGCCCCGACGTGAGCATTTGACCTCGACCGATTCGCAATCGAAGGCAATCGAATAAGTCAGTTTAAAGAAAGGAAAAAAGGACGTGCTGATTCCAAAAAATCTCGCCTTGTCGGGTTTCCTTTGGCCATAAACTAAAGGTCAAAGGTCGATTACTGAAGCTATTTGAAAAGACGCGATCGTGTTGTTGCGCGGCAACAAAAATCATTATTAAACCTAATACGAACATATGGATTACAGATGCGGGACGTGGCAGCCAAGCGAAACATAAAAAAAAATGGGCAACCTTCGATGCATCGTCTTATGATACATCTTGCACGCACGGTGGTTTGCAAGAAACTACGATACAAGGAAAACGTGAAAAGTGGAACGTGAAACATGTCTACATACAAAAAAAAAAAAAAAAATATCATACAAAAATACAAAAATCGCGTGAACCCATTCGTTAAAAACTGCTACCAAGTGCAACTGCTGTTGTGCTAAAACTCTAACAAACGTACCAAGAAGACTCGAGAGAGAACACTGCTCCGATTTACCCAGACTCATACACTAACTACGTGCACACGTACGACAGAAATAGAATAGTTGCAGTGACTGCTGGTAATCGAGGAATTATTTGAAAAATAATATCCGCTGGTATCGTGTTTCACAGACATTCAAAGATGAAACTTCCTTTCGTTTATAAATTGTCGCGATATTTAACATTTTACCGATCGCTAGCGATTCAACAGCATACGCCCGGCAACTCTGGCGCAGATTCTGCCTGGCGCCGGCTCTGTTTCGGTTTAGACTCTCCGATACCATTCTTCTTGTTCATCGCGAACGGTACGTTCTTCAAATTGGTATAAAATTGTGGCAGCTCACGAAGCAATGCAACTGACGCAATTGAGCAAGGTACCTTAGTGCTAAATAACAAATTACTGTTCAAATAACGAGAAAGATTGTCGGCGACAAAAAGCCGATTAATAGGCTATCGGTTGGTAAGCGTTGGTTACAAAAAACCGATTAATCGGCTATCGGTCGGTAAGCGTTGGTTACAAAAAACCGATTAATCGGCTATCAATCGGTGAAGTGTTAAAAACAGTCTGATAAAATCACTGGTACAGCCGATGAGTCTGATAAACTTCGTTTTTAGCTGTGGAATAAGACGAGACCAAGAAAGATGAATTATTTGCTTGCATTGGATTGGCAACTAAGTGATTGCGGATTTTGTCATTAGGCGGTATGGATAAAATCCGCAATCACTTAGTTGCCAAGCCAATAGTAAAAAGATGACGGAGCTTTAAAATGAGATATTCCCGGACGCTCTGTTCTCGAATATCGAGTTTGTTAATTCAGAGTACAATTACGCTATCTAATTAAGTTCTAATGTGCGGGATATCTTATTAAACGCGCGTTTAAACGGATACGCGGAAACGCAAAGGAAAATGTGAGAGCTTTTTAAAATGCAGATAGAAATTTCATCGAATAGAAAATAAATACGAGAAGGAGATTATATTTGTAAGTTAATTCGATTCGAAATTGTATCGATAATGGAACGGATATTTACAGATTCGTGTTTTACATATTGGAATTTAATTTTCAATAATTTCTTGTAATTCCACGGCATCAATTCCATTCGTATAATCATCTACGAGTTATGTAAATGTAGTAATCGTTAATTCTTGTACAGAAAAAATTCTGAACGTGAATTGACAATGCATTATACATCGAAATTATTGATATTGTTAAAGGCAGAGAAACATAGACTGGAAGAAATAAATGTTTATTCAAAAGTATCAGAATGAAGATTGATAAAAATTCTCTGACAATTTGCACGCGCTAAAATTGTTTTTGGAAATGTCTTTCTTGCGGTTTGGAAAATATTAAACCAAAAAAGGGAGTTTCTCGAGAAATGAGCGTAAAGTTGCTCGATTATATCTGATTCTTTTTAAACCGTTGAAAAAATGTAATTAATTGTGCTCGACCATTAAGAATATTAATGAAGGAGATAGAAAGAGAAAAGAAATTAAGCTTCGCAGAAACCAACATGTTCTTATGCATACAACTATTATTCAACTTTTTTTTTTAAATGAATCCAATTGATGTTTCACGTAGAAACGTTATTTATTTATTTATGGAATTATTTTATAATAAACTCATTAACGTTAACAATAAACTCACTTGATCGCAAAAAAAAGAAAAATACATAATTTGCCACTACGTGTTTGCAAGATCGAATAATATTTAATTACACGGAATCGAGTAGGTTTGTCTGTTTAAAAAGACTCCAATGCATTAGAAACGTTCTACGTAGAGATGTTTTTCTTTGTCGCAATTAACATTCCGTGAGTATTTCTTCCCAGAAGGGAATACAGATCCGATGGAGAATGAAAAATCTCTGTTGGGGCCAGCGATAAATTTGAATCGGTTCCAATGGCGAGTCGGTGACCGCGACAACGAAAATCGTTTCGGGATTCGAGGCTGGCACGGCGACGTTGCATTTACATTAAGCCAGTTTGTCGAATCGAATCGAATGGACGCCGTGCAGATGATCGAGGGTTAATGGACCGAGAAAAGCCAAGAATTGGCTGGAAAATTATATACCGTTCTCTTGATTATAGATCTCGCGTCGTTATTTCTTATTTTCGTTTTAACGTTGCTGCTTTGAGATTATCGTTCTCGTCTCTGAATCTTCTCAAAAGAATATCAAAGCAAATTGGTAATTTTTTCTAAAAATATTCCCTCTTTCTCGTTCTTTGCTCGTGTAAACTTTTGCTTCCGATTTGTCAAGTCTGATTTTCACAGTAAAATAATCGAAAGTACTTGAGAATAATTACGTATTAATCTACAAGCCATAATCTATCAATTCACAGATGATACTGAATTTAGTGATCTTCCAAAGTAAACAGAATTAGCGCTGAATTTAAATCGAAGAAATCCAAATGAAATTTTAAATTAAATTAAATTAAAGGAATCGGTAAAATACACTAAGCTACTTTTAATATTATGGAGAATTTACAAAATAAGTTTGACTTTGCAAATTATACACGCCTGTGTGTTTTCTATTTATTTCTATTTATACTATCAACGAGCCTACATCTATGAAGAAAAGACCTAATGGACACCCTATATATTAGGTTGTTCGAAAAGCCTCTTTCGTTTCAAAAGCTGATAATAAATGAACAACAATTTCTGTTTTATATTATTTTATTGTATTAGGTATGACCCATTTCGTTATATTTCTATTATCATCCTCCATTATTTTATATAATTTTTGTATTATCACGTTCCTGCATAATTCAATAAACTAATATAAAACAAAAAACATTGCGCGTCTATTATTTCCGTATAAAACGAAAGAAACTTTTCGGACAACCTAATATGTACATACATACATACATACATACACACATACATAGCAACATACTCTACACCATAATATGCTCGTGTTACGTCCGGTGACTCTTTACGTTCGAGGCGGCCACCAGCTGTGCACATAGAATTAAACGGACCGCAATAATCCTAAGGAAATGTCATAAAACGAGGCTTTTTGATTTACCGTTAGGTCCGTCAATTGGCATAAAACATCTTCCAGTCAAGAGGTTCCTTATGGTTATTGCTCCATCAGGTAAAAATAGAAGTTTCCAGGATACCACCCGCAAGCGACCAGCGGTGGGGCGATCACCATCGAACGAGAGTTTTCCTTCGCAACAGCATCGTCATCGGACTTCACTGGATCTACGACTACAGATCAGTCGACATCTGTTGACTGATTCACCGAATTTAGAACAGTCAACATCTCTTTACCGGATTTCCACCTGTCAATCATTCACCTACTTCTCTCATACCTAACGCAACAGCGTTTTTCTTTTTTTTTTTTATTTGGTAGATTATTTACAATCAATTCTCGTCGAGAATTTTAAGTAACTTCATTTGGCGTGGTACAATAACTTGGTTTATAATAATTTATATTATGTTGATTCTAGTTGGATCTAATGCTTCGATCTAAAGGGTATTTTCTTTTGAGTCTGCGGATCTGGTCCGTCGTGTCAAGTAGTTGGGTGACTAATGGGTTGTGGTGGTTGTTGACTCTTGTGCTATATCTGCTTCTCAACTTGTATATTTCTTCTTTGACTGTGGGATATCTAACGCAACAGCGCAGCTATCTTCTCTACAAAGTTCTTGGAAACATATATTATAATCTGTTAATCTCAGCGCTATACTGATTCAACCACCTGTATTATCCTAACCGAAATAGGCGATCGATCTCTGTTCGTGGCGTAGGTTATTCCAATCGTAACGGGAATTTACGACTCCCGTTGACGCGCTTCCTCGCGATCGCGTCTCTCCGCGACTGGTCGAATAAACAACTCGTATGCATGTCAAGAGAACGAATAAGGAAGAGAGAAGAAGAAATTGAGGTGGAGATTATAGTTGTGGGTGATAGTGCTATTGCTGGTGTACAGGCCGAGATAGATTCTGCTGTTGGTGTAGATGTCGTTGCTGAGGTACTGCTGCTTTTCTTCTTAATTTGATGCCGTGGAATGAAAAATCGGACTACGGTCGTCGGGATTTGAACCCGGGTTCCGAACGTCCGTAACCTAAGGCGCTAACCACTGCGCTGTTTTTTTTTTTATAACGTTTATTGACCAGTAGATGAGTATTACATTTGAATGTTGTTCACAATAAACAATGAACTTGGGTTGTGGGGTGGTTTAGGCAAACGTACCGATACGTGACGGTACAACATAGCCATACAACGTTTTGTGTGTCGAAATTACATTTTTCAGCTTACTATTTTGAAATTAGATTTATGTCGATGTAGAGCGGTGCTTATACAGGGTAGTCTAAAATATAGAATTGTTGAGAATTGTGGATCTTTGAAGCCGAAATAATGTTATAGGAACACTAATTTCATACTGAGGATTAATATTAAAATCGTAATGTATTTATTTCATGGACGATTTCTTATATATTCATCGATACACACTTGCACGCGTCTCGGTACTTTCTTCTATACCAGACTGTTAACCGACTGACTAGTTTACACACACATACCTCCACACACTGATATTCACATACAAGTATCTCTACTACACAGTTAACCCAGTCCAGCACAGAAAATTATACATATCTCAACAAGAATAAAAAATTTTTTTTTTATTTTTCCATCGAGACAACGATCTACAGTGAGATCTGTTATAACGTACCGCACGCGTACCGAGCGAAAATTCAAAGTCGATTTTCTCGAAAACAAAGCCTCGAACGAAAAATTGTTATTCTACATTTTCGACTTCTTTTTTCGCGTAGAATCACCGCCTTTCCGCTTGTACCACCAGTTACCAACCACCCTGTATACGATATTGTTTTTCTCTTCCTATCGATGTTCTGAAAACCTTGTCGCAAAAACAGGACAGTTAAACCACTGTGCTGCTGTAACGTCGCCCAGAAGCCAGGAATCCGCCGACCTCAGGATATGCATATAACACCTGGTCACGCGATAGCAGTGAGAATAGACAGTAGCCGGATTTCCATCCGTGAGATATGTGAATCATAGTGAGGAGGTAAAGATCCCAGTCCTTTAGTCAGTAAGTCAGTCTGTATTTTGCTATTGAAGTGTAACTTCGCCTTGTGAATAAAGTATACGAACGGGCTATTGTTCATTCGCCTTTTTTTTATATTATATATATGTCGGAGATGAAAGGACACCGGAGCCTTCCCTCTGGAACTTTGGGCAAATCCGTAAAATTGTAATTAAAGTTTACAGTCGTAATTAAACAATTTTTATTCTTTCCAATTGCACTTGTTTGCGATTTGTGATAATAAACTTGGGCTCAAGGAGACCATCAGTCGCCGAACGTAGCCTTTCATCTCCGACATATATATTACCTCGTCATTTATTACGTGACACTGCCGTCGTCCGACAACGATTGCTGTCGAGTGCCGCGACAAAATTATGGAAGAAAGCATCGAACGCCAAATATGTATCACGATGACGCTGTTATTTGTCACTGAGAAGAGTGGAAACGTGAAATCGGTTTCGGTTGCGTACATGACATGACAGCTGGCAAGTCAGATCTTGGCGATTGCCGGTCGTTGCCGGTTCAGGATCAGAATTATACAGACATGATTTCGCGACCAAGGGGCTTGTCCGCTATTAATTCAAATGCAGCTCGTGGTTGGCGCGCGAGCGCTTCCGCGACGACAGCCTGCGATTATTATTGTGCAACCGGCGTAATTTGCATCTGAAAAAGCGGTACGTGCCTTCGGTTCTCGTTCCTTCTCTTGAATCTCTCTCTTTCTCTTTCGTTCTAACGTTCCTCTTTGTGCGTGCATACGCGCGAGTTACGAATCAGGGAATGAAAGCAGAGAGATAAAAGACAAAGGTTTTGTTATTAGTTACGTTCTCTTTCGTTTCGTTATTAGTTATACCGTATCTGTTTTGGGAAATTTTCCTTCCAATTTCCAAGGATTTTTTTCTTTTTACTGATATATTTTTATATTATATTTAGTAATAGTATTTTTAGTATTTAGTAGTAATAATAATAATAAAATTTTCATCTACCTATCGAATGATAAATAAAAAGTCGAAATAATATTTTCTAATGGGCAACATTCGATAGCGTAATTGTCAAGAGTATGATTCTCGGAGATAGGAATCTTCATTTTGAAACATTCTGGGTAATTACGACGACGGCTTTTAGTTTGGTTTCCCATTAATTATGCGTTTTCGATTTATATCGTGACTCGTTTGTTCGATGCGAATGCGATTAACTGTTAGAGAGTAATTAATCCGTTTGAACGCGCTCCGTTTGTTCAAACAAAACTGTAGTTAGCGGGACTAAGTAAATTTCTGGCCACTTAATTCACTTTTCCTAACGTGAATTACTATTACACGAAGGCGAAATCGTAAGTAGTACAAACCTAAGTATCTGTCGAACGGCAGGTTAAAAAGAAAAAAGAAAAAAGAAACGGGATTTTTAGAATAAATTACAGACGTTGTTAAATAAAATAACGCGAGCAATTGAATCAGTGATCGGAGTAAAACAGTACGTGGATGTGATTTTACATTGGAAAGTGAAAGAAAGTTGTGTGCGCGAAAACGTATTAATTTTCTAAATTATCGTTTAGAGTGGAGCCTCGTTATCTGAACAAGATATCTTTCAATAACAAATGCCTTGTTTCGCCGGAATTTAACGAAAATAGCAAAAATACTGCGAATGACTGTGGACGTTGGAAAATCCACAGACGTTAAAACACAAAAGCGCGATATTGAAAATTATCTGAAGCGTGTAAATGTCTCGGATACTGGCAACAGTGACGAGAAGCTGAAATAGTCTGATTGTAACGAGACGGTTTCGTCGTGATAAAAGCGATAATTACGACGATTTTCTACAAATGGAAACAGAAAACGAAAGTGGTAAAGGAGAGGCGGTGGCTTCTCATTTCGAATTATTCGCGGCGTTCGAAAAAAAAAAAAAAAAAAAAAAAGGATGGTTGCAAGTAGAAAAAGGAATGTAACTGTGTTGTAACAGTCAGCTGTGTTTCAAAAATTACGCGACTTAGCAAGCAGAAAGATATGAGGTCCGTAAGTATTTCGAGAATCTGTCAATTAATCTCAGCATGTGTAAATGAAATTTCACACGAGAAAAGCGATCCTTCTATTATCAGAAAATTCCATTATCCGAACAGTTTTGTCTGACTATTGGTTCGGACAAGCTACGTACTTCGATTTCATACCACCATCTTCGTCGTTCGATCTTCGCAGATTTGTACACGTTGCTCGCGATTTTCAGGATTCAGTGGACGATGAGACGAGACTCTTAATTTTCATTCCTTCATTTCTTAACATTCACAGGTTCCAGGCTTCGCATCGCTTCATTTTCTTCCTTTTTTTTTCTATTAAATAATATCGATTCAATTCTTGCGTGTATTTTTAGCTTTTATAGGTAATCACAGTTGCCTGGATGTTTTCAGATAAGATTCTGAGGAACAGGAAGAGGAATGTTCGAGGTGCCATTTATTCCACATCTACGTGGCTTGGCAAATATTGAATCTGTGAGACAGCACGGCAGAAACACCAGGTTAGCTTCCTATCGAGAGTTTCGTGAGTTTCTCCTGAGCGACACCGGGTATCCATGAACTTGGGAATTTCGTATAAACCTTGCTGCCTTTGATACATCTTCTTCTCCATTTTCAATTAACTGATTAATTTCCAATTCCATCGACGATTCCATTCCTTTTTACCAATCTCCTTTGATCGAATCGTTTTTTCTCTACTTCCACTTTATTTTATCGTATATTTAAAATATCACGTATTGCGTTCAAATACTACATTTTCTTCTACAGGGTGTACAAAATGGTCCGAGCAAGACTTGTATCTATCAACGAGATCAAACAGATAAGAACAGTTCGTACAAATGTTTTATCGAAGAGTTACGAGTGTTCAAAGATTATTATTAATTTATTCATTGTTTCAGTTATAATAAACTTAAATAAAATTAAAAGGGAATTTCTTCCCTCTGCAAGAATGCAGACTTCCCATTCGTCGAACTCTATCGAATATTCCTGCCGTTGTTATCGTATTTTCCGTTTCTATCGTATTTTCATAAACCAAGAACAACTTCCAGGGAAATCTTCGAACGCTTATACCTGCTCAATAAAACATTTCCAAACATAAGTTTATGGGAACTTTCTTACCTGCTTAACATCATTAACACGTGGTACAAGTTTCGTTCCGAGCTTCTCGGACACCTGCTATACTATTGCGCTTGTCATATATTCGTACGCTTATATTAAAATATATTTTATTACATATTAGAAATTTGTATTTTTCTAAACAGTATAATAAAATAATTTAAATGATAGTAACGTTTAGGCAGAGAAATGTATGTACTGTACAAAGAACTGTATGTACTTTGAATAATTTTTACATTACAACATTACGTACATTATGAATTTTTGTATTTCCAAATTTCTCGTTTATACGCGTAGAAATCTGTCTGCAGCGTACGTGTTACACGGTAATGTTTCATTTCTAATTTAATTATCCCTTATCGATATTATTTCGATTGTAAATTGTCTGATCGACGTTTATATCTGCATCTTACACGAGCAAATTTAACTTTATATCAGTCCGATAATATTTTAATCTTCGATAGCTCGAGTATTCCGCGAGAATTTTAATTTTGCAAAATTGAAAAGTACGACTTTAGCGTTTGGCTCGGTGTTCTTTTTGTTTAGAAATCGTTTCGTAGAACGTTGGCGAGTATCGTGGTACTTGCGCGTGTTTAATGGCTGGCTCGATTCACATAACTTTGTTTCTAACAATTTTAGTACCTCTATTGACTCGTGTGTGCGCGTAGTATGTTACTTTTATTGAGTAATTAAAAGCTGTATATTTAACATGGTAAACTTAGCAATTTATCTTCTACGGTATATGATACGAATAGAAGGGAAGAAAATATGATCCGAGCAAGCACGTCGTCTCCTTTCTATAAATTATGTCAAATGAAATAAATAGGTGGCAATTAAGTTGTAAAAAATGCCGATGGGAAAAGGAATTATTGGAATATCTTCTAAATACGCTGTAAAATAAATTATTCTACTTGCAATACCGACCATCTATTCGTGTAATCGAGTGGCAAATTTAAAAGAGTTAAGAGGCTCCAACAAAAATTGTTCATTCGTTCCGTGACCATAATTTCTTATAGAAAGCACTTGCAGAAAACTAACCCGAAGACGATCTATATGAAGAGTACCACGAATTAATTTTCCAGTTAGCATCATCGTCGTTCTTGCTGAATCACAGTGTGAAGATCAAAAATGTTCTAATAATTCCTACATTACTTTCAATCTCTTTTTCGTTTACCTTTCTTCTTTTTGCTCTTTTTATTTCATTCATATTTTTAAAAAAGTCACGCAGCGATTTCCAACTATTCGATTTTCTCTCTAATATTCGTTAATCTTCTATTTACTTTTTCCAACCTAGCACACATCTTTCTAATTCCTACACTATTTTTCATTTAACCGGTTTCTTCTTTCCCCGATCGTATCTTCGAAATGATCTCAATAATTCCTACGCTATTCTTCGTTTTATTACGAATTTAATCCGTCTTTGTCTCGCCTAGTTCATATTTTCAAAACGATCACAGCGATTCCTAACTATCTAACCGCCTTTGCTGTCACTTTATCAACCATTAATCTCCATTTTCCCTGCCTAACTTCGTTCGCTTCTTCAAAAAGCTCTTAATAATTCGCACGATTACGACTTCTTCTTTCTATCTGTTTCTTCTTCTTTTTACCTCGTTTCTATCTTCAAGGAAACATCGTGCAACACTACCTACACCTATTACTACTACTACCATTGCTTGCTTTCTATTGCGTCTGCAAAAAGATCTCGTGATAATTCCCATTCTATCTTTCGGCCTATTTCTTCCTTCTTCTTACTTCGCTCGCATCTTCCAAAATATCATCCGACTTGCTACGCTATTTTCCACTCTATTATCCAATCTGCCTTTCCCTCTATCTCGCTTCGCATCTTCTAGCCCAAACCAAGATCGAATCCTCTGCCACGTCCGACAGATCTAATTATCCAATTATGGAAGAAGCGCGACAGTGGTACACGTTGTCACGGCGATTTAGAACACATTAGACACGATGATAGCCGGTACGGTTTTCCGTCGTTTCGTCGGGACGAAAGGCCGCGGACACGAAAGTGACCTTCGCTCGAGCCGCCTCTAAGTGTCCAATCACGGTAATACTGTCCGGTCGGTTGACGTCACGGCCTCTAATTCCAGCAATTTCCCAATTGCCGATCAAAGTCGCTGGAATCGCAGATTGCATCTGCTCGGTGAGCACACGCCGTTACGAGCAAGAACCAGCAACTCGTGCGCAACAGGGAGGGAAAACGCTCTCGATGACCGGCATCGGGGACAACTTCCGTCACGGATCGACTTCCGCCACGGATCGACTTCCGCGAAAACAGAGACATCGACTATTCCGCGAATGGGTTTGGCGTGCCGCGTACATACGTACTCTGCCAAGGAATTCGTTACCGGGATTTTCGCCGACGTGTCTTCTATGAATTGTCTTCTTTGAAATGCAAAAGTCCAAGGAATCTTTTTTCTACCGAGGAGAAATTAGTAGATTTGTAGGTTACATTCTTTTCTTCTTTTCTTTTTTACTTGGTACGTTACGTTAGGTATTTTTTCTTCACTTTTTTTTTTTTTATCGAAGTGGATTAAAGAAATGGGATTGGTCAGCATGATTTTTAAGTTACAAATTGTTTCTTTTTTTATTTATTGCGAAGGTTTGAAGAGTTTCTTCTGCATGGAGGATCGAGGAATTTCTTCTTTATGGAGGATTGAAGAATTTCTTCTTTATGGAGGTTTGAAGAGTTTCTTCTGTATGGAGGATTGAAGAATTTCTTCTTTATGGAGGATTGAAGAATTGGGATTGATGAGGATGATTTTTAAGTTACGAATGGTTTTTTCTTCTTTTTTCATTTATTGGGAAGGTTCGAAGAGTTTATTCTTTATCAAGGATTGAAGAATTGGGATTGGTCAACATGATTTTTAAGTTACGAATTGTTTTTTTCTAAATTTTTATTTATTGGGAAGACCTAAAGAGTTTCTTCTTCATGGAGGATTGAAGAATTTCTTCTTTATGGAGAATTAAAAAATTGGGATTGATCAGGATGATTCTTAAGTTACGAATCGTTTTCCCTTTTTTTTTTTTTGTTTATTCGGAAGGTTTGAAGAATTTCTTCTTTATCGAAGAATTTATGAGATTGATCAGGATGATTTTTAAGTTACGAATTGTCTTCTTTTTATTTATTGGGAAAGTTTGAAGAATTTCTTCTTTATGGAGGATTGAAGAGTTGGGATTGGTCAGAACGATCTGTAATATAGTTTTTTAGCGTAAGGAAGTTAAAGAAGATCGAGGAATCGCCATTTGTTTGTGCTTTTTTCTGATAATGAACAAGTTTCGTCTGAATCCTTTCTCACATTCTCTCCAAAATGTCTACTCTAATTACAGCATACAATGAATTGTTCATATCGCGGTAAGAATGATAACAAAATAATAATGACAACAACAACAACAAACACAGGTATAAGAAAGAAAAAAAAACAAGTATACTGGAAGAAGAAGAACAACAAAACGAACAAGAAGATGAACCAAAAATAAAAGAAGAACAAGGACAAAAAGACTAAAGATAAGAAAGACAAGAGTAAGACGAAGAAATAAAAGGAAGGCGACTACACTTGGATAATCCCGTCGATATCTGCGGAGGAAAGGAGGATTCGATTGGAGCCGGCGAGATCCGCATTAACGTGGTGGCGGAAGCGGAGGAAACGCGGAGGACAAACGAGGACAGGCGCATTAACGAAAGTAGGCGCGGAAAGAAAGCTTCTAGAACAGAGTCGAAAGGAAGTCGTAACTTCGATGAAGCTGGAGCGAGCGAGCGCGAGATAGAAAGAGTGAGAGAGAGAGAGAGGGGGGGGGGGGGGAGAAAGAAGAAAAAGGAAAGGACGAGGACAGGAAAAGCCGTGTCACGGTTGAGTGACGTCGAAATCGATGAAAACGAGGAAAAGAGAAATGGGAACAGAGCTGAAAGGACGTTGGGAGACGAAGAAGAAGGAGAAGAAGGCGAATCGAAGGGATGAGAAGGAACAGCCTTTCCGCTTTTCTGCTCGTTGCCAAATTGAGAATCGATGTTTCGCGCTCGATTCGACGGCCTGGAAGCTCCTGCTAGGCTTAAAAGGTACCAAACATTCACGTGTGCATCTACACGAGAAGCTATTGTTTCCAGATGATTCTAGTCTGGTACAGTGTCGGTCAGAGACTTTTAAATAGAAGCAGTGCGATACAGGAAGACTTTTGTGAATGGAAAATCGTGAAAGATCGCAATATCTTCTTTTGGTGTGATATTAGTATCAGAATTGTCGACGTGATTCTGATCTAGTGGAATTTATAGCCAGTTGAATTTTTGATGGGTAGGAAGACTTTTGGGGATTGGAAATCGTAGCGAGCCATAAGATATTCTATAGGATTTTTTTTTTTTTTTTAGAATTCTTATCGAAAAACACATATCTGTATGAATATTTGACTTCGGATGTAGTAGATTCAATCAAATTTAATGTCCAATAAAGATACGGGGCTGAATGGATGTAAGACACGGAGTGGCGCGAAGATATGTCGTAAAACGAAGTGGCAAAAATTCCGATTCTCTCAAATAGCCATATCTTCCTCCCAAACTAAGCCAATTCTACAATTAATTAAACTTCCTGACGATTCTCGCGATTATTTCTCAATTCTCAAAATCTCGAATAATTCTCACGATTATTTCACGATTCTCGAAATCTCTAACACTTGGGCGTAGAGCTATTTGATAATTTTCAAAGTCTTCGACGATTCCCATGATCGTCGCGCGATGCCTAAAACCCCTAACGACTCTCATAAATAATCCATAGAATCCGTTTATCTTCTCCATTTATCTTCGCAAATTATACTATTCTTATACTGTATTATACGCACGATGCTCTTACTTCACCCCTTTTCACCCCCTTTGATCACTGCAAAAATTGTATTCCCCGAGAATTTCAGTAAAGACATTTCAAAAAATAAGAAGAAATAAATAATTCTTCCAATTATTTCGTGATTCTAAAAATCTGTAACGTTTTGCACGCTCATTTCACGATTCTCAAAATCACCGACAACACTCTTAATCGTTGCACGAATTCTCCAAATTTCTAACGACCCTCGGACGACAAACCGTACAACAGGCCATTCTTCGTCTACTCTTCGTCACCTCTAGCGGGTGGATAGTATCTCCGAGTAGCGTCGTGTAATCGCAAAAGCCTCGTCCTTCGATAATCGAAAGTTGGAACGAAGCGAAAAGGCTTCGTTCGCGCGTAGCGAAATAGCCGCGAAATAGCGTCGCGTGGTCGAAACTCAGGATCCGAGCGATCAGTGCGGCATATTTGCAGCGAACAACGCCCGGAGGCTCATAATTAAATCGCGTTTCCAGGACAATAACGACGGCCGCGGCTCGACGAAGGGCGCTGGGGAAAAAAAGCCGGGCGGGGCGACTTCCTTTCGCCGGCGCTGAGGCTATTTCCGGTGTGCTCGCGAGTCGTCACACAAAACGAGCTAGACAAAAAACAGCTACCGTAAAAACGTCGAATTTATATTCGCTTGCTGCGAGTGAACGTTATTGTGTCGCTTCGATGGCTTTTTACATCGGGTTGGCTTGCCAACGAGATGAATTTCTTCGAGATATCTCGTTCGATTTCCGTTCCACGTTGTTGCTCGGTTCTCCCCTTTGTTTCACAAATTCTTTCTCTTTTTCTCTCTCTTTCGTTCGCCGATTTTTCTGCGTATTTTTCTTTGATCGTCTGTGACAATAGGTTCTTGCATTCTGTAAATTTGATCGAAAGGATCGTTCGATGCTGATTTCTCAACACTTTCGCCGTTGCAAATTTTCTCGTCTTTCGTTCTCGGCAAGAAAAATTAATTCTGAACGAAAGGGCAAATCGAACAATTTTACGTAATGGAACTATTTTATTTTTCCTCGCGATACTCTGTCTCGTCTTAAGTAGCTGATCGAATTTTTCAATTGCCATCTATTTTCTTATCCATTTACGCGACGATTAAATTACACGGTGATTAAGTAATTAACAGTTACAATATATACAGGGTGGGTGGTAACTGACGGTACAAGCGGAAAGGGGGTGATTCTACGCGAAAAAAGAAGTAGAAAATGTAGAATAAAAAAAATTTTTTTTTTTAATTTTTCCATCGAGACAACGATCTACAGTGAGATCCATTATAACGTACCGCACGCGTACCGAGCGAAAATTTAAAGTCGATTTTCTCGAAAACAAAGCCTCGAATGAAAAATTTTTATTCTATATTTTCGACTTCCTTTTTCGCGTAGAATCTCCCCCTTTCCGCTTGTACCACCAGTTTCCAACCATCCTGTATATTTTTCATTTTTTCGTTATATTTATTTGTCATTATTATTTCTCTTTTAGTTACGATTAATTTTAGATAATTTTGAAACAATTACAATTACTACTGCAGGTTAATTTTTTATTAATTACGTATTTTAAAAGACGCAAAAAGTTTACCATCCTATTGTTTATACAATCTGTTTGGAAATATTTCATTGGTGATTTATTCAAATCTGCGCCGCATGTAATTTTTAGTAGACGACGAGTTGATATAATTTTTTGAAACAAGAAAAAAACTAACAGTGTATATATTTATATATAAAAGAAAAACCTGCATTTTGCGCTGCAACCTGTCACTGTCTTTGGTTATTGATTAGTTGTTACGTTCCAAGACAATTCTCTCCCATCTCTTACCTAAACAAACGAAAACGAACGGTTTATTAGATACCTGTCCGATAATATAATTATAACAATATTATTATTATTTCCTAGAAGCTATGACTCAGTACGTTTTGGTTGTCAGAAATAATGCAGAGAACGAGGCAATGATAGTATTGGGTTGGCAACTAAGTGATTGCGGATTTTGTCATCAGATGGTATTGACGATATCCGCAATCATTTAGTTGCCAATCCAATAGAATTTTATGGAACATGTTGAAAAGACAACACACATTGACTGATAAAATTACACAGGAACCAGATCGAAAGTGTTTTGACATTAATTTTTAATGATAATTAAATACACGTGTCCCAATGAGAAAGACAATTAACGTAATCAAAACCAAAACAATTTAAAATAATAATTATTAACAATAATTGAGAAATTGATTGATCGAATAACATAAGAATTTACATCGAGTTACGTCAAGTTAACAACAGAAATAACAATTTGAAATTAAATGTTCAACTATCAAAATTACAACCTGTTTCGAATTTATTATTACGTTCATTCTTGCGAATTTCTCACGAAATGATCTCGAGCTTGTCCACACGATCCGATAAATCCTCTTTGCTATACATTTTCATAAATCACGACGAAGACAAAGACCCGAAAACATTTTTTCTAATTTAATGAAAAATTCCATTTTTGTCACTGGACGTCGTTTACCGTTTCGACTGGTTGATTCGCCAAATATTTTTTCAGCGAGCAAATCGCGGTAGAATGAACGGTATCTGGCGAGGAGACGAGGATCAAAGAGCGCAGGCACATAATTATTTGAGCAAAACTCGGGATTAGCCGAGTGGAAAGGCTCCTTTTCGCGAAAGCGACCCTGCCCCTGCTTCTGCACGCCTCCATCCCTTTCTCCGCCCTTTCTAATTAAAACCGTGGACGAACGCGTGGCTTTTCGAGGGAATTTCTCGGTGTACTAATTATTCAGCATTCTGTGGACACGTCTCGTGCGCACACAGACACGCGTCACGTGGATATCAATAACGTCGCCACCCTCGATTAGAGGGGTGATTTCATTTTTCACGGTCGACCAGATGAAACGTGGTGTTCGACGATGTTACGTAAGATAATAAAGTGAAATAGTAAAGAGAAATAATAAAGAGGCTGAGAGAGAGAGAGAGAGAGAAAAGAAAAAAGAAAAAACAATGTTGTTTGTTCGATGGGGTGGATGATTCAGGGGGTTGAAATGGGATTTCGAGAACGAAGGTATCGTTTAATTGTTAAGGATCATTTCCAAGCTTATCCACTCTGCTGTTTTTCTATTTAATTTTCCCTTTTCCTCTGTCTAATTTCGTTAATCTTCGTTTCTCTTTTGAATCTTTAACGCAGCAAACTGTGAATCCTTGACCCAGAAAAAAGAGGCTGGACTTTTCATCAACATCGGCGAGATCGTCTTGCGAAACTATGATGAACGGTACGTCATAAGCACGAAAGCCATTATTTACTCGCACGGTGTAATTAATTTTTAATTTTTCTAGCTTTATTCCGGTAGGATATTCCGCCCACGAGTTTCTGCCATACACGAACTTTTAACGCTGAACGGTTCGATTCAAACAACGAGGCAGAACTCTGTTGTTTAAGAAGAACAAGAGAAAGGCGATCATCCCCGTCGAAGATATTCATCTCCGATACAATAATCGATTTTTCCTTTCATTTTTATCGCACATACGAGTCTGTAACATATTTCGATTCTGAACGACTGGAACCAACGCGAACTACAACGCAATTCGACGCAATACGATCGAAAACACGTGGAAGCAAAAATAACTTCCCACGAGATCACGCGGTAAAACCATGGTGCAACACGTCATCGATGTAAAATACCGCGATCTTACGATAAACGACGTTCGATTTCCCTTCTTATCCCGTTATTTTGCTCCTATTTTCCCATTACCTGGGAATCTTTAATGCGCCAACTCGAAGAACGATGCAAAATTTCGCACGCGAAATAAATCGAGAAACAACGCGATAAGAGTGATCGTTGTCTGCGTATAGGAATCTTCTATACCGGCGACTCTGAACCGCGGACAAGTGAAACTAAAATAGAATGCGAAGCTCTTAAACCGAGAAGGGCGAAAAACAATATCCACGGGGTTATCGTGGAAAACCACGGTGCAACACGTCATCGATAGAAAAGCCACCATTTATCCGCAATTTGATCGCACGCGTCCGCGTGTGTCGCAGTTAGCTCGAGAAGGTTTGTACGTGGCGACCCGGCCAACAATTAAACAAGCGACACCGAATTTATCGCGGTATCGATAACCTTCTACTCCTGACAAATCATAGCCGACGATCGTTCGAAAGAGATGGGGTTGGGCTGTATGGCGAGACGGTGAAATTTATTGGAAAGACCACGGTGACGCGAGGTCGAATCCAGGAGATTTCAATTCACCGCCAACGATATGATCGCGCCACATCGATCGAACAGAGAGACTTTTGTCCGATCGGTGGCAACGTTACATCAGCGACAATCGACGAACGCGAACCATCGTTACATCACTGTCGAATTTGATCGCGCGCCGCCTTTCAAATCCATTTCATGCATTATTTCCGATCTTTCTCGTTCAATACCGATCTCGCCTCTCTACGTATGAAATTTCTTTATCGTTCGTTACTCGCGTCGGTCTCTTTCATTTTTGTCTTGGTCAATGGGATCGTCGCTTCATGCGTCATACAGAGTGTCCAATTTTCTAGGAATTTTGTGTCTAATTTTGTACGAGTGTCTATTGCTTTTTCATGCGATCTTTCCAGAGGCTTTGGAGATTTACAGCGATCTTTTGAGGGATTTCAGAGTTTTTACGGGATATTTCGTACGGACGAGCTTCGTCGATTTTATATTCTCTGACGATCTCTTCGATTTAGCGTCTGTATAAATTTCGTCTAATTTTTGTTACTTCTTTTATTCCCTGAAACTTTTGTTTCCTATTTTCCAAAGGGACGAAACGAACGATTATCTAGCACGATGGAAATTCAAGAGGTGCAATCTGGTCTTGCACTTTGATAGGATTAGCATCAGGGTTTCTGGAGTTCAGAAGGATCTTTGGAAAAATTTGAGAGCTTTTAGCGGACCGTCCGCACAGTTCGGCTGAAAATTTTCATTATTTCTAACTTGGCTGTGACGTTGAAACAACGTTCAAAATCCTGCAAAGTACACTTTGATTTTCAACTTTTAGATAGATAGACTTTTAATTCCCAAGTTACACACTTTTGTACGACTACTTTTTCAAACTACGTTTTACTATTCCGATTTATTTCCTCGGCAATTTTAACGCTTTCGTTATTTCACTTAACCTAATTGGATGGTAAACGAATGTTTGGACAAAAAGAAAAAAGGACGATCATGCTTTTTTTCTCAATTAGTAAACAAGACTGCTGCCCGAAAATCGAGTCAACGTCGCGGAAAATTACTCGCTGGGAAGCGAGAAAACATGGTTTTCGGAAAATTTCCGAGGGAAAGGAAAGCTCTGTGCGTGGTGGCTCGCCCGAGAAAATTATCGTTGCGGTTTCCAGCCGGACTCGCATTAAGTCCGACAACATTCTACGACTTAACTTTCGTCACTCTGAGGGCAACTTAAATTCCCACTAAATACCCGGCTCTCATTGTCCCGGTTCTCCCTGTTTATTTCAACTGTGTCGCGCCGTTCTCCTGAATTTTCACTCCCTGAAATTCACGTGCTGCGAGATATCGAGAAAATTAATCGAAGCATATTTAGCTCTCGACCATAGAATGCAAAGTTTGTAACGCTGTGCATAATTTTAAGTATCTGCGAATTTTGTCAATCTTCGACATATTGAGGAGGTCTGTTTAAAAAGGTAAAATGCCACTAAGAAAAAAGAAGAAAGAAAATCGTGGCAGAAAATTGCAACTATTTTTAATTTCACGTTAAAATGAAGATATGACATCTCTCCAGGATGGAATTAATCGCTTGCCCAAAACAGATGTATCAAAGTTACAGAAAACAACGGCAGATATTGTACTTTGATCGAACAACTTGCTGATTTCTTAAATAAATTATCAGCTTCACCGACACATTTGCATTATTCGCCTGTACAGATAGTACACGCTATATTTACTCGTTTGTACAGTTAACGTGTATTCCATTTATTGTTCTTATTAAATATAAATCTGTCGTCTTCCTGGACTTTCTCTTTCGCGGAAATTCTTTCGTCCACTACTGCTGTATTACATCATTTCCATACAATAATTTGACGAATTCCAAATTCGTTTGAATACACTCGCGCACACGTGCATGAAATAGAAAGAAAAAGAAAAAAAGAAGAACACGAAGAGGGGGAAAAATAAAGAAAAGAGGGGAGACATGGCCATTATGAAGAAACGAGTGCAACGTCCATATTCGTCGAAACGACGCGTCCGCTCGTTATATTCCGCTGGTCGTTTAACGATGCCTGGGTCGTCGACGCGTTTAGAAACGAATCGATCAGACCTGCCCGGTCGTCGACCATTTTTCCTGTCTGCGTTCGATCCCCCGATCGTCCCAGATGTGAACGCGCCACGTTGAATAATAAATCGACGAACCAGTTGACAGGGAAAAGGAACGAGAGCAAACGGGAGAGCCGAAAGAGAAGCAACCGAGGGAGGAACAGAGAAGAAAAATGAAGTTTGAGCCTCGTTGAAGTGTCATCCGTGTTATCGTGCGAGGAAGATCACGTTTATCTGAACGAGTCAAAGGCGAACGTTGGATTACTTGATTTTTATATTACACACGTACGTACTTGTTTTCGTTTGTATTTCTTTTTTCTTTTTTTGAAGTACACGTATTGAAAAATTGATAGATGACGACGTGTCGAATAAAAATAGGAATTACTGGTAAATATTAAGAAATAATTTAATATTTTCCTCTTTCTCGAGGAACGTTCACTCTACTTTTCGTAATTTTTATTTGTCTTGTTGTTTGTATCTCTTAGAATTGCCCGTATTTAATTCTAAATAGATGGAGATTTCTGGTTACGTGATAGTTTAATATCTTCTTCTTCCAGGAAGATTCGCTCCAGTTTTTGTAATTTTTAATTTTCTTATCGTTTGTGTCACTTGGAGTGGCTTGTACTTAGTTTTACTGTAAATAGATAGCGACACACGCCATTGATGATAATAATATGACGAAGATTTCTGGTCAAGTTTAACATTTTAATGTTTTCTTCTTCTTCCAGGAAGATTCGCTCCAATCTTTGTAATTTTTATTTTCCTTGTCGCTTGTGTCACTTGGAATGGCTTGTACTTAGTTTTACTGTAAATAGATAGCGACACACGCCATTGATGATAATAATATGTCGAAGATTTCTGGTCAAGTTTAACATTTTAATGTTTTCTTCTTCTTTCAGGAAGATTCGCTCCAATCTCTGTAATTTTTATTTTTCTTGTCGCTTGTGTCACTTGGAGTGACTTGTACTTAGTTTTACTGTAAATAGATAGCGATACACGCCATTGATGATAATAATATGTCGAAGATTTCTGGTCAAGTTTAACATTTTAATGTTTTCTTCTTCTTCCAGGAAGATTCGCTCCAATCTTTGTAATTTTTATTTTTCTTGTCGCTTGTGTCACTTGGAGTGACTTGTACTTAGTTTTACTGTAAATAGATAGCGACAGGCGCCATTGATGATAATAATATGTCGAAGATTTCTGGTCAAGTTTAACATTTTAATGTTTTCTTCTTCTTCCAGGAAGATTCGCTCCAATCTTTGTAATTTTTATTTTTCTTGTCGCTTGTGTCACTTGGAGTGACTTGTACTTAGTTTTACTGTAAATAGATAGCGATACACGCCATTGATGATAATAATATGTCGAAGATTTCTGGTCAAGTTTAACATTTTAATGTTTTCTTCTTCTTCCAGGAAGATTCGCTCCAATCTTTGTAATTTTTATTTTTCTTGTCGCTTGTGTCACTTGGAGTGACTTGTACTTAGTTTTACTGTAAATAGATAGCGACAGGCGCCATTGATGATAATAATATGTCGAAGATTTCTGGTCAAGTTTAACATTTTAATGTTTTCTTCTTCTTCCAGGAAGATTCGCTCCAATCTTTGTAATTTTTATTTTTCTTGTCGCTTGTGTCACTTGGAGTGACTTGTACTTAGTTTTACTGTAAATAGCTAGCGATACACGCCATTGATGATAATAATATGACGGAGATTTCTGGCCAATTTTAATATTTAATTTGCTTCTTCTTCTTCTTCCAAGAAGATTCACCGCAGACTTTGTAATTTTTGTTTTCCTTCATCCTACGATGGTATCTCCTGGTACGATCTTCTCTGGTTTTTAAAATAATTTAAAATAAAGTAACTAAGTCTTGTGTAGTTTTCAAAATAATTTCAGTCGGTAACGCGAGGAAGAGAATCATGGAACGACCGGGTAAAAGTTACTCTCTTCAAACAACAAATAATTGACTTTTGTACTTCTTAAAACAATTATAACGATATATATATTAATATTCAATTATAATTTCCAGCAACTGCGTAACTCAATCATTTTTCTCTTCTTTTCCTATGTTATCTTCCTGAAAATGAATAAACTTACCGAAGACTATCATTCGTTTCTTCAGAATTAAACATTAATCGCGTATTAGATTATTCAACGAACTTAGAAATTAATAAAAGAGTTATAGAGTTATTTCATTCTATTAATTTTAACTTCCAAAGTTAAACATTCGTTTGACACGCGTCAAAAATTGTTCAATCTCAGAGAAATGAATTAATAAATTCCTATCAATCTTCCAACGGTTAATTATCAATGGCAATAATTCGGTAATTCTTCCAATTTGGGAAACAATCCGACCGCGAGAAATACGTATCTCCGTTTAATTACAGGATCCCTAATAAAGGCTATCAATTTGGAAGCTGTTTGTCAGCGATAAGGTTATCAGCATTATGCCGAAACCGGTGTATTTGGTCGTGCAGTGATTAGAACACATACGTAATGAGCATCATGCGCCATTTGCTGCATGTTTCCATTAAAAGAGTCGAACCCGCTGTGTATCATCTAGGAAATACAATTGATTAAAATAACGACGATTCAAATGATATTTTTATTCCGTAGATCGTACATGATCTATACGTGTTTCTGGAATTTATCAATGCTGAAGTTTCTACTTTATATGAATACCTCTTTATACTTTTTAAATCGTCCACTTGAGATCGAATAAAAATGTCCAACGTCTTTCTATTATTATGACTATGGTATTCAAACTTCTTTTAAAGTCTTCATTGTTGCAGTAACTTTGTGTATATGTAGCAGTTTTATCATCGTCTAAGCAAAGTTTTCTCACACAGTCAACCAACGTAACTTCAAAGTTCCATATACAATACGAACACACACTATTGTCATAGACTTATTTGCGAACCGATTTCCTAATCCATAAAATTAAACGAAACCTTCTTTTTTCTCCAAAATGTACTACTTTGTGTAAATTACGAGTTTAACAAGCTACCGCACTATATTTATTATTTTAAACGATAAACCTTGGCTTTGAACTAATATCGTTTAATTTAATAATCGCTACAAACTCTGTCGTCATAACTTAATTTGACCTTTTATGCTTTACGTAATAAGCGTCATTAATAATGATAATGTCTACCGTGCAGAAGGTGAATATTAACGAGCAGAAGATTAAATGAAACTACAGACTCTAGCATTAAGTATTATAAGCCGCCAACAAACATCCTCGCGCAAAAATCTTACCACAGCCACATTATGTTTTGTTCGACATTGGAAGAAGTTGCGGGCGAATTATACATTCTAACAATTCATTTAACTTTGTATTTTAAACGACGAAGGAAGCGCGTATGCGACGTGTCAATAGTTTTATGAAAAAATACATAAAACTTAGAATTAGACCACATATCAAAATTTTATTAACCTTTTCAATCCGGGAAACTTTGGCAAGAACAAAAATGTTCGAAAATAATATTTTCCCATCAATATTCATTAATTTGAGATAATTTAGGATCCACCGATCAGCGTCGGCAGTGTCCCAGTGTCGGCACGAGATCCAGTTCCCGCCTTTCGCTGATAAATAACAAAAATAAATAACTACGCAAATAAACTTTCCCCGGGCTCAGTGAAAATATACAAAACGTATATACGTCGCCCGAAATCTATCGAAATACACAAACATATATATACGTCGCCCTAAATTTTACCGGAATATACAAGACGCATATATACGTCGCATGGATTCTATCGAAATACACAGACGTATATATACGTCGCCCTAAATTCTACCGGAATATACAAGACGCATATATATGTCGCATGGATTCTATCGAAATACACAGACGTATATATACGTCGCCCTAAATTCTACCGGAATATACAAGACGCATATATACGTCGCACGGATTCCATTGAAATACAGAGAACGTATATATACGTCGCCTGAATTCTACTGGAATATACAAGACGCATATATACGTCGCACGGATTCCACTGAAATACAGAGAACGTATATATACGTCGCCTGAATTCTATCGGAATACACAAGACGCGTATATACGTCGCACGGATTCCATTGAAATACACAGACGTATATATACGTCGCCTGAATTCTATCGGAATATACAAGACGTATATATACGTCGCCCGGATTCGAAGAGTTAGAAATAGAGGACGTTTTAAGATTTGTGTACCGAAGTGTACATCGTCTAGTTTCGTTAAATATAGCGTCCTATAGTTCATATTATTAGTACATTATCATAGTCATAATAATGCTGTTAATTATTATATACACCCTAATTTCATATAGTCATATTTCTCCACTTGCAACGTTCCCTATTTCACACACATCAAAAAATTTTCGTCAAAAAATTTCATTCGATATGAATAACTACTCTAGAATTCCTGTGACGACGACTCATTTGTCAGGTTCTAGAAAGACGGATGAAATTGGCTAGGAAATGAAACACAAAGGTAGTTGGACAGGGGGGGAGGAAGGGGATGGAAGGGGTTGGACGGCGCATTTAGAAAGCAAGTACTGTTACAGCGGTTACGGGGCCAATTCGAGCTGCAACTCGCAACAAAGTTTCGAAGTTCAAGGGTCAACTCGATTTGCCGCGGCTGCAACGAGAACCGAAGTAAGTAGGTTCTCTTAAGCGCGGCTATAAATCGCGCAATGGGACCGTCTTTTGTTCACCATAGGGTGGAACCATGAGAAATAAGGAGGAAGGAAAAAAGGGAAGAAAAGAAAGTCTTCCTCCTGAAGGGACGTCTCTGACGTACGATCGAACGTACCCATTGTGAGTATGCCAAATCTTTGTTCAATTTTGGCATAAAAATTAACGGTTTAACTGTGGCTACAAAAAGTATTGGCATGCACCCTTGTTTTTCAAGGAAGCGTTCTTTCTATCACGTTCCACATATCTCATTTTCTCGGTATTAAATTTTTGCAACTATACGAGAATACTATTAAACGATACGAAATTTGACATATTTAGGCCGAATCGATTAGTATGTAAATGCCATAATAAATACAACGGTGTGGCAATACTTTCTGTAACTACCGTATGTGGGATTTTAGGATTTTGAAATCAGGGATTTATACGTACAGTGAGAATACGATGTTCGATTATGTTATAATTGCAATAGTAATAGAAGAGACCACAATAATCATATCTGCTAATCTATATATGTATGTAAAAGTATATAAAAGGTAAAAATAGCTGACTCATTTACGTTTTAATACTCGTTGATATAACCATATATATTTGATATGGATGTAACGATTCGACAACACGATTCTCAAATGTGTATGTAAGCATGTAAGTCCTAACAGGGGTTTACAGAACTATTCGAGTACCTGTATCGACGTACGAAAGCCATTTACGTGTAAATGTTCAGTATTACACGTATTACAAAAAACTGTTCGAAACTTGTCATATACGTACGTAATAATGGTGTCTAATTGTGCCAATGAAGTTGCAAAATGTTTCCTATAATACACACAATGTACCCCTCAAAGCTTCCCGCACGAAGTGTTCAAATACTTTCACGAGTCACCGAATCTTCCAAATTGTTTGTAAAATTTCAATATAGCGCTCAATGAAATACCAAGATGTTTCCTTCCTACGACACAGACTATATACATTTACACATAGCTGAAAATTTTCCAAAGTGTGCAAACAATTTCATGGGTGGCTGTGCGATTGTTCAAATTATCTGTCAATGTTAAATGTAAATTTTTACAACGACAATAATAATTTGCGTCGTTTAGATGTTTAGAATCGCGGAACTGGGGGACAACCGCCAACTACACATCCTCGCGCCATTTTGTGCGCGCGCCTCGACAAAATGGAATCGATAATTCCCGCGGCGGTCAGGAAACAATTTCTGAAACGCGGTCGCAATTTTTCGTCGGCGAAACAACATTTCTAGGTAGCAGGCTAATGCTCCAAACTACCGGCCATTAACGAGTTAATGCGAATAATTTTTCAAACAAGTTGCAAAGCCTTTCGGAGGCTCGTTTCCACCGAGAAAGGAGAGAGGGTAAAGGCGCGTACATACGCGCGGACGATTGTTCCGCGTTTCAAACGCGAAACGCCGATTTTTTTTACGGAAACTCGAAACGTGTGAATTCGATTGTTTGCGGAGAAAACGTTAAACGCGCGTTTGAAACCGCAACCGGCCGTGTTGCAAAGGTTTTGTCGGCAACAATCTCGGTAGAAATTTGGTTGGATCGATCGTTTCCGCGGTTTCTTGAACGTTGCACGGGAGATTGGGTCGCTTTGAATCTGAAACAGATTCAACAATTTTTCTTTTTTCTTTTTTTCTTCACTTTCACGTAACAATTCACAGGTCCACTGACATTCTCGACAATCGTTCGTTAATACGAGGAATCGGCGAGAAAATGCATCATCGTCTCGACATAGCTATCCATTTTTTGGGAATCGAACATTTAAAAGTGATCCTAAAATTGTTGCAGTTGTTGCAAACGTTGCTTCGAAGTATCGTTTCAATGTATCGTATATTTAGTTTAGGAAATAATTTGCAAGAACTGTACGTATAAGACGATGCAGGTTTCTCCTTATTTTAACAACGACGATATACAGTCTGCCTGTAACGAATTGCAGCAGACGTCGTTTTGCGAATCATTCAGCCGTAACATTGTTAGCCTTAAATCGCGATAATTCGAAGGTTTTCATTGAAAAGGCGTAAATACGCGACAGACGGTACTTCGTCATCAGCGACGGTACTTCTCGATTCTCATCGCTATTTTAAAGCAATGGAACTTTGACAGTCTTTTAGCTATTTAAACGCGAAATTTTGTATGATACGTGTTAACATATGAATAGAGCTAGATGACTTTTACAAGCGTCGTTTTATATGGCTTCTATACGTAAAGGCGTATCACTTTCTGCACGAACCTCCTAATTAACCGGTGCGCAGATTTTTATGGAATTACACAAAATTTAAAGCTACGAAAATGGACAGAACGTACATGATGTGCAAAAACATAGAAAATATTCAAACAACAGTGCTATTTGTCATATCTAATATTGGATTGGATATTGATAAAATCCGCAATCACTTAGTTGCCAACCCAATAGGTCCTACACCCTACTCCTTTAATCGTATCCATGAAAATATGAATTTTCATATCAATCTGCAGTCTAGTAATCGCAAATATATTTATAATTATCAGGCAATATTATTCGGTATTAATATAATTATATTCAAAATTAATATTGGAGATGCGACTCTGTTTTTCCTAAAATTCGTTTCCTCCAAGCTTGTTTTACACGCTTCCTTTGCACTGTTTACTATTTCTACGCTATGTTTCTACCTTCTTTCATTGCATTACCTTTCCTCCATTTTCTCTCGTTTCGTTTTCACCGTCATCTATCATTACCCGCATCTCCCGTTGTCTCGAGCTGCTTCCTTCGACTGTCCTAGCTCTTTCTTCTTTTTAAAGAAGACATGCAACTTTGTTTCATTTTTATTTTCTTCCAACTCGTGTAGCTTTTTATCATCGCACGTACCGCGCGACTTTTTCATTTCTTTTTCTTTTAATTTCTTCCTTCCCTTTCTGTAATTCTTGCCGAGAAGCAAAATTTTCCTTAGGAAAGGAACATCGATTATTTCTCAACAGTTTTGTCCATTTCGATCAGATATTGCTTCATCCATTTTCTACGCTCTTTCTACGCTATCTTCGCCCCTTTTACAACCCTCCGCTGTCCTTTATCCCTTTTATCAACTACAATGCTATCTTACCCCCGTTCTCACATCCTCTTATCTCCTTTCGCCCCTGTTTCTCTCTTTCACCCCTTTCCATCCTCTCTCATCTTCCAACCTCTTGAACTTTCCTAATGGATTACTGATCGCTGGAGGATAACAGGAAATTCACCGACGAATTCGTGAATTTCTCTCCGGTTAAATCGAACTGTAGAACGTCTCCTTTATCATATCCTTTTCGCTCCATCTCGTCCGCACTATCAAATTTTCTTCTCTGTTTAATCTGGCTTTTTAATAAGATTCTTCCTTGAGTTTTCGTTTCCCTGCATTGTGCTTCTTCTATGTCTTCTTAAGGAACAACGAAACGAACGAAGAGATACGCGACTGTAAATGATTCTCAAAGGTAAATATTTTGTAAATAATAATTATTACATTCGTAGGTCAAATTTAGCTTTATGGGTCACTGTTAAGTTTACAATCATAGATTATTAATTAGAGATCAAATTTATTGGTATAGATTGTTTATCGAAAGGGGTTAAAATTGTCTCGTTATAGATCCTAGATAAATCGTAGTAGGAACAATGGAGAAATATTCGTGAAACCTCTTCGAGTTTCTGCGAGGGAAAATTTCAAATTTCCTCGGACGTTTTCTGTCAAACGATCCGGCACGATTTTAATCAAATTTCCACTGAGAAGTCTATCGATATTTTCAAACAAGTTGGCTACATGTCTCCGTTTTACAAATTGCACGCAGGGAAAAGATGGCTGGAAAACAATTTACAAATTGCCATTTCAATTAAAATTTCGCTGTCGTGTCTACAGCGTCGCGCAGATTGAACGCGCGGTTCCTTTTTTACAAACTACAAGGGCCAAACAAAATTCTACAAACGTACTATTCGTGAAGAAAATGAATTTTTCGAACAATTCGAAATAGCAAAAATGCAACATCGCGAAGCCAACTCTGCTCTTCTCCTCAACTTCTTCTCGTTCCTGTATCTCTTCTTTTTCTCGATCGTTTTATTCGCGAGAAGCATGGAATACATGCAGAGGTAATAGCAAGATCAAATACTTAAAAACTATGTGAAATTTACCAACGTCTATCGAAACGTAACATTCATTTGGGACAGAAGAATTAAAAATTAGAAGGACAGAAGGATTAAAAAAATAACGCACGACAATCTCTTCTTCTCGTATCTGCAGAAATATCTTCAACAATTTATAGACGACAATTCAATTCGCTCGATGGATATCGTCATTTCCTTTCTTTTTAACAATCGGTAAATTATCTTCTCAGAATAATCCATGGCAAGCATCGAACGCGATACGTAAGACGACACGGTACGCTTCTCGACTCCGTACGCTTCGACGTGCAATTATATCGTAGCGATATTCGATGCACTTATCGGAATCGTTCGAGTTAACCCCGTTGAAACGCCATTGAGAGCCGGTAACTTCGCCCTCCGGATGCAAACTTATCGCGAACGTAAACCCCCTTTGCTATTATCCCTCGAAACATTAAGCCGATATCGAAGGGATTAGCCGTGACGTGTTCTTCGGAGGCAATGGCCGGTTGAAACTTTCATCCGTCAGACAGCTCTCCGTAGTTGTAGATTGATCTGAGGTTCGAGAGTGATCGATTTCTTTTCTCTTTGCTCTTTTATAGTTCGTTACGAAGTTGCGAGAAGTAACTACTAGCCCATTCTCTTTTCGACTGGTTGGTCGATCGACGTTGCGGTTTCTCGAATCCGAAAATTTGCAAATTTTTGAACATTTTGAAGATTCCAAATTTTCAAGCTCAGAACGTTCGTATTTCTCGAATAACCAAACTGTTAAGAATTCAAGATTTTCGTACCTTTCCCACACGCTCCAAATGGAATATCGAAATTTCGCAATAAATTTGGCATATTTTCTAAAGTTGGAATATTCGAATTTATTTTAAGATCTAAGTCTCGATATTTGGAAATATTTTATTATTAAGTCTAGAAATCGATCGTTTTCCAAACGTTGGAATTATCAAACTCAGAACGTAGAATTTTCCTCCTTTGCTAAAAATAATCCCAAAGGCTTAACAAACCGTAGCACGTACGATGCTATAGAGATTAAAAAAAGAGGTAGCAAAAATAACGAAGATTAAGACAAAAATACTGCCAAGTATCGTACGTAGAGGCATGAAATATATCGATAGACGCAGGTCGGGCTGACGGATATTTTCTGCCGTTCCACTTCTGTCAAAGTTCGTCAGAGAAGCACGTGCGCGATATTCCATTTATCGAGAACCTGTTCGATTTCATTTATTTCTTTGCCGACCTGGTCATTAATGGGACAACTTCGACGCCCCCGTAAATTTCTACGACGCCTACGAGAAAAGGCGGTGGAATGACGCCCCGTTGGGAATGACTCGCGTTTCGTGCCGATCTCCATGTCGAAACTCTTTCTAATTATCGTGTCTCTCTTTTTCCTAACTTGCCACTTGCTACTGCCGCTAAATATTAAACTTGTTATCTTTTCGATCGATACGATTGCTGATATTGTTTCAGATGAACATACGACATGGAACAGTACATTTTCAGTTTGTCAATATTTAAAGAATATCCTGTCGTGTTAACTGAAAATCGAAAGGTAGTTAAGTAAAAAGAAAGGACGTATCAGCAACTTTCGATTAAATCGAGTCGTTGTTGCTAGGTAGCGTGAAAATATTTGGTTGGCAACTAAGTGATTACGGGTTTTGTCGTTACCACCTAATGACAAATTCCGCAATCACTTAGTTGCCAAGCCAATAATTTTTCTACATGTACATCGAATAAGAAAATCCTTTCTGCATTGAAATTCATCGTAATAGTTTGAAAGATGTAACGGCTGTCTTTCTTTTTTTAGTCTGACCAGATACGTGAAATCGATACCTGGTTATTAAATATTAAAAGTCAATTTTCTCGAAACCACCTTCTCCTGGCAGATACGTCTGTGTGAATTAACAGGACAATATCGTGAGATATAAATAAATGGGGGATACAATTTATCTTATTGGAAATATAAATTTTACCTTTTTTTTCCCAACTGATATTATATATTGCTTTCTGTGTTTCTTCCTCCGTCCTATGCCGAATATTAAATTATTCGTTCGACAAGCTTCGCAAGTGGTAATTTTACTTTGATTTCGTTTTTACAGTGCTCTGATCAAACAACGTGTTCCGTGAAATAAGATCTAAAATGCAAAACAGCTTCCTCGCGCGTGAATCTCAAACTATCTATTTCAGAATGCTTCTGAATATCTTAACCTCTGTTCCACAAACTCGTCATCGTATCAAGATAAACTTGCAACTAGTAATAGGGGGTTACGGTAATCGATATCTCGAATATCGATACTTCTCAATTCTAACAGCGATATTTTGTATCGGTGTGACGATATATCGCGGTATCGATAGCCGGCTCATAAATGTCGAAATGGACCGATCAAATAACTCACTTCTGAGCAAACTAGCGACAAAAACATTGCCCGGTATCTCGTTACACCACCGCCCAATCGTCTCATTTCCGAATCATCGATTTTCTAACGTGTTCTCGGAAGCATGATTCTCAACGACTTTTTTTTCATAAATATTAACCCACGGACAGCAGTAGTTTTCGAGATATTCGTTAAAAAAGAAAAAAAAAAAAAAATAAAACTGCCACTGCTCCATTTGCGATACACATCACGTGTATCGATACTCCGAGTATCAATAGCGGTATCGATAGCAAATATCGACACGATACAAACGTACCACCATTTCTAGTCACAGCTGTAAATTTTTCATTGTAGAAAAATACCAAGCAATCATTTTCAGTTAACTGTACGTACCGGATTTCGAGAAGCTTTTAAATACCAACCTCTTTGAGTCAAAATTGCCATATAATTTTTGAATTATTCAACAAATGATTCAGGAGATTGAAGACAGTGTGTAACATTTAACGAGTGGAATATTTGATAATAATAATAATACAAATCTATGTTGTGTGTTATATCTATATATATTATAAATAATAAAATATAGAAAGACGTTGGTCATCTTCTTCCTGGTAAAATCAACTTTACTCGCATTATCGCTGATATTATTTTATATTTTGTATTATTTACTTTCAGCATCACTTGCTACATCCGACAAACACAGGCGCACAAATTTCTGCGCTATACTCAACGGACCGATCTTTTCCATCTTTTCACTGTTTTCTTCTCATTACTAGACAAAAGGTTCTCAAAGAGTTTCGAAAATATCGGTAACGGTTTCTCGTTATTCAAGCGTCCAATGTAAAAACACATTCGTAATTCTTTGAATTTAACTTTGTTTCTAGCATCCATTGCTTTTTTTTCTTTACTGTTTTATTTAACATTTTTCATATCCTCGAAAAGTATGTAAGACACGAATTAACGTGTCAAAGTAACGCTGTACCACTGTAAAGGACACGACGATTAAAGGATTCTATCAAAATGTAAGAGAAATCTAGAAACTTCAAAAGAATCCTTAGACGCAACATCGTTAGAGAACAAGGTAACCATCGTAAAAATTCTTTATACAACGTGCTCTGAAATAACGATTTCTTTATTAAGGAAGCCATAAACCCTTCCCCGGGAGAAGATACAACGGTTAAGATGAAACGGGAAACGGAAACCGCGCGACGGAGCAGCGACGAAGATAACGAAGCCGTTCGAGCCAGGTACCACGTAACAGCCACTTTCAAGCAAATGCATTTAAGGGAATAAATGGATGGTCAGCGTGATGAGGCGCGTTAAGTGCCGCTCGCCAGGCGTAGCACACGTGTCAAAAGCAAACTACGAGTACGGCTCGTATATCGAAAAAATTACGGACCGAAAGGAATATCATCGGGTATCCTTGGCAAGTCGAAATATCGAAAGATCACATATTTTTCTTTTTTTCTTTTAATTTGTATTTTTAAAATAGAATGGACGAAAATTTCTGCAGGCAGAAGAACTGGCAAAAAAAAAAAAAAAAAAAGAAACAAAAAACAAGAGTAGATTCTCTTTATTAATATTGAATATGCTTTTGAATTTGAAATTTCCAATAACAACGTAGAGAAATTTCTTGGAGGATTTGTCAGTAGAGATCTTTTGTTTCCTTTTTTCAAAAATTCGTTTGCACTTTTAAGAGAAAACGGGCAAATTCTGTATAAAATTCTGACTAATTTAAAAGCTTCCGCCGGCCTTTTGCGATTGTTTCCTGGCACATCGACACTGTTTCGTCACGAACGATGTACTTTTTACTTCTAAGGAATCATCGAGTCTCTGCTTGTATTTTCCACAGTTCTCGAAGCTGTACTACAGCGTTTTGTCGATCGAGATATTTGGAACATTTTTGCCGCTCATTTTCCCCTTGAAATTTCATTAGAAATACAAAATTATGTTCCTGCGTTCTATGGCACAACGGTATACGGTAAAAACGACACGAAAATAAATTACTTGCTACTTTAAGAAAGAAGAGGAGCTACCTCGAATTTATTGTAACGACCAACGACAGCAACCAAGAAACAAAAATTGGCGGAGAAAAAGAGATTAAATCAAATAGCAATTCTGCGTATATCGTCAGAGAGAATATGGCACGGGGTAGAAGCTTGGGTACAGTGTACGTGCACAATGTAATAGATGGGCACGCGAAAGTTGTACCGGCTGGGCAACGCAAGAACTTAATCATTTTCGATGTTATCGTGGTTAATTTAGATTAGGTGTAATATCGCATAGCGTATACGTATTTTACCCACGTCATTGGGCAAAAAAAAAAAAAAAAAAAATAGAAAAAATAAAGAGAAATAAAAGAACAGAAAGAGAAAAATAGAAGAAGCTTTCGTTTTATTGTTACTAAAATAGAACGTTTTATTTCCTCTGCTTGTTGCACATTATGGAACCGTCGAATAAATACAATTTGGTTCGCACAATTTGCTTTGCTAATTAGAAAGTTGTGTAAACTTCCACAGTTAAGTAGGTTTCGTACAGGTTCGCTCTACGTAGAAATTACCGGACGACGAAAAGTTTGTCAATGAAAAGCAGACGATATGTTTCTTAATTTTGGGGAAAAATCCGTTGGAATTTGTGGACGACCAAAGGTTTGACGAAAGAAATGAAATAGTTAAAAAAAAATGGAAAAATAAATATGCAGAAAATTTGCCAAAGACCTTGCAAATGGGAAACGAATAATATTGCGTTTAATTTGCAATTGCGAAAGAAAACGAATGAAAATTTCTGGGAATGGAAATGAAAAATGTCGGCGAAAGGGAGAAATTTTGTTGCTTTAGAAAGAATGCAATCCTTTCTCCTTAATCCTTTCGCAACGACCAAGCTGGCTAAAAAATGTGCAGCGGAGCACTGTGTGCGATTCCTTCCCACGAATGAGACATTAACTTGCAATTCCGTGGGTTATCTAAATTGTTTTACAACGCGGCATTCCACCGTTTTATTTAGTAAACTTCCGCCTTAACGGATAACGCACACGTGTGCTGTGTGTTTTTGCTAGAACGACAACTATCTGTTCACCTAATTGAGTAACTTCAACGAATAAGCCAGATATTCCTATATTTTTACATAAACGATAAAAACTAATTAAAAAGTAGATAAAACGTAACTAGAAAAGGAACGTTATAAACGAAGAGGAATTTACACAGCGTAGAGAATGAAAACGATTGGACTTTCTATTATCAGGAAGACTTCGTACAATTTTTCAAATGAACAATTATTAACTAGCAAAAATGTGTAATTTACTAAAAATATATAGTCACGATTGTATAGAATATAAGAATCGATAATAGAAAAATTCTGATCCTATTAATCAATATATACCGTGTACATATGTTTTTAACATTTAAGAACGGAAATACTGTTGCTCAACGGGCGTAAACAACTACATACGTTGATTCGTGGGATCGAGACGATACAGAGGAAGGAGAAATAAGATGAAAGAGCCAATGCATCAGTGGGAGCACGCGTGTACCGTTATATCGTTCGAAAAGGTAAGGAAACGTGCGCCGTAAACGTGTACAAGAATGCCCACGCGTGCCTCTATTCCGGTACACGTGTCGTTCACCATGCATCCAGAAGTTCAACGCACCACAAGAATAATTAGAGCTGAAAGTATCCCTTGAGCGATGAATTTTTCTTTGAATAAATCCATCTAAAATATCAATTTCATCATTCTTGTATGATATTGTACGTGTCGCACCTACGAATAATGTGAATAATTTAGATATAAGATTTTTTTTTAAAAAAGCAAAATATTTAGCAAATCTCTTCCTCTTCTTCTTCGTCTTGCATTCTTTAACACGTCGTATCGACAATACGGTGATTAGCGATGATTTTACTCGTATCTGGTCTCGCAAGTCTGTCGATTTGATAAATTTCCCGAGATTTTCTCCACCTTCTTCCAAATCGAATATTCGCTCGTGTTCTTCGATGATTCTAAATCCGTCTTCATCTAATCTTGTACATTTTAGAATTATACTGCTGTTCGTAGATGCACTGATACTTGTGTTGCCGTATACGTTCGTGTACATGCACACGTTTCCTCTTACCTACCTTACGAATTATCTTCATGATAATTTCATCGATACCGTTTGTTAATAAATATACGTTTTAACATCGTCGAAAAATAATATGCAGATCGCAGAGCAACGTGATAAATCCACGAGAAAGAAAGTAAATTTACAAAAGAACGCAAAGTAATGTAATTAGGCGAAATCCGTAAATACGCGAGTCTGCTGATATTTCTGGATGAGCGTGTGCTGCACTGTAAGTGGTAGGTGGCAGAGTTCACATCACGGAACAGCTTTTCTTCGTAATAGAAATTTGTGCGTTGGTCCTGTGTGTGCAATTAGTATGTAGTCTGAACAGCTCGATCTCTGCTATTTTATGTTGGTTCGGCAAGGGAGACTGGGATATCGCTCTGTTATTTCGTGTGGTTCCTCTGTCCACTTTTCGCGTAATTAGAAACCAGCGGATTTGATCTTCCTTTTAATCAGAAATCTAACCAAAGACGGTTTTAACGAAGAATAGTTAGAAACGCAGGATATAAGAAACGATATTTCTGTCATATTATTAGATGCTTCAATTATAATAAATATTACTATTACTAAAGGGGAGGAGGGTAAGGTTAATTCGTACAAAATAAGGCATGTTTTTATGAATTATTTGTGACGACACAGTTAAAATCTCTTTATCAAAACCTACCTAACGAACGAACTTTGATTTTTTTATTTCAGACGATCCAGCATTAAGTTACGAGCAATTCTACTTTTTTCCCAGACACGTCCGAATAATTTCTGCCATTGCCGTATTTTTTAATATTTCTCCGTGAAAATTTTATACAATATTCTTCGAATGTCATACTTTGATGTACTATTGGTTTTAATAAAGAGATTTTAACTGTGTCGTCAGAAATAATTCATAAAAACATGCCTTATTTTGTACGAATTAAGCTTACCCCCCACCCCCTTAAGATATTCTTTCCACCCGAAAGAATCGACCCAGAGCCATTGGATTTTCCTTCGTTAGCGACACGAAGGAAAACTGCGAGTGTCTAAAAGGTCGATATGATCGAGCAAAATTCTGCAACATTTGCAATTTCCATTGATTCGTCGATTGATCCAGAGAACAATATTCCACGACGTACAGAAAAATTTCAGCTATCGAAAGTCTGGCCTTCTAAAACATCGATACGAACCTCGGCCAAGAACCGCGAAATTTGAAATCTTTCGAAGAACGTAACCCGTCTGAAACTTGCTGCGTGTTACCGCAGAAAATCCGATTCTCGCAAGTTTCACGGTGACCTCAATCACTTATTTGTAACTTTAACGTTATAGTATGTATGTATATATTGCGATTATGGTGGTATCATAATTTTCAAGTGAAATTCAGTAATTTCCAAGTAGGATGACGAGGCACGCGTTTCTCGTTACGTGACTGCATTCACGCGGCTGTTTATCGTAATGGACACGATTCAAGGGGAGCAATGACGGAAAATGATTAATCGGACGCGGTTGTTTAACTATGACGAAAGTTCTCGGTCACGTCTCACGGTGCGACCTCCACCACGGAAATGAGACACAGTTCCCTTCTAACTGTTGGAAACGTGTCTCGATCTTTAAATGTCCCCTCCTTTCAGGCTACAAGAACAACGAAACTCGTTATTTTATTATTTTCTCATTGACAAGCTAAACGAAACCAGTATATATTTCAATTATATAGTTATATATTCAATTATATAATTATATTGTCATTTATATATTTTCTTTTTTCATCAATATATTAGGTTGTCCAAAAAGTTTTTCTCGTTTTATAAGGAAGCGATAAACAACATTTCTTGTTTTATATTATTTTATCGAATTATGCATGATCTATTTTGTTGTATTTGAAACTTTGAAACTTTCTTTGAAACCTTTCTGGGCAAACTAATATTTTGCATGCATAGCTTTCGCATAAAATTAATTGTTTTAAAGCCAAGTTAGCTTTACATCATAAACGTGAAACCTATAGCCTGTATGAAAGACAAAGACAAACATGAACGTCTCTTCGCTTGTCTTTCATACGACAAAATTAAAGTTAAAATATCTGTTAAACTAAGTTTTTCTATATAAATAGATTAATACCTTTTTATGTATTAAAAAACATATGGTTCCATAAAAAAAAAAATAAAGTTGACCATAAAGTCTCTCGTATTACTGCAAACAAATAATTTGCATCGTATGATGTCTCTCTTCGAACCAAAAAACTTTCGTTAAAACATTTTTGTCACAACTTTAATTTCTCGCGAGATACTCTATCGTTTCCAGTTAAACGAAACACCCTGTATATACACGAATTTTCATTTTTGTATGTATAACTCGATGCATAGTTAACCAGTGGCAACGACGTTTCTTTGCTTATAATTTGCTTATAATTTAATTTTAATGTAAGAATTCTAACATCGCATAATTTCTGAAAAATTGTAGATAGGAAGATGAATCATTTTGTTAGATTTTCTGAGTTCTGTGATTTGATTTATATGATAAATAATTCATCTTCCATACGATTCGATACAAGTTTTTAATCCCTCCATGATTCATTACAAATTTGTCAGTATTCTACGATTCGTTATAACTTTTCCATCCCACCACGCAATTCATTATATTTACGATTTATTATAAATTGTTCATTCCCCCTATAAATTTATTATACATTTATTATTTCAACGATTTGTTGCAACGAATGTTGCATATCCGCTCTATCGTGTGTTACAAATTTTTAATCACTTTACGATTTATTATACATTTTTCCATTCTTCCATAATCCCTTGTAAATATTTTTATCCTATAAATTGTTAAAAGCTTGTCATCCCTCCGTGTCATCGCTGATTTCATTCAAATTTTTTATTCTGTCTACGCAAGGATTAAGCAATTTCCATTCATCGCGACCCTCGAACGATTCGAGTCTGCCAAACTACGCCAACTATTTATAATAAAATTTCCACACCATCTACCAATCATTACAGATTTCTCAACCCTCGTATGATTCATAACTTTCAACGATTTACTAGAAATTTCTCAGCCCACTACGAACCGTTGCAAATTTTTCAATCCTCGTACGACTGGTTACGGATATTTCTACCCTTCAAACGATTCGTTGCGGATTTTTCAATGTTCAAACGACTTGCAGTGAATTTTTCAATGTTCGAACGATTTACAGTGAATTTTTCAAACGTCCAACGATTGATTCATCGCAAATTTTCCAACCCTTAAATGACTGACGCCAAAATTTCTGTCGTATCATTTATTATTACAAAGTTTTGAACTTTCATGGATGGATAACTTTATTCTCTTGCTTTTCGGCCTTGAAAATGGGGTTGCCGCGTGATTGTGTGTACAATCTTCATTAATACGATGCTTTAAAGACTATCACCACAACACTTGAAAGAATTGTTGAATTTCATTTAGCTAGCTCCTTTCGACTTTCTACTATTTTCCTCATCCATCCGCTACTCTCTACTCTTCTGGATAATTCCTTTTCTCTTTCAACTTCTCTGCATTCTTCTATGAAGCGTAACATCCTTTCTTCAGCTTATCCACGCAATTTACAGTTTGTCTTTGCTTTTACCGGCAACCTATTGAGTCTCTCCTCGTTAGCGCATCTGAATCTCGTTATCATCATCGACTGATCCAACTGAATGTTTAAAGCAGCTAAATTTCGTTTCGCATTGTCTAAGATCGGTCCACGTTTATCCAGGCAAAATTCTCTCATTTGCGAAAAATGAAGTTATCATCGCATGAAAAATTTCAAGTAACTGACAATCTTTGTTTGGTAGGACATTACGGTTGGACAGAGGTGGACATATCGTGAGCAAAGAAATAATATTTGGTTTCCTCGTCATCTTCTACTCAACTACATCGGGTCTTCTTCAAACACTCTGTGCTCTTCTTTCCTCCCTTAATTCCCTGTATTTCTCGTTACACCTTCCTGTCGCTATCTCGTCACATTGCGACTAAACTGTCCTGCCAATTTGTACAGGACTCCTGCACACGTTGTCCCGATCTCCCTTTATTACGTTTATCCCATTCTTCTCGTAGCGTGGTTTTACATATTTCACAGCGTTTGTTCGAAACCTCTCAACTTACAAACGCGAGTGAAAATTCCCAAAGCTGGAACGGCCCGTAACAAATTTTTCGTCGTCCGCTTCGTCCGGAAGAAATATGGTTCGAAGTTTGATCCGCGCAGAAGGCATGGAGAAGCGGAAGTGAGCAGTGGTTTAAAGAAACGTGGAAAGAACAGTATAAATACCGAGACAACCCTTCAGACGCAGATATTACTAATGGACCTTTTTATATCGACTCTCTTTCACTGGCTCCAGCCAGTCGCTCAAGGGTGACGTGTCCTTTCTTCCCTTTTTCCTTCGACCTCCGTTCCGCCGTTGCAACCCTGCTGCCATCGGTCGTTATACCGATAAAATTACGAAAAGCCAGCAGCATAGTTAACGAACCGCGGCAAGTCATCGTAGTGTGGCGCGAATTCAAGCGATCCAAGAGCGTGTGTCAATTAAGGTAAAATTATTTTCATGGTTCTTAGCTTAATGGCCAGCTTTTACGGTTCAGGTAGAAGTGGTACACGCAGTTAAAAGCTACAGAATGTGCACGTCAACTGTCGCTCGTATAACTCCTGTGCATTGTTCCTGGTTATTAAGTCAAGGGAATTACTTCTTTGCTCTTTTATCTGAGATTCTTCCGTTAACAGACTTTGTGAATTTCACTTTACTTCGTTGGATATTTCGAAGGTTCGTTTACCATTTTATCGGTAAGAGAAGGTTTCTACGGAAATCTTTCTTACTTCCTGTTGCGTGTAATTTGCCACATTGCGTGCACGACAAGTGTCCATATTTTGCAACGTAACGTAAACAAAAAATGATCCACGTGGATTACACCCAGTGTTCAGTTAAAATACCAGTAGCTTTTTGCATTAATACGCTTGCGTATAGATCCAGTAGAATAAAAGTTGTATAAAATAATAAATCGATGAATACAAACTATAAAATGAAAAAACGCTAAAGGATGTAAAATAAACAAAGCAAATATACCATAAGTAGACCGCAGATTCTCATGTTTTGTCGTTTATGTTTTATTTATGGGAACGTTTAAAGAATGGGCATTTGCAAGAAATTTAAAAGTGCGAGGTAGAACATTTATTGTAATATTTGGTAGGTGAAATGCATCTTCGTTTAGCTATCGTTTTTTTAACGCGTTTACAAAAACATAATTTTGCATGAATACCACGCGATCTGATTATAAAATAAATTCTAAAATAAATACAAAATACGACAAAGAAACTACAGCAAAGAGAGGAAATCGAAGGACATCTATTTTGTGTGCGCGAAGGCATCGACCATAAGAGAACAAAACAGCGATCAAAGACAAACAACGGGTTCAACGACGGATACCGAAACAAAGACTTTGCAACTTCCGCGTCATCCGGTTCGCAAATTTTTTTTCTTTTTTTTTTTTTCTTTTTTTGTTCTCTCGATGTAACGAGGGAAACGATTTTCCTCTACACTCGCTTCTACATATACGTCCGAAGAGAGGAGAAAAAAGAATCGGCGAAGAAGAAGAAGGAAGAAGAAAAAAGAATATCGTCGTGGCACTTAACCACTTCCGGAGCCAACTGCAACGATAATCCAATAAATCGACGTATCCGCGATCAGCGGCCCCGTAGCTACCAGGCAAACACGTTTATCGGTTTTTAAGGAAAGCAAAGAGTCTCGTTCGATGGACGAATGAAAACAAGTTGAAATAAGTTGAAGGATAGGGAACACGGAAGAGGAATTAATAATCCTTCGACCTTACTGTGACCAAGTTTGTTCTACAAAGATTTTTTCACAATTCTACTGCAGCGTGCTTCTACTGGAAAAAGGTTTTAAAATGAACGAGCGTTGTAACGAATGTTTCTTTTTTTTTTTTTTTACGAGTATTTTGTCGTGACGAACACTTTTTACAAATAATATCAGAATCAAGATGTTACGACGAATACGGAAAAATATCATCGATTTGCTATTGACTTTCTTATTGCATTTACGACGAAAGAGAATTTGTTAATTTTTCTAATTAATTATTAAATCGTCTTCGTTATCGTTGGTGAAATTGATCAGGAATTTCGTTCAAGTATTTAGCGATTGAATATTTCTCAACGCAAAAATATTTCTGTTAAATATTTTGCCACGTAACGTTCGCCATGAATTGACAAAATATAGTGAGAAAAATATTGCAATAAATATGGAATTCGTGAAAGGGAAGCTCGGTGTCGAGCAACCAAGCTTTCTTCCCACCCCCTCGCGCTCAAGCCCGCCCCTTTATACAGAAGCGGAACATGTATATAAATAAAATAGAATAAAACAGAATAAATAAAGCAATATACACTATGAATGTATAATATCTACATATTATAATACGCATATATTACGCAAAATCTATAGAACAATAGAGCATAAAATAAATACGTTGCTCTTGATGTCAACTTAGAATTGCAAAAGAAACAAAATAAATCAGTGTCTCGAAAATGTGTTTAAATTTGCATAAACTAACTGAACGAGCAAAACTACAATAAATATGAAATTTATCAAAGGGAAATTCGGCGTCGAGCGACGAAGCTTTCTTTCCACCCCTTCGTAATATTGGGAATATAAATAAAAAAGAATAAATAAATGTATACTATGAACGTATAATATATGCATATTATAATGTACATTATAAAATCCATAGAACAAGACGATATAAAATAAACGTATTGTTCGTAACGCTACCCCAGAGTAGCAAGAAATAAATGTCCCCAAAACGTGTCTAAATTTCCGCAAACTAACTGAACGAACAAAATTGCGATAAATATGAAATTCGCGAAAGGGAAGCTGGACGTGTACCAACGTTGCTTTCTTTCCACCCCCTTGCGCTTGGGCTCGCCCATTCGTAACGTAGGCAGGCGCAGTGTATGTAAGTCAAAATGGAATAAATAAAGCATTATAAAACAAACATATGTATGGTTCCTAGCGTTAACTCCGAACTGTAACAAATAAATCACCGTCACTGGAACGTGTCTGCGGAAATTTCTGCCAACTAATTGAACCAACAAAATCGCAACAAATATGAAACTCGTGAAAGGGAAGCTCGACGTGGATCAACCAAGTTTCCTTCCCATCCTCTCGCGCTCGAACTCTTCACGCTAATATAGACTAATGGAATACGTACGTAAATAAAATGAAGTGAAACGAAACAAACAAAGCGATATATACTACGAATGTATGGCATGCGCATGATGTATATTACGGCACGTACATTGTGAAACATTTATACGATAACACGGTATAAAGTAAATATATACGACTCTTAATGCCAACAGGTGTAAGAAATAAATGTTGCGAAAACGTGCTTCAGTTTCTGCGAACTGAACTAATTGAACGAACAAAATTGCGACAAATATGAAATTGGTCAAAGGCAAGTTCAATGTGTGGGAACATATATATCTATATATTACACGTATAGAGCTTGGTTTGCAACGCAGCAAACTGTTGGAAACTGCCCCCTCACACGAGATAATTCCCAGGCAGGGCCCCGGTGAATTCTGCTAAGCATCGCGACGGTTAGCTTGGCTGACTGCCGGGGGTGGAGGCTGGCCGGAAGTCGCTGGGAAAAATGCATCGTGTGCAGACTGGGTCACGCGAGCGCACGTACGTCCCGAATTATTACTGACCTGGAGAGTGGCTGCCTTTACGGGACGCGCTCACGTTCGACCCATTTTCTTCCCAAGCAATATAACACGGTCTGTCGCGAAAATAACCGAGCTTCTTAAGACTAGGAAAACGCCAGTAGCGGCATCGATACGAGATCGTGTAAGGTAAAAACACCGTTCGTTATCGCGTTATCGTGGAATTTGTCATGGCGGTTAAATCACTCGAAGCCAAATTACACGAAACGATTAACATCGGAACAGGGATCGTTAGCGCGTCGGAAAAGACGCGCTTTTGTCGTATGGTGATGCATCGTACGGTTGCCGTAGCAGCTTCTCTCGAAGACGAATTGGTTAAGATGTTGCACCAGCCGCTCTACTCGCCAAATTTAGAACCGTGCAATTGCCTTTTTTTGTCTCCGCGGCTTAAAATAACAACGAAGGGGAGATGTTATGACAGCAGTCGAGACACGCGGAAGTCCGTGGCGAACATCCTCGAAGGAATTCCACGGAAAAACACGCGACCATCGAGGTTGACGCGTCGGTTGCTCGTGAAAATCGTTGCATTTACTTCGAATAAAATAAGACGTTTCTTTCGATAAATTGCCCGTGTTTTGCTATTTTCGAGCATTTCGGTTATTTCTACGACGGATCGTATACAGGATGTTCCGCAATATGTGACACCTGTTTCAGCGATGGGCGAGGGAAACGTGTTTTCCTATTTGAGATTGTTTCTCAGTTGCAGACATTTCTGCGTGCAATGGAACCTTGTTTATGTGAACTATCTATTATCAAGATTGCCAGTAAGCGTACTTTCGTAATACGTATAAACGCTTAGTCTTGTAACAAGTATGTTGATGCGTGAAATCATTTATTTTTGTTCGAAATGAGCTGTACGCGTTTAAGAAGAAACGCAGTTAAATTCTAATACCGAAACTAGATTAGGAAAAGCATAATTTGTGTCAGATTACTGAATTTCAGAGTATTTTATCTTGCATCTTATAATACTCTCAATGGTATGGATTAAATTGGATCAATGAATAAAACTAGCTGAGGTCCGAGCAAAAATTAAATAATCTAACACTCGAGCCTAGATCCCTATGATAAGTATAATTAGACACGCGTAACCATGAAGATTATAAAAATTCTACCAATTTACGGCGTTTAACGCGAATAGAAATTAGGACAAAATGGTTAGAACATTCTGAAGGGTTCTAGGCTAAATTAGGGTTAATAATAGGATTATTAAAAATCCTCCCAACTTATGACACTCGACGATAGTACGAATTAAGAAGAAAATAGCTAAAATACTCGGCGAGATCCCAGCGTAAAGTTAGAATTAATAATAGGATTAAAAAACCCCTACGAATTCGTGGCATTCAACGTGAAATAAAAATTAGGATAGAGATTAAATAAGAATTGAGAAACTGGTTTCCGGTTAAACAGCGCATTCGAAGGGAAGAGAAACGGTGTAACAGATACTGGCAGTACAAACTGAGGGCCATTTTACTACACGCGAGAGACAATGAAGATAAGAGCATTGTGTAGAAACGAATGAAAGGAATCCAGAGACACAGAACTATACACCGAACACGCCTTTGCTTAAGTGCACGTATGCGTAATACCAAATAGCTGCAAATCTAACCTAACCCCAGATTATAAAGGTCAATAGAAACGGGTTACCATGTTTTTAATAAATGCAAGAAGTAAGTTCGTAGCAACGAGCGTTTTCTGAATAAACTTGTTTAACTGTGTGTAAGATTCAGCGTAAGGATAAAAATAAACTTAATCAACTGTATGAAATTAAGCTAAGCAGCCTTCAAGGCTAGAAAACGAAGAAAATTAAGATAAAAGGGAGGAATGTAATCCGCTCAGCGATATATATATACAGCATATAATTGACAAATTATCGGTGATAAACTCTACCGCAATAAAGAACACCTATTTACAGATATGCGTGCAAATCATGGGCTTAAATTACAATATTTTAGGAATAAAAATCGGAACGGTGAGCGCAATTTCCAATCTTGTCGAGCGAACATCACCGTCGACCCGCCTTTATTAACTCATTGCTATTCTAATATCGAAATGCCTGGATCCTGGTTCGAGTCGCATTGCACTGGCGAACGCAATCACCTGCATACGTGGCGTCGAATGCCTTCCAACCCAGAATCGCAGATATCCCGCCATAGGGATACCGCACAATGCGCCATTTCCGCCTCGGTGTGCGCGCGTTTATGCGTCGCATCGCGCTATAACGTGTCACGCGCGCTCCTGAAATTTATGCCGACGATAGCTCATCCAGAATATTTTATATCTTCGTTTGTCCCGCCGTAATTATTTCTCTTACTGCTCTTTTATCGGTCGTTAGCTGGCTATCGTTTCTCTTCGAGTAGCAAAGTTGGCCATCCTATTCTTTCCTTTCGACTCGGTGGCGATCTACACGATCGATCGATCTTCGGATTTTTTTCTGATTTTCCTGTGGACTGATCGACGTTGTCTCGTAAAGAACAAGAATACATATACATGTAGTAGGTTTTCATCAAATAGATTTTTTAATGAAACTTTTCGTTACTTTCTCTTCTCCTTGGAATTGATGACTCGTGCCTCTCAGAATCTTTTGTCTGATTGTCTTGTGGACTGGTCGACGTTGTTTTCGTAAAGAGCACTTTTTCTAGAATACACATGTGGTAGGTTTCTATTAAACGGATCTTTCTTACGGAATTTTCAGTTACTTCTCCTTTCCTTGAAATTGGCGATTTGCTGAACTGAGGGTCTTTTGTGACTTTTCTGTGAACTGTTTAATATTGTTCCGTAAAGAATGGTTCTCAGAATTTATAAATATGTATTCTATACATATATATACTGAACAGTAAGTCTCTATTAGACGGGTCCTTTTTACGAAATTTTCAGTTACTCGATGAATTATGCATCCTCTCGTGAAAGAACTTTTACTAGAGTCGAGGGGCAAAAAATTTGGAAAGAACGAATAATACTGCGAATAAAACTGTGATAACATGTGCTATTGAACCAACGTAACGTGGAACTTTATAATTCTAAATATATTAATACGTAATACCTAACACGCAATGAATATATAAGAAACAATTAAAAAACTGAAAGAGGAAAAATATATTTATTTATTAAAACGACACTACAACAAACGATATAATAGTAATATTACAAATGAATAACTATCTATTCCCAAGATTCACGATTTCCAACAGAGAATTCTAACCTAAATACCAACCTCGTCGACATAACCTTCAAATTTTACTTTGCTTACGACGTATCTATTCCTGATGCAATGATAGAGCTTAAACAGCTATAATTAACGATAAGCGATCGATAGTCTAGGTTAGAGAAGCTCGTGCTACGTAAATTCTACTAGCCGCTATTAACATAGATAACGTTAAATAAGAATAAGCAAAATTTCTTGTTCGCTCTTTAATCGAGCAAGACGATCGTATAATCGTGAATTTTCAAATACGCTCGACGATTAGATGACGCACGTATTCGCGACTATTTCATTTTCAATCATCGAGTTTCGATCCACACGCGACCCGATCCAGTGAACTGGAATGCCGTAACGTTAATCTTACGATTATCATACAATAATAATAATTAACATATGACACGCGTAATTTTCATTCTTTGCCCTTCTCGCTACCGGCTTATTTACTTACTTATCGTCGGGGAATTAATCACGCGACACTAGCGCCGCCAGGCCACAAATCGATATGCGACTTCTAAATATAACGAACGACGTTGCGAAAATAATAATATCCAGATAAGACGTATCGTCGATCCGCTCAATAGAACCTCCAATTGCGGTCCAATTAACGTTCATCGATCACTCGAATCATCGACTTAATTGCACGTTAACCTCTATTTCGTAACGATTACGCGACTCCGTCTCTCATCGAAATTCTCTCGTTAATTGTTTACCATTTCGTGAAAGTATGTTCCGCGGTTTCTTTTTCTACGCGGCAGATTAATTTCGTTGCATTATAGGGAAAAATGAAAAGGATCGTGATAATTTAGTCTTCGATGGGTCTTCCAAGCGCTGCTACATTATATTATAGGTTAGGATACACAGAATGCTTCGAATGAAAATCCTTCCCCGAATGTTGTTTCTATAAAATTGTACGTATATCTCGTCGAAGCGATATCAATATGATTCAATGTAATTTCGCAACGATTAATTATTACAGTTTCGTTATTCCATATTCGTGATCACAGTCATGAATTTAATGGCGCGTGGTTTCTACGAAACGTCATGTATTTCATCAAAGCAATCTCCACGTGCTTCAATGCGCTTTATGATGAGTTACAAGCTACGCGTTCATACATGTATTTATAAAGCTTCATTGTCCTCGATTAATAGGAGCGGTCAATTCTAGAATTCAAAATTTTCAGTCACCGGAACACTGTGTATAGCGACAATCGAGTATCTTTTCTCTCGTTAAGACGACAAAATTGGATCGAGATATAAAAATTCGAGCATCTCAAGGGCAAGTATATTTCTAAACGCGATAAAACAAAACGAAACGATCTGCCAACTTGGAAATAGATCTCGACGAGCTACTCCGGGTTGGCAACTAAGTAATTGCGGATTTTGTCATTAAGTGGCATTGACAAAATCCGCAATCACTCAGTTGCCAAGCCAATAAAACTTGACTCGTAGCGATGAAAGAATCTCGAGATCGATGGAATTTTGTTTTTAAATAAATTATATCCCCTCCGTTGATTCTTTCTTTTTTTCGCCTCCTCTATCGATCGAATTAAAAAGTGCAATAAAACATACAGGAGGAGAAGGAAGGAAGGAAAGCAATCAACGCGAGGGAAAAACGAACGACGATTTTCCAACCGAAAGGCCGATTCGCAACGCGGCCTTCCATTCGGCGATGTTGGAATTTAAATCCGTAACAAACCCGGTAACCAGCCAGATATTCGAATAAAAGAGCGTTTCATCGAAATATTCCGCGGCGGATAAACATCCGGCTGGTTTAAGCCGCTGTTTTTAAGCGCGTTTTCGCGTATCGTCGTATCGTCCCGCCAGCCGGCGAGCATCACGCTTTTCCCTACGAAAAAAAAAAAAAAAGAAAAAAAAATCATTTTTGGTAGGATGTTTTTCTCGACAGAAATAATCCACCGTAAAACGGCCTCGCGGAATGTTTCTCGCGTTGCGAGTTTCCTCCGTTTTATGCTCGCATTTTTTCTATCGAAGTTGAAGAATAATAAATCGACGAATGAATGCTTTCACTCAGCTGATTTCGTATTTGCAAAATACCTGCGTACGGTATGTCCGTTTGAAACGGCTACACGTGATTATTTCCGTAAGTGTCAGAAACGCGAAAAAAACATTTCTCATGGAAGTTGTTTAACCTCACGGAGAAAATACAGATATTTCGATATTTCTTAATAAGATATTTCGCTTGCCTTTTTGCGTTTTTTAATTAGACAGATTCACATATTTTTATTTATATAATTTCTATATTTATATATTCCTATATTGGAGAAATGTATTTGCAACTCTGGCGAGTAAAGAATAATTTTCAATAAAGCAAAGCAATAGAATTTGCTTGATTCTTCGTTCGACGACTACAACATTCTGATAACGTAATTAGAATGGAAATCTGCGAACGTTAGAATTAAAGGAAGATTTGGAGAGGGTAATACAGGTTTTCGAATGGAACAACAGAGAAGCGCACGAAGCCTGGCATCGTCGTTTGACTTTCGACTTCTCAGCTCCCTTCACGGATCGGATTCACGGAGATGAGATTCAGACGAGGGTGTGCCCGGTCGTGAATTTGCATCGAGATTATTCCGGCGTTGGCTCGAGGAGAAGTTCGACTGCGAAGGTACGTTATATATTTCGCGCAGAAATGGGACGGACGATGGGAAATAGAGAAAGAGAGATGTATATACGATAACACAGAAAGGTGGAGGGGAGGCATTTGCAAAAAAAAAAAAAAAAAAAGAAAGGGGAAGGAAAGAAAAGGAGAAATAAAAAGGGGACGAAACGATGTCACATATATTATATGTAAAATAGAATGGCAGAACGAGATGTGAGCGACAGTAAAGGTGAAAATGTTGGGAGAAATGGCGGAGAGTATGCTGGAAGACGAAAAGAAGAAAATTGGTAAATGAGATAAAACGAATGTACGGAGACAACGAAATGAGAATAAACAATTGATAAAATAACGAAATCGAAGCTCCGAAGAGGGAACACGTCGATGAACAGCTGGATGAAAAAAGGGAGGAAAATTTAGTAAAAAAAAAAAAGAAAAAAAGAGAAAGAAGCAAGGAATGGAAAAGTAGAAAAAGGTTTATAGAAATTGAATGATACGTGAAGATCAGGAAACGAGGAAATGCACTGAGCGAATGGGAAATTAAAGGGGATGATTGGAAGAAAATGAAAGAATTTTTTAACAATAGTGAGAAGTATCAAGGGATCGGATTTTTAACTGAAATGAAACACCTAAAAATCCAATCGGAAAAACCAGTAACAAGTAACAGGATACGAAAGAACCCTAACCACAGAGTATTGAACGAAAGCTCGCTAGACTAGACAATTGAAAAATTTTAAAAAGCAATTAACGCAAGAGTTCTCTGAAAAAACCATTTCAAAAGTAAAAAAAACTGTGAAAAAAAGAAGAAAGTGATAGCATTGAAAAGCGGAGATTTCTCAAACGGGGAACAAAAACCGGATAACCAAACAACTCTAATTTCAAAGTTCCCAATCGATACTCGCCTCGGCAAATAAACGGAGAAGAAAAAAGATAATTAACAGAGGAATTCTGTGGAAAAGTCACGAAGGACAATTTAAAAAACAAGATAAAAGAACCGAGGACAGAAGTGACGGTATTTAAAAAACAGAGAATTTTTCGACAAAGAGCAAAAACAGAATAACAGTGCAACTCCGATCTCAAAGTTTGGGACCAAATCTTAGCGCACTGAGAAAACAGAGGAAAATTTTACAAGCTAGTGATTAACTCAAAAAACGGAGAAGGGCGATTTAAAGAACAAAAGAAATAAAACAACTGGAAAATGCTATTAAAAGGCCGAAATTGTCCTACGACGAACCGAAACACAACGAGGAAACAACTCCAATGGCAAAGTTTGCGATCAAAACTTGTCACACTAAACGAATAAAGAGGAAGCTACGAGTTAGCGATTAAACCCTACCAAGGCGGACGTGGAATGTGTATTGGAAAATAGACTTTTACATCACAATGATAAGGTTTCTTCTATTTGTATTTTCGTTATCTCTTATCACAAATTACGATAATACGCGACATACAAATATTCAAAACGAAAAGACAACAGCTCAGGTTTCCAAGCAACCCCTAGACGATGATAAATAAAAATGAAGAGATAAAACAGTTCTTACAATTCTTAGAAGGCACGAGACTTTTCCAACTGATCGGACAATGGTCACAGAAAAATAACGACATTCGTTGCGACTGGCACGTGTTATAATTGTACAAGTGTGTCCATTAATACGATACAAATATCGTACATATTTGCGACTGAACAACAACCTGTTGGTATAACATAATATCGTACAAGTCTATGAAACACAATAGTACCACTGTGGTGGTAAATAAACGTCGGGGTTGCATTCGATTCTAAATAAATAAATTAAAGAAGATGATATGCAATAATTCAAGGGAAGATTATACGATATTGCTGCGCCTCTATGTACAATTTCTTCTGAAAGAAGTTTTCAGCTCAACTATGTGAACATCACGTATAAATGGACGACATTCTACACATTTATTCGCGTGTTCGTTGTCGTTCTCAAGGCAGAACGTAACATAGACAAAACGCTGACAATTTAACGCAGCAATTGTGTGAAACAGGCACAAGCAACGATTAAACAAAGTTGAATAAAGGCACGGAAGAAGAAAGAGATGCTATTAAAAAAGCGGAATTCTTCGACAAAGAGCAGAAACGGAATAACGAAACTGAACATCGCGGATGGAAAGCAACGGAGAACGAAAGTAAAAACGAGGGTGAACGAGGGACGAGACTAGCCAGAGAAGGCAAGGAAACATGGGCGAAAAGCCAGGCGGCTTTCCGCGAACGAAAGAGAAAATCCGGAGAACGATAGTATGGTAGAATTGTGTGGGGGGTTGGTTGAGAATGGCGAAGTCGAAAAGCGCTCTTTAATTACGCTCAAGTTCAACGTTTCGTCGTAATTAAATGAGTGGCGCGATAAATGAACGAGCAACGTCCGCCCGTGTTAGCCAACGAAGGCCTTTTGTGAATGGAAAGTAATCGTCGATTCATAACCGGCAGCCCTTTCTCGTTATATTACTGAAACCCACGACCGCGCCATATCGCTGCCATACTCCGCAGGATGAATCGTGTTCGAAATGATTTTGTTGGTTCTGTTTATTACGGTAGAGGCAGGATTTTTCAAACGTTCTTAACGTTTTATTCAAACGTTCGTACCTTTTATGCGAAGTTCGATTCTTCGAAAAAGGTTTTATCCGAACGTTCGATCACGCGAATATGTCTTTTGTTTGAACTTCGATCGTCAGAACAGCTTTCAACCGAACGTTCGATTATGCGAATACAAAGGGACTTTTCTGATAAGTCTTTGCAATTTCGTCGATATATTCGACTTTTTTTCAAATTTCGATATACTGAAAAAGGCTATTTAAAAAGGTAAAATGTTACTTTAAGAAATGTTGCAATCGATTGTAAGTATTATTTATTGAACGAATTAAACTAAATTTATAGCCTAGGGCTGACTATAATAAACGCGTATCAAGTGACAGAAAGTAAGCGTAAATAATTAAGGAAGAAGTTTGATTTTATGTTTATTGGTGATAAATTGAAATAAGAAAAAACAAAGAATAAAATTAAAAAATGAAATTCGGTAGTCGTTTGGCTCGCTATGAGCATTTAGTTCGTTGTCCGCGGTCGGTAGCTTTCCGAGAACGAGTTTTAAAATTGAACATGAGTTTTAGGTTAGGTTTACGTTTCATTGAAATTTGAAATTAAAAGTACCTAGAACTGTTTACAACACTTTTTCTTACGAATATTTTACCTTTTCAAACATCGATAGTGACACTTGTTTGCACACTAAATGAAAAGGGCAAAATTCAACGTGAGTTTTAGGTTAGGTCTAGCTTCAGTTTTGATATGCAATTAAAGGTACTTACAGTTGTTTGCCACACCTTTCACAATGATATTTTATCTTTTCAAACATCGATGATGGGGCATTTGCTTGTGCACTGAACGAATTTCTCAATAAAAACGACGAAATTCAATGTGAATTTTAGGTTAGGTTCGGATTCAATTTTAATTTCAAATTAAACCTACTTACAATTTAATTTAAGATTACATTTTATCTCTTTACATAGTCCTAAAAAACTATTGTAAAACGTTATCCTTTGTAACATTAAAACCTACCAATGTCGTTTTTGGCACGGACTCTCCGCTCAACTTAATATACCTAACCAAAGATCCTCCTCTTAGAATAGCAAATTGGTCGGTGAATTTCCGTAATACCAATTTCTCATAATCTTGAAACTCGAAAAATTTGCAAAGGATCGTTCTTATCAGGTAACAACACACTATGTCTAAGTCCCCTGATTCGTAACTAAGCATTGAATATCGAAGTTATGGCATGTTTTAAAGATCCTTGAGAGACATCGATTGAAAATCTTAGCTGTACAGTATAGTCGTGTTATGCGTGCACCTGTATAGTTACATTAGTTACGTCCATACCATGTATATCTAGAACACTGTATACAGAAGTGCATTAATTCCAGCTAGGAACGAGGGCGGACCACGAGACGTTGGAATCGAAGCGGGTTTAATATATCGATCGATCCTCCGGCCAGGAATTCCTCTGGAATCCGCCTGGGACGATCTTTAATTGACCTGGACGATATTTCGCGAGAATGTCTCGCGCGATTCTAATTAATGCTCTGCTCGTAGCCACGGGATGAGGTTCTTGCGGTCTGTGGTCGGTCTTCGAGGTTTTCGGAGAATAACGATGGCTACGACAGCAACCCTCTCTTATGCTTCAGCTAGATTACGAATAATGTGAATATCGTTCGTTCCTTTCTTTTCTTTTTTTCTCTCCGTCCAAAGTGACAATTGCAGAATGGAAATAAACGACACTCTAAATGCCAAAACTAAAGCTTTCCGAGGAACAGGGTTTTGCTTGGCAAAGTGTTATTCATTGACAAAATAGAACACCACTTATTTGTTATACTGCTTTATACTACTTTACAATATTTTTATTTCAACGTTTCAAGGACCTGTCGATTGACTACAAGAGAGAGTTTTATATTTTAAGAAAGTATGTTAGCCCATCATGTGGTTTCCTCAGAAAACCTGTGCCATGGATTTTTCCATTTATCGTATAAATATTAAAGAAGCAGATTTATCCGCGCACATGTTCAGACACGAGGCGTGAGTTAATTTAGCAAAGAAATCTTGTAACAATCTTGAAATGCTCAAAGCCGTATGAATTCCGTGATGATACCCCGTCCATATTTAATGACACCAGCCTTCGCACGAGCAACCTTCTTAAGGAAAATTTTTCTTAAGAAGAATGTCTTTTTTTAAATAGTACGTAAGTATGCAACCTTTTCTACTCCCTACTACTCGTCCATTTGTTTCATAAATCTTGCTGAATAAATGAACAGACAAATTTGCCCAAGTAAGGACATTCGGTAAATTGGTTCATTGGCGGAGATTCGCGTAACGCGTAGACATTTATCCCAATAGAAACACGTCAGCTTGAATCGCGTTAGTGCAATTATGTTAATTATACATCGTGGAATTTGTAGTGATTTAATTGAACGCGTAGTCAGGGAAGAAGGTCAGTCGAGTGCTTCTCCGCGATCTCCTAGATTGATCAGACGTGTAAGCTTTGTATTCGCCTGGATATTATTATTACATCTGTGTTTCGTGCCTTCGTTGTCGTCGAGCAGTCTTTGAACATGGCGAAGCAAGTATCGAGCATTGTGTTCTGGTCTTTTGGCCTGGCTTCTAGCGTCGCTTTGACTCTCATCTCTGGAGATTTGTTTGCACCAGAATCACCGCAGCGATACAAAAATTGTATACAGCTCTTACAGAGCTACCAGAATGACAGGAATTTTACCTACAGATTTTTACAGAACTGGCGGAGCAAATGAAAAATTTTGGAAATTCTTTCAGCATTCGAATGTCTCTTTTCAAACTACAATAAATATATATATATAACTACATACTGTTTCTTGCATTCGTTACTATTATTCACGTAATTCATTATTCACGCAATTAAAATTCTACTAAAAAAAAGACCCGAATCAAAAAACCTAAAATATATCGCTTCGTCAATCATTTGTCTTATTCTCATCGATCGCTAGACGTTTCAATTCAGCAGAGGCTACTAAATGGAAGAACATCCAAGAGGAAGAGTCCAAACGTAAGTGGCCAAACTTCCTGTTCGTTGCTCGCTCGTTGGTTAATTAATTGATAACATCTCGCGGCTCACCGAGGAATCTGGGTCAGGTCTATCCCGAGGGACGTTAGAACGCTCTCCATCTCAGCGACAACAGGCCGATTTCCGTTTGCAATATCGATCCGCGTGCTACTTTTAGGACACCAACAAACTTTCCAACTTCGACTCGACTGCGATGCAACGTGTGTGCAACGTGGAACCGTGGAAATGATCCGATGGCACCGTTAAGGGTTGCTGTTCGCGTGTCTCGGGGTAGTTTTGATTCGGTGCGTTCAATTTGCTCGCGCGATATAACGAAAATTCGGGATGAAGTTCAGCTTTGCAGAGAAAATTCACAGACTTCAGATGAAGTAGGCATATTAGCAAAAAATCAGAAGAAAGTTCAGTGTTTCAGGCGTTTACGTTGATACGCTGGCCATTCGCGATTTTGATAATCGTTTGAAATAATTTTGCAAGAAGGAAGAAGTTCGTACAAGTTTTGGAAAAAAAATATCAGAAACTCCGTAGACACGCGACGACATCGTTTAAGGTTCGAGTTCGTTGCGTGTTTGGGATGGAACGCGTGATTATTATTTTTCTAGAGAAGATACGAAATCTGTATAAGAGATTTTGAAATGGAAAATTCGTAATTTCATTTGGAAATGAATCATTTGATAAAATGCTGACACGTGTTGTTTGTTCAGCGAAATTCCATATTAATATTGTATTTTCTTGTCAAGTGATACGCCCTATGGAATGATTCAAACGATGGCAAAATTTTCGCTTCTACGTATCGTCAAAGAGAAATTTCAGTTTCTCATTTTAGTTTCCATTTACGATACTATATCGTATTATATAAAGTACATTTGCAACAGTACATCGTATCGCATGAGATATTTCTTTTATTTGTAATGTAAAGAATTTCTCTTTCTTTCTTTTTTCTTTTTTTTTTTTTTTTTTTGTGTGTCCTCTGTTGGACCGTACTGAGTTTCATTTTCACAATCAATCGAGCGAAAAATGAACATCAATCCGTAAAAGTATTTTTACGAAACGAAACTGGAGCGCAGGGTAAACCGAAAAACCAATTAAATTCGGTATCCCTTGGTATTTTTTAACGTCCGCGGAAAACACGCGATTTCGATCATTGATTCTCTTCCGCTTGTGCAGCCACGTTAATTAATTGATAATATCTTGCGGATTAACTATACCAAGTACGCCGAAATAATTCGCTGCTCGAAATAACTCGATACCACGAAACGTGATTTCATTGAACGTCTATCGGCGATCGCCGATTCCATACGTTCTTTAAATAAACAATCCACGTATAACATTCTAAAATCGTAACCAATTTTTTGATCATGTTAATACAAGCTGCGCTATAAAAAGTAATTTAGGGAGGATCCACTGTAACCTATCAAGAAAATTGCCTCTATAAATAGTGGTCGGCAGAAGTCATGAACATGGAGAGAAGATTGCAGATATATCAGCAGAGGCAGCAACATTTACAACAGCATGGCATCGAAAATAATATTTGTGTGTAGCATATGCATGCGACGACAAAGGTAGTTATGACAGAAAACACGATGCTGGCGCAGTTTGAGAGTATTAGGTTGTCCGAAAAGTGTCTTTCTTTTACAGACACGTCTTTTACGACGATGCATCTTTAAACCTAATCTGTCGAACATTGTGATCTTCATCTTGATAGAAGAAAATGGATCGTACGTAATTCGATAAAATGTTGTGCATCCATTGTTTCCTTATAAAAGGAAAGAAACTTTTCGGACGACCTAATATTTCGATTTGCCAACGACTAAAACAATATTTTTAGGCTTCTATATAAAAATATATTACTGTGAAAAAAAAATGATTGATTTTCGAACCTGTCCTAACAATTTTGTAAATACTTCAGATTATCATAATTGTATATTGATTAAAAAAAAGGTTAATCTATGAAGAACAAAACGCTATAACCACTTAGCAATGAAAAGATGGAACTAATTTCTTCATGACGTAATTAAAAAATTAAATTTCTCAGTCTACAAAGAAAATTCTTCAACTGTTTAGGAATTAAATTAAATGAAAGCTGTAACTGTGAGAAACTTCTCTTTGTACTATTACGCGGAACATGAAACAAGATCAGCCTCGAATATCGTAAAGCAGAAATATTAAAAAATCGCACCTGACAAACGCGACTGCCAACAACTTTAAAAAGAATAAATGTTAAAGAAAGATCATCCGGTGTAAGTGACTGTCAAGAAAAAACTTTCGTCGTAACTAGTGCTCGATAAATAAAAGTTATTGATGTAAAACAAAGAAAACCAGCGTCAAATACTAAGACACGAATATCGAAAGACGCGCCAGCTGACGAGCAAACTCTTGCACATAAAACCGTTAAAAAAGAGCTTCTTCAAGAACTCTAAAAAGAATAAACATGTTAAAGAAATCAATCCATCTACTATGCTTCCACGGAGCAAACTTTCTCTACAGCTAGTTCTCGATAAAGATCGCCGATATGAAACAAACAAAATCATCCCCAAATACTAATATTAATAGATACCATCTGACGAGTCGACTATTGCATATAAAATCACTGAAAAAAAAAACGCAAACTTTCCCAAGAACCGTAAAAAGAACACAGATATTAAGAAGAATCCGTCTACTCTACCCTCTCCAGGAAGCTACAGAAAATGGATAAAAAGTTGCCCGAGAATGCTACGCAGAATAAATGAGAAAAAGAATTCGTATCAAGAAAAATTCTGCAACAATTCCACGGACCATTCAGCGTAATAAACCAAGTTGACCATTCGACCGAAGCCAGCCAACAAACAGCTCTGTTAGTCTTCCGCCCTCTCGCGATCTTCCATTTCTCTTCAGCTCGTTCAACTCTTTTCCCTTCTTCGTACTGGCATATACGTTTCTGCGGCAGTCGTAAAGTCGTTGTAGCCAAGTGGTTGACAACAGTTTACCGGCCGGGATCGTAAACGTTTCCATCGACGAAGGAGGAAAAGGAGGAAAAGGCGGAAGTGGTGGCCGCGTTGCAGCCCCGTTGCATTCGATATCTCGAGACAGCAGCCACGCAACGCGATTATCCTTCCTCTTACGAGAAAAGGAACGTCGTCGTAGCGTGCTGTTCGGTCCCTGAGAGACCGGAAACGCGGCAAACTCGCGTCTTCTCGTCTCTTCTGTTCCGGTTTAACCGTGGAAATAGCTTCTACGGGCAATCTTCTATATTCCATGGCTTTTCCGCCAAGTTCGTCGTTATACGCTGGATGCGGACGACCGGCGTTTTACCGTACAACGTCGTTGCGACGCTGTTGGAGCAACAGACAAACCAAGTTCTTCTGTTGCACAAAGGAAAGGGGGTACATGGATACGCGTTCGCTTGTTCTTGCAATCCGCTGCGGTGGTTCGCCGCAAATCGCTCGTCTGCGTCGCGGGCAAATTGGCGTTTATGGCGGATACTGTGATCGACGTATGAACACACGGACTAGCGGCGAAATTATACCGCTACTTGCTAATGATTCCCATGATTTGACTGTCATAGAGTTATCTGTACGATCTTTAGGATCATCTTGCCATAAAATCGGCTGCACCGCGGTTATTAACCCTTTGCTCTGGGAATTTTATTTCAATTTCGTTAGCAGCAGCTCTCAACGCTTCCAAGTGTTTTATTTGAAATTTAACTAAAAAAATAAGACAATTGAAATAAATAAAGGAAGAAAGAAATTCACTTAAATACCAGTTTCATTCACACTATTCTTGTATTTTCTCATTTTTAAGTGTATGATATATCTTGAAACAATGTCCAGGATGCAATCCTGCTTTTCTTTCGCACGAGAAAGATGGGACTGAAAGAATGTCGACTGGGACTCGACGAAGGAGCTCCTCAGATAAAAGCTGATGTCCAGTCACACTCGACATAGCAGTGCAGAGGGTTAACGATTTATTATGGAAATAATTGTTCGTATTGGTCGTTACTAGCTTTATTTGCAGCTTGGATAGGTGCTAAAATAAAAAGTACAATGGAAGGGAGAGCAACAGAGATCAGACGCAGCGTGGCTGCTCAGGTGTCCGCGAAACGTAGCTTCGTAGAAGCTTAAACGTGGTTTATTGGATGCGACGATACGTCTACGCCGGTGTTCAGTCTACGAAATGTACACAAGCATACATTTGGTCTCGTTATTAAAACGAAGAGCGACGAGAAAGACACTTTCACCGCCACGTCACTACACATACTCGTTTATGGCTGCAACGTACGGCTCGCTACCGACGTTGTTAGCGCCAGTCGTCGCGACGAAAACGCTCCGTTGTTGTTTCGTCGACAGGTGCACAGGTGCGCGTTACTTTACAGTGACCGCTACATGGGAGCGTACTGTTAGCAGCAACGCACCTAATGCGCGTCCCTGAAGCGACGCTTCGCGGACAGCGGCTCTCTATGAGGTTGATTTATCTTTTGCTGCCTTGTCGTCACTTGCTTTGGCGTTCGTCGAGCTGCGTATAATCGCGGCCAAACAACGAACGATCAAATCGAAGAAAAGAATTTCGTAAGACAATCGAGAGATTTTTCTATTTTCTCTTTCTTTCGATGAATTTCTCGTCAAACAGAGGCTATTTATTTATTTATTTATTTGTTGATCCAATTAACGAACCGGAGTCCCGTCGGTACAAAACAGACGTGGAAAAAGTAGAGAATTAATGGAAAACAAGATACGGATATAAAAGTAGAGGCAGAGAAGCGAGCACAGTTTACTGGAAGAGCAGCAGAGTCAGTTTTATAATCGCTCGTCCGCGTTTATTGATTTACCCAGAGGAGATATCAACTCTGGTCGGCGATATTATTCGCGTAGTTGCATGTTCCAATGAATCGATGATAAGTCGTAGTGGATGAATCCGAGCTGTTAAAAAATCCGACACGGTAAGCAGGAGCGTTGCGTAAAGAACGTGTTTGTACATTGAAACTAATCAGCTGAAGTAGCTGGCTACGGACAACTATTAAGTTATTTATAATTTTGACAAGCAATGAAATGTCAGCTAGCTTTCTCCGGTGCTCGAGTGTTGGAATGTCGCGTCTATGGAGCGCAGCGTCGTAACTGCGAATATGCCAGCCTATGGAACGTGATACGAAACGCAGGAATTTACGTTGCGATCTTTCAACAGCCTGAACGTATTTAGCGTAACGCGACGACTATATCGCTGCTTCACGTTTATAGCGACATAACTGAAAACAGTGTACACTTTAGAGCAGAGGCTTTGTGAAATTTACGAAGAAATCTTCGCGACTCGTTTCGACATCGTAAGGCTGACATAACGCGAGATATGCCACTGTTCGCGAAAGCACTGTAACCTTCCACTTGCCGCGTCGCGAAACGACCGAACATGAGCCAGCAAAATTTCTTGCAAAACTATGGCCACCCCGATAGCGGCGAAAGTATAATAATTTCACACTCCCAGACAAAATCGATGGTATTATAAATAGATAGTTTTGTGTGATAAAACAATGGAAACATAACGTTGATCTTTTATTCGATAGAAGAAAATTTGAGACTTCGTCGTGTCTCTGTGAACGACAGGCAGCGATATGAATGGAAGAAGCAAATTTCGTCCTCTGATCAATCTTTGTCGTTAAGTGTTGCAATCTATATGAGGCAATTTAGAATAGAAATGCAGCTAGTTAAGTAACAGCAAAGCGGAAGGAATTCGTCGTTTCCAAGCGTCTTTTGTGACGCTTCGTTTGCTCGCGAGTAAGTGCGCTACGTTATTTCTTAATTATTTATTATTATCTTTTAATTTACTATTATTCTTAACATCCGTTTTCTTAAATATTACTTTTTAACATACGAAGTGGTAATTCGACATTTAGACTACCTAAAGTATAAAGTAAGCGATCTAAAGTATCTAAGTAATCCCGTCATTTATTTTTCACTATGTGTAGTATATTGTTTCCATTTTCATATCTCAAAGTGGCGATCTCGTTGTGCCACTGATCCATTACAACTGGCAATTGCGTAGAAAGATCGCTTAGCGCCTAAATTTCGTCACAGATGGCCGGGAACGAAATTAGAAACGTGTTCTTCAGGAGGAAATTCGAAATAGAAATTGGAAACAGAATCATCGAGATGAAAATGTGGTCTGCTTCGTACGTGGCAATCGATTTTCGAACGATCCGAGGGGAAGAAAGTGGGTTAGATGCACCGCATGCTTCAGACGGTGAAACGAGCTGTGCACATCCACATCGCGAATTAAAAAATTTGCATGTGACTTTTGTATACATTCGTCATTTTTCCTATCTACACACAGTTCTATATATACTATGCAATAATCAAAATATGTAGAACTATATACAGGGTGGTTAGTAACTGGTGGTACAAGCGGAAAAAAGAAGTCGGAAATATAGAATAAAAATTTTTCGTTCGAGGCCTTGTTTTCGAGAAAATCGAAATCGTAGATCGTTGTCTCGATGGAAAAATTAAAAAAACAAATTTTATTCTATATTTTCGACTTCTTTTTTCGCGTAGAATCACCCCCTTTCCGCTTGTACCATCAGTTACCAACTACCCTGTATACGAGACAAATAATAGATCAAATAAGACAAAATAATAGACAGTTTAACAACAGAACATATTTAAAGCACATCGAGGCGAACAATACAATCATTTCCTCGCTAAAAACTAAAGGGGACGAAATTAGCAGCACTTCTTTCAACAACCGAAAAACGTGTCTCTTCGCATATATATTTTTTACTCTGTTTGTATGGACCTTCGCAAAACATCGATTACACCTGTTCGTTACTAAGCTTCCAAGGTAACCGTACAAATTTCGTGGAATAAAAAATCCATTTACTCTTGGATAAATGCCAAGGAAGCATTCGTGGGACGAAATTTAGCTACCTCATTCTACAGAAGGTCTAACAACCAGACAACTGTACTGAGAGTTTCCAGTGTCACAGGATTTTTGAATTTCTTGCAAAAGTCTAAAGATAAAATCAAGTGACCTGTTTGTAGCGTTGACGATAGTTCGTAATATGCGCTGCGGCGAGCTTTATAGAGTCGGTAAGTAGCGGCGGCTAAAGCATCCAAATTACTCGGTAAACGAGTTACGAACGCGAAGAAGCAGTGGACCGACAGCAAAATGAGTAGAGAAAGACCTGCTCTCCTTCTTCGGGAATTAAAATTCAGCGTTCTCCCTTAAACGCGCGACCCCGTATCTGGTGGCCCGGTTGCAGAGCAAATACGTTCCGAGGACCGGTATAAAAGGGCTGAAATATAGCCGTGGCCCAAGGCGAGTTAATTCCATGAAACGTAGCGTGGAAAGAGCGGTCAGAGAATGAACGGGAATCGGGGCGAATCGTAAAACCGGCAGCGGTTCTCACTGCATCTTCGCCATTTCTAATGTCGTAGAAGAAGAAGAAATAAATTTCAATGTATCGAGTTCTCGCGTCGATCTTTTTCGCTTCGTTACGATTATAAGTTAACATTTTTACTGCCACGCCGAAATCACATGTTTCGCTCAGGACGTCACGAGAGTATTTTTATTATTCGAAGCATATAATGGCAAAATAATAATAAATTCACGATGTAAGACAACATTCTTCCCCAATGGACCGTTTATTTTATTGGTGGTCACGGGTGACCACCGTGGCGCCTTGCTAACAGTCGATAGCGACGTATTATAACGAGGCTTCGTTTATTTCGACAAACCATTCGCATTCGTCGTTTCGTCGTAAGCAAAACGTGCAGAATATATGGTTGAAACGTGTAGAAGATATTAGTAAACGGTATTCGCTCGTTCTATATATAATGGCAAGGTATGTGCACGCTTCTAACTTCAATTATACGATTATAAAGCAGCATTTGCGATTATTTTCTAAGCTGTGTTTATGATAATATTCGTAGATTGCGCCTCAAAGATATGGACGCAAACACAGTGCACCGTTAGATGCAAGATTTGTTCTCATTTTTTTTTATCGATGCTCTAATAAAAATGTTTAATCGTTCAATGGGGCACTGTTTATTTCAAAGTATCTTCTATTTATCGGTTATATTCAAAATGCCCTAAATGACGATTTTCATACAATTTTTACAATTGTAAGAAGTTGAAGCGCTCCGGTCGTATATGACCCACGTGGCAGTCAAAGTGTTAAGTTATAATTTATCTTTCTGAGAACATCTTTCAATAGTCTTCAAATCCAGTCAATCGAAGCAGTCTTCTTCGGTTCTTTCATAGTGTAACAGGAGAGTGACTCGAGAGACACCGTATGTAATACGTATACTACGAACATCACGCGTAGAATAGAATGTTGTAGATAATAAATTGAAAATTTACAAAATTTATATACCATATATAATGAATGGAAATTCCACGCTAAATATAACAACAAATATACCGTGTAATTACTATGAGCTTCGCGTAGGGACTGGAAGCTTAAACGTTAAAAACGTTGAAAGTAAGCGTGTTTTTCATGGGATGAGAAAGGCGAGGAATCTTCGGAATAAGGAAACAATTGTTTTGTAAATTGCTCGGTCTGAATTGCTCGTCGCAGAATTACGAAAACACGAAGGACGGCCAGGCGTGACTTAATCCGATTAAGAATCAAATCAGAAACGATTGAAACAAACAACGTCGAAACTTTCCTCCAAGATTAACCTTTGTCCGAGATGAACTTTTTAATCCGCTGCCTCCTAATAACTGTGTCACGTTCACCAAGGAGTTCAAAGTTCGATTATGACAAAGATAAACCGCATTCTTGCTGCATAATTAATTTAGTATATCACTCGTACCTACGTCATATGTATTTGCGACACTTTATTACGATATTACGTTTGTCGTGATTGATTAAATAAACGTTTCAGAAGATATTCTCCGTATTTTGATATTAGTTCATCGGAGAAATAAACGACAGCTTTTAGATAGGAAAAACGTGACATAGTAGAGACTATACACTTAAACCGTACAAAGGCTGCACACGAAACAGTCATCGATTCAATCGAACAACTGATGTTGAAGAAACATATTATTCGCCATTAATTAATTAATTAAAAATAATTCAAAAAAAGAAGAAGAAATGTAATTCGAAGGATGGACAGATTTCTCTGCTGTTTCTTAAACAGCAGAAAAGGATTCAACGTCCTTTAAAAATGTCCTCTTACCCTCGGAAGAAACAAATTCAAAAGAAGCAAACTCTGTCAATTTCAAATATACTGTAGACTAAAAAGAAACAAAACGAACTACCAGATAATCGTCGTTCCATTCAACGATCTAATAAGACAAAAGCAAATAATGGTTAAAATTACCGAAATTCTCAGAGAAAATAAAAAAAAAAAATAAAGAAGAAAAATCGACTGATTCCTTAAAAAAAAAAAAAAAGAAAAGAAAAAGAAAAAAAAAAAGACCGCAGAATCTGAAAAACGTTCCAGCCCTTAGCGCAACGTTTCCAAGATTACCATCGACAACTGTGTCTACACATAGAAGAACCGCTTTATTTCCGCGAGAATGTTCCTCGAAACGAGCGAGCGAACAAGCGAGAGAAAGAGAGAGAGAGAGAGAAGACAATTCCCGGAGACTTCGCCTCGGTCCGGTTACGAGGAAAATTTTGCTGGAAACCAGCCACTGGGATCCGATTAAGGGAAGTTCCGAGTTCGAGAAGGAGAGCCAGCCAACCAGGTGAAATATGAACGAATAGTTCGTACTGCAATGGTAGAATGAAAATACTTTATGGCGTCGGTGAAAACGGCTGGGATTTTAACCCTTTGGGACCATATTCGATTAGTTAACAGAATTGGTTGGTTGGTTTTTGTTCAACTGGCCGATGCTTGATCGTTGCAAGATCGCGCGAAGAAGCTTCAGCCCAGATACTTCGGCCAGTCGACGGAATTTGTATTTGAAGGCGAGTCGAGATTCTTCTCGAGCATCAAGTGACTTTCGTTCGCGAATTATACAGTGGTATTTTTGTGATTTAGGTGAATTTACAATTTTACACTCGATACGGGTTATACTCGTGCAGAATGTAAATTGTACGGTACAGCAGCGGACGAAAGAAAGTTCATCAAGTCAGAGATACGAAAAGATTGTGTAACTTTAGAAAATCGAGTTACATTTAATAGGAGCAACGAAAAAATATATTACTGGGTTGGCAACTAAATGATTGCGGATTTTGTCGTTGCCATCTAATAACATAATATTTAGTTTAGTTTAGTTAAATAACATAATATTTAGTTGCCGACCCAATATATACCGTAGAATAGATGACTGTTTCTAGTACGATGAAAGATCTTTGATATGAAAGTTACTAAAATTCGTGGTGGATTTCACACTTTCTTTTACCTGCCATTGTATCTATCGCATATTATAAATTGTTGTACGTATTTGTATGTAATTTGTACATGGTAAACTGTTTGTTGTTTAACCGCTTGGTTCGTGATCTTTCAGACACCTCAATGATTAGTCAAATACGAAATCTTGAAATATTACATGTGTATAAATTCGTGTTTTCTAATGATTAATAAAACAATCGAAGATAAAATTAAAGTTTATAGCAAATGCGATACGGAAATTATAATCTGAATGGTAGAAATCATATCTTTAAGGAGGAATCATTGATCTGCATGGCGAGTGTGTTTCGATATTGTAAACCAAGGGCTTAATTCTGAATTTAAACGTCGAGTTGGGTCATATTTGGTTAGCATATGAATTGCATATTGCAGTACATTATACATTATAAATTATTCGAAATTATGCTGTATTATTTTAACCCTGGACTGATAGCGACCATGATACAACAAATTACTAAGCACTGTAAATTATATATCGTGTATCGAGATTAACAGTAATTTATTGTTACAAATAGTTAGGTATAGTGTGCTATATTAACTATCAATTTGTGCCGGGTGGAAAGCAACCAAAACAATTAGCTTAGGATTATTTCATTTTAATTTGAAATGTCTGTCTCGGGCGATCGCAAAATTCTATCTACCATGCATGAGCTATAAAATACAAAAATTAATACGATTACGTTAAATTGTTTCGGATAAAAATGAAATAATCTACATAAATCTGCAATTCGAATTTCTGTAAACCAAGTCGAGGGTTAAACTAATATAACAACGATTTCCTGTAACTATTAAACCTTTGTGTAGGGATTTAATTTTAATCGTAAGATTCAAAGTTACAAGAGATTAACAACGCGTGATTTATTAATTTCAAAGTTAAGAAGAAATCTGCGATTTTCCAATTTAAAGTTTCGTACAAATATCCGATAAACGATCTTCTACTCACGCCCCTTTCTACCTAAGTTCGACCATGGTTCGTGTGACACATACCTGTAACAGGAAAAAAATATAATTTGTCACCTGTCCGAGATATCAAACATCTCCGCGTTTAAATTTAATCCAGATTAAATTAAACGCGTAAATTATCGTATCATTTACAACGGAAGCTATTGAAGTGGAGAAAAAGATGGAAATTCTTAATTCTGCCGCGAATTATTTTAATCAACGCTTTACTTCTTCATTTACTAATTTTTTCTCCATTTATTACTGAAACTGATCGAGCTTCTTTATAATGAAAAGCAAACAACAAAGCAGGAGAATATACGGTATATTGTTTACAAGATGCATTATACGTATAAATATTAATATACAGGGTGGTTGGTAACTGGTGGAAAATATAGAATAAAAATTTTTTTTTTTTTTTAATTTTCTATCGAGACAACGATCTACAGTGAGATCGGTTATAACGAGACGCGATAAAGTGCAGGCGTACCGAGCGAAAATTCAAAGTCGATTTTCTCGAAAATAAAGCCCCAAACGAAAAATTTTTATTCTATATTTTCGACTTCTTTTTTCGCGTAGAATCACCCTCTTTCCGCTTGTACCACCAGTTACCAACCACCCTATATATATTGTATTATACGAATATTAATAAATATATTAAAATATTAATACATATTAACATACACATATATAAAATCCAAATATTTTATTACATAAAACATCATAATCGAAAATCCATAAACTGTTACATAATCGTGCTAAGATAACCGATTAAATTAAATAAAAACCAATTTGTTCTGACGAGTATTTTCATATCACAAACATGTGTATCAAATGGTTCAAAGAATTTTATACTGAAAAATGTATACAGAATGTACACTCTCAGATCATTAACAGAAATGTGTGTTATCCTAAAGCAAGAAACAACGCGTGAGTTGGTCGAACGACTGAAATCAGCGACAAACCGCGGAAAGTTTGAGAAGAACGAGTCACCTAGAGGAAAGAAGAAATCCAGTAAAGTGTTGGATCAGCCGAAAATCCTAGAAGGTAGCAAGTTCCATCATCAGGATCGCCTCGATAGAGGCTAATCCAGCCACGAGCCAGGGATTAAACAACGACCGGCTCGTGGAAATTAAATCCTTGCTCGTGCCAACAATGGCCTCGCCTCTTCCCCTGTAGCGTAAGTGCAGCGAAAAGTGAAAAAAAGAGCCATTCGGTGAAAATGAGAAACAGGCTGACGAATCTGGTGGAAAAACGCCACAGCAGAATCCTCGCGTGGAATGATCAGGTCAGCTGAACCTCAAGTTACTTCCAGTTCGAATCGAATAAATAATAAGTTTAAATCAATTTCGTGGAAACTCCAAGTGTCACCTGAATTAAAGTTTCCACGAGTTCAAATCGAACAAGCGAGAGAGAGATCTAACGACCAACTTACAGATTGTAGGAAATATGCCAAGCTATGCAAGTATGTCGTGTACGTAATGTTCTGGTTAAAATGGAATTAAAACAATTGTATCTAAGTCTGTATCTGGGTCGGATAAAGTCTTACGGGCGGTTTGGTCAAGTCGCTTGGATTCGACCGACGCGACTGCAAACGACAATGACTCGCATGATGATAGTTGTCCGGGATACAGTTCCGATACAGATCGTGCGAACGTTAACCGGTTAACTGCGTTCGACGTGTATCCAAAACTTTATTTCAATACTCGGCGCGTAAAATACAAAATTACCATTTACTACAGACGCTCAAAATTTTAGTAAAAAGTAACATAACTGATATTTAGCGGTATGTTTCTTTTGTACTTGCAGTAAAACTATTATGCATTTTATAAAAGAGAGTTCGATTATTTGATTATTCTCTTTGGTATATCGGTTAGACTGCGTATAACGCGTTGCTTATATAATTTTTATAAATTGAGTCTTTTTGACTTTTTCATAAATTAATTTTCCCCAACACACCCGAAATTTGTCTATTTCACTGACTATTCCCTGAATTGTTCCGCAGTATTTCTTGACAATCTTCAAGTTTCTTATAACGATAGCTTTTCCAACAACAAATTGTTAATTTTTGATCCAACAGAAACGTAAACCTTGCTCGTGTCGCTGTGTTTCATTCGTAAAATTTCCAACAGAGGCATTGGTCCTGCGTTCGACGTGTATACTCGTCGTTGCTTCGTTTTAATTACCCACCCCACCCAAGGGATTTTTAAAACAAAATTCCGCAGTTGACGACCATCGAAGAGCCAAAATTTTCCATTTTTCACGAACGTGTCGTGTAAATCCACGATCCGCCAGCAACATCGTACACAAGACGTGTGGCTCGCCTGGCGTCGGTTAAATCGTTAAATCGCACGTCAAGGGATGAACAATGCCACACGGCGGTCGTCGAATCGATCGGTTGGACCGGCGTGGAAATGTGGAGGACGCGCGAGAAAACGAAAGTAGTAGAAGCCAACAGCGGCAGCTGTTCTCGCGGCCATTTCCATACCAATTTCTATTCTATTTCCGTTGACGTGGCAATGGCGTTCGATTATAGACTGCAATATCGAGAGGCACGTTCACCTAATAACTGCACGCCGGTTCTATCGATATCTCGGCCGGCTACGCGGCTGCCATTGGCTTCCACGACGATTCTACCCGGTTGTTCCAACGTCTGTCCCTCTTCCGCTTCCTCTTGCCGCTGAGTTTCGTAATTATCTCGAGCGGTACACTTCAGACGATCGAGTGCTCCCGTGTAATCGCGAAGAGAATTTCGCGTGCATTGAGATTCTTCTTCTTCTTCTTTTTTGCTCTTCTCTTACCCTTTTCTTACTTTTTTTCCCGTGGAGGTTTTATTTGGTGTCAGAGAAACCGAAGTGAGTAGAAAGACTGAAATATGCTGAACTATCTCGTAGCTGCACAAAATGAATTTTCTCGGGTAATCGCGAACAGCGTGCAACCCTATTAATTAATCTGAAAACGAAGAGCAGATCGCATACAGTTGTTCGAGTGCGTTCATTTCGAGTGCGTTCATTATGGAATTGCAATCGTAATGTTGATACGTCATCCTGTGTTTCGATTTACGAGTTGCCAGGCTAAAAAATCTGTATTACACTCTTTCTATTAGACGCACCTGTCTAACGTGGTGAAGAGATCAAACGAAAAAGAATTGCCAACAAAATCCAGAGTTCCGTTGGATCCCGTAACAATGTGACCGTATGGTTGGACAAGTTCCATGAACCTGTGAGATGTGGGCCAAAATCGTATCACTAAGTCGCTAAGTGTAGAATGTAATTTTCTTTCATTTGATATTATAAAATCGTCAAAGGTGGATACTTATTTGTTGTATAAAAATGAAGAATAAAATTCTAACAGAAATTTTGGTAGTTAATTGTAATTAATAATTGAGTCGTTCAGAAGCAGCGTTGACCAACTGCATGGACTGAGAAGCAGAAAGATGTGACGATGTTGTGAATGCTATTTTGTAAATTTACCTTGCAATTTTCTGTTATTTACCTCATCTTCTAGCAACAAATAAACTCGACGAACCAGATAATATACTTTTCACTGCAAACGAGATTCTGTCTTCTCTTATTCTTTCAGAATAACTGCACCTCTCAGAAGGCACTTAATTAATTCCACGTTTGGCGAATTTCTCCATGTCACTAAGCGCAGTACGAAACACGATGACTTCTCGTTTTTCTTCTTCTATCATCTTGTGCGTTAGTCGTCGAGCTCGATCCTTTCGTATCTGTAGATTCATTCGTCATAGATTCATCAAGGAAGAAAAGACGTTGATTTAGTGCAATAAATTGGATACTGGATAAGGTATCCAACAAACTTCGTCTATACGTACATATGTTTAACAGGTTATTAAACATCCAAGCAAACCTAACATTTTGAGTAATCGGTTAAACTTGCTGTAACGGTGGAGAACAGTAAATAAGCTTGAGTTTGGCTTAAATTTCACTACATTGGACTGGGTTTGCCTAATAAGTTGGGTTTAAGTTTAGTACATATTGGGTTACTTGGGTTATTAATCACTCTCTCAGGATCTATTTTACAGATTATCTGTTGACACGTATCGTTTTAAATAACGCGAATAGTATGGTTAACAGACAGAACCGAAATAATACGTATTTTTATTATTCGATGTTTCTAATAGGAACGTGAAACGTCTTTACTATCCAAACAGACGTTTTCAGTCTGGTCTCCTGAGGTTAGAAACGAGAAACGTGGAATATTATCTTGACGTTCTGCTGGCGTTGGAAATGCGATATGATAATGAAGATTATAATGTACTCGTAAGTGTGGCCACTACGTTCGAATAAATAAATTAAGAAAAGAAGAAAATTGATAAAATGATTGGCTGAAGTAAACAAACAAATAATTATATGTTTAGTTATATAAGGCGTATCACGTTAAATAATACTTTATAAACAGCCACGTCATTATTAAAAGAAGGGATAGTCATTTTACGTTGCAAAATTGATTAAATATGAAGCCAAGCGATGACGAGGAATATAGTATACTGCGAAATGTAGCTATGACGATACATAACATTCGAATACATAATTTGAGAAAATAGTGCAATTGACAGAATGAACAGTGTTTCAAGAAAACAGATAAATAACTATTTAATTATATATATAGAGAAGAAGGAAAAGAAGAAATAGTCGTTTTATACAGTTGTCAATTAAATACGAAGCCAAGTGGTTATAATACAGAGAAATACGAAGCAACCAGTGAAGTTTCTTCCCACTCGAAGGCCAACGAGATCCGTGAACGAGATCGTTGTTTCCGGACACCGAAACGCTAGTTTGTTAGACGTTTCAGTCATTAAATCTTGCGGAAAAGACTGATGAAATGAAACAGAGGCCAAATTGCAGTCAGAAACGAGACGACTGTAATAAAATCCTCACGATAACCACGAACCAAGATACCATTCATTAAGTTCAAGATGTAACTTCTGCTTCTTTGATTCAAAAAAGAGACATCGTTTTACGTGCATCTGATGTCCATCAGTTTATTCTGGAAATATTACAATTATCTTCGTTATTCTATTTCTCCCGTTTATTCTAAGGATTAATTAACAACAGACTATCGTTTGCTAATATTTATCTTTGAATTTACGATTATTTATGCTACCTTATTACGTGATCAATTTTTTAGATTACGCATTTTTGCATATTACGTACATTCAGTGCACTCTTGATCCTTTCAATACTCTACAAATATCTAAAAATTCACAATCCATTTAGAATGAAACCGGGTGCGATAAAACCCAACCGAAATCAATTTTCCAAAGCCATTTCATTTCCCATGAATCTGTAAAAATCGACGCTCTGCTTATCTAAACTCAATCAAACCTAGTAAAACCTAAGTCAAATCAATTTCTTAAAATCTCTTTTATCTCTTTTTCATAAATCCCTGAGACTCTACAGGATCTACTTACGTAACTCAAACTTAGACGAAATCAAACCTAATAAAACTACCACTTAACGTTCCTAACCTGTTTATTATCCAACCTAAAGCAACCCGATAAAACGCAAGCCCATGTTTTCCAACTTTTCAACTTTCCACGGGTACCAAAAACTCCACACTCTGTTAATTTCAGCCTAACCTAACCTAAATCGAACACGATAAAAACCACCGTCTAATGTTTCTAACCTACAAAGTTCTAACCTTTCAAACGGCATCATACCTAACCTAACCGAGCTCAAAGCCAATCAACTAAACCAAGAAACCCGTGCGATCTCTGACGAATCTTCGAATTACACGCTCAATACACAATCCGCGAGTGCGTTCTTTCGTACACAAATCCTTTTCGCGGGGTTGGCTTTCATTTGACGATGTTGGCAGCTCTGCCGTCAAAGGACAGAGGGTGAAAGAGTCAAGGAACAATGCCTCTGCTGGCCCCGTTTCCCATCACACGCGCCAGATACACCGGAATTAATTATATCCATGCGACAAAGGGCGAAAAGGGTTGTGGATAAGAGAGAAAGGGAAAACATAGAAACAGAGAACGAAAGGCAAGGATAGACGGATGAAACGGGGGAATACGTTGGTCACGGAGGCGGAAGAAACGGGAACCGAGAACAGAAGCGTTACGGGGCGAGGAAAACAGCTGGCGACACGCTGTGAATTTACGAGGCTCATCCATGGTGCATGATGAAACTCGAGTGGCTGAAGGGGGTCTCGAGTTTTTTGCAACTGACATTTCGTAGTCGAAGAAGCGTGGGCGTTTGATAAATTTCGATTAGGGAAACGAGTTGTGTACATGGTCGGCAATTGCAACTTGTTTTGCACAGTTCCGTAGCGTCGTTACGAGCAGACAGTTCCAACGCTGGAATTTTTAACCTTTTTAATCCTGTTCGCGAATAAATAATAAAGTATCGCTTTAGATAGCTTCTTTCCAAATTCTACGCGATTCTACGTAAAAGGATGAGAACGAGTGAAATTTTGTCACTCGAGGCTCCGTTTCTCGGAAGATCGAGTTACAGAATCTTTTGAATTTCACTGTAGACTGTGTTTGCTCTTGAAGACCACGGCGAACACCACCGGACCACCAGCCCGTAGGGATTTAATTAGAAGAACGTAATTATATATGCAAAAGTACGGACATCATTTTCAACGGTTTCCGAGTTAATAAAATTCTTGAACGGTAAGCACTTTCTCTTAATCTATGCTCTCGTCGTTCTGGTCGTCTGAAACTGTTAACTATTATTAGGAACCTGTTACAGTGAAATCCACTGAGTCGAGGCCCGGCTGAGTGCACGCGTACCCAACACATCTTCCAACTTGATTTTCTCGAGAACCAAGCCTCAAATGAACAAATTTTATTCTTTCTTTTCCACTTATTTTTTCGTCTAGAATCACCCTCTGGCCTGTTATACTACCAGTTATCAGACACCAGGTATACGGAAATAAATAATATCTATGTGGTGAAATATTCGTTCGGACGAAATATCTGCGAAGTGATATAAGGAAATTAAATAAGTGTACATACTCATGTTGCTATTTTAATGAAAATTGAGGCCCATTTACATCTACGTACATAAGAGAATTAAAATATGAATTATACCAATAAGTATGTTCCAACGATGACAGGAAATATGCACTAGTGACTCATGGATACGTGTGCAGCACTAAAACGGGACAATTACGTGATTGGAAAATTTCTACTACGCAAATACATAGAACTTGACATTTTGAATATATACTATGGACGGAAGTACTTAAGTAGCTTGTGACGTCGCGTCTCATTTAACTTGCCTGAAATCACTTTCCACTTGAATATAGTCATCTGGATCATCCTCGGAGTAACTAGACGAATTGCAATACGAATTCTTCTTAAGAATATCAATATCGTAGCTTTTAAGAAGATTCAGGTTGAATTCTAAGAAAATACGTAGCGTATTATGACGATAAGATTTTTAATCGAAAGATAAAAGCTCCGAGGCGGTTACAGTGTTCTCTTTCCGTGAGAAGAAATTAAGATTCGTCTAATATCGTCTGAAAATGGTAGCCACTGTGTCTTCGAGTGAAGAGTACCAGGTCTAAATCCTATCACGTGCATACTGTTATCTTCTTGTCTATAAATTCTAACTTGTACCAGCTCCTGCTACCTCTCAAGTAGATTTGGTAGTGCATTTAACTTGACTGACGTTGGAATTTAGAGTAAAACTAGCTGTACAGTGTGACCACCGAATAAACCTAAGCTGCATTTTGAATTAACAAATCTTTGGAATAAAATTTCATTTAATTGCCAGGGAGAAAATTCTCGCTTCCCTTCTTTCCACAGATTTATCATTTATATTGTTTGAAATTTTTCACAATTTTATTTCTTATCTCTTTTTTTTGGTAGATCCAGTCTCCATAATGTAAAATGGTATTAGTTCACTAAAATTTAATTCCACTTATTCGATCCATTTAACTGGTTCTTCACTGAGAACTTACTGGTTTTGCTTACTGGTTACTGTTTTCTTTCTTTCGAATCGTCTATTATCTATTTCTCGATCCTATTTGTTCTACATTTGCTCAACAAAAATCTCCTTTTTTTACCCTATTTTCATCTCTACTTCCACCCACATTTTCTCCCTAACTTTTCGTTATATTCTATCTTCCAACTGTCGACGTCCGTACTCCACAATATTCCGCACTTTTTCTACCTATTCTCATCTCCGCGTTTCGTCAAAACATTTCTCATCTGCCTTTCCCTTTGTGCTTCTCCCGTTAGTTGATCTTACTCGCTTACGCCCTGCTTTCTCTCGATTTTGCTCGTTTAATTGTTTAAACTGTAAATCTTCTTCACCTCTTTAACCGCGTTCCTTTTCTTCGCCAACTAACGCGCGATATTTTTCAACAATTTTATACCGTCCGTTATTTGCCTTGTTTTCCACGTCCATTCGTTTTTTCGCAGAGAACCTTCCGCCACTGTGTTTTCGTATCGCGTCTGTGTATTCTATCCGCGATCCTCCTCTCTCGGTTACCACGGTATTTCAAATTCATCTCTCTCGTTTGTCCTTGTAATTGGTGTATTCCATTTTCTTCCGCTTCAATTTATCCGCCGACGTTTCGTATTTTAATTTCTCTTTGTTCCCTTTTTCCTCGCCTCCTCCATTTTTCCTTCGTATTCGCCGGGAATTTTTACCGTCTGTTGCGAATCCGCCACGGTTTCAAACATTTGCCGACGAATTTTTTGAAAAATATGTGGCCACAGAATGAAGCATAATGCGTTGTTTGATTAGGGCTGGGAATTCCGAATCGCAGGAGTCTCAATTTTATTTTTATTCGCGAGTTTCCATTGCTGGCACTCGATTCTTACGTGTTTCATTGGGATTTCGAAATTCGTTCAAAGGTTTCCGTAGGACTGTGTTTTTTAAATGTGCGGCGAAACGAGGGATAAAATTAAATAGAATTATTTAGGCGTGAGAGCAATTTTGACACGTGGCCAGAAATTAAAGCCAGTTCCAATGCAACACGGTTCCGCTTCGCGACATTTTATTATCATTAATAATGGATGATGCCTTCATTTTCTCTTCATAACTTTTATCCTTTTTTCACTTTTTCATTGTGATAACATTACATGATTCCATTATAAAAAAAAAACTCTTTTGTACTACCAAGAGAGATTCTTCTCCCACGTGTATCTGAATTTTGACACTAAAATTTTATATGATTTTATTAATCCTGTTCGCCGTTGTATCGTTATAGAATATCTCTTTAAATATTTTCTTTCGGAAATATGAAACACTTTATTCATGGAAAGCGTGGAGTACAAAAAAAAAAAGTAGAAAAATATGACGATATTGGTAAAATAAAAGCAAATATTCCAAAACTACCCTGAGAGGCGTGGAATATATAAAAAGTGTATAAAACGTGAATATACCTATTGAATAAAATAAAACCAAATATTTAAAGACTATTCATATTTTGATAACATATACTGAATTAATAAAATCTTCGTTTCGGCTCGATGATCCTATTAATATAAGGAAAATAATTGGCTGAAGATACTCACGTTCATAGGAGCTGAAGCAACCGATTTCATTCAATTACTCGATAAACGAGTTACGAACGCGAAGAAGTATGAACCGATAGCGAAGCGAACAGAGAGAAGCCCGACACTACTTCACTTCTACTCCACGAGAATTAAAATTCACCGTGGCTGAAGGTGGTCTCGAGCTTTTTGCAATTCATATTTCGTATCATAATTGAATTATAAAAAAAGAAAAGAAGAAAACACTTGTCCCTGCGTGTGTCTGAATTTCAACGCTAGGATATTAGATGATTTTAATCCTGTTCGCGTTTGTATCGTCATGAAGCATCGCTTTATACACTTTCTTTGCCAATTTTGAAACTCTCTGTTCGTGAAGATTTCAGAATACAAAGAACGTACTAAAACGCGAATCCACCTACTGGATAAAATAGAAGCAAGTACCTGAAAATTATCTACACACGTAGGATTCGACGATAACGTCTGTTGAATTATTAAAATACTCACGTTTAGCTCGTTAGTGCTACAGCCATTAATCTTGATGATTGATGCTAGTCGAATAATATAAGGAAAACAGGAGCTGAACGATCGATTTCATTCGATTACGAGGTAAACGAGTTAGGAACGCGACAGAAGTATGCAAGAAGACATCGACCTTGCTGTTCTCGCCAGTTCTATGTGAAACGAATGTTACATCTTAATGGACGTTACTCGAATCAGAATAGTCTTTAAATATTTGGTTTTGCTATTCCATTGAATTCTTTATACCTTTCGTGTATTGCACGCGTTTTACGAATAAAATAATTAACGAGAGACGAAGATATCCGAAGAGAGAAGAAGAAGCGAAGAGAACAGCAGGTCTGAAGCGAGAAGAAACAGCTGCGACTCTTCTCCACGGTGGAGAATTAAAATTCTTCGTGGCTGAGGGTGGTCTCGAGCTTCTTGTAATTGATATTTCCTATCATAATCCAATTATAAAAAAAAAAAAGCAGGGAGAAAGAAAAAAGAAACTGTTCGTGGCATCAGGAGAAGCTGTTGCCCAGACGCGGCTGAATTTTACTTCGATGAGACCGGTTTCACGCGGAGATACGCGTACGATCATACTGAATATAAATGTACGCTAATGGAAGCGTTCACGCGACGATTCTCGTGAGACGCGGTATCGCGGTACTCGTTTCGTGTATCTTGGCAACGATACATTTCGTACGAAGCCGGCAGAAACATTAAACTAACTGTATCGTAAAATGATTTTCTTAATATTTCTTTCAAATTCTCACGATTATTTCGCGTATTGTATATACTATACGCTATTCGATATTTACAGACCAATTTCTTAGCAAAACGGACATATTCATCTTGCAAATGAAGAGTTTTTAATCCCCGTAATAAGTCGTTGGAAAGATGACTTTTCCACTAATTACGGAAGAACCGTTCTTGCAAACTCGTTTAAGAAAAACTGATACGTTGCGCAAAATGCTTGGCAGAATCTTTTTGCAAAAGCATTCAGTTCCAACCTCGCCGGGGAAAGGTAACGCGTCCTTTTCGTACGAACGTAACGTGAAATATACAGGATGTCCCAGCTTTTTCTCAACCAAACGTTACAAGTACGTTCTACGAGTCAAGATAAGTCGTACGAACACACGTCGTTGCAGACATCGTTAAAGAGTCACGGTGTTCGGAATTTTGAGTGGCTCATTCCCTTCTTTGGAAAATTCCGAATTATCTGTCCTCCCCGAGCTGTAAACCTAAGGACTCAAAGGTCAACGGCTGATAGGGAGGATCAGCAACGTACTTGGACAGTTCATCATCAGACATCGTATCGTGAAATATTTCACTCTCAACAAGATCTAACCACCGCCGTGTTCATAACATCATGCTTTACTTTTATACAACAAGTGCAAATACAGTGTTAGATTACTCTAACACTCCATCTATTAAACCTGCTCCACCTTGAGCGTTAAGTCACTCGAGATACGCGATATCGACCGATGGGTTTGACCTGACCAGTTGCTCCTTGGTCGAGAATTCGCATGGCAAACGTCCATCACTTGGTCAGAAGGTATCAGAATACTGCCAACTTCGACAAGTGATAAACGAGATCTTCGATGAGCAAACAAATCCAATTCTTTGCGAATCTTCTACTGACAGGAACATTTTGGAATGGAGTCGTCGTTGAAGTCGTATCATACCTTCTCACTACTGACAGATGTAAATATTCCTCATCTGCATATATACGCATCATACTTTGTACAAAGGCAAGTTTGCCGCTAGTTTGGTATGTCGTTTTCTCGTTACAAGGCTTTGCCAATGCCTGCAATGACACGTATGTTCGTACAACATTTTTCTTCTTATCTCCGCCTGTAGAACGCACTGACAACATTCGACCGGAGAAAACTGCGTCACCCTGTACAATATCGGTAAATTCGTCATCCAAAACGTCGTACATTATAACGCGAAGTTGTCGTTCTCTTCATTTCTGAATTGCTCGTTAGCGTACGCGCGTGCAAAGCACAAACAACCGGGGAATATCTTCCTAGAAAAAGAAAGAGAGAGAGAGAGAGAGAAGCTGAGAACTGCGCGAAGGATAAGGCTTTCGAGTCTCAGAGTGTTTTACCTCGGAGGGACACTGTCGCGCTACAGACACCTTAAGAAGGTTACAATGCACGTGCAGTTAAAATTTAAGGAAGCTTATAGGTGCCGAAGTTGAGATTATCGAGTCTCAAAGTTTCCATATTTAACGCGTCATCTCTGCATCAAGCCGTCGGCAACACGACATTCTTCTTCGTTACAGGCAAAATGAATTTTTCAAATACCGTGTAAGAGAAATCTTAGGATACTCGAAGATCGACAGACCTAGCGACGTGGGAGAGCTAAGATCTTCGAGTGTTACAGAGGTTTCTCGACTTATCGAAATCGTCAAACGAAAATTCGACGTACGGAAGGCGCAATTACATTCAGCTTTTTGGAGACAGCAAGTGTATTAGCATCTCCGCTAACTTCCGCTTGGAACACGTTTTGTTCAACGCGCACGGACGCAAAAGTCAAGAGAAAGCTACCATCGGATTAGCGTGTGATCATAAGACGAAGAACATCTGACGTTTTTCGTGTCCACGTTATTCGGCACGATTCTAACGGTTGAAACAATGGTGACGATGATATCGAGCGATCGGTTTTGTGACGTCTTGTGACAGGCGGCAACAAACTTGCAGCCTCGGAGCGATGGAACTTCGACTCGTAGTGGTCTGGCTGTTCTAAGTTCGAGTTACGCAAGTCGAATAACGCAGCTGGACACGTGACAAATAATTCGAGTCAAAGCGAGTTTTATTTCGATCTGTAGAGGTTTTCGCAGCGAAACGGACGATTGTAAAGCACGCATGTGCACAGATATAACGGTGTCGCGCGTAAAGCTGGCTTTACGTTGGTCCATTGCAGCACTGTATCGTAACTGCAATAAGATAAACAATATGGCCATTGCAGAACAGCGTCGCCATTCCAGTAAGCGATCCTACTACTTCTCGATTCACTGTTTATTACCATCCAGAACACAACATTCCAACGTTACTGCAATCATCTAAACGGTTCGATATCCAGCGCTGGCTGAAGCTTGGTACAGTCCGTTGCTACTACGATCCACCATCTTCGATGATATCAAACCACACTGAGAAACAACGCATACATCGACCAGTTTCTAGTCAAACAACAGAAATGTAATCGCTGTCCATTCCAGCGACTGGATTAACGTGAACCCGGCTTAAGAGGCGAGGGCTAGCGCGTTCAGTTTTTCCAAAGAAGTTTCTTCCTCTTCGGTACACGCTCACCTACTGACACGTGCACTCTCTCTCTCTTTCTCTCTCTCTCTTTCTCTTACGCCTTGGCATGGTATACTTTTGCCAACGACTGTGCTCGCAGAAATACCTTAAAACCAGCGGTATTCCTGCGCCGTCGTTTTCCTCCGGAGGAATTTCCACGGGCGTTTTAAAGGGCTGGGAAGAGAGAGAGAGAGAGAGAGAGAGAGAGGGAGGAAGAGAGAAACTAGTAGGTAGAGCTCGCGGGATTTTAAGCCGGCGCGATTTGTTTTGACGAGAGACTAACGAGACTGTCTCTCGCATGTTCTGCCCACGCTTCACTTCCCCGCTTTTCCATGTCGTTTCCTGTCTGTCTTACCGTTACGGTTCACCCTCTTTCCTCGTCTTTCCAACCACCTTTCCGTCGGCTTGGCCCCTTTCCACCCTTCGATGTTCCCGCCACTTTGCTGCATCCTCGTCGCCCCAGTTTCACATCCACGGTGCCGTCTTCCTCTTCCACTTTCGTTCCACCTTTCTGCTCGATTCTCCCCGTTTAATTGCTTCCTCCCTTTTGTACCTCAGCCTCTGCCTTCCTCCTCCATTGTTTCTTTGCGCGGTTTTGTTCATTCCTTTCGGCTCGCCCCGTTTTTCTTCCTTTTCGCTTTTATGCCCGGGCTTTGCTTGTTGGTTGACGTTTAAACGGACTTTTAAAACGTTTTTAAGGGATCGAGGTGCAAAGGCAAGCTGGCAATGTCCATTTTTAGTGGTTTCACCGAGTGCAATGTGTTTCGGTGTCGAGCACGAGCGGAATTTACTCTATGGAATTATCGTGCAAGTCAGACTGCAAAGGATTCGGGCAAACGGAAAAGAAACTTGCGAGAAATTGCTCGTCAGGTTTTTCTCGATCGCTCGCATCAACTTTGCCCGATTATATTCACATTCGCTACGGATTAAACAGCGATCATTTCGCGCCTGATTGATCAATAAATGTTGCGCGCTGTATAGCGAAATGGCAGCCAATAAAGCAAAATGAGATCTGTTTAGAAATTCCAATACAGAATGATATTATAGTTAATATTACTACTATACCTTTACTATTATTATCATCGATGCGACTATATTTCTCAATTAGAAATTATTAGCAGTGAAATTATTACTGTGAGTGACTCGAATGACCAATTCTTATTATTCGGATGAATTTGGAAAAATAATAATAAATTCTTATTATTTCTATAGTTAGATATTACATGGTAGCATAATTATATTATAATACAGTAATATTATACTCTATAATAATTGGAGAATTATCCTGCAAGGAGACAGTTTCTTCGCACGATATTTTCCATTCTTCCTTTTCCGGCCGGTGGAAATGAAGAACAGAGAGCGTTTCGTCTGCGAATTTTTCATAAAAAGTAAAAGAAGAAGATGAAGCGAGGTCATTTGGATCTTACGCGTAGGGAAAATTTTTGGTGCAGGAGAGCTACGCCAGACGAGGATTCCTCGTTGCTACTTTGCTATGGAATTTTGATAAAAAAAAAAAAAAAATAAATAAACGGAGAGAAAAAGGTAGAGCGCGAGGCGCTCATCTACCTGGAACTTTGATGGAGAAACAAAGAAAACGGGTGTTGTGTTTAGATGTGAGAGTAGACAGGGATGGCTTGCTTATCTTGCGGAAAATTCTGATTAGAGAAAAGGAGAAAATGAAAAGAAATCGCCTCTGGCCCTCTATACGTGCGAATAAATTTTGTTCCGATATTTATGTAGCATATAATTGGTTCTTTAAAATTCCATAGATAATAGCAGCTACTTTTCCTTACTTTTTTTTTAGCCTTTTAGAGAAGCTTCTTTATTTAAAAGTTTCGGGGAACACCGATGAAACTCTCCATCGTATGAAGAATTCCCTTTTGCCAGAATTTATAGAAAAGCGTGTGCTGCTTAAAAATTCGAAAGGATAGTAAGAAGCATGAGATATAACGATCATGTAAGAGTTAATTGATTCTACAAAATTAATGTATAACCGTAGAATGAAAGTAAAACCGCAGAATTTACTTTTTCTTCTTCTCGAATTATTTAGAATAATCAAAGATGAACTCTTTTCGTCTCCTCGAACAGTAATTTATAATTTTAAGAAAGAAGGGGGGAATTATTACACTGACATGATTTAGGGATTTGAATAAAACCGAGAAGAAGGGAAATTAATTTTTCTACCATAGACCTAATTAACTTATTTCATATGCAAAACACTTATCGGCGTAGACGTATCAATCGAAAAAACCATAGATACACCAATGTGGTATAACAACCAAGGAACGACGAAACGAATAGATGATCGCGTTTTAAGATTACCTTTTAGCCTGACGAGAAAACGATATCTCTATTTCCACGAATTTTCATAAAGGAGAAGATTAAAATGTGAAAATGGGGATGTGGAACGCGTACTTTGTAGGATTACACGTAAGATGCCAGCATGCTGGAAAATTATACATCGAAAATAGTTTTATGTTCGCCGCGTTCTTCTCGTAGAAGGGGATCCTGTTAGGCAACGAACGAGGCTCGTTTCCAAGTACGCGGAAACTCTTTGTAACCGGTCGTGAGCCTTCCAAGATTTCCTATAATAACTTTTACGACGCTCGAAACTTTCTCAAAAAGAATGCAACGGCTCGCTTATGAATGAAAAAAGTAAGGGAGAAAAGAGACGAAGAGGGAGAAAGGAAAAAGATTTATACAGAACGGAAGGGCGTAAGAGGAAATAACGAGCATCGATTGTTCGTTTTGCGAAGCACGCGCAACATTCCATGCATCGCTCGCTTCCGGTTAATAGGCTGATTCTCCAGTGAAGTATGAAATACTATTACATTTTTGTGTGTGTTGACGATCGGAAGCTTCACAGAGGAAAATGTCCACTTAAAAATATTTTTACATTACAATTCCGTTGTTTTAGTACAAATGTAAACAGAATGGAGGAAACATCGGGTTATTGCCGTTTTACATACGTTTTCAAATGGCTGAAAGGTTTAAAATGTAGCGAAAAATATTTCGAAAAACGTCGGAAATCTCGTCGCGCGTAAAATTCCAACAGACAATTCGACGGTCGTCAAATTGAAAAAAACAAATGGGACAACAAAGTTTCCTAAAAATTGGACAGGAATTATTTAGCGAGTCTGCGAAATCGCAACAAAATATCCATACGATACGCGAAAAGGCCATCATATCGCCAACTAGAAGAATCGCGCTCGTAAACGAGCAAAGTCTACGAAAGATTGGCCGCATCCTTCGAAAGTCGATCGAACGATGCTGACTATGTAAAAATTCGCCGAACGCCAGTTAAATTGAAATTAGGAAAATTCGCAAACGTGACGAGTCTGTAACAGATTCACAAGAACGGAAGAAAAATTTCAAGCTTCGAGAAAAGACAATAATGTTTCTTCTTTTTAAGTCATATATAAAATTCCACTGATCTATAAACGCACGTATCGAACAAAGCAAAAAGGAAGATTATTTTTAAAAAAATGTAGCGTAACGATTCCACTTAAAAAAAACGGAAGATCGTCTTAATATCTTGGAAAATATAAAGTACGTTAAGAAGATCAAACTTTATATTACCTGACCCAACAGTTATTTTATTATCTATCTTTCTTTTTATTTTTTTTTTTTTTTTTTTTTTGTACTTTCATTATTAAGAACCTATTACCTAACCCAACCATAAACCTGATATCGGACTCTTCGAATACGATAAATTTTATTTCGGACATCCTTCGATACAGTCGATTTCTACTATCAACTCAACCTGCGTATAGAAAAGAAGTAAATTTCAAACTTAGCCAAGAAATCGCGAATCAATCTTCTTGTGGCTCGCTCGTCTCATGAGAAGATTTCACCAAGTCTGAAGGTTCGCGTACGCTATACCAGCTCTATGTTACAGGATAATTTAAGGCAGTTTGAAATAATACGCGAGACACGGTTCCGCCACGTCCTGGTGCCGCGCCTCCTCTAATTTCCCATTATGCAAATGGTCTCGCGGTGCTCGCGATACGCGACGAGAAACCGGAATTAATTAACCCCGCGCAACGACTTCGACTTTGTCTTGGAGCAGGGGTCGCTATCGAGCTCGTTTAACGCTGATAAAGTAATAACTGCGACGAAGAAACCACAAGACGAAGATTTGTTTGCAATTTAATTTCGCGTGACCAAAGTGCTCGTCTCCGTTCCATCTCCTTTTTTTATTTCTCTCTTCTCTCTACGTTCCTTCCTCTTAATGGCCCTCGAATTTTTTATCTTTTAATCTCGGTATAGTTGCAAGCGGAAAGAAACGTTTTAACGTTTGAGGACAATTTTTACTGCGGAATGTTCGGACGATAAATCACATTAATATGGTTCTCGGCGCGTGTACACAAAGAACCATCAAAACGGTTGTTCCATGTTTTTCTTAAACTCGTGGATGAGTTGAAGTCGCCATGCCGAGGGAAAGAAAATTACAGCGAAAATGACGATGAAAGTTCTCGGTTTGAAATATGTTTATGGCACTGGAAAGAGGACTCGAGATTGGCATGGACTCAACACGCTTTCGGCCACGGATATAATTCAATCAATAGGAACATGATCCAAGAATACGATTCAAACAGGAAGAACATAATTCAATATAGTCGAATGTATTAACGGAATTTGCTATAGCATCGAAGCAGACGTACGGTCTACGGATAATTTAAAAAAGAAATTACGCTTACGTTAATATCGTGTACTCTGTAATTACTAAGAAAAAGAAATCTTTATACCGAAATCTTCTATGACGATTCTAGAAGAAGGATAATTCTCAATAAACACCCCTCGAGGATGGCCCTCGTTCCAACAGCTACGTCTTGCGCATTAACTCGAATTTATAAATTCGCCAAATGTGAAAATTACTAAGAAAAAGAAATCTTTATACCGAAATCTTCTATGACGATTCTTTTTTAAGGATAATTCTCAATAAACACCCCTCGAGGATGGCCCTCGTTCCAACAGCTACGTCTTGCGCATTAACTCGAATATATATAAATTCGCCAAATGTGAAAATTACTAAGAAAAAAAAGAAAAAAATCTTTATACCGAAATCTTCTGTGATGATTCCTTTTTAAGGATAATTCTCAATAAACACCCCTTGAGGATGGCCCTCGTTCCAACAGCTACGTCTTGCGCATTAACTCGAATATATATAAATTCGCCAAATGTGAAAATTACTAAGAAAAAAAAGGAAAGAAATCTTTATACCGCAATCTTCTATGATGATTCTCGCTAAAGATAATTCTCAATAAACACCCCTTGACGAAGGAACAGCCTAATTTCTTCCTTCTTCTCTCCCTTATATTCTCCTTTTGCTCTGCCTTTTTATTCCTCGTCAAAGGTAAGGATTCGAGGGATTTCCTTGGAGGAAATTCCTCGTAGGCGATACACCTACGAACGAACCTTTCATTTCTCTCGTTAACTTCCGACACGAGTGCCAGAGGCGCGAACGAATCGATACGCGTATCAGAACTGGCTGCCTGCAATCTTCCCTCGACTTTCTACCCTTTCATCTCTATTTCGTACGCGTGCCACGCCGATCGGGAATACCTTCAAGTTCATACGCCCGTAATACGGTGAAAAATTTCTCGTTGGAAGGCGACGACGATTCACCTTTCACTTCGATAATTCCTCTGCCAGATATAGTGGTTCGTCCTTTCAATCGTTCTCTATGATCCTCCTCGTAATTGTTTTCGATTGGCGATTTTTATGGTTGGAAAGGAGGACGATGGAAAAAAAGCAGCGAATTTGTACGCGGACAAAGTGCGGGTTCTGCGATTTGTTTTGCCTCCGGATTGTTCCAATTTCGTGAATTACGAGTAGCTATGACTCGCGTAAAAGACAGAAGGAAAGATCTGTTCGGTACACGTTGCACGAAATTACGTCTCTTAATCATCCTCGTCTCAACGTTACGACGGTATTATGCGCCGTTTCCCAGAGAGGTAGTAACAATAAAAGAAACAGCAAGATATGAGAAAGAAACGTAAAAAGATTGGGGTTGGGTTTAGATTAATATTAGGTTAAAGATTATAACAGAAAGAAAGTTCGAAGTCCTTTTCGCTCCACCGTCAATTATTCGAAATACTTCGAAATAGAACTGGAAACGTTCAAAAAATCGTATGAAAAATTACTTATACGGCCCTTTTATGAACAACGCAATTTTAAAAAATTTGAATAATTTATTGTAATATCATATCACGTGGTCAGGAATCCTTTTAGTTGTATTTTCATTCTCTCTCTCTCTCTTTCTCCTCTTTTTTATATATTTGTAAGATATTTTTTAATAATTGTTTGTATATTTGTATATTTAACAATTGTTTGTATATTTATAAAACATACAATCTGTAAAATATACAAACAATATATATATTTAATAATTGTCTGTATATTTGTAAAATATACAATTTGTAAAATATACAAACAATTGTTAAATATACAAATATACAAACAATTATTAAAAAATATTTTACAATATATAAAAAAGAGGAGAAAGAGAGGGGGGGAAGGAAGAAAATACGACTAAAAGGGTGATATGATATTACAATAAATTATTCAAATAATTATTGAAAGAATCTCGTCACAATATTTGAAAAAAAAAAAAGGATCTTCGATTTGTCGTTATCCCGAAGAAAATGTCTACGCGTTTTAAAAAGTCTCCTCTTACGGGCTCGCTATAATACGTTACAATTGAACCGTCGCAGCGGAAGGAAAAATCGAAAGAAGGAGGAAAATAGAGGGAAAGGAAGAGAGGGTAGATGGTAGGAAAGAAAAGAAGAAAAAGAAACTGAAACATGAGCAATTCATAGCGTATCAAGCACGAAGGCACGTATTCAACGTGGAAAATTCACTGGCTAACGAGAGGGGGGCATCGCGACGGCTGCTTATTAAGGCCGATTCGCGTTGAACGGCTTCCACGAAATTTCAATGTTCTGAAAAAGCTCGATTCCACGCCGGCCAACCTGGTTGCAGGACGTTTAACGACGCATCGCTCGCGGAATACTTCAATTTCGTCCGAAAATTACCCTCCAACGCCGATACCACCCTTTTCTACTCTTTCCCTCTGTTCCTCTCTCTCTCTCTCTCTCTTCCTATTTTATGTCCCTTTTCTTCCCTTATCGCGTGCCGCGCGAACTGCGACGATTATTCGCGATACAAATCGACCCACTTGCGATCTTTCGTTGCAAACCTATTTGCACGTGTTCTTTTTTTATCTTACGTTATTTCACTTTTATCTTGAACCCTTACGCGTGCCGTTTCGTTCCCAATTGCGCGGCTTTCTTCGCATATTTTTCATTCATCGTAATCTCTCATTTATCGTGATCTATCGTTTATCGCCTTACGGCACAGGGCTGCTTGCGATTCACGTCGTATTTTCATTTATCGCTACCTTACCTGTACTAATATCCTAGTTTTTTGTATTATCTTATCTAAGTAAATGCACTCGAGTTACTTTTACAATTTCCTCTGTATCGCTGTTACACGACTTTCCTCGCCAATAACAAAAACAATCATGAAATCCGTTGATAACTTGCGTGTCGCGAGTCACAAAATCTGCATCGTCGTTCTGTGTCCTTTTTAATTGCAAGACAAATTGGCAAAGCTCGTTTCTATGATAAATATGAGAAATTGTCGATTAGCAGGAAAAGGATGGAAGAGTGTCGCAGTAAAATTGGGGATATCCGATGTCGAAAATCTGCAAAGATTATTTTGCATAGAAGAAAGAATAATCTTTACGGATTATTTTCTATAGATAATAAATATTTAATTAAAAGAACGAAACTTTTAGTATGGACACTTGCTCGAATTCGACTACGTATTTCTAAAGGAACCAGGATTTCCCAAATCTACATATAAATTTTCCACATTGGACTGCGTATTTCTTTCTCAAAGAGCACTTTTTACATAGAACTTAAATTAACCTTCGACGATTTTTTTTACATAGCAGAAGCACACGTGTATCGAATTAAAATCACTACATCTAATTGAAATAAAAGAACCAAAGAATAAAATAAATAGACAAAATAAAAAAACCAAAAGATTTTGCAGATTCGATTACACATATTTTTTTTCTCTTTTTAACAACCTTATTTCTTTATATTCTTTTAAAAAAAGCAAAGGACACGATTAGATTGAAAACGATAGGAGAAGCGTGCAGCGAGGTTAATCCTGAGAAAATTCATCATTTTTATTCCTTTCTCTTCTCTTCCTTAGTCTTGTTCGAGGGATCCTTTTATTCGTGAAACGACAAAGTAGAAAGTAAATTGCTTGTCCCCTGTGAGTCGTGTGACGAAGGAAATTGGAGCGACGCTTGACGAGCGATTTAGATCCGCGAAAATACTGCCAGCGAATAATTATCTGTCACGAACAGTAGTTAAAGCTTGCTTAGAGCTAAACTGGTACTCGGACGCGCTATTTTCCATTTACCTTCCTTTTTCTTTTACTTTTACCTGATTGATAATGTTTGACACGGTCGACCTAGAAACCAAAATCGATGGCTCTTAAAAGAAAAACAGTCTGCAAATCAATTAGTTTCTTCGGTTCAACTTTTGTCCCTCTCTTCCGCTCTTTCCCTTTTGTGTAAACGTAAAGTGTGTTTGTTTCGTTTCACTCTCGTAATCTTTTCGTCATCGTCGTATTACATCGATCGGTATATGCGTCGAGTAATTTTTAGTTTTTCAAAAATTAGAAGAACAGTCGATATACGTTCTTACGTTTCCTTCTGTTTTATAAATATTCGTTTTCCTTTGACCCTCTTTAGTTGTTAATAATCTCGGCGGTGGTGTATCCTTTCGATACATTTTCGCTTTAGAAATCGGAGAATCGTACGGATAAAGCAAGAGGGAAAAAGACAGAGCCTCGTGTTGGCAAATTTGAGAAAAAGCCACGATAAGAACGACGTACTCGATTATTTAACTTTTATCGGAAAGCTCGATTGTATTGGCGAATGTTTAATCGATGTCGTGCAAAGAAAAACCATCGTGTCGATTATTGATATCTTATCGACGTGCTTGTCGACGAATGTATCGAACTTATCAGCTTGTCGATAGTAAAAGCGCAAACAGAGAGAAACTTCGAATTTGCCACTGTATAGATACTTAAAACTTTTTCACGTTCGTCATTATTTACAGACACGATAGCGAGATTTTCTTTCCAATCTATCGACGTGTCGATTTCACATTCGAAACTGCGCGAACTTCTCGTTACGAATACTAGTCGACTATCAATCTAACTATCTATGTAACTTCATCGTCATTTATATCACTCGATTCTGTTTAATTTCGTCGTTGGTTTCTGTTTGTCAAAATAGCTTAATTATATTTTAGATTATATGAAATTATTTCAGCGGAGAAGAACGACAGCCAATGGAGAATTTTTGCGTAGCTCAGGTAGCAAAAATATTCGTTCTATAAATTCCAAGCAACTACAAAAGCGCATACCGTGAAAAGCACAAAAGAAAATCATAGAAAAGGGTAGTTGAATTATAAACTATAATTATAAAAAACGGGGAGAATATTTAATTAGAAATTATAAACGGAGAGAATATTTACAAATTGATGAGATTTAACAAATTCCAAACCATTTTGTAAATAAATATTGATATATAAATATACATAAGAAATTATTATCTTTTTATTTCATGGAACCTACGGAACGACGTGCTATAAATATTTTTGCTGCCTGAGCTACACGCCGACTGATCATTTGCTGGCATCCTCCTTGAACAAATGATCAAAGAATTCGTCGTTTGACCATTGCCCTTGCGATTTTATGAACGTTAGAAAGCTTGGAGAAGGGCGTGAACGTCCCCTGGAAATTGGCTCGTTATTTTCCAGTTTTCGCAACGAATCCCGGAGGCTTGGAAAAACTTTCATCCATCTTGGCAGGCTCGTCCCACGGGCGACAACTTTTCTCGTCGTACTTCCCCGTTCTATCGCTTTCCCCATCGTCGTACAACCCTGTCCGCACCAGAAGGGACTGGCGGAAATTTTTGTTATACTTTATGTTCCTCTGAATTCCAGTGTTTGGAATTCTCGTCGATTGTGTTGCTCGGTCTCGCGTGAAATTAGAATAAACGCGATCAATTGTCATCACGAGAATAAAAGAGAATAAAGAATTGTAGCGCAGTGGCGGACAGATTCTTCGTGAATTCACAGTGGAACTGCATCAAAATTTGAGCAGAGTCGCATCTCGCACGCGAAATAACAGCCAGTTCTTGCGACAGAAGAATTTTAATTTGAATGAAAAGGATTAGTTGTTTGAACGATCGATAAAGGAACAAGCTTTTTCTCGGCTGGCAAACATTTGGATGGCTCGATGTTTTAAATTGAACTTCTGAATTCGTGCTACTTAGCATGAACGCGTGTTCTGTACAAGATACAGAGCCCAGCGTTAAGAGATTAGCGCGTTGAGTGCCACACAAATATACAGGGTGTCCAGGGCTTAAACGACTGAACGGCGAAGGCTTAATGTAGAAGCAGGAGAAAGAAGGGAAAAATGTTACGTACAGTTAGCGAACAAACGCTTCGTTACAGAGTTGTGTAACAAATATCGTAGATAGCGTATGAAATAAATAACGATAATTGCCACTCATTCAGGAAAATTCTTAGCCACTTTGTAACGCAATTAATTCCATCTCTCATCGAGGTCAAAAACTTGTATCCGAACTTGTAAGTACAACGTTTAGAAACGAGGGATTAAAATTGCACTTTCTGGGCAATCATTTTTATTATATTTCCTAATTATCGACCACACGGAATTGTTATCGCGTGATAAAAAACGAACCATGTAACTACGCCGACACAATAACGCAGTCAGCTTGTACGCGCTGTAATGGAAAACGCGTTGCCTATTTCCTGTGTACGATATTTTTCGTTATAACTCGGTAAAAAAGCGTTAATTGGCAAGCTTTGTGTAACGTTCCTTTTTCTTTCCTCCTGTTTATTAACATTGGGATCTTGTAATTTACCGGTTTATTTCACTTAATTTTTACAAAATATTATAGCGTATTTGCGTACTTTTCTCCAACAGTCTGACTATCTAAAATCATTCACATTGTTGAAACTTCACCGGTCCATGCAATTTATCTTATTTTAATCATTCTACAACGTTCGTCAAGGTGTGTGATCGCCACCGTGTGGCAGTGAACGCGTTAAACAGGAAAATGAAGCTGAGGAGAAAAAGGGAGAGAAACATCATGGAAATTTGCAGGAATGAAATTTCAAATCTCTGCCGCGTCCCTTGCTGCTTCGCAGAATCGTTGGGCGAATCGGCAGAACAATACGTGCAGGGCAGACATAATTAGAATGCGACGGGCGGTCGCCATTGAATCAATAGTCGGCCAGAATTTATCTGATTTCATTGTCGATTTAAATCAGGACCATCGGGAAGTGAAACAATCCGCGACCAGTCTCGGCTACAAATAATTCCGCTCGATAGAGGGGACGCAAAGAAAAGAAAAACAAAAAGGAAAAAATGCCGGGACCAGGCCTCCTCTCTTAATGCATATTTATGCGCCATAAAATGGCGAGATCACATTTTGCGTAGTATCGTGCGCCAACAACGGATCCTCCGACTCTTTTCGCTCCAACTCTGCCCGATCTTCCCAAAGATCCGCGATATCGCGTTAATCGATCTTCTCGTTTTTCCTATGGGACATCTTTCGAGTTTCAGTTGGATTAGCGTTCACGGGGTAAAGCGTGCGAGAGGCGAGCGTAATGCGCGTTGGGAATTGAAAGTTTATATTTGCGAATAGAAAAGTATAGAAATTGACCTGATCGAGTTTTCAAACGACCATTTATACGAAGTGTCTATTATTGCGAAGAATACATTGAAAATGTTTCCTCGCTGTTTCACCGCTGTTCTTTTCCAAGTTTTGCAACTTGAACCTATACGTACAGATCGTTCGCTATGAATCGAGTTTATCGATACGCAGCGTCCATTATTGTTGCGAAGATCGCGTTGAAAATGTTTTTTCCACTGTCTGTTCTGGCTGTCTGATTCGCGAATCAATTTTATCGAGAGGAAGTGTCAATTATTACAGTTGCAATGATTATGTTACGATCTTTATACTTAAGGCGATATTCTAGCGTGAACCTTGGAAAATGATCGATTCGTTTGTTGCATTTTCTTAAAGAACGTGAAATATTATTTACGTGTAAAAAACTATGTCTGAACATGTGAAACTAGCGAAGTTACGATTGTTTGAAAGATTCTTAGACGAATAATTGTTACTGTTATGCGCGACACTTTAAGCACGTTTTTCTCGGATCTATTGGCTTGGCAACTAAGTGATTGCGGGTTTTCTCATTACTGCCTAATGATAAAATCCGCAATCACTTAGTTGCCAAGCCAATATGTTTTATTCTTTCAACGTGGTGTCCATGACGTTCTAAAATCCAGTCGGCCAATCGAATAAACATTTTCTGCGTATGTAACACTAAAGCCTGAATTATCTTAGAATTAGCCTCTCTCTTTTCTACTCTTTTAAGCCGCCTAAAATTAAAGGAACATGTAGAAAGTCGATGATTAAGCTTCATAGTAGCGCCATTCTTTTAATCAGCTACCGACTTTTCTCAAACCAAACTCATTCTAATTAATCTTCATAATAGATCAGTTTCGATCAGTAACGTTAAGTAATTGTTCATTCTCCTAGCATTAAAAAAAAGAAGTTAAGGCAACAGGCAAGCGATAGAAAACTGCAAACTTGTAAGAATATTCAAGAACTTTTCTGGGTTCTTTAAAAGCCAACAGCCTAAAGAGAAATACTGCGTGAATTTAAACGATCTGGAGAGTAAAATAAGATTGCAGACAAAGATTAACACTTTGACTGCCACGCCGAAATCACATGTTTCGCTCAGGACGTCACGAGAGTATTTTTATTATTCGAAGCATATAATGGCAAAATAATAATAAATTCACGATGTAAGACAACATTCTTCCCCAATGGACCGTTTATCTTATTGGTGGTCACGGATGACCACCGTGGCGCCTTGCTAACAGTCGATAGCGACGTATTATAACGAGGCTTCGTTTATTTCAACAAACCATTCGCATTCGTCGTTTCGTCGTAAGCAAAACGTGCAGAATATATGGTTGAAACGTGTAGAAGATATTAGTAAACGGTATTCGCTCGTTCTATATATAATAGCAAGGTATGTGCACGCTTCTAACTTCAATTATACGATTATAAAGCAGCATTTACGATTATTTTCTAAGCTGTGTTTATAATAATATTCGTAGATTGCGCCTCAAAGATATGGACGCAAACACAGTGCACCGTTAGATGCCGTTGTTCTCATTTTTTTTTATCGATGCTCTAATAAAAATGTTTAATCGTTCAATGGGGCACTGTTTATTTCAAAGTATCTTCTATTTATCGGTTATATTCAAAATGCCCTAACTGTCGATGTTCGTTCAATTTTTACAATTGTAAGAAGTTCAAGCGCTCTGGTCACCAATGATCCCGTAGCATGAAGGAGACGTGGCAGTCAAAGTGTTAAGGATCACCTTGGGCTCATTTGTGTGTCGATTTTGATCTTCTCCCGGGAAAAATGACAAACATTGTTAAAACATATATATAATAATATCTTGACAGCGCGAAAAGTGTTACTGCAGCTTCTTCGTGAAAAAGACGCCCCAACAATCCAAAAATTCTGCGTTAGAATACTCGCCTAAGAAGAATGAAAAAAAGAAGCCAAGGGAAGAGTCAGAGATTAAAGGAATCTTTTGATGAAAAGAAAGGAAGGGAAAAGAAAGAAAATTCTGGGATCCTGCAGAAATAATGAAATTCAATGGAAGTTATTGGAGGATAGTTTGGTGTTCCGGCTGGAAGTTTGGCTGCTCGCGTGCGAAGGTAATTCGTCGTCGGGATAAAGGAAGAATTTATCGCGTCGTTCGAATTCATCGGCGTTCGCCTATGGATCGTTATTGAAAGCGGAGGGAAAAGTATAATCCTGTTAAATCCGCCGCTCCTGATTCGGGGATCCGTAGATTAAATTGAACCCTGCCAATCGAATTCTAGCGCGGCTCGTCTAATTTAATCGAGAACTTAGCCAGGATTGCCAGTTTTAAAATATAAAAAGCCCGCGAAACGATAGAACGTTTCTGTCTGCGCGCACGTTATTGCCAAGCGTGTAGAATAAATATTTAAAGAATCGCGCGATAAGTGTACGTATTCGTTTAGATGGCCTCGGTAACTGCAACGATTCGAAGTTTGTTCGTTCCGTTGCGCCTAAACCTGCGTAAGAACCTCCGCAAATCGAAATAAATATAAGCTTGCTCCGATTCCAATTGTTTTCTCCGCGTTTTCTTTCCTTTCTTTATTATAACTTCAGACGCTTATCGGGAAACTGCGCGCCCAGTATGAAACATCTGATTTTAAAAGCTTCCCAGAAGGAGAAACTGCTTTCTTTTTCCAATGAAAGTAGCGTCGAGATACGACGTAAAAATTAACGTTAAAATAAAATTAGCAGATATTCGTGTGTTAATAGTTGACTGTGCAAAAGTTTAAGCGTCTTGAAATCATGGCAGGGATTGTAAACGAGAGTCAAATGCGGCGAATCAGGAAAATGGTACCTAACACGGAACGTCCAGGAAATTTACAAAGAAATGTAAAAAAGAAAATGTATTTTTGCTGTGAGAAATGAATACTGGATTTGAAGGAAAACAGCCGATAAACAAATATCTTGCATCTTTTAAACTTACATCATATTAATTCTCTTTGTCATGCATGGCACACCTGAAGCACATCCCCCGTCAATATCAATGGAAACAACGAGGTACATTGGACACATTGTTCATTATTGTCTCTTTTGTAACTGCCGCCGGAAAATGAATATAATTTTATAGCGTCATCGTCATCGTGAGTAGCAGCATCGTTAAAATGTCCTACGTTACATACACCCACAACGTTGCATGTCGTATTTCAACAGAAAAATAATAATTATACTAAGGAGATTAAACGTAACAGTGAATTTCTTTTAAACACTGAAAGCAAACATATTTAATAATAAATCACGCGAAACTCATACAAATATTTATTAACTTGCCTTCGTTAAAAAATTTCGTTATTTAATTAGCCTACTCCAACGATTTCATACGCTCTAACGTACAACGATCGACTGTATTCGACGAAAGCTTGCCAAGTGAAGCTCAAATATGAATATGTTTGTCTCTTCTAACGAAATATTCTACGCTATTGATCGATTTTGTTATTTACTTGCCGAGATTTCGCAGTGTTCAATATTGGACACAGTTACGACCCGCTACAAGTAAATAACTGTAATAAAATGTATCGGGTGTTTTGAATAAAAGGCACTATAAAAGAAATACGTAACATATTGGTACATTTCTTTGACCCTTTAGCTGGAAAATAGAATTAAGAAAAACGAATTTTACGTATAAGGACCATTTTTGTCTGGAAGACCTTAAATCCGAGAATCGAGAACCGCGTCAGCACTAAAGATATTTTTGAAATTGTTTTCTCGCGATTAATGTTTATTGCAACGTTAGCAGCGACAGGAATGCCTGGATAATTAATTCCTCCGCGTTCGATGCAGCCGCGTGACTCGTGGGACGCCGATTGGGCGACTGTTGTTCGCCGTTTAAGAACTCGCCTTATATGGTCGCGTTGCTCGCGCCCAAAGAATCTTAAATCAACCGGCTGCGTTCGACGAAACCGCGCCGACACGAATTTTTTCGTAATACGACTTATATGTACTTCCTTTTGAGGGAAACTCGATCGATTTTTCCCACAATTTCTTGAGAAGTCGGAGCAACAATTCGTTGAAAGTTAGGGGAAAAATTCCTTCCACGTTCTATAATATTTTCGTAACACTTGTCTCGCTAAGTCTCCTAATTTAAGACATTTCGTTTTACGTTCAGTCTTTCTCAGCTTTGCTCAATTATTAGTCTTCGCTTTGAAATACGAGTCTTTCTTTTGCTATTTTCGTGATAGTTCAGATATATATTCATTTTTCGATATGACTAAAATATTAAATTTGCAAATATTCCAAATTACACTGAAGATATTGAACGAAGTGTAAAGAATCAAGATGGAAATACAATTCGTAAGATAAAAAGAGATTTTCTATGCGTCTAACGCTGTTTAATTTTCTGTGTTTTTAATTCGAGATATAGGTGTCTGATTGTTTTGGAAAGTATTGGAATTCTTTTTCCTTTTTTTTTTTTTTTTTTTTTGTAATCTCTCTGACAGTTAAAATGTGTATTCGTTTCTCGATATGAATAAAATATTCGATATGCAAATGTTCGCTATTTTTAACTTACATTATAAATATTAAACGCGCTATAATTATATATACTAATTTATTCTAGATATTCACTACCTATCATCGTGCCGATAGAATTGCATTACCATAACTTCCATTGAAATTTTCCAATTTTTTAGAAATTCCTTTAGGGTGATACACGGACGAAAGAGCATAGTTCTATGATATTTTGCGATAGTATGCCCGAGAGTCTATCTACATGTACCTATTATCCAGCGCGAAAGTACGTTGCCCCAACCTGACCTAAGCTTGCTCAAACGAGTCGTCGTAAAAGGCCATTAACGTCCGTCGTTTAATATTCGTCGCGGTGAATTGGTGCCATTTCGACACTAAACGAGTCTACTATAGCACGCCATCTCGCTATTCGGCAGACAAGGTCACGCGAATTCTCCAGGCTGATTGACAAATTCGGGCGTTGCCCATCTTTTTCGTTAAAAATTTACTCTCGCTCGGAATTTTAATTAAAACGCTTTTAGAACTTCAGGACGATAATATGTATTTTAATTTTCGATTAAATAAATACTACTTTCTGGTACGAAAAGATAATTACGAAAAAATTATATTTTTCTAATTCACTTTCTGCGGTGTAGTGTTTTACGTGTTCATAATTATCATTTATAATCTGCTTATTTTAACAACGATATTTATTTTAATTCGAAAGAAACGCGAATTTTTGATTGATAATCGCAAGAATTGTCCATTGTCTCTGTAATCTTATAATATGCATATAACGTTTCACGTTTTAATCTATCGTTTTCTACAATTAGCGTAGCGTCGAAGGAAAATTTTCCAAATTTTACTAAAAAGAAAAAACATAGGAAAAATTTGAAAATTTTGCCAAAAAAATGAGAAAAATTGATTTTAGTATACATATGTATATATCTATATATAATTATTAATTATTAACATGTATATTTATAAATATAGATATCTATATTTAATAAATATACAAATTTATATTTAAAGATATATATTTAAGGCATAAGTTGAAAAAACTAATTAATACATAATCAAATATTTCGATATAATAATTAATATAAAATATTATTATTTTACAGAATGCAAACGATTCTCGTCGAGATTGTTCCTGATTAAAGAGACAATCGACTAAAAGAGGGGACTCGAGTCGAAAGTTCGAGATGACTCGTTTGGATATTAGAATGTAAATCGTTCGAGGAACGTGAGTAACCGGCATCTCTCTGTGAACACGCCGGCTACATAGAATTTTGAATGACATTAGACATCAATGGGAAGTGTTACTACACCGCGTTTCTAATGTATTCCATTGTAAATTTCCAGACAATGACCCATTGTCCTTCGACACCATGACCATCTTAGGAAATATACCGTGCTCGAGTATTATGAATAAACATTAATACAAGGTTAGAATAAATCATGGATATCAGAATGACAGGAATTGTATTAGCTGATAAAAAGAGAAACTTTGAAGACGGAAGCAGAACAGGAGAAATTTTGACATTTTCATAAAGAAGATAATCGGAATATTAATAGAAGATGTATTTGTCAATTTTAATACTTATATCGTTTACAATTAAACTCACGATCAGGTAAGTATAACTAAATCCAACAGATTTTCTACTCAATGTATTTTATTATTTAAACGATAATCCTGTGGAATTAATAAGACGATACTTAGCTGAGAAAATACCTATTTCCAAACTGGTTTTTAAAAACGTTACTATTATTTGAGAGAAGTTTATAAGAATTGATAGTTACATTCGAAGAAAAAATACAAGCTCCAAGCATACATTGATAACGAATAAATACGATTAATTACATACATGTTAGAAATTAATTACAGATAATTAAGAAATTAATAGAATGAGAATACTAAAATTCAGTGTGACAGATATTCGAAGAGTTTTGTAGTTCTGATTGTAAATATCTGATTGTAAATTCTGACTGTAAACACGCTAATAATTTTTTAAATATATATATCTTGTCAATATTAATACACTATAATTTTAGAACTCTGTAGAGTTCCGTATGAGAAATAAAAAATCTGAAGATATTGTTTCGTAGGAAAAATAAGAAATCGTAGATTGACAGTGAATGGTAACATGCACTGTACGTGCGTAGGTATTTCTGTAGTTTGTGAATGATTTAAAGGTATTTAAAACGATAATCTCTACGAGTAACACTGTGCCTTTGATTTACATGCTGATTCATGCAAGTTAAATGCTTGACAACAATGGATTATCCTCTAGTAGAGGCAAACTGTTAGATAATGAAGCTAGAAAACGAGGGTACATAATTCAATCACGTCTCTTTATGAATTAGGAGCACGCGTATAAACGTTAGTCAACTGAAAATTATCTTACGCTTAAAATTCCTAATAAACAGTCATCCGTTGCATGGTACGTTGATATTAATCTTTGTTAACAATAAATAATGAAGTGATCCGCGAGTAAACAACACCACGGTTACCTAAAAATATTTTTCTTTTTTTTTTTTTTTTTTGCTTCAAAAGTAAAATTTAAAAGAAATCTATGTAACTGAATGAAAGTATCAGAATAAAATCAAGAAATTGGATAATATACATTACGGTTTAGAGTTAGGTTGGAGGTAGAGTTATTGTTGGGAAATAATTGAAAAATACAGAGGAGAAGTAAACTTGAAACAGATCGATCTGATTTAATTACGAAGAGTGGAAATAATTAACGAAACGATCAGGCTAACACGGCGTTAATTATTATTCCTGTTGGAAGGTTTGCGATTAATCTAAAGGTTGTTCAAGCTTGATTAACTCTCTAGTTAGAAGCTAATAACGTGTCCAATTTATCCAATGGCGATGTATTAAACGATCCAATTAAACGATGCCCCATTAAAGAATCGACTGTAAACAATGTTTCTGCGAATTTAATGGAAACAAAACTCGGTAAACACAGTTTTGGCAAATGACAACAGACACATTTGACAAACTGTTATCCACCTTACCTGTCGATTCTCGCCAGAAGAAATAGTTCGAACAATTTCGATTTTGATATAAGTCTAGTAGTTTCAATGGTATTAATTTCAGGGAATTTTAAATGAACGCATTGTTTCAGCCTAAAAGTACAGAAACGTCATTTTACTTCCTCGAATAGAGTACTTTATCCAATCATTACAATTTTTCAATTTCGTATCGATCTCTGGCAATTTGAAACTAGCGAGCTAATGGAACCGAAAAAACGAGAACCGAACGAGGACAAAAATATTCTATACAATTTGCCTTTAATAATTCCGCGCGTTACTACGCGATGTAGAATGAAAGTCACAGATGAAAATGAAATTTTGTTTGAAAGTACGGTCGTTAAATTTCATTCCCAAAATCCCGGCCAATATACATAATTGAATATCATAAGGCAGGGGATTAAATTTGAAAAAAGTAGAAAAAACGAAAGCTCAGTTTTTACGTGGTATTTCGCAACGACGGAATATTAAATGTATACAGAATTTAAACAAAAGATTTGAACGCGATACGATGCAACACGCGTTCAACAATAATCCAAGGCAACAAAGAAAAAACGAATAAAAAATTAACAATTTTAATCAAGAATTCGTGTCCGGTTATATACTCGGGGAGGGGGAGGGGGAGGGGGAGGGGAATACAAAATAGAATGAAACGATGCAAACGAAAAACGAATAAATTGCCAAATGACTACACGGTTCGATATTCACGCGTCATAGAGAAGAATTATCGAGCAGAATAACTTCGATACTCAATTTCCATGCAACAAAGTAAGGTAAATAAAGGGACGGAATATGAAAATTGTTCAAACACCGGTTACTATGTTCCGTTCAATGTTCAAATGTAATAACAAGGAATAACTAAATTAGAGAAACAAGAAAAAGAGAAAATCGTAGAGAAAATCAATGAAAAAGAATTATTCATTTAAACACACGCTATCAACAGTCAGATCAAGTTTCGTTTGATTCTAAAAAAAAATGAATTATTCGCTCCCATAAGTCTGTTTATTGCAAGTAAAACTGGCTGAATAAGCGATTTAATTTATTGACTAATTGTGTCGAAGCGAAATTCTAATTGTAACTACTAATTATTATTGTGATAAATGATACAGTAAGACGACCTTTGAACTCTGTTTATGATACTAAAATATGTATTTCATACTTCGGGTAGAATTTTCCATTTATTTCATTCGAAAAAGGAATATTACAAGAATTCTACGAAAATTATAAAATTTCAAAAGACGAAGAAACGATTAAAAACTTCGCGTATATTGTAACGTTGTAATCAGATATGAATAAATAACAAATAATATTGATCTATTTAAATGCGAAAGAAAAGAAACTGAAACAAGCCATTACCGTGAATTAATGACCAGCACATCTACGAAACGAAAATAATTATATACTGGAAACTATGAGAGTAATTACTATAATTGTATCGAAGTATCGGCAAACAATTTTTAAGCAATGCAACACCATTTCCAAGAAGATGAACTTTTGTATATCGAGTAACCTTCGTAATCGAAATTACCAGAAAGAAATTAAAAAGATGACAAATGAAAAAAATTATCATCGAAATGACGACAAGATGACACAATACAATCCAATAAACAGACAGAACAGATAGAACAAATGCAGGCAAACTCGTAGATGAACCGTGGCACTGCGTATGTCGTTGAATTTAATACGCCAACGAAAACAAGATTGCGGCTCGATCTCGAGATTACAGCAACCAGAAGAGATTTCTTTTTCTTCTCGGGCGCGGTTACGCAACGAGAATGCGTGGCGATACGATACGAATATTTATAAGCTGTTCGTTCTCTGTTGCACCAAATGGCCGACATAGCACGAACAACTCGCGTTTTCCACGCGCGAAGACAGCGTCATTATCACCGGTGATATTTCACGCGGCGAGTCTAACACCCACAGGCCTTTTAAAGCGTTCTCGTTGCCGCCAGTTAAATTAAGGATTGGTCGGCAATTGGAAAACGCGACTCGATGTTGGTCGACGTCCTCTAAACCGATTTATGACGACCATCGGGGCCCATTTCTCTCCGTTTCAATCGCTTTTCTTTTACCTCTTACATCCTGTAATTAACTTCTCCAATTATTCTTGGGGAGCTTCAATATTATAAGAAAAAAAAAAAAAAAGAAATCCTTTCGTTTCTCCTTTCGAAACCTCTCTTGCACTTTTTATCATTAGTATACTTATTACTGAAGATCTTTGCAACGAAAGAGAATTTCTCTAAGTATATTACTAAGAAGCCTCGATTTTATAACGTAAAACGAATTTTTTAGTCTCTATTCTCCTTTTTTTTTTTATTATTATTAACACGTGAATCTTCCAAAAATTAAGATGATTAAGTATCTCTAAGGCGGAAAAATTGCAGGAACGCTTAAATTCGAAAACTTGCAGAAATTCTACTTGCAAAGGTAGAAAGTTGCAAAAATAACGTCTCCGAAGTGGAAGAGTTACAGAATGGCGGAACCTCCCTGAAATGTTTTATATTTTAATAAAAACGCTATATGAATACCCAATACAAAATGTAAAATAAAGAATGTTCAGAGAAATGGTTAATACCATACCACGTTTTTCCATAAACTCAAAACGTCGGAAACTGGAATATACAAGAGAAGCAAAGGAAGAACGCCTGAAAGAAAACATTGGAAACCACCGTAAAACGCGGTACCAGGGGCGAATGTGTGGTTCATCAGACGAATCCTCGTTTAAGCTACGCTCGCTGGTGAATATCAGCGAGGGAACGTAGACAAGGGTAGGTTGCATCGTTGTACAAACGTCGCCATGTGGCTTTCGCAGCACCCTAACGAGCAAAAGTCCCCCCTAACGAGCCAAAGCCTCCCCCACCCCTTGAGAGCAGCCTGGGGCCTAACCCAGGGCTGTTTCACGACCGACGTGACTCACGAATTTTACGAATCGAATCGGAACCAAGGAACCGGGTCATTGTATCATCCAGACCCGGTTTTGCTCTTCGACGAGACATTACTACGTTATGCTATATACCACGGAAATTCTAGGGAGACTCAAAAGCAAAAAAAACACCCTATACACGATGACGATGATGATGATGATGATGATGATAATAATAATAACAATAATAGCAACAACATTAATAATAATAATAATAACAACAACAACAACAATACCACACCGTGGTGCACACAGTAATTTTCACAGGAAAATTACTCATCCCGACGACACAAGCAGAAATAAATTTGCACGTGTAAAATTCAAAAATTAATCTACGTACCACGTACCCTTGTGGCAAATTGTCCACAGCAAGCTTACACATTAATGGGAAAAAAAGGAGATATCACGTGTTTGCAGAAATATTTTCTGTTCCATTTAATCCATGGTATTATGTGTAGACATTGTAGCATTGTTTTTTTTATAGTTAATTAATTAGAATATGGTAGGATGGTAGATGAAATGATGGATATAGGCACTGTAGTATTGTTTTTTTTTATAGTTAGTTAATTAGAATATGGTATGATGTTAGGAACGTATTATATCTATGGAGTATCGTAATATGTATAATTAATTAGAAATAGTATGGATATAGTAATAATGGTGTTATACTGTGTCCGTAAAAGATTATGTCTGTAATTAATTGATAATAATGAGGATACACTGTATCCATGGAGTGGTAAGGATGAATTATGTTTGAAGAATATTATAGTGATGTTTGAAGAATACACATTACAGAATGTAGCAGTTGATTAGAAATATTATGAACACGTTATGATATTTATGTAATATTCATTGCATTAACTAGAGATTTTATCGATACAGTAATAGCGATAGTGCCTTCTATGGGATATTATAATATCTATTAGGTTATCCGAAAAATGTCTTTCTTTCGCAAACGCGTCTCCCACAACAATGAACCTTCGTACAAACGTGAAACCAAGTCTGTAAAACGTCGCGATGTTCATCTCAACAGAACGAAATGGATCATACGCAATTCGACAAAATAATATAAAACAAAAAACGTTGCCCGTCCACTACTTCCTCACAAAACGAAAGAAACCCTTCGGATAACCTGATACAATTGATCGAAAATATATTTGATAGCAATTTTTATGCAACTTGTTCCACGATTTGATTCGATGTAAGATCGAAATGAAGCGGAACGAAAATACCATGAAGCATGAAAACAATTCGTATCTTATAATCAGACTAAAAAAACTGACCGAAATAACCAAAGGTGGCTCTAGGGTCCGTTTTCTGCATTGGTCGATCTCGAATGCCGACGCGGTAGGACAATGCCTGGCAGGACAATGGAAAATGACCGAGGCGAGGGCTTTTAGGGCTTCTTGCCGTCACATCTCACCCGTACAATGTACATCGATTGCATTATACGCTCGATCATCGATCAACGACCCTGATATATTCGTTCTTTAGTCACATTTTATAAGGTTAATTCACGGAGAAAGACCTAGTGTGGTGGCATCTTAGAGGCTGAAAGATTTTATGGTTGGACGTCGTTCGAATGAACAAAAATGGCAGTAACTGTTGATTCGTATCCAAAATAATACAATTATGGTTGTACTAACTTTAATTTTCTACGTCGAACAATCCAATCTCGCATTGTTCAATTTCCATAATACTTCACAATCTCGTTACAACAACATTTTAGCGATCACAACACACGTTTATTCCAAACACCAATATTCCCCTTCAAAGTTTCAAAGAGAAATCTCCTAACGACATAATCCTTCGATTATTCTAAAGAACATCAACCTTCTAAGGATCAGATAAGATTACAATCGACTAACATGTGGCTATTACTAAAGTTGCAAGCGCACAGAGCAAGAAAGAGAGAGAGAGAGAGAGAGACGGACACAGCAGCGTAAAGTTTACCATGAAATAACGATAGCTCAGGGAAATCTGATTCGTTGGTCGTCGATGTAACAGCGTGAACCATCGATGGGATTTCATTGTGGACCAAGTTCGACTGGATCTTGTGCTGAACAGTGAGCGTACAAGTGCTACAGGTTACGGCCTTGCGAAACGGCCAATGAACGGAACTGTAGGGACATCGTTCTTCCGTGTCCATTTCCAACATCCCTTCCGGCCCGATTTCTACGTTTCTTTCGCGTAAAAACTACTTCACGTTCGAATAAAAGCATTCCAGCTTTACGATATGGGGGAATTTTTGCCGTACCTATGTTTTTGTTTTGTTATCTTTAGGCCCTTTGGAAAAAGGATTAAATAACAGACAATGTTCACTGAAATATCATTTTCTTTTTTCGTATAAATTTCTAAATAATATTATTTAAATATAATCTTCTACTAAATAATATACCTTATTGCAAATATAATCTGTTGCTAAATACAATTATTCTTTCTTATTGTCAATAACGATATTTATATTATTTGCAATATTAGTAAAAGATTAAATAATGTAAAACGCTTGATATGTTATCAATCGGAAGATGAAACGATTTCGTATTAAATATTGTATGGAGTAATGTATCTACTTTACCTAACAATGGCAATCTGTATAAGTTTCAATAATTTCAAAAGAAATTATCTAGTCAAAAGCACAAAACCTATAGAATATTGAGGAATAGATAAGTTCACGACCTTCCAGTTCACTGACCTGACTACTTCGATATACTCTGCGGGCCATTTTCATGAAAAAGTTATCTTCAACGATAAAAACCACCTACGTATGCTTAACGTACACCGTAGTTCTACAACAATTCTTAACGAACTAACATAAAATAAACGTAAACATTATATTTACAGCGAAATCCATGTCTAAATTTTTCCTAACACATGCTGAAAGCGGTTCACAGGAACAGCTTGAACCAACCTAACTGCGTATCATATAACGTATCTAATTTCAGTGTTTTTAAAGCAATATCGAATAAATTACACACGACGATATGAAAAAATAAAAAGAATGCTTATTCTTCTTTCGAAGAATTAGAAACGAAGCAAATTTAAACTAAGCTATGTATCATGTAACGTGTCTAAATTTAGTATTAAATATCGAAGTGAATTATTCATGAATTATTTATTATAAATATCGAATGAAGTACATTGACATAAGAATAATAAAAGTAACGTTTACGCGTAAATTTTCACTTCGAAAAATTACGGATGAAACAAACAAATCGAACATATCGGTGGATTTATCGGCACCAACGAGATTTTCAGTCAGTAACGCATTGCTTCCGTACAATGCAGTAATACCTTTAAGTAATAATACACGTAACATTGCGTAAATAAAGGGCTTTATTAATTTCAGCGAATTATAGGAGCGCATGTGTGCGTGAATCTGATTCGAACGAGTCACAAGAGCAAAAGGATCGAAACTTTCGTTTGGACGATGACTGGGGAACCAACCAGGGGCTTTACATTGTTTACACGCAATAATTAACTAAAATGAATTCAATTAATACCCGCGATCCCGTCCCGTCGTAAATCAACACATGTGTACCGTCATTAATTTTTCCATCGACGATACGTTCATGTCGTCCTCAGCCCCGTTTGCAATTAAGGACCATGAACAAATATGACGAGTCCATTTTTATTGATTTCTTATTTTTACGTTATTTAATAATCAAAAAGAGGCACGTTTTTTTTTTTTTATATGAAATATCGTATTTACGAATACAGAACGATAAACGAACAAGATTACCAGTGTTGTAAGATCAAGTTTAGTCGAGAGAAAACGCTTGGAGAGAATTTGAAAGATGAGAAGGAGTTCGAATTTTTAAATCGAAGATCGCAGGAGGAAGGCATGATAGACATATTTTTGTTCATTTTCTAATTATGATGTTATCTTATCATCGAACAAGATGATTTCAATAGAACATAATCGAAAACCAATACCTGTTATGTCTAACGATGTCTGTCTTAATTAAGTCTTTATTGCGTGTCTATTAAGACATTCTTATTAATTTAGAGATTAATGAGAAAGATATAGAGAGATGTCTTATTAAAAGTAGGCAGTGAGTGTAAGTTTTAAAGACCAAGTATATATTTATACGTAACAGTATAATTATTGACAAACAATATTTTATAGCGAGTAATATATATTTCCAAAACATTAAAGAGTATGACAAAAATATGCTTAAATTCAAAACGGAATAAAAACTACTCTACTGTAATACTATGTGCGTGGCCGACGATATACTGAATATAAAAAAAAGTAGAAGACCTAAGTTACCATATTCTTCTCCTGTAGTCCTTAATCACTTTTTTTACAAAAGGCAGAGCTATGACGTCACGTTTTAGCTATTAATTACCCATTCGTTAAGAATATATTTGTTCGATGATAAATCTCAATGAAACATACGCGTAATGTTTTCGATATTTTTCAACCGTCGATAGATTCAACGAAGGGCTTCGTTCACCACGGCACCAATGTTGCTACAGTCGCCCGAACGATAGTCGAGAGTCTTTGCGAAAAGCAAGCAAAAAAAAAAAAAAAACAATGTATACAGGCCTGATGGTGTTGGCAAAGTTTCGAATTACTCGTCAACATCGGACAGAATATTTCTGGTCTCACGTTTTTGCGCCTCGTGGTCCGATACCTCGTCCACCGTGCGAGACGAGAGGATAAACAACGGTCCGACCGATTATGGCGCGAGAGAAAAAAAAACATCGTACAGTTGCTCACGGAAGTATTTGAACACCTACCATAGGAAATTTTTATATATCGTATATTATGTGGAATATAGATATATAATGAGTAGATTATCGGTTTTAGTGCAAATTTATATTTTTGTGAATATAATTAAAAAAAGTAGAACCTCGATGGAAAATTGGTTTAGCTACCAAGTATTATAGAAAGCACTTTGAACGTTATATATATCTTTCCACATTACATATGTGAATTTTGTGCAATCTCGCGCTATCAAATTTTATAATTTTTATTTTTATTATAAATTTTTATAATAAATATATAGCTTAATAACGAGACACGGTTGTCATGATTATATTGGTAAAATTTGAATGCAGTCTGGAAATACATACAGTAAGGGACAAAAGTATTCGCACAGTTGGGATGTAGAAATAAAAGAATCGATATTGCCTATATTATTAAATACATGTTGTCACGCATTATTTGAAAATATTAATAATAACGTCAATATTTCTGTACATTTATTACACAATTATATCGTTTATATAAACGTCTGTTACAACATACAATTACAGTGTATATTTATTATTTGTATAAATATTTGAATGTGTTTAATAATATAGAAAATATTATTCCTTTTTATTTCTACATTTCAACTGTACGAATATTTTTTGTCTTTCGCTGTATACAGAAGCTCTGCAAACATATATTTAATCAAAATTAATGCACAACAAAAATAGTCATCTTAAACGTATAATGAGCGTTAAAAACAATCCCACTTAGTACCGAAATTTATTGATTTAATGGATAATTGATTGTTTAAACACTTTCGATATCTCTGCAAAATATATACTTGTATTAATTTTCATATAATTTCTATATATATTCAGATTCGTTTAATGTTTGATGTTTTATTTTCAAATTTGTTTAAACGCTAAATGTAATCATGATAATCGCCTTTCATTATAGTGCTGATAAATTTCAAAATGTTTCATATAACGCACATACCTAAAGTATTTATAAAAAAATTCCTACAAGTGTTCGTATACTTTCATAGCCACTATAATGATCGGCCATATACGAGTGTGTAGAAGAATTCCTGTCCTGTCCTGTCGTAACGTAGGCTATCGAAGAGAACGAGACACCTCGCCACCCGTGATACAGTAAAAGTTTCGAAATAATAGATTCGCGGCACGCACCGCGTAGGGGCGTGTAATATCCCGTGATTTACCCTATTATGTAATTACGCCAGGTAAAAATGTCTTATAAGGCACCGCGCCTTCCGAGAAACAATTTACAACGAACTATTAACGTTAACACTCGTACCACCCGTCTTGGGTCTTTTCGAATCCCAAAATCAATTTTTTATCGATTTATTTCCTGTTTTAATTCGTTAGAAAGCTAAAGATGGTATTCGACGAAATTATTATATGGATGTGTTGTATTCATATAATAATAAACTATGTATATATATAGCAATAAATTAATTAAAATAATATTTTAAAAAGAGACGTGTATTTTTCTCTTTCTTTTTTTTCTTATATTCCAATGACCAATTAATTAATACAAAACACGAATTTTCTATGAAAGAAGTAAAAACGAATGAAAAATGACCGAAATCGATATTATTATTTCAAAATGTCACTAACTAAACGATAAACGTATCTATTTTCGATGAAGCTATTCCCAATTTTAGTACGCTACTGTGTCTCTTGTTCATAAAGATCAGAAAATACGTGTCTCTAATGTTAATACCTAAAAAAACAAAAATTATTTTCTAAAATCTAAAAAACATCTAGTTCTGCAAGAGTTAACATATTGGAAACAGATACTAAGCAAGTCACTGGTATGCAATGGACCTATAAATAAGCAATTTGCTTCGACTACAAATAAGAAAGTATCACTTGCAGGCACCTACGAAAATTCCAGTATTATCCTCGAATTTTTATACTTTGATCTTGCTCGTTTTACGAAACAGACCAAATTTCTAATAATTTCATAGAATGTTCTATATGAAATTGAAACGAGAAAGCACGCATATAGTGGTAACCAGACTGCGGAAGTTTACGCAAATTTTATCAACACGATGTAAAAAATGAGATCTAAATAAAGATTTGTTTTACCTATTAAATATTATAATATGTGCATTACTCTGGATATTTTATATATTTTTCATATTAAATGCATCCTGCAAATTTTTCTATTTTCAAATATTCCCTAATTGCATAAACATGCTAGCCCGTTATAACAATTTATCCACATTTTGCACAAATTTGAGATACTCTTTAACATTATAAGAGTACAATTGGATCGACAATAACAAGTTTAAATTGTCCTAGTATCGGAGCAAAACCGAGTTTTGTCCACACGAGCACGCCACGACGAAACGAGTAAACAAATTCGTGCAATTGGTAATGGAGCGTAAACAACCGCTGCCTGAGTCGCGTCGTGCGGCGTCTGTTTAGGATTTGAACGTACACAAACTGGAGGATACATGTCATGTAAGAACGCGACACATCGATTATATGACGCATTCAAGTACATATTCAGGATAGAAATTCCATAAGTGGAAGTATTTCTAAGAAACAGACTCGTTCTATGAAAACACAAGACAAACACAAAAGTGAAGGACAGAGGCGCAGCACGTTTCTTTTTAAAACTAGTTGTAACGTACGTTCAACGAATTTGTTAGATTTATTTTATTTTATTTCATTATATTAGCGGTGTAATCAGAATACAATGTTATGAAATAATTTGCTGGCTTAGATACTGTCTACAGTACCACTTATAACGTGCTAAGTACTCAGATAAAATATCCTTTCAAAATAAATGTTGTTGAGTGATGACAAGATACGAAGGAAAAGGGGATCGAACGATCGTCGAAGGAGTGACAGAAGGGAGAAACAAGGCTACGAAAGCAAGTACTCACCTCGGTAGCGGCGTTGCATCCCGCGAGAATGACGGCCGTACTGATCAGGATCCAGTATATCCTCGGTTGCATCTTTTCCTTTGTAATTGCCGCTGGGCCCGTTCAAGAGCCCCCTGACCGATCACCGCGTCGGTTCTACGAAACCAAACGAAAAAAATTACGCGTACGTCCCAACCAGGAAGAAACCACCAAAAATCCACCGGAGCAACAACGCGACACACACCACACTGATCGATGAACCGCGAGACACTGAGGGCGCGTCGATCGGTCACTTCCACCGCCGAGCTGCCGCCATTTTGAAATGAACGCAAGCGCGACCTAGTGGTTGATATCGGAAGTCTCTCTTCGGCGATTTTACGACGATGCGCGAAGTATTTGAATTTTAAACCAGTTTAAATTCGTTTGTAGTAACTAAGTAGGAGTTTTAATAGAGGAAAAATAAAATGTGCGGTGCTAGGTAAGTTGATTAGTGTCTAAATGTTATGTTATCTAATAAATTCGTATTTTTATATAGGATATGATATTTAGTTAATGATGTGTGTAATCTTTTTCTAGATATGGAAGGCTGAAAAGCATAATGATATCAGCCATTGATAGTTATCAGAAAATATGTTTCTGTGTTTATCGTTATAAGGAATGTATTGCTTTTTCACATTATGGAAATGCGTCGCGATAGAGAAAAAAGTTATTGTTTAATTACGAAACTAACGAGATGACACTTTTAAGAATTAAAGTTAAAAATGCAAATTGCAAAAATGTTGACTTACACTGTTATAATTTTCAACCCGCCATATTGTTCTTTGCAAGTGAGGTGAGTTAGCTTTTTGTTCTTTTATTGAAAAGTTTCGATATGTGTATCTTTATATTCTTTCAATTACTTAATGATTACTCGAATACTATTCGTATTACTTGTGATATGTTCGTTCACTGCGTTTAATATACATAACATTTTTATAATATAACACTAAAAACTAAACAAACTTATTACTCAACTTAACACATAGATAGTTAAAAATTAGAAATAAGATAGAATTAACAAAGATGGTAAAAATTTGATCTCTAACCTTTTTTCGTCCCTCGTGTTTAGCTAAACTGGCATAAGGAGTAAAGAATATTGATGGAGACGAGAAAATAATGAGCGGGAAAATTGTACAAGAACGCCATAATGGTGAGTTCCATCTTTAAACGAGTTCATATTCGTTTCACATAGTGGTAATAATTCATAAAATAAAGATTCAAGAAAGAACTACCGTATTTGTCAACCAACCATTTTTTAATCATAAGATATAAAGATTTAAGCCTGCATTAAACTTTCTTGCTTCTTGAATATGTATTTTCAACATTAATAAGTATCATTAGTAACTAATTACAATGTGTTTCACATTTTCGGAGAGAACTATCACAATAAAGCTATTTCTTATCGCTAGCCGATAAATCTTTCTCGAGACCTTTTAAAAATCGAAGATTTTCATTGATCGTACGATTATATTCTTCAATTTTATTACGCATTGATGTCACCTCGTCTTGCATGCATTTCACTTCCTCTTGCATTTTTTGTTTTAACATTTCTAACAATTCTTTATCCTGGGAAGTAAGCAAACAAACATTTCTTGATCGTGATTACTTTATATACTGAAAATTATTACCTGTCTGTAATAATATTCAGCTTCGTATGCAATATCGTTGTTCGAAGTTTTGTTTTTATTAGAATCACTGTATCTCCTTGTGAAATATCTGGAACTATTGAAACTGTCGTATGATTCCGATAAAATTAATATAACCAATAAAAATAATCGAGATGGTTTAATACACAAAATTTTTAAATGTCATATTTACCAGCTTTCAGGCGATAATCTTTGTAAAATATATCGAAACATTGTCTTCAATAATTTATAATATCATCAATTTTCCGAAAAAAATTCTTTCATAAATTGAAACAGAAATTTTGCGACTTTCTGTCACGAACAATGAAACATTTGAATGCAAACGTTATCGAAATATGATCGATATAATCGTATTGATATTAATGTTTCTTGAGACATATAAATAAGAGCTTTTACACAAGTACAAGAAAATAATTAGTTTAGAGCTTTTATTCAATATATATATATGTATATATTATTCTATATTATATTTGTGTATAATATTTAAAAAAAAGTACTGACATAAATGTCTACTATAATTGCTATTAGTAATAATATAACAGTTACATCATTAGAAAGAGCAGCATCATTCTTAGAAAGTATGCAGATATATTGATGTAAGATGAATTAGTTTATTTATCATCCATATCTGTGATTCTTTTTTTGTGACGGTTTATGGCTTCTTGATGGCGTTTGATTTGTTCCTCATGGAAAGAGATCTCATCGTGAAGGTCCTCTTTCAGCTTTTGAATTTGTTGCTTTTGCTAGAATCAAAATATTGATATTTCTAAGCAAATCATTATAGATTATGATATATGGAAACACAATGGAATTAAATCTTCTAGCAACTTTATGAACACCATAAGAATTCAATTAGTGCAGAGAAATGGGAGTAACTAACCAGATTATAGAAATATTGATCTTCATGAGCTGCTTCCATTTTTCCAAAAGCTCCACCAGCATCGCGGATGCTTCCACCACCACCACCTCCTTTACCAGCTCCAGATCCACGTTCACCAATCATTTTTACTTGGCTGTAATAATCGAATGATTGAATCTTAATTAGTCTCCTAATGATTGCTGGTGCTAAAAAAAGCTGTGACATAGCAGCAAGTGTTAAAAATACACATTGTCCATTTATATCAGCAATACAAATAAACAGCTGAATAAAGAACATCGATTCAGACCATTCTACGCTTCAATCACAAATACTATAAATAAAAATAAATACAGAACAATGAAAACAATATTACAAAAATATTATAAACAATATTTTATAAGAACACAACCTATTACAGACTATTACATAAGTTAAGTACATATACCAAAAAGTCAATAATTCTCTACAAACTTATATAGTTTACAAAAAACATATATCTTAATTAACTGAACGAATGATTTATTTCGATTATTGCAGATACATTTAAAAAAAGAGTTAAAATGCAACGTACGTTGCCTTTAACTACGTTGTGTGCAAATACTATAAAGAAGCCGGGGTCTATTTAATCTACGCAGAGAAAGAAAATCTACATAATTAACATTAACCATCCCTATGGAAAACATTCTTTTGTACCTCAATGAAGCCATATTTCGAGAAAACGTAGTAATAACTCGCTGCATTGTTCTCTGTTAAAATTTCAAAGTATAGCAAGTGGTGAAGATTCTAGTAGAAACCATACACTACTGCGAAGTGGAACACCACGTCGTGCAGATTCGGTAGAATTTCCGCGAGATGGCTGTCGTGACTCTTATTTGGCGGCAATATTAATTCAGTTTTTCCATAGAATTAAGTAATTTATCTATTTTATCATAATCGCCAACGTAAAAATACAAATTGCCGATGCAGGCGATAGATGTATTGTCCAGGATCATCTGCAATCTATCGTTTTCTGACGTGTATTCGATGAAACGATCCATATCCTCTTCGCTTCTCCTCGCTTTTTCGATTACCTCCCATATGTCCATGAACAAGATCGATGGACGATTTTTGCTTGATTCTCTAGGACCAGAGTCCAACTAATTTGGATTGTTATTTGTTATTTTTGTGGAGAAATGTTTATTGTATGGAACACAAATGCTTTGATGTATCTCAATTTTTACGTGTTTTATATGAGAATGGCAAACAAATCTTTATTTCATTATCTCGTGTATTTTCGTGATAATACAGATTAACGCATTTTAAAATAACAAAGTTGTATTTCTCAGTATAGATAAAGTTAGGTTATGTGTTACAGTTGCGTATTAGTCTGATGTAAGAGTTAGTGAAAAAGATACTTGTTTTTGTGTTTGTATAAGAGTACACAATATTCTTTAACTAAATCCGAATTTTATTTTTATAATCATCGTCAGTAGATGAAATTATGGTTTTAAACGCTAGAGATCTTTAAATATGATCTTTGTATCAAATACACATATACGTAGAATATAATCTCTGACTCAACAAAGCTAATTTAGACTTAAAACTTATTTTACTTTAAAATGGAGATATGTATCTACATTACATATACGCGTGAATTTAAATACAAATGAAATATATTTTCACTTGAAACCCTCCAATATCAAAAACACGCTCGATAACGTGTAATCGTCTTTCACACGCTCGATCGATCGTCATCGTTTCTAATCAAATCCATAAAACAAGTAAAACTCGACAAACGATTAACCGTCTTAGCAAACTTATGTATCCCTACTCTGTCCTGTTCTTTCATTCTCCTTCATTGTTCTCTCATTCCGGTGATATTCCTGTCCGTAGAGAATCTTCCACGGAAAGCGGAGTGCATCGTTGCCAAGCAAAAGTTTTCACAGCGGTGGCTGCGGCGTCGGTCTTCTTATTTTCGATCGCATTAACTTACGCCTTAATCAATGAAAACAGAGCGCCTGTTTCTTCCGGGGATCAGTTCTGTGTCGTCTCTCGTCTCTTTAAACACACAGTGGTCGAATTCGAACACATCTTCGTCTGATTTTGACTTTATAACTGGCGTCGAAGTTTCTAATGGAAATTGATTGCTCGTTTGGTAGGCGACTTAATGAATCTCAACCGAATTCCACGATAGAGAAACGCACGCCTGTCAACTCACGTCGCGATTAGGTGACGTTTCGCTCGTTCATTTGTTTAAACGCTGGTTTAACACAGTCAGTTGTTTTACCGACGTCTACGCGAATATTATGTAAAGACTGATTGCCACGCGCCAAGTTCTTTTTTATTTTTAGCGATTCTTTCGATCATCAGATTCCATCGGTGGGTTTCCTCGTTTTTTGGAAACCTTTTCAATAACTACGTTTTGTCGATTTTATAGAAACTCGAAGGTTTATGATTGTTGATTATTAGCTTCGTATATTTTTCTCTTTTAGCATTTACGAGATATTTTTCGGGTCCTATTAACATCACCGACACAGATTTCAACGACACTGTTTCTCGATAATAATAACAGTTTTGGTAATTTGTAAGTGGACATGTGTTAGATTTAAATATTTTAATATTATATCTTTTCTTATTATTTAATTGTTTATTTTTCATTTCTTTCTATAGTTTGTACGTATATGTTCCTGTCAAGGGGATAACAGTTTCGGTAATTTGTGAAGTGTTCATATTTTATCATAGTGTTCATATATAGTCGAATTAATTAATTTGTTGCCACTAATTTAACACTAATTTATTTCCAATAAAAATCTATATTCCGCATAAGTAAATTCTATCTGCTCAAGAATATAATCGGAAAAAGGACGTGGATCAAAATAAGCTAGTAAACATTCTTTTGAGCAAAACAGTCCTAATAAATCGAGTTTCATCGCATTGTAGATTTCCAAATATCCAATAAACGCGAATATAGTGGCCAAATATCATGGATCCAAAAGAAGCTAAAGTATTCCACATTACGAAACTTAACATTCGATAAGTCTAATAAATTACACGAATACCGGTAGATCGTAAACGAGACCAAAATATCTCACAGAGATCGTTACAACTAGCCAACCTCTAAATCACGCTACAGAATCTGCAATCTTCAAAGATTTCCTCTTTCAACCCCCATCCACGATTTGTGCGATTGGAAGATTTACGACGCGCAGCGTCCAATGCGAAAAAATGCCTAAAAATGAAAAAATTCCTACGACTAAATTCTCTTAGAGGACCTTGAAATCTTGAAAAATTGTCTTTTTCCACCCCCCCCCCCTCTTTTCAACACGATTTCGAGAGCCGTTAAAACAGGTCGAATGACATAACAAACGAATTATCGCCTGTACTATACTAAAAGAATTAATGATTAAGAATTAATGATTCGCTTTCGTGGAATTACCCAGCGCGGTTGTACGTTCAGTTAAATCGGAACTAAGGGATGACTAAACGTCAGCCATTTTGGCACGGTACTAGCTAGGCGCTCGATATTAACAAATCCTCGATTCCCAGCCGGGATGAAAGCGGCGAACGAGAAACAGAGACCGAGACGAGGTGAGCCAGGAACGAATAGGGGATGGATAGAAAGGGCAAGGGAGATGGGGATGATAGAGGGTGGAAGAGAGTTCCGCGCAACGCAAACATTGTTTCGTTTCATTTCGCGATCCGTCGCGGAATCATATTGCGCCGATTCCAATATTTCCATCGTTTTATTGCGATTGCGGTCGTTTCTCCGCCGATTTTGGACTTTCCTTCATCTACGTTTCTGCCCTGTCGTTTTTCGATCGCGCGATCATTGTTTTCATCGATCCTCGCGCCTCCATGCTGTTCTTCTTGCTTCGTTTTAAGGAAGAGGGCGAAAGAATTGGTGAGAAAGGTTTGGAAAAGTTGGTTCGTAGATTCGATCAGGTCTTGGGGTTTAAGTCTTGTTTCTTTTTTCTCTCTTAAAGTAAAATGTGGAAGGAAGGATGGAAAGGGGTTGCAAGAGATTGATTTGTAATTTCGGTAGATTCCTGCAATCCGGGCTATTACTTTCGTTCACTTCTTTTCAAGAACGTCTTCTTACAAAGAATTTAACAAGCCTCTTTAAGAGAACGGCGAAAGAAAGGCTGAAGATAATTTTGAGAAGATTCATTCGTATTTTTCACTGATTCTTGGAATCCAACGTGTTACTTTTGTTTTTGTCTTTTTGTGTTTTAGAGGAAAGAGTGAGAAAGAGGGTGGTTGTGCTTAGTAACAGTGGTTACTGCATGATTGTTGCGGGTTTATAGAGATATTTAAATCGTGAAAACGATAAATTACTGAGCATGCAAGAACAAGAAATTGAAAGGGTCGATTTACAATTTCGATCGATCTTCACAATTGATGGTGCTACTTCTGTTTTTCCCTTTTTAAAGAGAAATCCGAGAGAAGTTTGAAAGGGCTGATTTATAGTTCGAAATTTTACAATTATTCTTATTGTGTGGGACAGAGTTATGAGCGAAGAGATTGATATTTATACGATATTATTTGAAGGTAGTATGACTAATTCACAAAAATTTTGAACGTATAGGAATAATCAAATACTAGGGAAGATAAAAAACAAGGCACACTGCGAATAATCATATTACGAAGGATAAAAAGAAGAATAAAGCATCGCAGAATTATTAAGTAAAAGAATCGATTCATTTGTTTCTTCTCTCGTTAACTATTCAGGACTGACGTGTGCAATTCACGATATCTTTGACATTCGATATCATAAAACCAAATAGCACTCAAAACTGTTAATCACGCGGACGTTAACAGACGTTTTCACAGACAGGACGCTTTTACCTCATGACAGTATTTTATTTGAAATATTTTTTATTACTACACAGATACATACATGCAGGAAGTTGAAACATTAGTTTATCCACGTGTATGTTTCATATTTTGATTCGTTTTTTATTCTATACATAAAATCGTTTACAGAAGTTTCTTCTTTTATTGGGAAATTTGTATTTCGCGAATGAAATATGAAATAACTTTTCAAATTTCTCAATTTTGTCACCGTTTAATTTACCTGATTATTTTTCAACCCTTTAGGAAACAAACGACTTGCTTTCATTTTACTTTCGTATTCATTGCAAAGAAATAACAGAAATAATCGTACATCCTGAAGCAAATTTCAAAGTAGAGTGTCGATAATTATAAATTTCAAAATGAATTTTAAAAAAATATAGTATTTGTAAAATCGGAATTTTTCAATCTTCAATATATGAATTTGATCAGCGTAGCTTGCAAGCAAATCAAATATATGCACGCTGGTCGAACGCACAAATGGGAGGGCTCTTACCAACTAAAAATTGAAACGTTTATCAGATATGGAATCAATACTCGTCCAACAGATTGCTTCATTAAACCGTTCAGTGTATTTTAACATTTCTGCAAACTTTTCTCTTTTTAGATACACATATAAATATGTAAACAACGATATGTCGGGTTCACATGTATAAATAAACAAACTGCAACGTAGCTTCATTAAATATACAACCGTATGCATCAACTCCTCATTTTCAGACTTGCTGTCTATAAATCATTATAATATCGTTTCACAGTGAATAAAGCCTTGTTGTGAATTACAATCAACGAACGATGTTAAGAAAATAATTTAAAATGTTCTACAATATAACAAAATAGCGACATAAAAGCTTCCAATTATTTCTTATTATAATTTATTCGTTCGTGATCCAGAATCTACATAAAATGATCTTGTTGAATTTATATTCATAAAGACAAGTTAGGGTGATATTTCTTTGATGTAGATAAATTATAGATCAGCTTAATCTATTTATCAATAATATGATTTTCTTATTACTATACGTAATTAATAATTATAATTTGTATTTGAAACTATACTAGAAATAAATTTGTATATAGAACTATACTATCAACACCCATTTTTAATTTACAAGAAGACCCAAATCAACTTCACCAAATGTTATTTCTAATTTACAGAAAGAAAACATTACTATTTGATACACTACCATTTTATATCTTTGAAAACCTTAGAACTTTTGTAATAACAGATTTTTAAAAATTCCCATCAATTATTGTTCTTAATCTATTCAACAGGGAATTTTACCTCACCAATTATCATTTACAAGAAAGGAAGTAATATTATTTTACTCGCTGTTATTTTTAATTGTAACAAAAATTATTTTTAATTCGCGAAAAATATTCTACCTTGACAATTATCATTTTTGATTTTCAAAAGAAAAGAACATGAAACGTACTACTCCACGTTTAGTACTAGCATTTGAAATTTTCGCCGCGACACAGCGTCACGTTATACCAATCTTCTGAATATGAGAAAAAAATAGAGCGTGTATAAATAAGAGAGCCATTAACCATCCAACACACCCCATGAAAAGCAGCTTTTAACTCAACGCAAGATCCGCCAATCCGCTGCGGAATGCGTTAAAGCTCCTTTCCGTCGCGTAATCCTGTCACTGTTTCCACCAGTGAGTTTGTCGTATCATAGTTCTCGTTGTGTAACGGCCTTCCGTTGCATATAAGACAACACGCTCGCCTATTCCTCCACAAAACCACTCGCGATAGTATCGTGTTGTCGCGAACAACATTCGCCTCTGGTTACCACAATCCAACCAGCTTCTCTACAGTCAACCGAAACGCCATAACCAGACCCACGTACATACACGTTACTCTACACATCTTCCTCGGTATTCCATACCTTCCCATAAAAACCAGCATACACTTATAACCTTCGTTGCTGGTGAACTTAACAAGAAGCGTTGTACATTACATTAAAACGATAATATTTCAAGTTATATTATATGCAACACTGTTTCAATAATAGTAGGAGATTATTTAAGATGAGTGATTCTTGCAATTTCTTCTTTCTGTGTGAAGGCGATATGTAATGATGGTTTTCACAATCTATTGAGCTTTAAATTAATTGGAATTGTTGATGGAGTTTGTGGTTACGTTAGGTTTGAGTATTTTATGGGTTTGTTGGTCAGTATACATACAGTGGATACTTCGTGAGTGAATCGATGGATGCCTGTGGATCTATTTGTTATAGTGATTCAGCGGGATGATTTTCTACGATACGGTTAGAGTGAGTATACGTATACCTTGAAATGAGGTTTAATTCGATGGATAAATAAATGATAACCGTATTGTCAGAGTGTTCTTTTCTTCGTTCTAGAATCTAAATGATTTAATTAGTGATCGTTAATTAACTCTTTGCAGTCCGACACTTTTTAAGACCAAGGATTTTAGTTGAGAAAGGAAAAGGTGTGGAATGTTCGTAAATTTATTTACACGATGGTCTTCTTCCTTCTTTTCTATTTTTTATCGCTTAAAGTAATGCAGGAAATAATTTTCACGTTATCACCGTGGTGCTAGTAGCGTCGGTTAACACTCAAAGGGTTAGGTCCTTTGATTAACCAACGCAGGAGCATGTTAAACTGTTCACACATTCACTTACTCCATCCAGTACATAATCCATTTAATCCTTTCCTTTAGAACGCGATTCTCCATAAATAAATCAGACGCGATGAACACAATTTCCTAAAATAACGCACTGTTTACAAGAAAATTGGTTTCGGAAATGTACCAAATATCGAAGCGGATTTTACTCTTTCATCTCTTTCTGTAGAATCTATTATCTTATCAATGCGAGGTAAACAGAAGTAGTAGCGAACAGGAGAAAATGTTTATTAATGAGAGATGCTACCAAGGTCTACCAATTTATTGCTTACAATTAGAAATTATACACGCATGCTCGATACACTTTCAGAGGCAATTCTCTTACGAAAACAAGTTGTTGTATTTAAATACATTTTATTCTTCATTTTCAAGTTATTTTCTTTTATACCGCAATTCGCAGGCCACTGTATATTTTACTTCAGTTTATTTTAATTTAGAAGCCTGCTTTTTTGATAAGATGCGAATGTTTAACGTTGGGGTGACTAATAGACCACAGAGTCTGGATATTTGTATCTGTTCTTTCCCTGTCAAAGTAATAGCCGGGCTTTACTTTATGTACGTTTCTTCTGAATTTATGTAGGGAACATCTAACAATAAGTACGATTGTACAAACTTATATAAGTATGAATAACAGCTAGCTAGTTCGATATGACGACACACAAGCTGGACATGTGTTTTATGTAATCGAATCTGACCTATAGGCACTTTAATGAGACGCTGTTAGTGGAAAGGTTCATTACTTGTAACGACGATCCTTGAATAACCACAAGCTCATCACTCTAAGAAACTATTTATATCTTCTTCATCGACGATTTTCTCGCATTCCATACCCTCCGATTCGTTGTAATTTCGAATAATTACGATTGATCATTTCGAACACGCCAGCGATATCCATTTTCTAAACACGAAAATCGCATTGGAAGTTGAATGAACGTTACATCGATTTCGTTTCTATCCCTTCGTTCGTTCGGTTTTTGCTAGTTTCCTGGATTTTCCTAACTACGCTCGGGATTTCAAATTTTCGATTCATGGTTTCCAATTCGAGACGGTTATCTGAAAATGTTGGTAATAATTTTGGTAAATCAATTTTTTTAAGAAAGGAGAGCAGAATGTTAGATCTATTAAACAGCTTCTGTGTATTTAGGAAAACTTTTGGAGAACATTTTTCATTGCAATGGATTTCATTCGTATTTTTATTCGTTCAATTTTATTAATAATTAGATTTTTTTCTAACAAACAGTGAAAATGAGCAAAGTAACGCATCGATAATTGAAAAAATACCTAAAGAAGAATATATATTGATTATATAAATATAATTGGGATTGATCTATTTTTCCAGATGACACGCAGTCTGGGATATCCAACATTGCAGTCGAGTATACGAAAAGATTTGTGTCTGACTTGGAGGAACATTTCATATACGGTTGAGAGGAAGGTCAATGGCGGTAGTCTTCGAGCAATTTTCGGTCTGCAGCACACTGAATTCATTCGACTGCTCAATGGAGGTATAACTTCTACTAAAAAGATCAAGGAAATAATACTGAATATATATAATCCGCAACTATATTCTCTGGTGCTTTTATAATCCAAAAAGTATTAATTCTCTGATTTACTTCTAGTCAGTGGTATAGTTAATTCAGGAATGTTGATGGCGATTATGGGACCAAGGTAATCATCGTGAAATTTCTTGGAACCCTGGAATACTAAATAAATTACAAATTATTAATTTACATAAAAACACCGGTATATGGCGAATATAAGATATACAGATAACTACAGACATACTGATAGGACATTCAATTCTCGTCACATGTTCTGCAGATCATTTTCAAATGGAAATATCATTTACATTTGCGATTCATTTTCGACTTCTCCTTCTTCTTTATCCATTTTTTCAACTTCACCACCTGTGCAGTTACGTATACTTATTTTTATTTTCATTTCACTGCTCTAACATTGTATCTATGTATGATATATTAGGTTGAGTCACAATTTGTTCACACTTATTTAACAAAATGTGAAAAGATCTATCTAATCAAGAAGTAACTCTACAGATATGTACGTACCTTCATTCACATAGGAGTATTTTTAAGTTCCAATGATTTGTATAACATTTTTCCAAATCCATACGAATTTGTTGCCCAATAAACTATTATGTATTAATATTATTTCGTTATTTGTTACGATTAATATTTAGATAATTATACAGGGTGTATTATAACACGTGAGACCTACTTCAGTCGTAGACAGACACAAAAACAATGGAAAAAGTTCGCTCGAACATGTGCTACATCTGACCTTGTGCCAAAGTTACCTCAAGCTTTCAACCTAACTCCAATCTTCACAGAAGGCTATAGCTACGATTCGCGGTTTGTATGTAAGCTTGTTGTTGTTGTATCAGAGAATTTCGCAATCTTTCAACAATTCCAGGTGTATGTCAAACAATACAAACCGAGGGTAGCATCTGCTGTGAAGATAAACACTGTATGGATTATTGACTTACACAAAGATGACTATATATTTGAAACAGAGTAAGACAGAACACATGTTCACATGAACTTCTTTCATGCCCCCTGTCAACTCTTGAAGTGGATACCACAAGTTACGATACACCCTGTACATTGAAGATTGCCAGCTTTAGCGTTAACGCACTCGCCTGAAACTTTATCCAACCTATGCAACCCAATAAAACGTCCAGCCCCATAAAAAAGTTGTTTACTATCCTCTTAACTGTGTGATCATTAGTAAACTTTACGGATCATTAAATTTTTAATCAGCTCGTTGTTAGCAGCATATCTTCACATGTAAAATTTACGGATTACAGATGTTGCTGCCGTTAAACTTGCCATATTAAGATTTTAACGTTCGTTTCTACCCTCTTTATCCCCGGCTTGAAGAACAGTTTGCTGATGCGTTTAATATTACAGTCTGCACCGTGAGAAGGAAGGCAGAGACGGAAATAAAATTGGATGTTCAGAGCATGGCTGACGAAAATTACGAGTGCTTAGTATTCCGGGGTTAATTGTTCCCAACGCGGGGATGGAACGTTCTTCTCCCTCACTGAAAAGAACTTGTCGTTTTTGCAGCGGCGCTGGGAAAACTACGTTACTCGCGACGATCAGCCGCCGTGTGAAAGGTTCATAAGTTTATCTTCCTCCATTTTTCACAATTTAATCCACCACGATCAGAACGAAACGGTATTGTTAATGGTAGAACTACCAATAAATGAAATTTGTGTCAAAGAAGATCGAAATGATAGGTACCTATATGAAAAAATACGGCAAAAGTTTCAAATCATGTTCTTTGGCGTGCTTATATGTATATTATACTTATAACTGTTCTGTTAATACTTAGACTTCTGTTAATTTTCATTATTAATTCGAGATGGCCTGATAATTAACGATAGCAATAGTGATTTTCTTTATTTTGATAGATTTTTGACAAAATAATTTATTAAGGTAATAGAAGAATCTAATCTGATCAGATGTGTTCTAAAGACACAATCTGTTTCTAGTGTTACCTTAACAGTTCAATTTTGATATTGTTTTATATTTTGCATAATTCGATTTCTAACTTTATCAGGGAAACATAATCAATCTTTTATATATTACAATAACTATATTAATAAAATCAATAATATAACATTACAAAATTTCTAGACCTTCGTTGCAGAAAATTTCTTCTCTTTTCTTTGAAGCTATAGTTTGAACAGTTCGTAGATGATTTACATTTAAATATATTTTTGCTGATATAGATAGAAATAAAAAGAGAAATATCCTCTGCCCTTTTACTATTTTTGAAATCAAAACGAGCAGATCACTGATCAGCGTGCATTTTTAATCGATAGGAGAAGCGACAGGTGACGTTCTGTTAAATGGCAAGCCTATCGATACCGACCAGATGATAAGGATATCTGGATTCGTTCCACAAATGGACCTGGCCATCGAATCGCTGACAATCCTAGAGCACATGGAATTCATGGTTCGTTCAATTACATTGCTTTAATTTACTTCAATCTTTCTATATTCAATCAAGTCTCTATTTCCTCCCAAAAATGTCTAAAATTTAGAGTTTTACGATGTTTCTTATTATCTCTATTAATCAGTCACATTTTTCAAAGTTACAGGATTTTGGTATTTTAGAATTAAACGATTATGGACTTACAGAGTTACAGAACCATAAAACTATAGAATTATAAAATGAAAAAAAGCTTTTTTCCTAATATGACTTAATAACAAATAAATATCGGTCCACCAGATAAAAATATAAATTTATTTTTCAATAATCTACATATGCAAACGCAAAATAAATTTTTCCATTGGCTCCCCGAATTCTTATTCCTTAAATTATATAGATCTTCCTCGCCACAAGAAATTTATGAACGTACCAAGAAACGAAATGAAAACTGGTGGATATATTATAACTATCATAACGTCGTTGAAAGCATTTGTTGGATATATTTTATCGTCGATGATAGATATCATGAATCGTTCTTGATTAATCATACTCGTTTCAATGGACGGCGGCAATCGATCTCTACTAACACCGATCGAATAATGGTTACCCAGTAGCTAGTAAAAGTTTATGGGGCAGTTCACGGTACAGTGAGCAGGATAATCGTTCGATAAACTCGCGTCGATTGGCAGTTGGCGGTTTTAAATAATTGCCTTTTATTCGCCATCAGTTTGTCAAGCTCGTAATCGAGATCGATAAACCGACTGATATCAGTACAGATTATCATTCTTGTGTAACGAGAAGGAGTTCTGTGTTTCGATAGATCAATTCTTAAATCGAATGAAACATAATGGAACGGTGATTTCTTTGTGAAACACCTGCTTTTACACTTTGTCCGATGTTTGATTGAAAATATTTATTGGGGATGGCTTATCATCGTTAGATATCAAATTGTAATCTAAGCCTTTCAGAGCTGATTTCTTCATAATCTATAAGAAAAATTATTTTTTGTTAATTATTTACTTAGAAAAAATATTATTTAATATGTGACACAAAATTGTGCGTGTAGACTGCACACGTTTACGTAATTTCATATTTTTAACTTTCCAATTTTCAAGTTACTAATTTTCCATCTATGTATAAACGTTTCTTGTCCTTTTTGTGATGCTATATGATTCGTATTTGTACTATGACATTCATGGTTTTTATTTTTTACATCTTTCACGATATTTATGACTTTTACTATTTGTATTGTGATTTACACGATTTTTATGTTTCTTATGGTTTTCATAATTTCCATGTTTCTCTATTCTCTGATTTGCGTGACTTTTATCTTTATTACGACTTGCGTGATTGTTGTGGTTCTTATTCTATTAATTTTACTTTAACTTCCCTAATCTCCATATTATTCACGATCTTCGTAATTTTTATACGCGGTACGATTTCCATGTCCATCATAATTTATAATCTCACCCCAATAATACGACGCTGAGTTTCAAGCATGCAATCTGAAATCTGTTAAAAATCAATCTCGTATCTTTCATCAAAAGAACTACTCTTCAAAGGCTTATTTCGCGTTTAAGCGAAACCGAATCTCATTTCAAACTTTCGCTGAAAACGCTTTTCCAATGCGCATCTGACCGTCGACGTCGTGTAATTCGCTTAAACGTCGAATGATTGGGTTCCGCAGCCATTAAAACTTGGCGATTGTTCTTGATTTGATCAAGGCGTGCATGAAAATGGACAGGAGGCTGAGGGCCAACGTCAGAAGGCAACGCATAATGATGCTGCTTGGTGAACTTGGACTAGGAAAATGTATCACCACAAAATTATCTGCCCTTTCTGGCGGAGAGAGGAAACGCGTCACCCTGGCTGTTCAAGTAAGATCTTGAAACATTTTTCTTAAATAAAAACATATATAGACAAATGAATTTTTCAAGCTTTTTAACTATTTTTGATAATTCGTGTTTTAATTACACATGTTTTCGGTCATTGACTTGATTGAAATTTTAAATACCGATAAATTTTGTCGTTCTATTTATAAAAATATATATCTTATGAGATATTATAATAATGACAATATTCATTTATTTTGACCCGTAATTTCTTTCATATGAGATACACATAGAGTAGAAAATCTTTCTAGTTGCTCACTGAACCGAGCATTCTCTTCTGCGACGAGCCAACTACAGGGTTGGATAGTTATGGGGCGATGACTGTGGTGAAGACGTTGAGGGACGTCGCTGCCAGCGGAAGGATAGTCATATGCACGTTGCATCAACCTGCTTCCGGTTTGTTAGACATCTTCCATGAAGTTCTGCTACTTTCCAGCGGCAGGGTCGCTTTTCAAGGTTCTTCTATCGACGCTATGAAATTCTTCGATAGGTTTGATTATTTATTTATTTATTTAGACACCGGCTCAACGCCTCATTTCATTTTTAATCAGATTTTGAGATAAATAAGGTTTATTTGTAATTCTATTTTATATTATTATTTACATTATCGTTCTATAATATTTTTACACAAGATTTACAAATTTATATTCATGTATACAAGATTCCAAAGAATTCAAACTCCTTGCCATTCAACCAATACACACTATTTCACAAAAATGGAACGCAACTTTCAGCTTGGACCTACGTTGTCCTCCAACTTTCAACAGCGCTGAGTTCTTCGTTTCTCAACTATCCATCGTCCGTGGCAGGGAAGCTGAAAGTTATAGAAAGGTACCGTAAACAAAATCTTTTGAAGAATTTTGAACGACGTGAATGATTTTGACAAACATGATATTTAGCTAAAAATTAAATGTTATAGCGTAGTGTATTTCAATCTTTGTGGCTCTCAGGGCGAAATATATAAAACTCGTGGGGTAAAATATGTATTAAGTATATCAAATATATAAAATTTTGTCAACGTGTTAACAAAAGAAAAAAAAAGAACAAAGAAAAGAGAAACGGAAACAGAACTTTCTAGACAAACTCGATGATCCTGCATAGGTAAATTGGATCTGCGATCAGTACGAGAAATCGAAACACAGCCAGAAGATGTCGAAACTGATCGACTACTCCTGCTTCATGGATTCCGGTGAGCTACCAGCAATATTCTCACAGATCTCCTTGTCTCCGAAAGATTTCAAAAAAGCACGTACACTGACGCAGCTTCGCTGGCTCACGTGGCGAACTTACGTCGATTACAAGAGGAACTCAGCCTCTCTTCTCTTGCGATTCGCAACGTACATGGTGAGACATTGGACTCTGTCCTGCAACAAGCTTTTCCTTTGACCACGATAAGCTGTCTGATCCCCTTTCGCCTTGTTTCTCCTCCTTTGTGCTTTAATCGTTCCCGTATCGTAGCCACACGGTCATTGTTTCATATGTTTCAGAGTTTCGGATGGTCGTGGATTAAATTCCAAGTTGTCGGGAAATTTGAAGGGAAAAGTTGCGAGATAAGATAGTTCGAAGTCAAATGGTTAGAGACGAATGTTGCATTCACACAATGTTTCACGTATACGTAATTTTCCTCTTTTATCCTTTCAGTTAATTTATATTATCTCTGGTTTCTTCTTTTTTTCCAATCAATTTATATTATTGAATTTCGATTTTCGATACTAGGTTTACGAAAAGGAATTCGAAGGAATTTGATTTTGCATTTTTTTTCTTTTACCGAGATCCTGCAACTTTATAATGTTCGATCAAGATAGATTATTGTAATTCCTTGAATCCTATTTTCAATTAAATCTTTTTACAATTATTATATCTTGATGATTATATGCACAATTTTACTAAGTTGAAATTTAGAATACCTTCTAGTCCATATAATTTAGCATTCTTCTAGGTAAATTAAATTGTCTTGATCTTCTTTGAAACTTTCCTCATTTCTAATAAACTTTTGTACTCGATATTCCATAACTTTCTCTTTTTATGCTTTCTTTTTTCGAAATTCCAATTTTTACCGAAGACATTCGATAATTTTATATACCTTAACTGTACTAACACCATGTAAATATTTGCGATTCATATCGCTTCTTAATGTTAGATTGTGAAATCGTTTGGGTACTTTTTAATCGTCTCCTCAGGATAGGCTGGCTGTGTAGATTATTTGCTAAAGTAATTGGACGGTTAGATAGCCTGTTTTCTTTTAACATGGTTTGCGATTACTTTCGAAACCGGTTCTATCTCCATGTCTTTTCTGAGCTCTTAATTTCTAATGTACCATGGAGCATGGACTATTGTCCATAAAGTGCTTGATTGTAATGCTTCGATCTTCTTGATGCGGCTGTTAGCTGCTGTACCCTAGAGCTCAATCCTATAAGTTCAGATTGGTCTCACAATTGTTGTACTTCGTAGATTAGAAGTTCGTTTTTCGCATTTATAGTTTTGAATTGCAATATACTTCCTGCTAGGTATCCCATGTTTCTTCTTTTGTTTCCAATTTCTTCTACCTTTTACCGAGTGCGATGCTTCCAAGCGAGTCTGCTACACAAGCGCATTCCCAAGTCCTTAACTGTATCGGTTTTATTGTTCGGTGATATTGCACGGGCTGTCTGTTTCCTTCGAGTGAAAGTTATGTGCTTGCATTTCTCCTCGTTCGCTATAATTTGTTACACTTCTCGAGTCACGATTCCAGTGTAATTAACTTTTTTCTTGTCATAGTTACTATAACTTTCGATTTCCAACACTGAACTCTGAGTCTCTCCTGATACTTTGCAATTTAGCATCGATCAATAGCCTCCAAATGTTCCCCCAAAAAAGCAGAATTTACTATCCTTTCTGGTATTTTTAAAATATAATATTCTCAAATTATATAAATTGCCATAAATTCTAATGTAATCAATGTTCTTGTCGACTCCACTGTGTCTCTGGCTCAATTTTGCTCCAACCAATCATCCGCCTTCTATTCGGTTTCCCACTTTTCCTAAATTTCATTAAACTCCAAATAATCCAAAAATCGACAAACGCACGTCTAAAGTTTATAGGATTGCTGATAGCGTTGCCGTATATGAACATCACGGGACAAGCGTTGAATCAGGGTGGCATACAGAATATGCAAGGTCTCCTCTACTTGGTGGTCGTCGAAACTGTATTCACGTTCAATTATGCTGTTTTCTACACATTCCCGCGAGAACTGCCGCTTCTACTGCGCGACATCGCCAGTGGACTATATGACCCGACGCCGTATTACATGAGCAAGGTTATCGTCCTGGTGAGATAAGTTGATTATTAATAAGTCCTTTACCAGCACCGAAGATTGTATCTAATCTTGTTACAATCTCTGTATAGAATATTAATAGATGTGAAAGTACATTTTTCCTAACAACGAAATACACACAGATGAAATTTAAGGAAATGATATGTAGAAGATTTTGTTGCAGACATTGAAACTTTTGTGTCCACCTACTTTTGGTGAAGGTATTCTTATTAATTAAAAGGTAGAACATTTAAAGTAATGATTATGCTAATTAGTAACATTAACATCAAGATATTTGTTGAATTATTGGATTAGTAAAAAACGTTTTTATCTCGTTTCATTGTCGTTGGAAATTTTTCTGACCCAAGGAAAATAAGGTTTCGAAGCGATCGCACTCTGGCTATTATTTAATTGTATACTGGTTTTTATGCTTTCGAGATATATTACATTTCTGGATGAATAGCGCGAAATCCAATCTCCAGTTTCAACGTACGGATATAGTGGATTCTGTGGAAATTTTCAGATACCCGGGGCGATAATACAGCCATTGCTGTACGCGGCTTTCATATTCGCAATCACGGGGCTGAAGGGTGGACTTTTAGGATTCGTTTACTTTGCGCTGCCTGTAGTTGTCTGCGCCGTTTCAGCCTCCGCTCTTGGTGAGGATCTTCCCAGTAGAAAAAATAAGACAGAAGAAAACAAAAATTCCCAACTATTATAAGAATACCATATATTTTTTGTTACTAAAACAGTATAACTGAAATTGTTGTAAGTCCCAGAGACACAGACAGGCAAAGAGAAAATTATTAATTATATTTATTACATAATTGAAGGTAGATCGCCGATTTTTCTACATTTTTTCTACAAATTGCATACAGTACATAAAAATATATAAAATGTTCAGAACGGAATACTCTGTATAATTTTTATCAGATGGAACAAACTTCTATGTTCCATTCCCTTATCGTCAAATCTTAGTTTTTGTTCACAAATACATGAAATTATATAAAAATCAGCACTCTACGTAAAAGTATGGTAAAGATAATCTTTGATTCACTGTAGTTTTATAAATTAACTATGGAACAGTAGAATGTCTCAGTAGCGTCAAAGAATCGCCGAAATTATTCAACAACGAGAGTATTGCATTTTTTATTAAATTATCTCAATTTATTGGCTTCTACGAGCGTGCAAAGGTGGATATTTTAAGTAGAAACACACAAGAACCGTCTGATTTCTCGACAGGTTTATTTCTATCGGCGTCGTTCCAATCGGTAAACACAGCCTCCCTATTTTCTGTGCCGTTGGACTTCCTTGGCCTGATGTTCTGCGGAATTTATTTGCATCTCGGGTGAGGAGAACGATTACAAGCTTCGATTAAATTTAACGTACTCATGGTCGAATGCTCATTCGCCAGTAGAAAATTAAATTCCACATTCAACAACACGCAGTTTAAAATAGCTTGTTTCTAAGTTCCTAAAATATTTGAAAAATACACTCACGGCGATCAAGAATATATATAGATATAAGTTTAATTAAAACGAGCGTGTATAGGTTCGATGCGTTCTCTTACAAATATTTTTCAGCTATCTAGCGCCTGGTATCGCGTGGCTCAAATATCTATCCCAGTTCTATTATGGCTTAGAGGCGGTTTCCTTGACGCAATGGCCTCTAATCGATCACATAAGTACGTAATCATCTGTTGAACTTGATCACATTTGTCTTCATATTTTATTCCATTACATGCATCGTTATACGTTCTAAGGAAATTAAACAGGAAGAAAGTGTTTCATTATTTTAAATTGCTTTTCGCAAATTGTATCTTTCATGCGAGAAAATACTTGAAATAAAAGTTGTTAGGTTTCTAGTTTTCTTTATCTTCGATGCAAGTTTGAAGTCCTTTCTAACTTCTTTCAATCTTTAGTCGGACTGTAAAGTCTTCTTTATTTTATTTTCTTTCTTTTTTAATGAAAAGTATAATACAATATCGAATTAAAAATTGTGAAATAAAATTGCAGAATATAAATAAAATCAGCAAACGTTCTTCCACGCTTTTTACATAAGAATCTTTCATGTCAAAGACTGTTCGCCGGATCCGGAAGAGCCGTGTGTCTCCAGCGGACGAGAAGTTTTGGAGAAGTACGGCTACTCACCAAACCATTACACCATGGATATAATCGGCCTCTTGGTCATTTTTGGGATTTGCCATTTCGCTGGTTTTCTGGTGATCAGACACAGAAGTCGCAAAGAACCTGTCTATTAAGTTAATTTCCAGTTGTTAATTAAGTTAATCTACAACGTCATTCATTTTACGACTTTTCTTTCTAAAAAAAAAATCTAAATAAAAGAAAATCAATGCACAAATGTTTCCTTGCTACCGTTGTTTTTCAATTTGTAAACTTAAATATTTTGTTATCTCGGATCGATCGACGTAATCACCTTTGATCTCATGAAATTAACAATTCACAGATTCTTGATATTAACGCTAATATCAATAGATATTTAGGGAATACAAAGATAATATTAAGTTATACGAGTAACTTTAAGTAAGTTGATATGTATTATATGCTCGTTATAAATTATGTTATGTAAACGAATGGTGGAATTGTTATTCACAAAAATGTTCTAATTTTCCTTCTCCTTTGTAGACCAAAGTATCCAAGAATATTCATTGCGATTGTTAAGGATAGAAGACCACTGAAATCCCAGATGAGATTTGTCTTCTCGAATCCATATTCAGATAGCACTTGTTCTCCATTTCGTAGACAAGGAAAGTCACTGGATGCTAAACATTCTAAAAGACAAATTAATAATTAATTATATTTAAATCGTTGTAAGGTAAATTACATATATTAAATTTTTTCCGAATCGAAATTTCAATCGATTTATCCGAAAGTAATTAGTTGTCCAAATAAATTACTAGATTTCCGATCTGTCGAAGGAAAACGCAGTCGCATAATGATTTTGATTTTACAACATTCATCTTGTTGAGAAACTTTATTAACTCGTTTAAAGTTCGTTCAACTAATATCTTACGTTTATTCTTTAATTCAGAGTTTATTTAATTAATATGTTGGAATCATTTGTAAGAATTCTAAAATCCATTAATTTTACGATTAAATACTTTTATTTTAGTGAAGCTAAAATTTATATTCAACCAAAATGTAAAAAAAAAAGACAGAAAAAGGTAGAACTGATATTGGAGTTGGATTAAGGTTTTTACTGAACCACGTGAAAAACTGAATTAAATTTTCATCAGATCGATATCTCTGACTTCAGATACGTTCTTTCAAGAAAATTTTCAAAACTGATCTTCTACGTTTGCGATTGATTGTTCGACGGGTACTCGAGATATCGCTAGAAGTTGGTGCAATCTATTTAAGAAATCATTGTGCTCACCAATGTCCTCTATTCGTGACCAGTAAATTATGGAAAGAGCTTCGTTCAGGTAAAAGAATATCGAGAAATATTTAAAACACGTCAGATATTTGGGCAGCGACCTGAAACCGTCAAACACCCATTACTTTTATAGCCTGTTGACCCGTGAAGAAAATACAGCTCATTTCCGATCTGCTTCTAAAATATTTATGGTCTAGTTAAATTCGAACATTGCACTCGAGTAGATTTTACATTTTTGAATAACGTTTCTCCAATATACTTTAAATAAGAAAGTTAAATAAAAGATATAAATCTTATGTACAAAATTTGAATGCCATTCTCTCTTTATTCTATTTAATTTTGAGCCATTATATTCTCAAAATTTAAAAATGTGTATTGTCGTTTAAGAAATTGTTTCTTTATTTTCTTTCGTTTCTGTGCCAGCTTATTCTCAATATATTGTGTCGTTTATTTTTTTTTTTAATTCTTAAAGGCAATATTGACAATGTCTGAGTGATATTTCTCTCGTCTCATTTAATTTTAAGCGTACCAGCCATTTATTTCAAGCAATTTCTTTGTTTTCTATGTCTTCTCATTTTTTTTCATATTTTCTATTGTGCTTTTTATTCCGTTCAATTTTCATTGTCACCCCGATAAAATTTGAGCGGTATTTTCTTCGTTTCAGTCAAAATTTGAGCATTACAAGCGTCAATTTCAATTTTTCTTTCTTCCTTTTTTTTTTTTTTTTTTTAATCTTGGGCTTTAAATACTATATACCCCCGATTAACCGAAGTTATAGCTATCTAATTAAATAATTTCCAAAAAATAAATACCAAATATTGTTTCAGTGTCGTTTACGAGGCTTTTAACGGCAAAGCTATAATTTGTATTTATTTAAAACATATAATACCTGAGATTATAGAACATCCCAGCAGTTAATAAGAAGAGCACGTCTATAGGTACCATGATTGACGTAATAACATCGACATTCTCGATCCAAATGGAAAACACTAGACCGTACGCTATACTACAAATCGCAGCCACTGATGTTGTCAAGCAGTAAAATAAAAAATTGGACAAATTGATTTGAGTAATTAGGATGAAGTATATAACTGTTGTGAAGAGTATGGCCTTCAGGACTGCTATTGGTATCTGAAAAATATTTTTTTCTCTGTTAGTGATTCAGTTTTAAAATGTTTTTAATTGATAACAATAGAACAGAAAGAATTTCCATTTTTAGAGGACGAAGTTAAGTGCTGGTAGTTTTAGCTAAATTGAATTTTAAAATGCTAAAACTGACTGAAATGATTCTGTGACATTCCATATTTGTTCTTCTCATAACAACTTCATAATTCTATAAGATTTACATTTGTACGAATATAATTGGAAAAGTGGAACTGAGATAGAAGCTTCTTTGAAATATCAAATATTTTAAAGAGTATTATTCTTAGCATATTACGTGCATTTTTGCATCTTGAAATTTCTCACAAATGTACGAAAATACGCCATCTAATTATGACTATTATAAGACACTGCGATGTCAGTTTTCATGTGACAATGTTCCACGTTTACCATCATAAAGAGTTGACTATATTTCTTCGAATCACAGAAACGTACCAGGACGGAGGAAAATAATTTTTGTAACGTAATTAATTATGCAGCTAAAGCAGGATACTGGTTTAAAGCTTGATATACGCGAGTAAATAAAAATTCTCAAAATCTTGATGTTTGCGATCAGAAACATTTTGAGCTGCGTTAAAAGTTAGTTGCTTTAACGTTACACGAACTTAGGCCTGGTTAGAAAAGTTGAAAGCAAAATCATACTGTTACCAGACCGCAGAACGTGGCGACGTAATAGGGGCCGCTGCCATAAACGCCGTCCTCGCGAAGATAAATCAAAAGCTGGCTAGGAAATTCGTAAATCACGGAGTAGGCGACCGTGAACGAAATTTCAGAGCTCATCATGTACAACGCGCCTCTCGCGTTCTGCACACCCACCTGCGTGTGCGAATTAATCCCCGTGTAAAAAGTGGCCACCGCCGCCATGGAGAGCTGCGATTAATTTCAATTATAAAAATTTTCCTTTTTTTTCGTAAAACTCGATAGAATTTGATGAGCAGTCGTCATTATCAATTGTCAGTTATTCAGAATAACGAACAAAAGTAAACACATAAATTTCTTATCTAGAACTCTTGAGACATTCCACAAAATGGAAAATTTGACGCTTCTTCTCTCAAAGGTCGTTTTCATCCCCTAAAATTGTACTACAGCACTGACAAAGGATAAATTCGTGTCATAAACGAATATTTTCTTTGTACAGACAGTTTCACGATATCTCGCAAACTTTCCAAATTTTCTCAATTTCTAAATTTCTTTCGTTAGTGTACGCGCTTCACAAAAATTCTTATCAACGAGTGATTTCCACCCCAAATTTCCCATTAGTTCCCTTTCGTTCGACACTTGAGTTAGTGTTTACCAATGTTGGTTACTAATGTTCAAATCGATTGAAATAACTCACGAAATAAGAAAGCCACGAAATCCATCCTTGAAAGATCTTCCTGCGACTTTCAACCCATATCCTCCACGTCAACCAAGAAAACTGTATCGCGCATCCAGGTTTTCTAAAAATTATTTCTATTGCAACAGAAGGATCTCTTCGTACATTTCAATAAACCATCTTTCTTCTTTTTTTCTGTTTTCCGTTCGAAAATATTTTTTATTACCTCTGCGGTTGGATCTCCAGGTCTTTGCTCTTGGTGATTTTGGGAATCCTCGAGAGAGGAGATCGCGAGAATGCCCGACATATCTTATCGATAAGTTCTTCGGCTCCAGCGTCCTCGCGATTCGGATTTGTCGTGGTCGTTTCGGTTTTTCGCCGAGATAAGAGCTTTACGTAGTACTCAGACTCGTCGAAACCAACTGGGCATTCGTAACCTAAACTGTGTTTGTTCCACATTTAGAATTGTGTTATCTCAGATGAATTTTAATCGATTTTTCATATAATATTTCAGAGAAATTTTTATTCAATTTTATATAACATTATTCGAGCTTTATTTGATTTTATTGAAATTGGAAGCTAACAATGTTTCTGGAAATTTCAATTAAAAATGGTATTTTCAGTTGAATTATTTATTTCAAGTATTCGTAGCTTAGACTGTGTTTGTTCGACATTTAGAATTTTATTAACCCTTCAGCCAAATTTTACTCGAAATTTCATGTAATATATGAAACATTTTTTTTTGTTTGATATTATGCAGTTTCATTTAAACGTTATTTGATTTTATTGGAAGCAGAATTTAATAATGTTTCAAGTGATTTCAGTCAGAAGTGAACATCTTTAATTAATTAGTTATTTGAAGCAACTTTGACTTTGATAGTATTTATTTAATTATTCCTGTGATTATAGGAAAAAGATTTATCTTTTGTCTTCAAAGATTGTTGGTATTAATTTTTTGACGGTATAATTTCTGTTTCTTTTTGAAATAGAAAATATCATGGATAATAAAAGTTATCAGACGTTAATTAACTACCTGAGGAAGAACTGTGTAGCGTTCTCCAAAGTCCCAAAGTAACCCGTTTTTCCATCAGACAGCAATAACACATGAGAAAAAAGATTGTATACGTCCATTCCTGGTTGATGAATGGTACAAAAGACTATAGATTCGTGACTTATAGTCGTCAATGCCTCTACCACTTGCTTTGCAGAGAATATGTCCAAACCTAGGATTTAATTATGGAAATTTTCATTAAAGTTTCTACATTAAAACATTGAAAATTAATACGAGAAGAAATCCAAAAGTAAAAAAAAGAAAGAAATAAAACGCAGAAAAGTAGAAAAATAGGAGAAAGCAGTTTTAAATCCACGTTAAATAAAACAGTATAAAATTCTACGTTCCAAATATGCTAACAAAATAAAAAGAAGAAAAATAAAGAAATGTAGCATTGATAATTGAGAATTAAAAATTTCCAATTATATTTCAATAATATTCAATCGCTCGAAAATATCATAATCATCCATAACGCTACTCTATTTCACGAACCCTTAAATCGATATATCCTGTAACTTTCTCTTACCAGTAGTCGGCTCGTCGAGGAAAAGTATCTTTGGCCTGGTAATCAATTCACCAGCCAAGGAAAGTCGTTTTCTCTGTCCACCAGACAAATTGGATATCAGCGCGTCTCTACAATCGATCAGGCCCATCTCCGTCGATAATTTCATTGACAAAAATTTCCTTTGTACACTGTTGACGTTCATCTTCAACGCGTACTGAACAAACCAACTGATTTATCGTGAATTATCTTCAGTATAAATAACGATGAGCGCACTTAAGTAAGATGATGAAAATTAATATTTATTCATTTATTATTAAATGCTGAATATTATTTGTAATGTAATAAATTTAATATATAATAAATGATAATATGGGATATGTAATAATTAAATTCGCAATATAATTATTTATAATATTAATTATATAATACAAACTAATATTTATTTATTTCTCATAATTTTAGTTGAGTATCGTTAATTATCAAAGTAAAGCAACTAATCACCGAGAACAGTAAATATTCCTCCACGGTGAGAGACGTTGGCAGAGCATTGAATTGTGGCAGGTAACTGGATATCTTCGACATGATCATTTGTGAAACGATTTGCCCATTTATTGACACCGATCCAGCCGCCGGTTCAATTTTCCCAGCTAGAGCCGCTAAAAGCGTTGTTTTTCCAGCGCCGCTGGAAAAGAATGATCGTTGTGGTCATTTTTAGGTTTGGCATTCTACGACGTTAGTGGTCCGTGTCGATCATTTAATTCGTAATTGTACAGTTTCTTCTGTCATGAAGATAAACCAATTTAATATTTTGAAAGCGTTCTAACACTTACTAGAATATACAATAAAAAATGTAAGTTCTTTCTTATAAATTTTCTCTTATCGATTAATTTCGTATCGATTAAAAAGTAAAAAAAAAAAATTAAATAATTAATTATAATCAACAGTTCTGAGCTTAAGAGTTCGCGATTCCTCCTTCTTCAAATTTCATTACATCGAGTACTTTGTTCTTCCTATATTTATTTCTATAGTAACTTTTCTGTACCTTGGTCCCATTATGGCAATCAGATTCCCCGTCACAGCATAACCAGACACTATAATCCACACAGATTTCTGTTACTTCACATTTGATAAAAAAAAGTTCCTTAATTAATCCGTAAATCAATTAAAGAAATAGAAATTTTTGTGAACAGGAAAGTAATAAACAAATGAAACATTTTCTTTCGATGTCACCTCCTTTCAAGATGGACAAATTTTCTTCGTAACGTCTTCTTCGAAACTTTTTCCATAAAATCTTCAAGAAATCTCTTTCCCGAGGGACGTTCACTGTCAAATTATCCCAAACAATTGTATCTGCAACATTTTTCAATTCTTCTAACATTGTCAGGTTGGATAGGTCGCGGAAAATCTGTATACTACGAAGACATGTAACAACTGCAATCAATTTCATGAACTGGTTCGCCTCTTCGTGACGCTTATCATCGTTATCTAACCAGTTCCATGACGAAAATATCTCTTCAATAAATTCAGAATAATGATATCTTTGCATGCGTAGAAGGTAGAAGGCAAACTAATTAAGAGATTAAATTTCAGACTGCAATACATGCGATGCGTCTCTTTATTTTACTCTTCCTTTTCTGTTGCTCTATCGCTACTGTCAGGATTTTTCATTGGTAATAAACGTTTCAGTGGGTGTCAGTGACAACGAATTTGGTGGAGATTCCAGTAAATAGAAAATAAAGAAACGAAAATTAGTCACAGCTAACGATTGTCTGTTTCTTATGAATTTATGTATAATAATATCACGATATAATGTGATAATTCTAATAATTTTCAATGGTATTTAAATAACGCAATTTAAATACTATTTAAAGAAGTAGATTCTTCCAAATCTAATTTCACAGTGTTCTATAAACGACAAACTAGAATAGAGAATACTAAATAAACAATAAAACGCTAAAGAGTAAAATAGAAAATGGAACATGTACAGAACACTAATTAAATAATGGGATAATAAAATACTAAAATATAAAATGAAAAATAGCACGAGTTTGAGGTAGGAAAGAGGCATTAAAAAATTATCAAACAAATCCACTATCCGTTCGGAAAATGGAAGAAAATTTTCGGACAAGAAACAATGGAAATAAATTATTTCATTTCAAGTTACCGCGTTCTTTACGTAATGATCTGATCTTTTCTACGCTATTTTAAGAATATACTGCTTAATTTTTTAGAAACAAAGTCCACGAAGCATCAAATTAAAAAGCACTTCGGACAATGAACAGTTGAAAAAGAACTCCGGCTCGCTAGTGCCATTTACTCAACAACGTTTGCACGGTACGATGACTATGAAATCGCGAATGAATGACCAAGGAGCAGAAGAGTTTCATCATGAAGAATTGTTCTCTGGTGGCAATCAACCTTGAACAAAATTTCTTACGATGAATTTTCCGAGAAACGATACAAGAATTCTTTTTGCTATTTGTCATCTATCAGATTTGATGGTACATGGATTTGTAGTCTCACTGACGATGGAATTGATGCGCCTGTTCGTAGTAAGAACAAGATAACAATATGCGTAATTTATATCGATTTTATATCCTGATGATAGAAATTAATTTATACACGAATGACATAAATTTTTCAGTCGGATTTTTATGGAGAAGAAACTTAAGAAGATGCTGATTTCACGAAGATTATATAAATTCGAGGACTGCGACGTGATTGGATACTGGTTGATCGTAGTAGTGGACAGTTTAATAGCATCGCAGAAAGTGAGAGTACATTCTACGTAACGTTATGATAGTAGGATCGTCTAAGGACGCCTGTGTCCTGCACTACGTAATATTCATTGTCTAATGCATAGTTGAGCAACTCGAGTGGGACAAGAGTGAAATTGTTAAGCTATTTGCACTGCATCCAGTTATCTGTCTACAAATTGAATTTAATTAATTTAGGATAAATATGCGGATGTATATTTTCCAATATTTTCCTATCCTTTCTCGTCAGTATATGAATGAACGAAGTACGAGCGAAAGTTGCATTTAAACTATTATCAAATGATAGTCTCAAGAAACGAAGGAAAAATTATTTGTCTACGAATTGAATTTAATTAACTGGAGATACATTGAAACAGGGATATATGGATTTATATTTTTTGTTAAAATATTTTTTTCTCTTTTTTCCTTTTTTCTCTCCGTGTGAATTAGTAAACCAAGAATGGAATTGCTCTAAAAATACGTGGCAGAAATGAAGGAAAAATAAAATGCTTTGCAACAGGCCATTATATTGAATCTCAATCACTTTACTATAAATTATATGTATATATAACATGCTTCTTATACATATAAATACAATCTGTATATAATATATAATACGTACGAACAACGTATTTTCGTCTTAATAAAAAAGGAGAAACGATAAAAGAGACAGGAAAACACGTGGCACCACGTCATTTTTCCATAGAAAAACGCAGAAACTCACGACATTTCCTCTGTTAAATACATATATCGTGGACATTAATAATTACTCGTATAAAAAACTCTACTTAGGTCGACGTTATTATATAGAAAATGAAACGTTTTCCAAGCAGTCAGGCTTTCAACGTGGAACACAGTTTTAGTTTTCATCGACGGACCAAAATTCGTTGAAGAACGATCAATAATGATCATACTACCCATTCATTAGTATCTGGACATTTAGACTTAGTACGTCAATTTTTGCTTGATAATAGACACACGAGTAATGAAATGTAAATCAATGGAAAAGATTTAATGAAATATTTATGAATTTAATGGAATTGTAAATCAATGGAGATTAGGTAAATCGAAATGATTCATTTAAAAACTTGCTAATGGTACGCATACTAGTAAATACCGATGAAAATTATTACTAATTGTATTAATGAGTACAGTTCTTTGTAAATATTGTAAATGTTGAAATAATAGCAAGCTTCTGTCAATTGACCTTTTACATAACTAATCGCTTACGTTTAAAAACAAAAACAAATAGAAACTTTGGTGCTTCTAATCTTTATATTATATCTATATTGTATCTTTGAATCTCCATAATATCTTATTTTCATATTCTATTAATTTAAGACTTTGTTTATCTGACTTAAGAGACTTTTGACTTTGAAGATTAGTATCTACAAATAAATTTGTCGTAGAATATTCTGCTTTTGGCAAGTAACTTCATTGTAACGTTTTATAATATCGTAACAGCGATTACAATAAAGAATTAAACCAACGTAAGCTTCTTCTTCGTCTTACGATTAAGTCGCAATCTATTAAGAGTACATAAATAAATGCCCAGATACTTTTGAGCGGTAATATACGTAAACTAGACTTATCATAGTAAGTGATCGATAGTCGGCTAACATAGTTTAGCTACCTTTTCAGTTCGATTAGAATAAGTCGCGGCCAGTGTCCATAAAGGTCAGTGTTGTCGTCACTCGTTAATTAAAAAAAGCAGGAAACTAGAAGTAAATTTGTTTTCTTAATTCTTAATGTTACATCTAACGATCGACAGGTTGTTAATTCGTTGTTTAACTCGTGAACGCTGTTAATCGTCGACGTGAATTGTCACTATATCCTTTTTTCTTAATAAAAAAACAAACAAACAAACAAACAAAAATAAAATAAAAATAAAGAGAAAACAGGTAGAACTTAAGATTTAGAATTGATATAAAAATCGCTGAAACGTCAGAGTGATTTATTTCGTTAGGCTTACGTTAGCATAGTCTTCTAAGACCAAGAGGTGTAGACAGAAAACGAAGTACGAATGTAAAAATTACAGAAGAATAGTTACTGAATAAAAATGAACAAAAATCCAAGATACCTAACAAATGCAAATTACTTTACAGTCGAATTGTACATTTCAAGTATTCGTTAATCCACCTCTCAGACATTTATCCATTATGTCGAAATTATTTATTATAGCTGTCCTTATTCGTGTTTCTAAAACTTTCGCGTTCAATACTGTACAGCAATAACGAAATATAGAATTAAGGTAGTGAAAACGATCTTTTGGAATGGTAAGAGTCGCAAAGTTCTAGCAGGAGCGTTTTCACAGGCTCTTTCAGCGACGGATACATCGATTATTCGTCGTAGTAGTCTCGCGTTAACGAAAACGTCCTGTAAGCGGTGCTGGCTTTCGATCAACCTTCATCCGTTCACAATCTTCTTATCATTCTTTTGTTTCTTTCTGATGGAAGCCATAATTATGAAGATTTAGAAGAATGGTGAGCTCAGAATGCCGAGACTAATCACATTCGCATAAAAGTTGAAACATTCCAAATTTTCTTTTTACAAAAGTAAGGAGCGATATAAGTGGACTATAAAATGATTGGAATCGAACAATGAATACTTGGAAAACATACAGAACACGTTGTAAGTAAAGACACGAAGGACGATAACGTTAAAATTGTTTAAAAGCAGATGAAGGAATTCAGTGTAGTTGGGTATTTAGTGTAGAACTCAAGGGAAGATGTTAAGTCTATCTTAAATGTTTAATTTGCTATTTGCTATTTACTATTCGTCTTATAAATGACACTCTCGATTATCTACTCTTAACTTGTCTTCGATCTCAAAGGAATTAAAATGAGTATAGGAAGAAACGTAACGCAAGGAAACAGAATACATTCATATACAGTAGAAAAAGAATCGTTCAAATCCCTTGAGAACTACAAAAGAAAATCTATAAAATCATTGTGAATTCTCAGCATTTTGATGAAGAATTAGTCAGCCTGACTACGTCTAAGAATTCCAATATTTTAAAAACTCTACTTTCTCCACGCTTATTCAGCATTCCAAGTTTCACCTTCTTCGACAAACCCAGCCGAACCTCCGACAAACGTGAATCACAAACAGTTGTGATCAAAAGAAAGTTTAAAATTGCAACCTGCACACGCTTAGACTGGAGATTTTTATACAAATTAATATTGTTGAGGATATAATCAAAAGAGTGGAATCTCGATGGAAAAGTGTTATGCGAAGCACTATAGCGTGGATCATATTATGTGCATTCCGTGCAATTTTGCACCTTCCTATAAATGTATAAAAACCCTCAGTCCATGATATACGAGTATTGGTAACTTCGTACTGGATGCTTTTCACCATTTTGGTAACAATCACATTCTTCGAATATATATATCGCCTCTATTCATCGTACTCGTAAAATAGAATTCCGCTTTCTAAAACTCGAATAAAGTCATAATAAAACAGTATCGTTTAAACTTTCTTTCGTCCGTCATTGTATATATATATATATATGTATGCATATTTACAAAGATCAAATGGAAGAATTATGCTCGATTTTCATAAATTCTCAATCAGTAACCATGTACGACGATGTACGAGGAAGCATCGAAATCTTACAAAAGATGACTTTGATCGATGGAATGATCGTTATTATGGTTCGTTTCTCAGGGAGGAAATTGGTTACACGATCGAAACGAGATCCAACGACGACGGCGATGGTCGACGTGGACCAAGCAGAACTGCATTCTCGTGTCATGGCACCGATGGCTAAACGGTGATGGCAGGACCACGATAACGGACCCGACGATCCTGCTATCGGTTGGTCACCGATTCGTCAGCAGGAACAGGATTTCTTTGAACTCGTTGGCGTTTGATTCAATGCGAACCGCTCGCCATCTGTCTGATCCTGGGAGCCATTACCTTTCATCATCTGGTCGTTCTGAAGTATCTGCAAGAAGAAAGCAAACAGGTTTGTTAACGAAGTTGAACAGCAGATTTTCCCTGCGAATTTTGAGCTTATCGTTTCCCTCGTTTCGTACCACTTTTATACGAGCCATTCGCAGAGGCCATCTTTTTGACATTCTTTTCTGCGTCTTTTCAAATTATTGTCTCTCGTGTATCGCACCCACTATTATTATTTCAGCCATCTACGAATCAGAGTGATCGATAATTATGTTCTTTGACATTTGTTTAACGTATTTTCGCCTCGTTGCCTCCCCTTTTCGTACCATTTTTATATTCGCAGACCAAAGAAATTTATGAATGCATTTTTCGAAATTTTTCACTTGTGTCGATTGACGCTTATGTTTTATATATAAATTTCGACAATTTTCTTTAATTTTTGTTTTGCGAAGTTGAACGATGTTGAAGAAGGATGTCAAATAGACGCTGTCACGGCTTTGAATTAATTTCAGTTAACGAACAACAATTAAATATGCACCGTAAGACGATCACCCGGACGCGAAAATGCGTCATTGATAAATCCATCGAGCTTGTACGTATGTTAATGAGGAGGGCAATATGATATTCCATAAATAACTCGGGCGACGTATCTTCGTCAATTGAATTCCGCGGTTAGATGAAGGAAAACAACGGCAGAAAATATCCAATAGAGTATTTTCTTTCTCATGTTTAAGAGCTACACTCGTTTACTTAATTTCATTATTACGTTTTATTCATCGTATTATAATAAAATGATATTCTTCGAACGACGAATTTTTGTATTTTCATTTTGCAATGAAAAGTTTCCTTGAGCTTTCGACTGATTTCAATAAACAATCATTAATAAATTTGACTTGAATTTTATTAATGAAAAATCGTCTATCTTCGTAACAATATCGCGTGAAATTAGTGGTGAAACGTATGAAAAGAATATTGCATAAATAATCGACGATAAAAGTCTAATAAAAAATTACTAATTTTCTGTTCGATCTATTAACACGGAATGAAAGATAGTGTCAGTTTCTTTGCGACGATTCTTCAAAATTTGTTCATTTCAAAAAATAATTATAATTGCATAAAACAATTATTTCTTTAACCCTAATAACAACTAAATAATCCGTTAACCAATGATTTTTCTAATGATCTAACGAATCTTCAAAATCCTGGCTTAGTCTAGATAATAAAACAATTTCTTTAAATTAATAATTCGCTACAAAAAATGGCAAAAAGTTAGCCTTGTAATTTCATTAACAAATAGATACAGAATCTGTCAATCATTTTTACTCACTTTATTGACAAGAAATCGTGCAGCCTCCTCGATATTAATATTCTCCTTGGCCGAAGTCTCGAACCATCCGGCGAAATTCTTCTCTTTACAGTATTCGTCCATTTTCGCCGGTGAATTCACTAGACCCTCCTTCTGCTGGTCACATTTGTTCGCAAGAAGGACGCAAGGTATCTGTGAACCGTCAGGAAGTTGCACTTTCGAGTCCAAATCTTGTTTCCATTTCACCACTGCGTCTAAGGTCGCGCTTCTCGTCACGTCGAATACTATAAACGCGCCCACTGCTTCTTTGTAATACACTCTCGTCATGTTGCCAAACCTCTCTTGACCTGGACAGTAGTAAACACAAAGTGGACGTAATTATTGGTTGGTGTACAACGCTAATTCAACAATTGGTTGTACAACACTGATTCAACAATTAGTTATACAACATTAATTCAGCCATTAGGTATACTATGCCAATTTGGGGATTAGTTATACGGTACTGATTCAATAATTACTTATACGATACTGGTTCAATAATTAAATACATAGCACTACTACAACGATTAGGTATACAATACTAATTCGAGGATTAGTTATACAACATTGGTTCAACAATTAGTTCTATGACATTAAGTCAATCATTAGGTATACAATACTAATTCGAGGATTAGTTATGCGACACTGATTCAACAATCAGTTATACAACACTAATACAACTATCTCTTGACCTGGATAGTAGTAAACAATTAATTGATTGTTATAATTATTGGTTGTTGTACAACGCTAGTTCAATTAGTTATACAACACTGATTCAACAATTAGTTATACAACATTGATTCAACCATTAGGTACACAATACTAATTCGAGGATTAGTTATGCGACACTGATTCAACAACTAATTATACAACACTAATACAACAATCTCTTGACCTGGACAGGAGTAAACAATTAATTGGTTGTTGTACAACGCTAGTTCAATTGGTTATACAACACTGATTCAACAATTAGTTATACAACATTGATTCAACCATTAGGTACACAATACTAATTCGAGGATTAGTTATACTACACTGATTCAACAATTAATTATACAACACTAATACAACAATCTCTTGATTTGGACAGTAGCAAACAGGAAGGTAGGCTTGATTATCGTTGTTGCACTGATTCAATAATTAGTTCTACAACGCTAATAGCAATAATGACCAATTACTGTTGACCTGGTCAGTAGTAAACAGAAAGGTAGACTTGCTTAGTGTCGTTATATAATGTTAAAGTTTACTCAAGTGTTTATATTGGAATGAATTTATTCAATGTGTTGCAACATGATGTCGTTCATACGACAAACATTTTCTGCGCTTGTTTCTATTAGGAAAAAGAGACTTCGACAAAACTTCTGCATAGGCGGTGTGCTCAGTGGCGCCAAGTTTATTTTTACTAATATCTCATTTTACGAATTATTCTTCTACGAGCAATCTCAGTTAAACGACTGCATACGTCATAGATATATATAAATAATTTGATTGTTGTATTATATTTTATAATTAGGTATATGTACACGTATTTTAATTCAATGGCATACAATTTCACAATGGCAGAATATTTTTAACGAAATATTCTGTTGCTTTTTAACATGACATGGGATTTTATGAAAGAAACTAAATTTCGATGATCTTCATCATGCAACATTTCGTTAATATATTATTAGAAGATTATCCGACGTAAAATTTCGCTAATCAATTGCTTTTTTTAATATCACGAGATATATCCGATAAACGACTGGAATTCTAATTTATTCTTTCTCCATAACAATAATCATGCAAAATAAATTCGTTTACCATTATCCAGTCATCGACTTTGAAGTTTTAAAGAAATAATTCATACGGCACGAAGAGTACAGAGATAAAGAAAACAGAAGGAAGAATAAAAAGACGTAAGAAGATCAAAGACGTAAGGATTAACAATTCACGAAAGAAACGAACAAGAAAAAGGGAAGAAGCTTAAAGAAACTAAATAAAGAAAAAAAGAAAGAAAGAAGGAGAAGACTAACCTGCGATATCCCATAACTGCAGCCTTATGATCGTGTGCGGGTCCCAGTTCAACACTTTCAGTGCGAAGTCAACGCCAATCGTCGCGCGATAATGTTGCGAGAAGAATTGATGAACGTATCTCTTGATAATGGACGTCTTTCCAGCGCCCAGCTCGCCAATTACCAGGATTTTATACAAGTGTTCTCGTTTATCGCCTAATCCGGCATTCGGCGCATTGTTCTGTGACGACTGTGCAAACAGAAAGCAAAATTCCATTGCCATTAATCGCCAATTCTTCGACAATCTATCGTTTATAAACGATTTCTTGTTGTTTAATTTTTATTACTATGTTTCAACTATTATTAACACCAGACCTGTTAATCATTATTAATATCATTCGTATCAATGTTGAACTTAAATTATAAAATGATAACGTTGTTTCGAAGAGATAGAATCTTCTTCTATTATTATTCGAAACACGTTCCATTTTTGGAAAATTTATTACGAGGAGAAACTCCAAAATTTCTTTCTATTATTATTATATCGTCGTCGTAACGATTTTTTGACGTTTTAACGACATAAAGAATTTTTAGACCGACTATGTTATCTTATATCTTATTTATTATCAGTTATTCGAATAGCATTCTTGTTGTGTAAAATTCTATAAGTATTATAATTATTTCTTTTGGAAATTTATCCTGTTTGAAGTACGTTGAAGGCACCTAATTTCCTGCTCACTTAGTTGCCTGCTAACTGGCAACGTTGTTTAGTGATTTAAAAAAATTATCCAGGTCGAGTTATAAATAAAGGCTTATTATAGTACTTATCTCAAACACTCATTATTCTCTGTCTGATACTCTTAAACGAATAATACCATTTTTATTACTTTTCTCTTTCTCTTATCTTCGTTATGCAACTATTTTCTTCGCTATTTGACACAATTATACAATAATCATTATGCGTACTCGTGTAACAAAATTAGCATTCTAAAACGTACGAAAAGGAAAAAAGAAAGATTACAATTCACTGTAGTATTTTACTTCGATTCGAAATTAAGCTGATTCTTACGAATATCGCAGAATCTTTTAAACAATCGGTGAAATTTGAAATCGCATATATGTGGTGCATGTAACTTTCAAGTTTGCATTTGAATTGTAATTTCAACTTTACTTGTACGTCGTCATAGAAAGTTGAATACGCGTTAATTTATCTTAATATCGAGTATAATTCGTGAAGATGTTACGTTTCACGATTTCATGCAACGATGTTGCGTCTCTACGTTTTCTCGCAACTTTACTTATCTTATCGAGCTACGAGCAAAGAAGAAAGCGACAAGTAGCAAGTAAAGCACGTAATGGAAGCATAATAAAACGATCCAACAACTCCCAATGCAAATATTACCGAATCTGATTTACGATGTTGTTTTCTCTTCTTAATTTACATTCGTCGTTGCTTTCACTGCACAATATTATTAACTAACTCTAGACACTAACAAACGAACACAATAATAATCAAACATCGAATCACATGATCAATAAAAAGAAGAAAAAAAAGAAGAAGAAGAAAGAAATAGTTAAAGATAATTAAAGAACTAACCCTGCACCATCTCCGATTTTTCGAATTATCTTTCGATTCAGAGATATTCAGAAACGATACAGTCTTCTTGTTCTTCTTTTTCACGCCCATATTGCTTCTGATTAATGTTCTACTTAAAATGCTACTGCAAATGCGTTCAGCCTGACCGATGTTCACTCATTACCAGGTTCGTCTAAACTAACGAGAATCAAAGTTTCTTCGGCATTACGAACCGATAGATGAACTCTAAGCGGATGATTCACCGGTGATAATCATTTTAGAATGTAAATTTGTCAATAGAAAGCTACCGTGACGCACGACAATGTTTTATCAAACGCTACTTAATTTAATTCTCACATTATTTATTTACTTTTTTACTCCTTCAAAAATGTGTGAGCAGATGAGCGTAGCTTTGTTCGAATTATCGTAGTTTGTTACATACAAAAGTAATTTCTTATTTTATTTTTATAACAGATTTGAATTACGTTATAAGCGAGGATCATTTTGCTCTAAACGTTTACAAAAATATTCAATTTAGTTGAAATCGTTAGGACTGTGCCAAAATTAACGATCGTAGTTTATCGGTACACCATAATGATATTAATCGATATATTTCTGAAAATCGCTAGTTGCTAAATTCTTCATAGCGATAGGATAGTATTGTAACAAATTATAATCTTTTCTGCAAGCAAATAATATCGTAATATGTTATAATCTCTTTCTGTCACGTTCTAATTGTAGATAATTACACATTTCATAAATAATACAGCGTGTTTCCATATTTTATTACTTTTAAGTATTACTTTTAGGAGTTACCATTCAGTATGCTTACACTAGCGCAATTTGCTATTATGATATCGCCATCAATTTAATTAATAATAATATCAATTTATAATAAAGTATGCTTACACTACATACTATACTAGCATAATGTGCTATTATGATATTGCCATCAATTTAATTAATAATAATATCAATTTATAATATCATTAATATTAACAATATAATATAATATAAATATTAATGATATCATTAATTAATAATATAAATAATAATTTATTTGCAGCGGTTATTAATCCCTATTTCTGCTTATTAGAATTATAATAAATAAATATACTCAATCATAATCAACCATAATTTTCTTCTCTTACAAACAAGCAAAATTCTACGTCTTAATAAGTAAATTATTAATTGACCAAAGGATTCGAAATTGGAACAAAAAGAAACATCGCCTAATACTAATGTAGCATAAACAGAATCATCGTGTATTCTACAAAATAAAACGACTATTAGAAATATGATAGGTGTGACGTATGGTTACACTCAGCAGAATAATCTGCCATGGAAAATACCGCACGAAGCCGTAACCATAAACTATAGTCTGCTGTAAAGGTAGAAGCCATAACGTTGCCAGTTGTACAATGCTCCATAATGCAGCAACATCGCTATGGTACACTGCGTTTAATGGCAGCTAAGTTTCGCTTAAAAACAACATGCATTATCACACTTAGAAATTTCCTCACATCTGGCGATTTCGTAAGTTTGAAAATTATGTCATCGTAACATCACGTTCATCTTCATCTTCAGTTACATCTTTAGATAATAACAAAATTTAATAACGAAACTTTTTGGAGAAATGTCGATGTTAAGATGGAAAGATTTACAGACTTGAACGTTAGAATTAGAATCACAAATTCTGTATAATTCTCTGTGTATAGAGCATGTGCTATAGAGCAAAATAAATATATATTAATTTTAGATAAATATTAATTTTCCAAGCTGAATTAAAAGCGCCAGGTTTTCGTTAGAAACATTTAAATTTTCTACTTGAAAAATTGCTTCGTGTTTTCGTTTAAATTACCCGGCATACGATGACAAATACCAATTTTGTATGCTAATCATAAATTATATTTGTACAGAATTGTAAATATTATCACAATATTAAGTCACTATACGTGAAGTAACTAGGCAGTGGAATATTTAAGGGGCTAACTTGGCGCCTTTAAAGAAGATATCTTTATGTTTTGGAATTTTTGCCTGTTTACTAATCGTGAGTAACGTTGACGAGGAAGCCTTACTTCAAATTTTCCACAACTCACCGATACAATATAATTTTCTTCGCGTAGAATTTGGAATTCTAAATTGAAATTTCAATTGGAATTCCACCACGGCGAAATGCTTGCACAAGATCCACAATCGTCGACACATTTTTCTATCTCTTGAAACTTTCATCCCATCCCATTTTTCTATCGTGTGCACTAACTGGAAGCGGATAACAGGTGAAGCGCGTTACATCGATCGGAACAGGTGGCAATCCAAAGGATTAATGTCTCTAAGGAATCAGCTGGTTGCCGCAGGACGTCCAAGACTCGTTACAAGCTCGTGTCTTTTGTCATAGAAGCAGCGTACGGCCTGGCGTTATCGCGCAGCAATTTCACGGATCGTCCTCCTTCGTCAAGTCCCTGACGATTGCAACTTGTCTAGAGACGCAACGTTATTCCGCGATGGAGTTGACCATTCGACGAATAAAAGTTACACGAATACTTTGAACGAACAACTTGCAGTATTTTCCCTTCGAATAAACACTTTGTGTTTCGCTAACAAACTTGGATTATTCGTTTTTGTACCTGATAGCATCCTCGTGTAAGAAAATTTGATACGATGGAAATGAAACGATGTACAAAGCGGGAAATAGAAACGCTACATTTAAAACTTTCCGTATTTCCGTATTAAACATTCCATGAGAAACAGTCGATGAGAAATAATAAATCAGGTATTCGTTCGACTAATCGTCTTTTCAGCTCTCTATTACGCTATATAGAAGTTGAGATAGAAGACGCCACTGTTGAGATAAAGCACGGCAGGCCACGTAACTCGAGAGCATCGGTCGTTGCAGGGGTTGGTCGAGTGAAAAATACACGGGACAAAAGCGAAGAGAGCGGGTTCGACGCGCGGCAACCGCAAATCCTAACCGCAGAACGAGACTACCTTATGATTCCTGCGTCGTAGGATTACAGGTTTCTACGGGCAAACAGATGCAAAGAAACGTTCGCGGTGTTTTGAAATTGTGTCGGGTGTCGATATCGAGAAAGGGAAACCTGATTATGCAAATGACGACAGGAATCCAAAGAGAGAAAAATATTAGAGCCGAGTACACGAGTTTTAACGAGTATCGAGTTCGGTGTCTTTACTCCAAGTCGAAGAAAGATCTCGTATTTTTGCGGATGGTCGGTTCAGGTTGGGGCAGGTTAGGGGACTTGTTTACGGCCAAGTGGAGTAATTCGCTCCAATACTTTGTACGTTTTAAATACGCAAACGCTCTTTCATATTGTATATAATTGGACTAACGTGGCTAGTGAAATTTTACAACCGCAAATTTTGCGAACTACAAGTCAGAAAAGAGCGAGAATGTGTTGAACGTTCAAAGAGAAAAGCTTCCTAGAAGGAGCGAAACGTAAAGATATTTACTATAAAAATGTTTTAAAAATAAGAAAAAGATCATCAACAACATTGCTGCACCAAAGAAAGAAACCGAGTGAAATATTCCAAAGCAGAAGAGAAGAAAAAACTCAAAGAGAAATGCATCAAAGAAATCGTAGAGACAAAGATAGTAAGAAAAAAAGACACCCAATGCAATAAAACATTCAAACTTAAAAGAGAAAAACGCAGAAATGTTCCCTATAGTGTCACCAAAAAACCAGAAATAAACAAACGGATATAAAAATAAAAATAATAATAATAATAATAGGAATATACAGATAAATAAACTAAATATTGTAATAATAAATATAGACATGTATAAGAGAAAACAAAACAGAAAAATTACGGTCACTATACAAGTTCTCACCGCATATCGAAGCCATATCAAAATAAATAAATATTATAATAAGAAAACTAAACCAAAGGAAGAGCCACAAGAAAATAAAGCAACTACGGTGACCACGCAAGTAGTTTCTCGCCATACTGTCCATATTAAAGTACATAAATAAATAAATAAATATTACAATAATAGAAAATAAGAGAAGAGTCATTAAAAGACAGAAAAACTACGGTGGGTACACAAGTAGTTCCTCACCATGCTATCCTGACTGACGACCTTGCTCTTCTCCGCGTTGTCGGCCATCATCGACCCCACAGTAGCCAGGTAACTATCGTGCTGTCTATCGTAGCTCTCGGTATAATCCTCCTCGATACCAGCCAGATAGCCAACTCCAGTCTCCTCGTCGAACGTACCCTCGAACGTGGAGAACGTGTCGAACTTTTTCACACTGATATGCCTCGCCTTCTTCTTCGTTTGATTTTCCTCTCGTTTCTTCTCCTCCGTCACTGACGGCGATTTATCGTCGTCGTCGACGGTAACAGCGATCACTGTCTCGCCCGAATCCGTGTCACGAGTAGTTTCGAACAAACGACGCTGAAAAATCGCCCGTTTCTCCTCCAATAAGGACAATTTTCGTCTAACCTCGCGAGGGGACGATTTTGGTATTCCAGACTCGGACTCGGATTTCGTGTTCAATTTGGATTTTCTAGGTGGTTCGGTCGACGTTGGTTTCGGCGGCTTTTGCTCCGCCCATTTTGAAAGCGCATAGGGAAGCGTCGAGCTGCACCGAGCTTCCAGACGAGGAGATCTCTCCGAGGATTGGGAATCTGCGCACGCGGATAATCGCACCAGGTTCATTCGTCGGATTCGCAGGGTTCGTTCAATGGCAATTTCAGGTGATGATGGTGGTGATTGTCATGGTGGTGATGATGATGATGATGATGATGATGATGATGTGGCGGTCTTTGAGAGTCGAGACGACGACATCTTCGAACGTAGGTTACAGGATGTTAGTACGTAGCGGTTCAAGTTTCGTATTATGCGGTATGATGAGGATATAGTTGAATGTCAAAGAATAGTAGATGTTGAGGTTGAAATTCAATGGTTGAGTTAAAGCGTCAGGGTTGTAGAACAGCAAGCATGAACTAAACTTCAACTTTGATGGTTGAGTTAGAGCGTGTAAAAAGATAAGACTCAAGATGGATGTTGAATAGTAATGGGGTTGTGGATGTTGAAGTTGATATTCAACGGTCGAGTTAAAGTGTGAGTGTTGCAAAAAGATGAGACTCAAGATGGATGTTGAATAGTGATGGGGTTGTGGATGTTGAAGTTGATATTCAACGGTCGAGTTAAAGTGTGAGTGTTGTAAAAAGATGAGACTCAAGATGGATGTTGAATAGTGATGGGGTTGTGGATGTTGAAGTTGATATTCAACGGTCGAGTTAAAGTGTGAGTGTTGTAAAAAGATGAGACTCAAGATGGATGTTGAACAGTGATGTGGTTGTGGACGTTGAAGTTGATATTCAACGGCCGAGTTAAAGTGTGAGTGTTGTTAGAAAATAAGACTCAAGATGGATGTTGAACAGCGATGTGGTTGTGGATGTTGAGGTTGAAATCGGAGAGTTAAATTAAATAAAATGTTAGTGTAATGTAAAACAGTAAAAATAAAAGTGGATGTTGAGTTATCAGAATTAAGTATTTAATTATCCTGAAGCCTAGATCGAGTACTTGAGTCAGATAGAATAACTCGTTGTAACTTGAGTCGACTTATTCCACGTTAATTATATTTCCTAGTATTGGAAATTCAGTTGAGTTAATTAAAGAGTGGCTGCTCATTGAACTGAAACTAATTAGCTAATAAATCCTATTAAAGTTAAATCGTATTTGGATCAGAGCAGTTAAGTTAATTATTCTTAACACCTCGAATCATGCACTCGAGTGCTAATGGTATTACATGGCGTTAATTAATTTAAAAGATTTGGAAAAATACAAAATAATTAACAAGTAGAAAAACCAAAACCGAAACTAAAACCACTTGTCGCAGTCTGATGATTTACATTACAACACGTAAATTAATTCCAAGATATTAAGAGAATGCCCGTTTATCATATTATAATGAATTTTCTAGAACTTTCTACAATTTTCTAGAATTTACGAGCACAATAATGAAACGACGATTACTATAATATGTATAATACTATCAGTGTCTGTCAGATTTATTAAAACCTAACATAAAGCAGAACCAATTGAATCATATTATTTTAATCCGTGCCATTCATCAGTGACTAACAGTGACATTAATCAAATCCCTCGATCAAAATAGAACCAACCACCATAAAGAACCATAATGCAAAGAAATCTCATAAACTTCTAAAAAGCATTATTTTACCAATTACAAGTTATAGACTCCACTTGATCATCAGTCATAGAGTAACCGTAAATCATTCCATATTATAATGTATTATACATATATGTATATAAATATAATTATATGATTCAATACATGTATGAATGATTGATAGACTATAATACAGAATTTTTATGTACCTACAATAATTGGCAATTACTATTTGATTGACGATTTCAATGTATAGAATGTAAATTTTATACTTAAAATTCAGTACATTCCGCATGCTACACGTACAATGTGCAGCACAAATTCCATGTCAATTCTATGGATTTTATACACGTACAATTCAAGTTCCATATAAATTTCATACACAAAATTCTATGTATTAGACATAGAACGTAGATATTCCACACATTCTATACAATAACTTTTACATAATATAAGATTCTATTTATATGTAGAATAGAAATTCCATGTAATCTTTGTATGTAAGTAAAATTCTATTCACCCAGAGTACAAATCCCATATAACTCCATATATAAAATTCTCTATGCAGACTAGAAATTCCACGTAAACTCTACGCAAAATTCTCCACATAATGTAAAATGTAAATCCTTCTCACATCCCCCATCCAACATTCCGTACACGTAACTCGCAACTCAACAACCATCAATTTTTCCACGATCCTAACCCAAATCAGGAACCAACCCCAAGCCAGGAATCAATGGACTAAGAAAAAATGAGTGACAGTGAAAGAGAGTGCATATATGTGTAAGTGCGAGAGAGAGAGAGAGAGAGAGAGAGAGAGGGATCGCTCACCGTACTGACTCTTCGTGGAAAAGCTCCTGATAGTTAACGACGGCGACTTGCGCTGCACTACGGTCACCGTGCTCACCGGTTTCTCCGTCGGTTTCTCCGGTTTCCTCGGCTCTCCCTTCTCCCTGTCCACGTCGTATAACGTGTCAGGCTGCTCGTCGGCCTCGTATCCGTCGCGATGGCCAAGCCTCTCGATCTCTTGCCCCTTCCTCGCGGTCTTCGACGGGCTGTCGGAGAGGCTAGACAATTCCTGCGACGATTGGCTCTGTGATCGACTGCTGTCACCACCCTCGGGCGTGTGCCTCGGCTCCTGCTCCGTCGACAGACGAAATTTGTTCAGGCTCAGTTTGCGCACCAACGAGTTCGACTTTTTCTTCTTCTTCTTCAAGACCGTCGATGGACCAACGACGACCTTGCGGTCGTCCTCCTCCTCCACTGAACTCCGCTTCCGACCCGTTTCTGTCGCGTGAGACAGACAGAGGATCTTTGGTCAGAGAATAGATTTTCTTCCGGGGGGATTTTTTTCCTTTTTTCTCTTTTTTTTTTTCTTTCTTTCTTTCTTTATGGAGTTTATGATAGAGCTCGATGGAAGTGGAAGCTTAAGCTTGATGGTTTATCGGTGAGCGATGGGTTTATTAAAGATCATTACAGGGCTTTCGGGGATGTCGAATCGATGATTATTGGACTGCGAACTTTTATGCAAACGAATATTTTTATAAGCGTTATAAGCGTGGTAGATGTTATAATTATCGTAAGATTTATTCTGTGTCGGATATTTCAGGTATTTTTCTATTTTGAATTTCGTGTATTACGAGTGCATAAAAATCAGCGATCTAGTGCATATAGTTTGTTATGGATTTTATTCAGCTACGATAAGCATGATAAATGTGGTTGCTATGGTAAATGTAGCAGATACGATTGATCGATTAAATAATGCAATCGAGTAGAGTAACAGATACACCGGATACAGTACGTGTAACAATAGCAGATTACAATAAAATGTTTAAAATGGATACGACAGAGATATCACGTGTATAAATCCTACAAAAGCGATACAGTAGAGGCGCGGTGGTTGCAGTAAGTAGAACAGGGCAGATGTAAGTCAGCCTTGTGAATATCATGAATATATCATAATATATATCACAAATAAATAGCAAAAATATAATAGTTACAGTAGATGTACCAAATATAAAGAAAGAGGGTATAGTAAATATCATTTCCATAGGAGCGAGTACATAAAAATATAGAAAATTATAATTAGCATAGGACATACAGTTGGCATACGAATATAACAAATACAGCAGCTCATCGAACAGATGAGTTGAATACACTTCTAACTGTAGTAACTTAGAATATGTCTAGCTGTCATAGTATATTAGGAGGCGTGGTTCCTCCTGACGGCCAAATCGACAGGAAGGGCTCCCCAGAATACCCGGGGAGTAGACGAAGGAGTGCCCCGGCAGTAATTCGAAGGAGGCCCCAGGACACTCCTGCCAAACGTCAGGATAGCCACCGTGGGGTTTTAGTCGGTTTGTGTCCGACACTGAACACGTGTCCAGCGTGGATTTCCCCACGATAAAAAAAAAAGAGCTGTTATAGTATACGATAGATACATAAAAAGTATTGAATATAATGAATATCATTGGTATAGAAAATATTGTTTAAAATAAATCAAATTGAAAAGACAAGTATTTCATGTGTAATCAATTTAAAATGATTTTGTGGATTTATAAAGGAGAAAAACAATCTTTTATAAAGATAGACTTGTCTATCTTTACAAAGATCTTTCAGTAAAGCACGTAATGTGTACATATGTCAAAAGATTTAGTAGCATGTGTTTTTCGTTTTAGCAAGACGTAAATACGTTGAAGAATTTGATAACTGAATGCCAAGTCACCCGAAGCTAATTGAGATTGAGATAGGCCATGAATTACGATGACGACGAAATTCAAGGAGGATCTCTGAATTTGTTACACATAGTCATCTATTCGAATGATCGAAATCGTGGTTCTCACGGTTGTTATAACTTTCGTGTATCAGATTCGTATCAGACGTTATGTAAATTGGTCTTCAAAGGACGAGCTGGTTCTATAAATCCTTTGTAATTAACGAGAGCTCGTTGGCTTTCAGTAATTGCCCAGCTACCGTGTAGCTATTAAGAAGATTAACATCTTAAGGAATCTGTTCATAGATCCAGAACAGTGTCCTGCCGATTACTTTACGTGTCGAGTATCACAGCGATTAAAATCAGTGTCTGAACAACGGGCAGGAAACTCTATAATCTATTGTTGCTAAGATAAGGCAATTTTATTTTAAAAATCAATAAAGTAGAATATAAATAGAGTAGAGTGTAAACTCTAAAAAGGCACATACGGAAGACTTCAAATATTTTTACAAAATAAGTTCATAGAAATCTATCGATAAAAGTAAAGATCGACGATTAAGAGAAACAAGTAGAATGAAGTAGAAAAAGAAACCACATACCGCTCGTGAATAATCATTTGACGAAGCCTTAGAACAACCGTAACCAGTCACCACCAGTTATCTCAATACTAATCAGCATAACCTCGATAGAAACCAATAAAACAACGTCTACGAATTCTAATTTCTCCAAACTTTGCCAAACTTTGTTAACAAAATCGAGATTTTGAAACAAACACGAGCTGAGAACACGTCGAGTAGATTAATCCATAACCAAACAGACGTTTCTATTTTTATCATTACTACAAACAATTTTCTACGTTGCTTGGCGATCTACTGCTTTTAAATCACTGTGTAATAAAAGTTAATCTATCAGTTCGATAAAGATTATCGAAATTATTGCAAATTTGCAAACTCTCCTCTACGTAAATACCAATTACAGTCGATCTGTGTCTAACGCAGAGAGACACGACCCTGAGAAAAACAACCCTTCGAACAACACGTAACCTAAAACCAGGAAGAAAAGAAGAAGAACTTCAGCAACCACAAGAATAAACTTCCCATAACCACAATCCTGTTCGAGCGCAAACAACTCAAAGAGAGAGAGAGAGAGAGAAAGAGGCGCAAGCCAAATAAATAAACCTTTTTCCTCGACATCCAGCTCAGGCTCGGCAGCCGATTCGTCCAGCTGCCTGTTCTTCCTCCTAATCTTGAACAATCCTCCCTCCTTCCGGAAGCTGCTCTTCAAAGCTCCGAATCTTCCCTTTTTCTTATCGTCTGCGGCCGGTGGGTCACCGGTGGCCACGTTCGTCGTCGTTCCAACGCTCGTGACCGTGTCTACGCTGGAGCTGCTGTCACCTACGGTCACGTATTCGCCGGAAGTGCTACACGCGAACCTGTTCCGCTCCTCTTCGGACGAGGAGCGCGCGATCACCGTGTCCGGCGAGCTTCCGCCCTCGTTTGCGCTCTCGTTACGATCCATCCTCGTAGAAGGGGCGAAGAAAGTGGTAGGAGTATAACGTATGTAGCGTACGTTTGCACACCGGTGTCGATTTTTAACGACGTTTAACGATCCACAACGACGGATTCTTGGCCTGATGATTTTGTGTCTCACTCTGTCAAGGCACGAGCCAGTCCACGGGCTGGCTTCCTACGCCAAACGCGGAAACCTTAGAACAACCGCCTTTCTAGGTCCGATCAGGCCGGCCGCCGGATAATCCGACACGTTTCCCCCTCCTTTCTCTATTCTTTTTATATGTTGCTGTTTCAAAGAACGAATACGATGTCTGTTCAGGGAGGAGCTATGGCGAAAAAGTAAGAGAGGGAGGGACAGTGAGATTTGTAGGTTGAGATTCATTCGCCTTTTCATAAAAGAATGAGAACCACGTTAGATTGATTAATAAGTTAGTTAATTCATTAATTTTCGTAAGAGAATCTACTGTTAAATATTCCAAAATCTTTCCCTTTTTATCCCATTTCTTTGTTTCACATTTTTCGTTCGAAAATTTGCATACAAGTCTTTTTACATTTTTTAAACAATGGGTTTCCCTTTTAGTCGTCTTTTACGACACGCAGGGATTACGTTGGTTCTGTTCTTGTTCCGAAACCGCAGACGATGTTATTAATATATATTAGAAATGTAATCATACATTGTGGGCAAACTATGTATAGTTTAATTAAGGAGAGTAAAAGAGAATGTTTTCAATGAAAGTTCTATATAGGAAGGGGAAATATCGGGAACCTAACTGCCACCATATTGGCATTTGTTTGAATTTTATATTTCCCAATTCCATATGATAGAATAAAATTCCATACGATACAACTCTATTTATCGAAACGAAATTTTAGTCAGCGTCTGATTGTATGTCGACCGAATCTACTTGTTCGAACGTGGTGCCGACTGAATCTACTTATCTGAATGTAAACTATTGACTGTTCTACTTATCTGAATGTAAACTACCCACTGAATCTACTTATCTGAATGTGAATTCCTACTGCACGAACTAAACGTTGTAGATACAATGCAACTTTACCTATTCGCACGAAATTCTAGTTTCTGTCCGATTATGTATCGATTGAATCTACTTGTCTGAACGTGGATCGCTGTTTGAATTTTCTCCTGCACGAACGACAAATTATAGGTACAAAATGAAACTCTACTTACATATCGAACAAAATGTTATTTAGTGTCTGACTAAACGATTTCCTGTGCACCGAATCTACTTATCTGAACGTGAATTCCCATTACGTGAGAAAATTTGAGGCAATGCAGACAGTCGGTCGTTGCTTATACTACGTGAATTATGTGCATTTTATTGTTTGTTCCCTAACGTGGTCAGATGAATGTAATTATACGCACGGATACGAGTTGAAGTTTCTTATTATTTTCCTTTGTTATTTCGTACATATCTGTTCTGACTGTAATTTCAAGTTTCTACTTTCTTGCACTTGAATGATTAATAGAAAAGCTATGGGTGTTGGTTGAAAGCAACGCCTTGTAGGTTCGATAAACCGTACAGTCGAATGGAGATGAAAGATAGATACCAAGTGAAACGGAGAAGCCTGGGAATCGCAGGATGAAGTAGAATTCGTGATTTGTTTTCTGGGCACAGTGGTAGAGGGTTTCTGGGTTCTTCGACACACCGTGTGACATTCCAGGAGAGGTCATTGATCGGACATTGTGTATGAAATATTCAAATCGACCACTGTCTTGGTACATGTATCTCAACACGTGAAATCAATATTTTATCCTCTGAAGTTAAATTCCAACTTTCAGGATTTTGGTCCTCTGTTGTGGCTAAGTTTCCAAAATCGAGTGAAAACAGAAAGTAAATTTGTTGAAGATATCGTAGCAGAATATTCGTTTTACGATTGTTACATTATTCCAAACGTTCAAAATTAATTTTAGATCTTTACAACTGTAACTATTATGAAATATCTTTAGTAAAATTAGAACTGAGAACTTTCTTACTGTTGACTAAATGTTTCAAGTATATCAGCGGAGATTTTAGCTTCGAAAAAAAATACTTGCAGAGGTTCTTCTCCAGAATCCAACTTTCGAATATTGAATACTGTACCGCATACAGTTTCCCCGAATGGAAAATTGATTGGAGGAATCTTGACCCCTATCTCTATGTAAAAGTTAAGGGGCTGTAAATGAGTCGAAATATTGCTCGGTACTTTTTACACGGAACAGCAACTGAAGAGTCTGTTTGAAGAGTCGGAGGAATAATAAATGAATGAATCTATAATGAAACATCTGAAATCTGTCCGTGTCATAGATTCTACGAGAATCTTGCCATCGTTTTTCCTTACGAAATTTAATCATCCAGTTAGAGAGATATTAATACTTCACGCATTACAAGACCACGTGTTTCGTAAGTGATATGTCTACGTCTAGATTTCTTGTTTATTTCGTATCAATTCACCATTGTATCGCTGTATTTTATTGCTCTATATTCTAGTTGTATCTCTATGGATCGCTGGTGCCAAATATTCTACCCGTATCGATCAATAATTCCAAACTCCGAAGTAACAGGGACAAGCCAAAATTTCTTTCCTCGTAACCAAATGAAATTCCAGTTACGCGTAAAGAGGATGACAAACCGACGATCCAGTCACCCAGCTCGATCCACGAAGCTTCGATGGTACGCAACCTTCCTCGAAGGTGTCCACCGATGGAAATCTTTCAGGAATTCGATCGGTTCGATCATTCATCGTAGCGCGCACTTCTCATCTCGCAAGAGCGTGTACGCGTGCGCCCGCACTTGGAAAGCTTCGCGAAAGCACTTCAAAAGAATGAAACTTGGGAAGAAAGAAAAATTCGCTACTCGAAAGGGGAAGGGAAACGAAAAATAAAAATATTGAGAAAAAGAAATTGAGGATAAAAAAGGATCGATGTTTAGAGGAAATAAAAATGAAAACACATGAGAGATGAAAGAAGTCGCTGTTTGGGAGAAATTAAGACGAACAGGTAGAAGATAAGACGAATCGCTACGTATGCAAAAAGAATAGAAATAAAAAGACGTGAAAGGGAAATCGAAAGAGATTCACGACACTGCTGGTTGTATGCGCGGAACCACACTAAAAGCTCGCGTAAAAATGCCTAAAGGAGGACAATACACGGAGGAGGAGCATGATGGTGCCCCTCCACTTGTACGCGAGAACGCATTTGTTCGCGCGTTAACCAGCCTCGAGACGAGTTTTCCGCGCGTTTCTTGCTCTCTTCCTCCCTGGCTAGACGAGATCCATGGTACCGTGACAACACGTAGGCGTAACACGAGCGCCGAGTTGGGACCTAGCGCGCGGTTAGCCGCAAGACCCCGTCATGCCAGTATCGTCCCCTCACTGCTTACGGTTCGGCTCCACCTCGACGAACAACTAGCACGTTACGTAACCGCTCGATTTTGTAGAATTAATTGTTTTGGGTTACATGGAGCGTGATTTGCCTTTTGGTTGCTGGCAGGTCCTGTTTACGTGGAGGAATTTTCTCCAAGTAGAATGGGTAGAATGCGAGGCAGACAGACATTAGGAAAATTGTGTTCAAACTGCGAAAAGTATCGTGTCAGATTCGGAGGATGCGAAATTGAAGTTTCGTGAATTTTGGTTGCTGGTAAATTTTGCTTGTGGTACATGGTGGAATCGAGAAAAAGTAGAATAGATACAATGTAAGGCAGACAGAAATTAAGAATTTCGAATTGTGAAAAATATCGTATTGGATTTGGAGCACGTGAAATCTATATTTTGCAATATAATTCAAGGATTTTGGTCGATAGTGGCTTCTGTTCGACAGCGGAATGTAGTAGCGAAAGTAGAATAGGCGCGACGCGAGCCAGACACAAATAAATCAGGATTTCTGGAAACTACTACATTGGATTCGAAGCATGTGAAATTTCAGTTTTGTAATAAATTTCCTGAATTTTGGTTGACAGTAGCTTCCGTTTGGCACATTGGTACCATTTCGTTCGTTTGGTACACAACGGTCGGAGTAGAATAGGCACAACGTAAGGCAGACAGAAATTAAACGCTTGAAATTGTACGAACATTAGATTTGCAGCACGCGAAGTTGATATTTCCAGTGAATTTTGTGGATGTTGATAGATAGTGCGAGTATGATTTATTGTAACAGCGTACAGATTTTTAGATGTTTATTATTGTTGATTTGTAGGAAGATCATTGCTATTTTATGAATGGCGATAGGAGGAACCGGTTTGAAGCTTTTGGACAGTTTGTTCGTGTTAAGTAAGTTGATGTTTTTGAGCAGTTTGTTCGTGATAAATGGAAGAATTATTGACAGTGGAATAATTGTTGAGGTTTGTGGATTCCAATAGGTGGGTTTCGGTATGTCTGGTATTTTTGAATATGTTCGTGTTAAAACAATCATTGGTGTATGATAGGTAACTGGAAGAGAATCAAGTGAAAAGGTATGATATTGGTAATGCGACAGGATTGCTGATCGAATTTATTCATCAAAACTATAGGGAGAAAAGATTGAAATTCGAAAAATCTAAAATTGGTTGATGAAGAAGAGTTAAGGAGAAGAGAATCAAGTGAAAAGGTGTGATATTGGTAATGCGACAGGATTGCTGATCGAATTTATTCATCAAAACTATAGGGAGAAAAGATTGAAATTCGAAAAATCTAAAATTTGTTGATGAAGAAGAGTTAGACTGCCTTAATGGGATTTAACGTTTGAAATTTATTTAACTTATATTCTAGAGGTTAAAGATGGTTGTCAATTCAGATTAAGATTGTTTTGAATAAATGAAGCAATTCTTAGAACTGATTGATACAATAGGAAGATAAGATACATGAAGTAGACTACGTATTGGAAAGATATAAAGAGAATATGAGTCAGTTGATCAAATTGATAGCGAGGTATTGAGTAACCGAGCTATTCGATCGACCATAGCTATCTTCTCTCTGAATCTGTAATCTCGTGACTGTGACTACACACTGAACTTGATATCTAAATGCTAAAAATATATCGATTGCTTTTTCAAGAAAATATACTCATCTTTCAGCAATAAAATTCGCTGAAACAGATATATCTGATACAAACATCTAAGATGAACACGTTTACACGATGTTCACGATTAAACGAAACGTTCTTTTGGATGCGTAACACCCAAGGATTAAGAATGATTAAATAAGCTTCGCAAGTGTATTAACTTTTGAATGATTATTTCCCTTTAAATGCGATAAAAATAGTATCATAAGTCTATGTTTATCTTTGTTTATCAAAATATTCATGATAATAAGATAAGGAAATCAACGTTCTCGATATAAAAATTTTCTGATAATCTCATCTTAACTTAATCTCGCCAAACGTTAAACCTTCCTTGGGTGTTGGTAATTACTTTAAAATTACAGCAAAAGCAAATATCAAAATCATATTGTACTCTCGCAAAGCTTACACGTAACGAAAATATCAACAAATTTCCTGCCGCGATATAATCGCTACAGCAAACATTTGCATTTTGTTTTGTATCTCGGACGACGATCAATGATTTTCTTTATAGAATAATAGTTCTGCTCTGTTTAATGCACAGACACAGAGACGATAATAGAACCCGTCTTATGCGAAACAGCATCTTGCAGTCACTTTTCATGCACTAATTACGTGTCGCCGGCTGGCGTGCTGCAGGCCACTGGTAATTCCGTTAATTAATTAACAGCGAACCAGGGATGAGCCAGTGATAAAGTTCAAAATCGAGCTCGCAACAAAATGGACGAGTTCGGATCTAACCAGAGGGAGATTAAAACTGATTTCTCTTCCCCTAATCTTAATTGACAAACGCACGCCAATCTTTCTAATTGACCAAAAGCATTATCTGCTTTCTTCTTCAGATTTATTATTTCGTTATACAATAGTCGTCAACTATATTGATATTTTTATTAACGTAACTGCTGGAAGATTTATTTCTATGGATGTTTTGTACGCTATTTTATATTGTACACTATTTTTGCATCTTTCGAAATCTTTCAATTTCTTACAAATCTGCATACGTGTACATCCACCATCTCGTTTCCAGTTTTCTCCTTCTCTCCATGTTGACGTGTATACTCGTCGTAGCTTGTATTTATTTACGCACTCCATGACCTAACCCCACGACCAAAGACACGCTCTAAGACTAAATTCCCCAATTAACTGGTTATATAATAATAATAAGAAAAAAATAACACTCAATTGTTGAAAATAATTTTGACAAGAATAAATCAGATTATTGCCGCTGAAACAAACCGAGTCCCACTGAACCGGATACCACGAAAGGGACATTCGGCGCGTAAAGCCATCACCGGATCACGAGATTGCAGATCCTCCGTGAATCCGCGTGGAATTCGCGGGTTACATAAGTTTCTAAGCGTGCCACATACCATCGTGTATCCTCTCACCGCGCTTATGTAAACCGCTCTTAAACGCAACCGGTGTAAGACGGAGCTGTAGACGTTATTATCAGGTCGGATCGTAATTTTCTGGCCACGGTTGCTCATTATTGGCCAAGGTCGTGGTCGTTTGTCAACATGTTCGTCGTAATTACTGCGGAAGACTTTAGCCCATTAACCGAGGAAGATCAATGAACTCGCTCTACCTGTACAAACCAGTGGTTGGTGTTACAACTATTGGGATGGCAACTAAGTGATTGCGGATTTTGTCATTAGGTGGTATTGACAAAATCCGCAATCACTTAGTTACCAACCCAATAGATACTTGGCTATTCGATTCTTCGCTTTCCGCAGCCGGTATACAAATTCAAGCAAATCTGAGAAATTTACTTGATCATTCGTGTCCTCGAAATTATATAACGATTTAATAGGAAACGCAGTATTTGCAGGCAAAGGTACGAAAGCAGGTTTAGTCAACGTATTTTTACGATCCGGTCAGCCTGTTTTTCCCATTCGAGTCATGTAATTAGCTTCATCGATTAGCGATCGTTTGCTTGGTCTGTGCGACGTATCAAGGACGATGGAGCATCGTACATCCTTTAAGGACGACCTCGATGTCTACGATTCTCCCGTCATCGTCATCATTATGTCGTCGTTCTCTCGCGGGGTGCTTTATGTAAGATACTGGTTTTCTTCGCGGTTCTGAAAAATTCGCACGGCCTCTATGGTCGCCACGCCATATGAATTCTGCGATTATCACGCGACAGCCAGGACGAATTTTTCTCTTTTTTTCTTTTCGATTCTTTTCTTTCAATTGCCTTGGATCTGATTTATAAATCGAAGTGGATGCTGAGATTTTAACGATAATTTGCCATTTGTTTATTTACGAAAGGAAGCTTATATTGTAAAATAAAAAGTACAGAAAGACACCATGATTTTATAAATTTACATTTAGTAAGAGCAATATCGTGTACGAAATATTATAAATATCGCACGTATTGCATATAAATAATTGTAAATATTGTATAAAATACAGGACAAATGTTATCAACATGGTAAAACATTTATAGTACAAATGTTACTAAAATTCACAGTTTTTTTTTTTTTATTTAGTTGTTTACATTCACAATTTGTCCGATTTGGACATTTGGTAGAATAAAATTCACAGTGTATCAATTTTACACTTTCTTTCATTCGCCACTGTATTTTCATACGAATTTAAATTGCGTTTTTCTTGCTTTCTGTGGATTAATCGATTATTTGACTTTCACGTAGTTTTTCATCTTTTAAAATTCATTTTTGTAAACGTGAGAGGATTTTGTAATTTCAGGTTGAAAGTGTTCGATCTTCTATATTTTGAATGTAGTCCATATTTTTACTTCATACGTAGCTCAGTCGTACATTGCTCAAGCTTCACATGCTTTTTAACTTTTAACGTAAGAAAAACGCCATTAGGTCAATAATAAAAGACAACAATAATAAAAGAACTTGCAGGATTAATAATCGTGCTATCTTCTTAAAATGTTCGCAGTTACTTGAGCCATATAATAATCGACATATTAATCAACACCGTATATAGATCAATTTTGTTAATTTTCAGAGTTTCTAACTGTCCTTTTACAATGACAAATGATTTTGTCGATGCTAACAAATTCTCTTGATAAACTAATACGAATTTTTATATCAACTTGTGATTGTAAGTTAAGATAGTAGAAACTAGAGTTTCTACATTTAAAGAGCAACTTTTTTATCGCACCAAGCTAGAAAACATCGAAGGACGAAATTAAAACTTATAATTTCCAGTCTGTTTACGAGAAATCCTTTTTCCACGTTAATCACGAAGATATGAATTTTAATTTGCCTTCGTAACGAAGATCGAACAACGCGTCACGTAAACGATTATGCAAATCGACACAGAAACAACAATCTTTCATCCCCATATGAAGATGTTTGTCAACGATCCATCGACAGCGTACTAATGGCAGAAGCTTATTTCTACGTGAAAAACAACGATCGTTTTTAAGATTACAGACAAGTTGATCGATCAAATGGTAAAATTATGCGACGCATAATATGCATATTGATCACGCAACAATATGTGTACGATGAAAGGAAACATGGAAAATGAACATATTAAATCTCGAAATGCCGCGTGTTCCTTTGAATTTGATTTCAATTGTAAAACAGTATGCCTTGCGAATAGAATTCCTAGTTAGTCGTGAAACATCGTACACAACTATGAATTATTGTTAGATAATTATGAATATGTGAATCGTAGGTAATTACGGATAATGTGTTTATCGTTTACGTTGTTATTTATTTTTAATGAAAATAAATGTCAGATTTATACAATCGAAGACTTTTGATATGAAGTTACAAAGCATTTTCGTATTTGAAAAATGAAATAATTATTATTATTATTACTGTCAATTATTATTATCATTATCTGTTTATCGTAGTGAGCCTGAAAGCCTGGCACAGTCTATGCTACAAATGTGTACATTTAATATAATTCAAAAAAATAAAATGACAGATATTTCAATTTCACGAAATTGAAGCATTGTCCTGTAAACTTAAAAAAAGGACATACGAGCACTATAGTTTGTACACTATGTGAAATCAAAAATATCGTGTTTGAAACAAGATAGAGAGAGCTCGTAACTTCCTAAAGTATGTGAAACATGCAAGATAATATTTTACAAATTTCAAGATACGCGTTTTTCAGTACACAGTTACAGAAGTTAGAAAGTTCGTTTATAAAGCAAAGAATCATGGAAATTTGTCAAAAGAATCGCAAGATATTAATAAGAATAATTATCGCAGATGTCGATGATGCTAGAGACATTTTCGACAGTTGATTAATTTATCGTCAAGAGAGAAGGTTTCCAAGTCAACGCGCTTGAAATGAAGAAAAGAAATGTTCTAAGGAACAAACGATCGATAGACCACGATGATCGCCGTATGGCCCATTAATTCGCCGTGTTATGTCGATCAAAAGAAGAATTTCGAGCCTGACGATATTAATTAGACGGTAAACTAGAGTAATTATGGATTTATACGAGAAAACAGAGTTCCCTTTCTCTTCGTGAAACCGTTCGTGATCAACAGTGAAAATTACGATTCGAGAAAGAACTAAAGTCTTAAAAGTCTATATTTTGTGATATCCAGAAAATTCGAATTTTTATGTTCGAAATCCAAAATTCTACGAAATGTCGTGCAAAAGTTTCCATTCCATGAAATCAGTGCGTATGGAGCAGCGGCTCTTTTCGTTCGATCTAGAGAATTTTGTATTTGAATCGAAATCCTGTGTGACTATGAAACAAATTATCGAAGAAAATATTGAGATTGCGAATAAAATGGACACAAACAGCTGAATAGCAAAGAATACGTTTCACTTGGTTTAACAACCGTTATACCACTTATCGATCCATCCAAACCATTTAACCTTTTAAGGCTTATTAGCTTTGAAACCCTGACCCGAAGAAATCTTTGATCCAGATTCGCAAGTCTCACGAAACTTGGAACACTATTAGGTATTAATGCTGTCTACCTGCAATCAGCCTGCCATTTGCATCGGCGCAATTTCACTTATAACAGTTGCAAATTACACTCCTCGAAATATATTCTTTTGATTCTACGAATTACCAGCAGTATACAGTTGGTTATACAACTTTTCTAAAATTAAAATCTAGACTCTTTAAGTAAGAATGTAAACGTAAATATTTTCCAAATTTTCATTGGACTTAATTTTATTATTACTAAAAATTTCAGCCAACGTCCGTACGATATTTTCTTTTATACTTTAAACATTTTATTTATTATTTATCATGTATCATCTATTTATTTTTATTTTTATTAAATAACAATATTTTATTAATCTTAACGATAAGGAGAACTTGTATCGTATATTTCTTTTAAGTAAGCAAAATCACTGAAGTTATTTAATTGAAAATAAGTCAATGTTGTCATTCTCTTCTTTCGTTTATTTTGCAAAATTAATATCGTTTCCTCAAAGAAAAATTATAATCGCAAATCCTGTTTTTCAAAGTCGGCAGGCAAAAAAAAAAAAAAAATACACGGCTCAGTTTAAACTTTCGGTCATACAAAAACACAATGAAACTTATTTTCATGGCTTTACTTTATTATATTTACCAATTTTAATTAACAGACTATAATAGGTATAAGCCTGGATAGAATACAATACAATACAATACGCTACAAATTTTAATGAATCATTAGCTCGTTGCTAAAGTTTCACTCCATATAAGAAAATATTAAAGTGAATTTTGCAAACTTATAATTATAATATCAAACAAATTATAATATCCATATTCCCATCACATTTTCACCTGACTTTGCTACGACAAACTTTTACCGCGACGATTACAAAGCAAATGATAAAAATGATTTTGGAAATCGGTCGATTGAAATCTAATTGTGGACGCAATTCCCTCGCGACAGCAATGTCAGGGAATTATCTCCAGGGAACAGGGACGAGTGTTGTAATCGCAAATTAACGAGGATTAACACTCGCAAGAACCTACACCTACGTTACGTATGTATTGGAACGTACGATGTACGATTGACGTTCTACAAGTTGAACAAAATGACGAATTCTCTATAAAAAAAAATCTATGCAATTCAAAGTATACGTGATTGATGAGCAAATCTGATGAAAAGGGCAATGTTGTTCAAATTTTCGATTTCAATTCATTTAATTGTATATTTTTCTTCAATAATTTAACGAATAAAGCGAATATTATAATATTTTTTCAGTAAATACAAATGCACATGGAATAATAAAAATATGATTTTTCATGGAATTAACTTTTTTTTTTTAGCTTGTTTTTTGATAGAAGCCGAAGAAAAGATAGTGGTTTTATAAATACATATATGACGTAACGTTTCATCAGAATTATGATTAGACCATTTTGTCCGATTAATCTGACGAGAAAGATTCTGTAAGTAATCTCCGAATTGAAGAACGAAAGCATGCAAAAAAGAAAGAGTGTAGCAGAAATAAAGAACTACGAGCGATTATTTACGAACGAGTTTATGTAATTTTGATATCCGGCTGCATATCTTGGAAACAGCGGCAAATAAAATTATGCAACATTCAGATAACGTTATCAAATAGATTGAATTAAGGTGATAGCTTTAATTCGAAGAAGATTCGTGAGATTTCGTTAATCGCACGATGCCCGATGCTAATTTCATAATAAAACTCAAATTAGCTCTCTCGTTGTCAATCGCCGAAGAAATTATTAAAAGTAGTTTCTCGATTATTTATCATAAATTTAAGAAAATATCTCTACAACAGCCTAATTTCATTCGCCACTCGGCATCTACGTTCTCGCAATGACATCTCAGCGCACCGTACAATTCCAATTCTCAATGAAACCTTAAAATTCTATTTTTTTTTTTTTTTTTTTTTTGTTTCTCATGTAATTTTAGGAATCTCAAGAATTTAAGAAACCTTAGGAATTTTATGTCAATCGCGTTTTACCGCAGAATTAAAAAAGAAACAATTAGATCGCTAGATTTACTCGGAAATAAATACCTGAGCATCTCGCACACCAAAGTTTCAAATTAACCATGTCGTAGTGACTTTCCACGTTTATCTGACACGTGTTGACGCTATATTTTACCCTATATTTCTACGAACACAAAGCGTCTTAGAACAGACAGATGAATTTTTGCAGAATGAACTACGTACAGTCACGGTGAAAACTTACATTCTCGCGACGATAATGGCGATTCGTCTGTTCGCGGTTCGACAGCAACCAAGAGAGAAGGATGGCTGGCGGTGAAAGCTCTGCTAAAAGATTGACAGTAAGCCAAATTACGAGCGACGTGCAGCCTCGTTGCTTCCAAGGGGAGAATCCTATGAATATCTGAGACTGTTGACTGACGAGACATCCTACAAGTTCTGTCTCGTTACTCTACGCTACTGTCCTTTTCTCCAGGCACACGCATTCTTATACAGGGTGTCTCAAAGTAAATCAGATCACCTAAATATCTGCCTTATTTACGATTGTACGAAGAACCTTCTACGGGAAAAGTGAAGCAATCTCAAGGTTATCGGTGTTTCTTTAAAGGAAATCTTACATTTTCTTATCCATCGATTGATGTGTCTTTTTCTCATTCTCAAAAGTATCAAGATACTTGTTGTGCGTGAAGACAATTCGTTCGAAAGATACTTCGATCTCGATTTTGTGAAGTTTGACGTACGAAGAGGACGTATGAAAAAGACGTATGGAAGGAAAGACGGAAAACGATAGTCCTGCGTTCATTTGGTGAAATTAAAATGGAAATATTTCTCTTAAATTATCCATTCTTAATATTTTTGTATTTTTGTATAGACAATAACTTTCTTTTTGTGAAATACGAACAAGGATTTTCATAGAATAAAAATAAATGATACTATAAGATTCCTTTCGAGGAAATATGAAATTTCAATTTCTGGATTCTATGAAATTTGTAAAATTCTAGATTCTTAAAAATCTTATAAAATCTTATAAAAGCTTTAAAAAACCATATAATGTCTACAAAATCCCAGATTTTACAAAATTTCCTACAAAAATCTCTTCTATAAAATGAACCTAAGAATCGATTCGATTGCAGGACGTTCTGGACTTATTGTGTCTCGTGGTTCTATCGTTAACACATATTTTATAAACCACATTTATAAATTGTACTACAATTTAGAAGCTATTTTCGAAGCATAATTTCAAGACTAATGAAACATAACGTCCTAAAGTAGCATTGAAAAGGCAATTTTCAAGGCAGTTTGCTCGGTCCACTTTTTTCCTTCAAATTTAAGTGCATTACAATCATTATCATCATATTACTGCGTACGTTCATTCACAGAAAGAAAAGAAAACCCTATCTCGAAGGAATTAGAAATAATTCACTGGAAAAATAAAAATTCGCCCAAAATATTTAACCACACAAAAATTTCACAAAAACAACTTGAACATTCAGAATTTATGTACGCTAAATGAAAGTAAAATTCCAATTCTATAAAGCAGCTACGTGTACAACTTTCGTTTATAAAAAGAATTGACAATTTGTAAGTAGCAATTATGTTCACGAAGAAAATAAACGAGGAAGCTTTTCCGGTTGAACAGTTAATCCTCGATAATTTACGTTTGATTTATTGGCAATTATCGCGATAAATGTTTGACAAGGCGGTTAATTACCGGCGGTAGACGAATAATGGCACCGGAAAGAGATGTCAAATTGTCGCTGTTACGAAACGAATTATATCGTTTCCGGTATTCTCCGGCTGCGCCTCTAAACCTAATTATTTTCGCTCGGTTTCATTGAACCGAGATTCTCTCACGGCGATACTAAGTCGGAGAAAGTGAAATAACTCGGTCTTAGAGAACACATCTATGATACTCTTCTTCTCACGCATCCTATTTATCCATGGGATCAAGTTTATTCACTCTGTCGTCTATTCTTCTCTTAAAGTTCATTGTATTTCCAAAAGCACAATTTTCATAATCTATATACATTTTAATATATTCGATAACCGTACACTTATAACGAATTTATAATTCTCATATTTCAATAAATTTATTATCGTCTCAAAACGATCACCCTCAAAGAGATGTTTGTTACCTTCAGATAAAAAATATTAATAATCTATACATTTTAGTATATTCGATAACTGTACATTAATAACGAATTTATAATTCACATATTTCAATAAATTTATTATCGTCTCAAAACGATCACCTTCAAAGAAATTTTTGTTACCTTCAGATAAAAAATATTAATAATCTATACATTTTAGTATATTCGATAACCGTACACTTATAACGAATTTATAATCCACATATTTCAATAAATTTATTATCGTCTCAAACCGATCACCCTCAAAGAAATGTTTGTTACCTTCAGATAAAAAATATTAATAATCTATACATTTTAGTATATTCGATAACTGTACATTAATACCGAATTTATAATTCTCATATTTCAATAAATTTATTATCGTCTCAAAACGATCATCGTCAAAGAAATTTTTGTTACCTTCAGATAAAAAATATTAATAATCTATACATTTTAGTATATTCGATAACCGTACACTTATAACGAATTTATAATCCACATATTTCAATAAATTTATTATCGTCTCAAAGCGATCACCCTCAAAGAAATGTTTGTTACCTTCAGATAAAAAATATTAATAATCTATACATTTTAGTATATTCGATAACTGTACGTTAATAACGAATTTATAATTCACATATTTCAATAAATTTATTATCGTCTCAAAACGATCATCCTCAAAGAAATGTTTGTTACCTTCAGATAAAAAATATTAATAATCTATACATTTTAGTATATTCGACAACCGTACACTTATAACGAATTTATAATTCTCATATTTCCATAAATTTATTATCGTCTCAAAGCGATCACCCTCAAAGAAATGTTTGTTACCTTCAGATAAAAAATATTCTTTTCTAAATATCAATCCTTCTCCTAATCAACGCAAGAAACGAATTGATATTCCAACAAAGACAGACGAAAGTCTGAAGATTTTGACGAGAGTAGCAGTAACAATACCAAAAAAAGCCTACCTTTCTCGTTCTGGTGGGCTGTTGCTTAGTGTTCTCGCTGAAGTTCATGTTCAGATCGATGTACAGGTAATTGTTGTTGAGCAACTGCGGCGGTGGTTCCATCGGTGGCGGATTTGCCTCCTTTTTGTGTCTCAAACGTCTTTCAGTCCTGTCTTGTCTGGTTCGAAGAACCAACACCACGTTACGATCCAACATTTTCAAAAACGAGAAACTTTACGTCCCAATACTGTCGATGGATATCTCGTTACGTTCAATCTGTTGCGAGTAATTAACTTGGTAACCAGTGGCTCGAGAAGGCCACGAAAATCTCAATATTTTTTATCGTTCGATCTGCGCAGATATTTTCAATTGGCTTCTACGTCGATGCAGAATTCTATGATCTTTAGAATTACGACATTTACGACGGTCTGTGTATATTTAAAGAGATTCTAATTAGTTTCTGTCGTATACCGATAAGATTCGATTTCTGTAGAATTTCTCTTTAATACACGTTTTCTTGACTCTTCTTCGATAAAGTATTATCGATAACTTTGAATATCTGTTACTTTGATTGGAGCTGTGCAATATTTAGAGTGGCTCTAACCGGTTTTTACTGTATCAATAATAAGTTTCGATACTGCTAGAATATTTGTTTTCCTTTAACTTTTCTTTTTTGTAAAATATTATTAATAATTTGGAATATCTGTAAGTTTGATCAAAGCATCGTATCTGGAGAGGCTCCGATTTTAATATACTGTCCAATTTTATTTGCTAGAGTTTCGATATTTAATTCAACTCTTTACTAGGTACACACAAAATTACCTTTTCAATTATCTAGTAAAAAGATTGCACTTTCAATATTTTATATCTGCGACTTTGCTCGATTCTCAGTTATTTTCTACTACAATTATAAGCGAGACTTACTCTCGAGGAAGCAATACAACCTTTCAATATGGTGTTCTTAGAAAACTTCCTGAAAACAAGCTCGGAACAAAACCTTCCTCGACTTTCATCTTCCGCAGAGCACCGGTGATCATTCGAACAGCTTCAAGGTTCAAGTTATTATACTATAGCGTCTACTATCGCTTCTAAACACAACAGTTCTCTAGCTTGCTCGAGAAACGCTATCAATCCAACAATATTTGGGAAACTCACTTTGGAACAGTACAAAGTTGATCATTCGATATTAGCTGATTGTCTCTGCGCTCTGAACGCTAATTATTTAGTAACTGATATCAAATAACAAAACAACACAAAATCTCCATAAACAGCACTTCTCTCGTTTCTGTTAAAAGTACCATACAAATTCTGAAAATACTCACAGATCGTCTTCCATTAATAAATCACCGAAATTCACAGAATGTTCATGAAAAATCTTGTAATCCGCACCAACAGCCACCAACGCCGGTTTAATTCGATACAACGTTCAGACGACACTACTCGTTCAGCAAATTAAATTACTTGGTAATTATGTATAATTCGTGCATTTTACAAATATCGATAATATCTTCGAATAGAAAAATCTTCCGGGATTGCTTCATATTTGGCTTCGAAGGTCTACGTTCCAGTCGATGATGGAACGAGCTGGTTCCGATCGGAATTGAAGAAGAGGCAAAAGAAGATGAGTGGGAGAAGCGTGAATTTGTGAAACGACCGCGTGGATTGTGCGCTACTCGGAGGCAAAGTCCCAGCATTTATTGGTCCCGGGGTTAGTCTGGGAAACGTTATCGTTGGCGACACGTTATCGTCTGTTGACGATAGAAAAAAATGATGGTGCCTAGGCGTCGTCGTGCAGCCACAGTTTCTTTTCGATGCGCGGAAATACAAGACGCACAAATCGGTCGCGTGGCCACTCTTATCTTATTATTAAATCTTCTTCTTCAGTGTATAGAATAGCGATATCTCTCGTAGAATATTCTGGGTTTTGGGAGGAGCAACGTATATTTGTAACGCGTTTCGCGAGACCACGTTCGTCAGAGTATCGTCGATGTTGAATTTTAACATCGGAGAAAATTCCGAATGTGAGGAAAGTCGTGAATTTTGAAGGCGATGAAAGCTCTAGATCGAAGATGGCCTGAATTATTTAAAGATCTGCAGGAATTTCTACGATTCGTGAGAAAAGTTGTAGGAAGAGCCTATATTTCAGAAGCTCTGAATTTTTGTCGAGATTCGTAGAATGGTCCGAATTGGAGGGGTCCTGGATTTTTCTGAAATTTAGAAGAAGCGAAGAAGTCTTAGATCCCGACGAAAGGAAGAACTCGTGAATTTAACAAGTGCTGAATTTTAGTGAAACTTGGCGGAAATTCTGAACCAAACAGGTCATGAATTTTTGTAACATTTGAAGATTTGTTGTAGTCATTCCATCGAATTAAATCCTGACTTTTGAGCTTTTTCAAACTTTGAAAGCGAAAGAAAGTATTGATTCTTAGGCTTCAGCAAGGTTTGGAGATTGAATGGAGTTCCGATTCTTGAATTTTAGTGAAACTTCAAACATCTTTGGAATTCTAAGTCTTAAATTTTGATGAAATTCGGAGGAGATTGATCAGACTCTTGACTAATCTTCTAATTCTAAGAATTGAGATTTTGGGGGGAAAACAATAAGATTTGAAACTTCAAGTTGTCAATTGATTAAAAAGTTACTAATAAATTAATTACTAAAGTTACTAATAAATTAGTCAGAAAATAAGTATCAACAAAAGATAGTTTAAAACAAAACCAGGCAGCAATCATTCTAAACATTGACTAGATATAAAAAAGTACTAGAAGCAAGAAGATGAAAATAAAAGTGTGGATCGCGAGTTTCAGTCTAACTCACGTAGACGAAATAACGCTGCAAGTGCCAGACTTGTCCGACGAACCTTTGAACGCTTAAAATCGCTGTAGCTTTTTTAAGCTCTCTTCCCCAAGGCAAGTAGTATACAGAAAAGCAGTGACTTTTTTGTTCTCATAAGCAGTCATCGTGTCTCCATTTTTAAGGGATAAGAAAAATTCAATGTCATAATTTCGAAAATAACGAGAACTCGGTCGAACAACTTTGCACGTTTTGACGAGACTTTGTGATTTTTTATTGTTTGTGATAAATCAGGAAATTCTTCGAAAATTTTACATTTTTCTGTGTTTTAAAAATTTCACAAACATTGGCAGAAAATCGTGTCGAGCTACGACTAAAAATACTAATCACCAAGCGATAATTTCACAATTCACTTATTTATCAATTTACGCTAACATTTGATGTGTTATGAATTCAGCCTTGTAAAATTGTTTAGTGATTTGAAAAACAGATATTCATGAAAATAAAATTCTCTTGACGTAAGCAGCTTCTGTCTTGTCATTCGTTCATTTTATCTGTTTCCTGTTTTTTATCACTGTCATCACATTTCCTATGCAGTCCTCTATTTTCACTGATTCTTTACTGTTCTGAATGACTCGTCAACTTCCATTCACAATCCTTGTCCTAACCGATATTTTACCGCGAAACAATTATGAAAGAATTTATTTTAATTTATATATTAATATATATATATATATATATCTATGTGAGTGTGCGTTTATTCAGCCTCACGGTCAAGAAATATTTTACCTACAGAAGATTATTCAAACCTCGTTGTTTCGCAAGTTGCGGAATTAAACTTCGATCGAACTAAATAAATTCCATAAAGCAAATTGCAAATCCAACTTTAACTTTGAAATTCAACTCTGTACCGTTCGTCTTTTATTATACTTTAACTCTGAAAGTGAACACACACAAGTGACTGAATTGCATAAAGGTGTGTAAATGAAGATATTAATTTCTATAGAAAACTATTACTTAGCTTGGCACGATAAACTCTGTTGTTAATATAATTAAATCGTGAATTCGTGAAATTCTATGCATTCTTGCGTAGCATGAATTTAATATGCAAAACACATACAAAGTACAGTACTTTTTACAATATTCAGTACATAGCACAACATTTTCTGCTCAAGATCCACTCTTTTATTCTTCTCATAAGAATCCGAAGTTTTGCATAAATATTCACGATCTAATTATAATATTTCGCCCCTGAACGTGTGCACAGTACACACGAGAATACTCGCTTTAGGCGCGCGTGCAATTAAAAAACAAATTCTTCTCGTCATTTTAAGATACCAATTTTTGTACCTGTATATTCACCATCTAATTATAATAATTCAACCGCAAAACGTGTACACAGTACACGCCAGACCACTTGCTCTACATACGCGTGTAATTAAAAAACAAATTTTTCCATCTGAAAGTTCTATTTTCTCGTCATTTTAAGGTACGAATTTTTGCACCTGTATAGTCACCATCTAATATTATAATACAATAATTCAATGCTAAACGTGTGCACAGTACACACCACTATACTTGCTCTGCACAGTCGTACAATTAAAAAAACAAATTTTTGTATACCGAGACATTTAATCGAACAGCATCAAGCTCGTTCCACAAACAAATCGCAAATTTCCTCATTCTCGTGACGTATATGCGTATCAGCGTGGAACATCGACACGGATCGCGATTCGTGTCAGTAAATTTCAACTCGATTGCAGAGTGCTTTTCTCATGGCAGCGCTTCGCGTACGCAGTTGTTAAACCATCGCGTCGGTTCATTGCGACGAGTATCGATTGTAGCTTGATCCAAGTACCGGAAGCCTTACTCGTTGCATCGTTACCTGTGTCGTCCGTACACGAATCGGACAATTGAGTTTCAGCTCGTCGACAAATCAGCTACACGTCGATTCCGACGCCAGCTTATCGTATGGTGAAAAAATGTTAAAGATATTCAACGAACGAGAGTCCCGATTCCAGATGCTTTCACATGGCCTGGGTTATCGCTAGATTACGGATTTTTCGTCAAATTCCTATTTTTATAAACACAGGATGAAGAAATAGAACTGAACGTCGTTACGATCGTCGATTTTTTACGCGCCAGTCTTGCTCTTATTTTAGCAAATATTGGTAATATTTTTGCAAGGTGATCGATTAAAAGCGAAGAATCAAGCGCACGAACAGGAATCTTCTCATATTTTATTCAAATCTGAGATATCTTCGAGATGTTGGAAAAATCGGAATAAGACAAAAATGGTCGAAAGGACACGAGAGAGATAGAGATTTGTTTAATTTATTTGGAATTATAACAAATACTCTGTTTCGAATATTCTATATAGTTTTCAATATCATATGCATTTTGTACATTTTTGCATCTTGTCCTCCTTCATTCTAAAGGTTTTTTTCAATTTAAATTCGACTGTGTATTTCTATGCTAATACCAATACTAATTAATTGCATCCAAATATATTAGATTACCCGTTGTTTAATAATGCTTTTATACGACTGCAAAAATTTTTGCAAAACTCCATTCGTCTAAACTTCTAAGGAAACAAACAGTTTATAGATATAACTGGAGACGATCAATTTTCCTCGATAAATATTATTTTTTGTTCGCGATTGATTGGAGCTCGCGTTCGTACAAGCGACTTCAACCGGTAAAAGCTATCAATTAAAATTTCATCTCAATAAACGCGATTGAGATAAATAGAGTTACGCTGTACTACGAGAGTGAAATATAGAACCTCGTGAAAAAAATACTTCATTGGAAAATAGGAATGTATGTGGTGTCATGATATATTTGTAGTATACTTGATGATATTCTTGTAGTATACTTGTTGTGCCTTATATTACGTGATATATTACGGAATATATGTGGTGTCATAATATATTTGTAGTATACTTGATGATATTCTTGTAGTATACTTGTTGTGCCTTATATTACGTGATATATTACGGAATATATGTGGTGTCATGATATATTTGTAGTATACTTGATGATATTTTTGTAGTATATTATATTTTGTGTCTTATATTACGTGATATATAACGGAATATATGTGATGTCATGATATATTTGTAGTATACTTAATGATATTCTTGTAGTATACTTTTATGCCTTATATAACGTGATATATTACGGAATATATGTAGTATCATGATATATTTACAGTATACTTGATAATATTTTTGTAGTATACTTGTTGTGCCTTATATTACGTGATATATTACGGAATATATGTGGTGTCATAATATATTTGTAGTATACTTGATGATATTCTTGTAGTATACTTGTTGTGCCTTATATTACGTGATATATTACGGAATATATGTGGTGTCATGATATATTTGTAGTATACTTGATGATATTTTTGTAGTATATTATATTTTGTGTCTTATATTACGTGATATATAACGGAATATATGTGATGTCATGATATATTTGTAGTATACTTAATGATATTCTTGTAGTATACTTTTATGCCTTATATAACGTGATATATTACGGAATATATGTAGTATCATGATATATTTACAGTATACTTGATAATATTTTTGTAGTATACTTGTTGTGCCTTATATTACGTGATATATTACGGAATATATGTGGTGTCATAATATATTTGTAGTATACTTGATGATATTCTTGTAGTATACTTTTGTGCCTTATATTACGTGATATATTACGGAATATGTGTGGTGTAATGATATATTTGTAGTATATTTTTGTGCCTTATATTACGTGACAGTATAATGTCATAATACAGCAAACAATGATAGAGTAACACGGTTCTGTAGGTGCACGAAAATTGAATCTCATGCTGGTATAGCAATCTAAAATCGAGCCATCTCGAACCGTAATTTAAAATATAATATTGGAACTAGAAACTAGTCGAAAGAGATAAATAATTCTATTGGGATTTGGTCAATCACAGAAGATGCTCGAAACTAAAACAATGATCGTTATTTAGGATTTTTAATCAAAACAGGAAGACAAATATAGACGCATATTATCGCATTGGTTAACGTTAATGATAATAAAACTCTTGGATGATAATAAATCATTCGTGATAACAAAAACGCGGATTTTAACCGGATCGATCGCGATTTCTCTTAACCCAGAAACGACCCGTGATAACATTTCCACGCGACGATTCTCAGATTAGACTTTTTCTAGACAAAATAGTATGAAATAGACTTAGAAATAATTTTGATTTCGTTGCTTGTACTTCACTGTCCCTTTTGAAGTTTCTTGAAGTTTCCTAAATCTTTCATTTCGAATTAGATTTTGCAGTATCTTTAAACGTATTTAGGTTACTCTAAACTTTTGCAATTCCTTAACCCTCTTAATTATGAGCTTTAACGATGCATTGTTGCAAGTATCTGTCGTTGTTGCGGGAAGAAATTTCCTCCTATTTTCATTTAAAACAGTTCTAGTTTCCCTGGTTTATCTGTGTGTTACTAAAGTCTCAGTTTTTTTTTTTCAAATCTTTTATTACAGAAAAATAAATGAATCGATTAATTTTAACTAATTCATCTATTAAAGTAATAATATTACTCGTATTCGCTCAAATTTCAATTTATTCAACGCAACTAAGTGAAAAAGCTTAACTACGTGATCGTTACATGTATTTAACAAACCCATTGTTGATTTCAATGAAGCATTTCCCATAAATGGTCAAGAAGGCATCGCTGTACCGAAAAGTGATTAAAACTGAAACCAAAAAAACATTGAAAAAGCGAAAAAGAATAGAGAAACAAAGAACACGATCTTGATTGAATAATCGTATTCCGATTGAACAAACGGAATAAACATGATCGAACAGCGACGATCGAAAACAAACTGTATTCATGTATTCAGAGTTTCGATTGATCGCGAGTATCGCAGTTTTGTAAAACAAAGATTGCCTTCCGCCTGTAAAAATAGCCAACAAAACTTTGGACGATTATTTTCATGTTTTATCTGCGGTACACGGTTCAACGATCGTGCGCGTGTAACCGAAACATAAAAAGACGGGAAAAATAAAAATTCACGGATTCGATAAAAAAAGACAAAAGAAGAAAAAGAATAGGAGAAAATATACGAAAGAATTTTCGTTTCAAAGTTTCTACCGATTATCAGTGGCGTTCAATGACATTTTTCGGCTGGCTGTTGTCGTTTTGTGGGAAGGGAAAGGGATGGAACAAGAACGATTGAACGTTTCTCGCGAATTTACGATGCAACGTCTGCCATAAATCGGCAAATTGGCGTTGCAGAACAAATTGAAACTCGTCTCGATATATGGAAATTGAACGGGCCACATTTATTTCGCGAAACGCGTATTTCTTTCTTCGCGAGGAAGATTTACAGATGTTCTCTGTAGAAACAGAATATTTTCTCTGAATATTTTCCTGATGAAATGATGTTCGATGCGACGTGTAGCATACAATCGCGTTTTACTTTCTTGAACATTCAGAGATGTTCCCAGAGAAACAGAGTATTTTCGTGATGAAACTACATTTAACGTGATATTCTATTTTTTTTTTTAATTTATAATTACTTGTTTCGCGAATTTAGAGGCTTAACATGTTCACTGTAAAGTCCAAGTCCAATGGACATTCGACGTGACTGAGATTTCTGTTTTTTTAATACGTTGAGTACTGGTGACTCCACTGTGGAGTCATTCGATCAATGATTTTTCAAAATCAATTTTACTCTACCCATAACTGTTTTATAGACGCAGAATGTTTTCTAGAAATATTTCTATAGTAACTGCCTATGAAATCTACGAAATCTATGAAATTTATAATGTTTTAATCTGAATATCTATGAAATATCTATGAAATTTATAATCTTTGAAATTTTCACTTAATCATCTACACACACACATCCATCCACTCATACAGGTAACTTTATTTTACCTTTATTTTACTGTTACACATCTATTATTTATGATCAATCTAACTACCGACTATTATTACAAAACAGAGTATTTATTATAATATCTGGCACATGAAACAAATCTCCATTTGAATTTCATTTCTGTAGGCGTGTCCAGAAAGATATAAAAATATATAAAAATCCACAGATCATTTTATTATCTAATTTGAAGATAGAAATTTATTTAGCAACGAATATTTGTTAGCTTCTTCCCTAGCACCCTTCGTCTTCATGACTACACATTTTCATTGACATTCCATGACTAAGAACAATTTAAAGACGCGAAAAATACGTAGAACACGCATCATATACAAGAATATAAAAAAAAATACCCAAAGTAGAGTATTTGTTATGATAAACACATTTGCGAATAAGATCGATTTTGTCTGTGCTTCTACTCAACATTTTTATAGATATCAAGCTATACGCACTGTTTAGATCATGTTTTTAGTTGTATTTTTGTCATTGCGTTATATTTTTATTTCGCGTTGCTTAATATCTATCGCTCTTTTTCTGTTGCTTTTCTCCTTTTATTTATGTTCTTGTTTTTCACGTATATATACGTATGGACATTTATTTCGTATGTATATGTTGTATTATATTTAGTATTGTATTACATATAAAGAAGTCGAAAATATAGAATAACAATTTTTCGTTCGAGGCTTTGTTTTCGAGAAAATCGACTTTGAATTTTCGCTCGGTACGCGTGCACTTTATCGCGTCTCGTTATAACCGATCTCACTGTAGATCCTTGTCTCGATTGACGTTATTTTTTTAATTTTTTAAATTTTTATTCTATATTTTCGACTTCTTTTTTCGCGTAGAATCACCCCCTTTTCGCTTCTACCACCAGTTACCAACCACCCTGTATATATACATTGGACTTATATCTTTTCTATCATATAATAAATAGTAATTAATATTAACAAATAATCATTCTCAATGGATAAAACGAATCCCTATTTAAAAGTTCTAATTGCTCCCATAAATATGTCAATTTGCATAAAATCCGCACTCTATTCATGATGAACCATCGATCGTTTGCCATTTGATACAACGCAACGTTGACCGCTGTTATTTGCAAACGAAATTGCAACAGCGAAAAACAGTAATTACCATTTCTCATTCTCTTGTTTCCTCGTTCTCAGTCTCGTCGTTATTATCCCCGTCGTGTTTTTCGCTAAAAATTCATCTCGTTATCGACGTAATTAGCGTGTGGCTTATCGATCGGAAGTCGCGAAAGGTCGAGACTAATTCCGTGAAGTCATTAGGTTCGTCCGCTTTTTAAATCGTCTTATCGATCGTTTAATTTCTGAACGTCGCAAATTTGGTTAATTAAGGTAGATAGCGAGTTCGATTTTGATTAATCGTTCAAACGCTACCATGTTTTGCATGTTAAGAGGACGTTTTTTGTAGTTCGTTTAATTGCTCGATTGCGAAATTGCTTGTTGACAGCGTAACGAGATTAAACGCGGCGCCTATGTTATTTGGGTTTCTAAGAAACAGCGAACGATCTGACTCCGATTTGAACGAAACTTTTCAAAAAAACAGCCGATAATCGTAGATTTCTCTTTTCTAGACGCGCTCCTTTTTAGCTTCGCTGACACAGATTTAAGGGGTGAAACCACCCTCCCGAGTTCCATTCCTTAAGAGCTATCTTGGTAACTGTTACAGATGGGAAAAATTTCGTCAACAAAAGTTGAACGATTGTTGACATATTGGAAGGAAATACTGGTCAACGAGCAATTTTCATATTAAAATTTCGTATAAAAAGATTTGCGACCTTCGCGTTCGTTCGAAAAAATCAACGAATGTGCACACCAATGAATTTATCGCAAACTAATGAAAATGTACATTTTGTTTATCTGTAACTCGTTGTAAATCAAATTAGATCTAAAATTTTGCAAATTGTAAAAATTTCGTTAGAGACGTGCAGTATCAGCGATCAGGATTTTAATTGAATTTAAACCACAATTAAAAAAGAAAAGATTATATACTTTTTGAAACAAAATCCTCGTTATCTCGATAATTAATTTTTCCAGATTTAATAACAAATCTCGTGGATGATGAAACGGTGGTCGTACAAATTGTACCAAATTTCAGATTGGTTTATCTCGAAGATTCTTGCGTCAGAGCTTCCTACATTATATTTTTAAGAAGAAAATGCCGTAAATCTTTTATCGGTTAGTAACAGAGGACCGATGGTGTTTTACTGATAAATCATGGTTATAAGAAACGGATTCGTGATTACACCATTAAGCGGGGTCAAGCTTGATAGCGAGTGATAACGAACACGTCGATAATCTTCGAGAACCGAGAAACAGAACACGAAAATTTACGCCGTTCGAAAGTTTCGATTGATCGGCTTTCGACCAAATCGTATCTTTTCGAGCGGAAGGTACGCTGTGCGTATTTTTATTTTATTTAATTTTTAAGATGGTTCAATCTTTTCCTTTGAAAATTTCCTTCGGCACTTGGGCCTTGGAAAATAATAATTTCATGTTTCAGACCGATCATTAGCAATTAGAAATTGGAAACCGATAAAAAGATGAGGTAATCGGTAGTTGATACTTTATAAACCGAATCTGGTAAAGAAAAACTGATAGTTGAAGTTAAAAGTATAAACATTTTACAGTACAAAGACTAACGGAATATTAGATAGTGATGAGATCGCACACCGAATGATCGAATTAAAGTTTCAAGTTAAAAATCGTAAACCTCGACACAATTGCATCGCACTGAAGTTCCAATTCTTGGAAAGTGCTTTCGATGCAATGAAAATCGGCAGTCAATTGCGCTGCAGGTTTCTTGCGAATCGACGTGTCACGCGATTGCATTCTACTCGAGAAATACGTGTTTCCTTGGCGTGTTTCGAGTGGAAACGACTGCGTTGGTCGTTCGTCGGTGTTTGCTCTCCATTCACTATCGTGAATTTTATCTGGTCGCTGCACCGCCTTGATATCAGTGACGATTTCCGATTTTTCATTTCGAAACACAAAAACGTCAAGAACTACGAGTTATGATTCAAGATGATTGATTCAAGAATCAAGATTAATTTCGATTTATTTATGGAGAACGAATCTATTAGAACATACAATATTATGTTTCTTATTATAAGTTGCAAAATATTTATTATAAATTACGTGCACATATAAATATTACACATATATATTAATACAATTATTATACAGTTAATACAATTAATACAAATACGCACAGCATGTCATTATAGTAATTGTTGAGATACAAATGTATGCTGGAGAATGATAAATAAATTTTTGTAGAAAGCTTACTGTAACGATTAGGATATTTCGTATTGATTATGATACACGTGTATGTGAATTTCACATACATTTCATGGACATTCCAATATTGCAAGGCCAAGAGTGAACAGTATGAACCGATGACATGTAAAAAGAATGGATTTACCATAGTGTTTGGTGAAACAACAATTAACATCAACTACTACACGCTACAATCAGTGTTATGATAATTATTAATTTTCTCGTTTTTGATCTTGTCGTTTCAGAAAATTTTCTGATTTTTATTCATGCGACTGTTAATATTGGCAATTTTTCACACGTTCAAGATCTCTGTGCTTTGGAGCAATTTCTTGAAAGCCTAAATCTCGTATTTTTGGAACATTTTTAACTATCGATTAGAAGCATAAATAACGTGTAATTCGGGTTACTCGTTTTTTTTATAGTTTAAGGTCTTTTGTGATTTAGAACGATTTCTTGAAAGTCTAAATCTCGTATTTTGGAACTTCGTTTGATTATTTCGAGATATTTTGATTATTAAGAATTCTGATTAGAAGTGGAATTTGTCTAAATTCAAGCTAATAATTTTTCATATTTTAAGGAGCTTTGTGCTTCAAAAAACATTTCTCGAAGTCCAGAATTTACGTACACTGTGGCCAATGCTATTGGATTCTCGTTGCGTTACCTTTGATGACGATATACAGTGGCTTAAACAAGCACAGCCCAACTAATCATCATTGAAGTGGGATGTGCTAACAGTTACACGTTACACGCCTCGTTAAACATATTTATCGGATTACAACGTTATAATAAGTGCTTTATTATTGGCACACGTGTTTCTTGCTTCGACAATGTGCCTGTGGACGTCAATGGACATCCATCGATCGACTTACATAATAGAAATCCAAAAATAAAGATCGATATCCAATTAGAAGAATCGAATAGATTCTATTTTAAAAGCAAAAATTCCGAATGAAAATTTTCTTTGCAATTTTAATCAACACGTTACTATTAAATTAAAATTTTGACTGAAAGCTAAAAAGTCTAAATTAAAAGCTGGAAATTAAAATTGACGAAAAATATCTGATCGAAACTTCGAGACGTTTTCGACGAAATAAATGACAAATAAATATTGGAGTTACAGTGAAATTAAGAGGAGCTAAATATCGGTGGTAAAATTTCATTTCAATCAAAATTTCACATCGATGCACGCGGTCGGGTTCATTTAATTCGATTTAAAATCACTGCGGAACTTTCCAGTAGTATTACCCGCGTGTGTGATCAGACTGTCTGGAATCAATTGGCTCGGACTAACGGAGCGAACGAACGATGCTTCGTGATTCAATTTGTTTCATTTCTCTGTGTTAAACGAAAAGTAACGATGTGTAAATATTTTCAAGCATTCATTTCAATGTTTAACAATTGCTGTTAATACTTGTCAGGATATAAAGCACAGTTGTTACATCGGATTAAAGTTATTTGTAATACCGGTTGATATTTGCCTTTTTACGTATTTTCCAAATTTTCCTTAAGTCACAAAGGCAATCTTACAATTGATTTCATTGTCTTTGTGGATCTTTCAACATTCTTTTCGTACAACTTTTGATGTCAGTTCCTTCGCGTATATCGATTCCTCTTCGATGTTCTTTAAACGAATCTAAGGTACAATGTCCGAAGAAAAATAAGAAAATTAAAATTAAAAAATCGAGTAATAAAACAACGTGCAACGAATAAACTTTCCTAACTGTAAAATTATTGAACAACGTAAATAAGATAACGTATACGTATATCGTTTTTTGAAGTCAAAGGAGAATCTCTTTCGCAGAGGGTGAGCTGGAAAAATCGATAGAAATGAAGGAAACGCGGCAGGAAATAGAAAAATCGAAAGCATTGAAACTTTGAATGGTTCGAAGAGCAGGCAAGATGTGCAAAAATCAGGAATGAGGATGAATCAGAAGCATTGACACGATAACAAATACTCGATGATCAAACGGTAGCAAGGCTGGTCGAGTGATAACGATAAGGATCCGGTCGAAATGTTTATTTGACGAAATAGCTTTGCAATTGTCTCTTTTGTGAGTCACTGGATGCTATTTGTGCGATTATTGGATCAATTGAGAAATTCTTACGCCACTGCTTGCAGGTTGGCAATTTCATTTGCAAACTTTCACTAATCAAGAACTTGAATTCTATTTTGATCATGGAAAAACGATGCAATTTTTCCACTGAAAATTTGAACACCAAATTGTTCTATAATAAATATATCAAGTGTCAGTGGAATTAAAAAAATTGTTAAATTTTTAATAACTTTCTAAATAGATATTTTAACGAATATTTTTTCCATCATTTTTTTAAATAAATACATTTACGAAGCATAGTTTCTTCTTTCTATGGAATATTTTTCGACAATCGGACGTGCTTCAATTTCCCGGCTGCATCCGTCTGATAAATTTTTCAAATCGACAAATCGATAGGTAGCTTTACTTCACGGCGCTGTACGAATGTTTTACCTCTCATGCTTTTAAAGTCTACTTTTAAAATATTAAACCCGGCAGCGCAATAACGCACAGTCGGTTACATGTAAATGTACATCCATTTACATAAATATATATTATACGTAGTATCTGCAAACATCGATATTTCAGCAGTTCGATCACCAGCGATACGACCACTTGAATATTTCAATATCTCAACATTTTATAACACACCATTGAAAAGCTATAATATCTACGCTCGTATAAAATATTAAGAATTGCAGTTTTTCAAATATATTTCCATTTTGTTACTATATAACAAAGATCTACAAAAGTATTTCATGAAATAGAATCTCTTCCGTATGACCCTAATCGTTTCACGATTAATTCAAATGAAATTTTCTCCGCGGATATTTTTAAGAGGGGCGGTTTCGCGTCGTCGACACGTCGAAATAACCACAAACCCGATTCGATCTGGGTCAGTCGACGTCGTTCACGACGAAACTCGATCGCTTTTCGTATTCTCGCGACACCTTCGATCCGGTCGACTTTAATCCGACCGGCTGGAATAGAGGCGCGACAAAAAGAAACAAGCAGCGGTTATGCAAGCCTTTCTTTTTTAAGCCTGTTCCTCGCGTCTAGCCGATAATATCGCGATTAACGTCGAAGAATCGTAGCTAATCGCTGTGACAACTCATGAAAAAGATTCTGTAAAATCCATCTTGACGGTCCTCTGTTACTACAACTTATTAATTTCACTAATTCCATTGTTTGATCACGTTCTTTACGCGATACTCTGGCCTTCCGCGTTGACTTCTCGGTTTGGTCTCAGATTTTGTGATCCCGTCGCCGGAATATGCAACTATGCAAAATAATATCTGCGAACGAGACGATCTCTCCTCTGGATCTTGCCATTAAGCCAAGGCGATCGACGTCGGAGTTACTTATTTTCTAACGTGTCGTTATAATACAATTTTCTTTATTCTTTTCTTTTTCCCTTTTTCTGTTTCTTACACGAAGTATTCGCGAAATCATTGTACAAGCGATCGGGTGGTGATTCTACGTGGAAGAATAAGTCGATAAAAAAGAGTAACGTTTCTTCGTTTAAGGCTTCGTTTTCGAGAAAAATGTGTTTGAAGATCCGCCAGGTACACGCGTACTAATCGTAAGTCTCGAGATATCCGACTTCTCTTTCTGTTCACGTTGATAATAATCTGATTAGACGAGCAGAGCGAAGAACGTAGGCAACATTTTGAACACTCGTTACGTTAACGAAATGAATTTTTAAATATATATCCTCATTTTTAAATAGTAAACTCGTTATCCTTATTTATGAAACCATTCCAAATATGGACACTGTGGACGTAAGATAACGGCAATGATAGGAAGCAAATGCTGACATTGTCCATGTTTATAAATATCAACACGAGCAAAAAGAGAAGTCGGATAGCTCGAAACTTACAATCAGTACACGTGCACCTGACGGATCTTCAGGCTCTTTTTTCTCGGAAAAGAAACCTCGAACGAAAAAATGTTATTCTTTTTTTTTTCGACTTATTTTTCCACACGACAACGCGTGCCACGCTTTTCGGAGACACCCTGTATACTTACGCGTTTTTTTTTTACCTTTGTTATATATTTATATTCCTTTTTTTTATTTTCGTCTTTTTTGTTTCACATTTATTACTTTCACTGCGGTAACAACTTTTCTTCCTCGTGCCATACGGCTCGTGTTCGTGATTTGCTAAATAAATAGATAAATAAATCAAGCCTCTGCGTGAAATTAACTGATTACTCAAGAAACATTATACCGAGTGAGAGATTGTACAAAATATAAATAAGGAAAATATTGTAACTGTACGGATTCTTAGAGATTAAGAAGCTTCTTTCGTGAAATTAAACTTTAAATTAGACAGCTGATGATTAATCAATAATAATTTCTATTTAGGACTTGTTCTACTCCATTTAGGAAGTTTTCTATTGAGGATTGGCTAATTTCTTCAAAGTCTGTAATATACAGATCAAAGAGAGGATAAGAGTGTTAAAGGGGAAATTTTGCATAATTTTTTAATGAACAATTTTGCGATAAATTTCCAGTGTCTTCTATTGAATGTTTGCTAATTTTGATATGGAAACGGTAACATGGATGGAGAAAAGGGTAGGAGTGTAAGAGAGGGAATTTTGAAATTATTTATCTTCAAGTAACTTCAAAGTAACTGTGTCTGAAATGTTTTATCTTAATTTCCAAAGTCTATTAACCATCGATCATATCAGCTACAATATACTTGTATTCTTTAGAAGATAAAGGAATTTGTAATTATTGCACAATTGGAAGAACACAAAGGGCCAGTGTAAAAATGACATGTTTCATACTAAGTAAATGGAGACAAACAATTATTTGTATGGCTGGAAACAAAGACAGGCAATACTGGCGAAAACAAGTGGCGATAAGCCGAGAACGGATCATAATAAATTAAAAAGGCAGCCTTGATAGAACATAAAACTGGCTATAGCTGGAAGAGATACAGATTGAAACAATTTAACTCGTAAGCCTTCAGAAACCAATTAGAAAAGACTAAAAAAGATAATCAACCATTAATTACACTATAAAAAGAAGGAAAAATGTTAAATGTTCGAGATAAAATATCCTCCCATTCTTCGTTCGCAAGTAACAAAATTAAAAATTTCAAAGGGGGCTGAACCAAAATAGAGAAAGGTAAAAAATTCATTTTTATCAAATTCGTCCCCCATTTCTTGATTGTGAAGAAAAAAAAAACGAAAGGAAGACCCAGAGATGAAAACAAGAGAGAAAGTAAAATTTCCAAGAATCAAAAGTATCTTTCCATTCGTCTTCCAGGAATTTTCATCAAATTAAAAGGAATCGATCCATCAAACTGTTCAGTCAATACCCACTTGGCCAATCGTCGAACGATACGAGGGAGTCATCGATAAGTTAGTCATCGATAATCTCAATTTCTAATCGTTTATCAAACGCTGCAAACTCTCATTCTCTCTCTCTCTCTCTATCTATCTTCTCAAGACTTTTCAATTCATCCTATCACGTTCCACGGTATTCGAATACGGCAACAATCTATCAACCGATTAGATAAAACAAAGCCACCTCGGGAATTATCGAGACGAAACATCGTCACGATATAAAACTTTCTCGGCCAGGTATTAAGCCTGTGGCTACCGGTGAAAGTTCGATCGATCGTCGAGTTCAGTTTTCTTCATCTGGAAACCATAGAAATCCGCAATGTGTTCGTACGAAGGTGTGAACAATTCAAGCGGTGTTTCTACGAGATCAGATCGAAGGAAAATGACAAAACTAACTACGCTTCAGGCTCTTTGTACGTTAGATATTGACATCTGAAGATCAAGTAAAATGTCGAGACGCAGAATGAGGGAGAATGACGCTTAAAAATAATTCGAGAAATTGACATTAAAAATAGACAAATGCTTGCTTAACTTTGATCTTCCACAGCCATCGAAACAATAACCAGATACTAACAGAATAGCCGCGTCTGATATACAGTCGACGATAACCTCTCCAGAGGGATCAAATCTTAGTATAAAAACCCTGCCAAATCAGCACTCAACACATTTTTTGTTATAACACTCTGAACCGTCACTCTGTTGGATTCGTAGAATAAATTTTACTATCATATCTAATTTTCTGATTTCCTGTGTTACCTGAATTCGAATAACTTGAATTCAAATTCGCGCTCGTACAAGTCAAGTTATTTCTAAGTTCAAGCTCAAGTTACTTTCCTTGTCGCGAGTCCAGCCTTTAAGCTCAGGTAATCTGACTTCGACTGAGTATTTCGTTTAAGATACATATCTAAGAGTGTCATGGGTCGATCAATAATCGTCATCGATATTTCAAGCTTCCCAGCATCATCGTATGATATCGACAATATCGTATCGACGATACATATTCATTATTTTAGGTGAAAACCTTGAAATATCATATATTAGATGTATATGGATATAATGTTCAAATAATTAAAATGTGAAGAAAACATGCAACAGTTGCCACTCTTTCACAAAGATCACCAAGCTTTCTTTAAAACTAAGATGAGAAGCCTCGGAAAAGATCTTTGGAAAAAAGCATCTCCATACAACATACGCGAGACACGTACAAATATATTTGACAAAATTCCAGCAATTATTTTTAATAAAAAATAACAAGTTCTTCATTCTCACTTGACTTAGAATTGGACACATTAAACTGACACGCTGTCATCTTCTAACTAGATATGAGCCAAATAAGTGCAATAACTGTAACAGTATTCTAGTCTATATACATCGTGTTATTTAATTATAGTAACGTCTCGCAATAAAAAATTAAATTCCGTCTTTCAAATAAGGTTCAGACGTGTTTAAATTGTGAAACACATCGCGAAAATCTTCTCTAGAAATCTTTCTCAAACATATTAATTTCTATCGCCAAATTATGACATTGTAAACTACAGACTGTGTCTCAACATACACCGTATCATACTAATTTTGAATTTAAGTTAACCGTACTGTATTGTACGGTAATTGCACTATATATGATATATGTTCAAGATATACAGATACTGTTATCTAAGCTTGTAATTTACCTTACTGTACTTTGCACTTTGTATTTTACATATCCTATTTTTGTATTATGTTAATCGCGGCAGCTAACGATCATAGGAAATAATTGACGCGACTTTAACTGAAATCAAGAATAATAATAATAATAATAATAATAATAATATATGTGTGTGACGCGTGTTAGTCCTGAACAATATAATTGTATTATTAATTAAACTCAGGTACGTGTATAATCCGAAATGTAATTAAAAGGAAAGGTAGGGCAGATTTATAACAGCGACGATGTTTGTTTCGGTAGATTAGGTTTCGTTTTCCATTAGACAGTTACGCGATGATTGGTTTTTAGGGGTGGTTTTATTGGTTCTACAATATAGCGATAATGGAACGAAAATTAACAGTAGATTGGATTCCTTGCTACACTATACTGATTAATACGAATCTCTCTCATATAGTTATTTTAATTAATTAATATATATATATATATATATATATATATATATATATATATATATATATCAATAAATCTTTTAATTTTGTGTCACGTAAATCATCTTCATCAATTATTAGTTAATGATAGGACGATCCTTTTTACGATTACAATAATATGCATATACATAAATCAATAATAAAACAATAAGTAATTTCAGATATAGAAATTGGAATAATTAACACGGATAACTGCTCCCTTCCAGGTCCATTCAATATCATTCAATCTGCCATCTAACATCATATCTTCGAGCTAACATCTTATCTTCCATGTAAGATAGTGCCACAATTAATTAAACCTAACTTAATAATAACTCAGGAAACGAAGATAACAGATTCACAATAAATAACAGAAATGTCCACGTGCGACCACGACACAAGTAAAACAAACTTTTAGGTAAATTTACAGGGCAAATTTGTTAATAACGATATGTATATGGACAAACTGTGAGGTAATAAAATTAGCTGTTGACCCGGTGATTTTCTTCAGCGATAAGCAAATAAGCTACAATCTGAACTGCGACCAATGAGAATGGCTCCATCTAATAGAAATCCTCTGTAACCGATCATTTTCTGTAATGATACGCCATGGAAATCGTCGTTCCATGGGGAAACTAAATTACACCTGTTCGTACTTTATAATGGTAACATTATAGGAAACGTCCCATCGGACGGATTTTTATGCTCGATAATGCGCAAGTAAATACACTATCATTGAAAAGTATCTGAACACTTACTTATCTTCGACAGGACGTAATTCAATTACGAAATTATAGATTCGATATTTTATTCTTTATTCCTGCGATGGCTATATCTCATCGGATATTACGATGGAGTCAAATTAGACCTGCTTTTGTTGGAAATTTCAAATTCACGTCAGATATTACGTATTATAGTTTCGGCTACAGATACGGGCAATTGCAGTTCGTTCTAAGCTCGATATTTTATTATCTTTATTTTTGTGATCACCGCGTTTAATGAAATATCACGAAGGGGTGAAAAGGTAGGTTTGGTTTTGTTGAAGATGTAAAATTAACACCAGATTTCACGTATTATAGGTAGATGTGGGACATAATATAGTTGTTTTTGAGGTTCTTCCTAAGCTTGTTATTTCATTCTTTATTTGTATGATTGCTATATTTATTGGAATATTCCGATAGCGTCAAGTATTGTTTACTTTTGTTGGAAATGTAAGATTGACGTCAGATTTTGTGTAGATATTATAATTTTGTCAGATACGAGATACAGTTTAGTTACTATTGGAGTTCTTTCTAAGCTCTGTGATCTAGATATAAGGATTTTTCTAATCTGACAGCGATTAGTTGAAAGAGGGACGCCGAATTGTGTATTTACTTTTGATAAGAATCGAGAAAGGTTTTGGAGAACTGATTTACAAATATTTAAAAACTCTCGATAAATAATTCGTAAATTAATATTGCTTTTAGTTAACTTATTTATTTATACATTCCACTAATTTCAAATCGATTATTTTCGGTATTCTGATTCTTATGGACAGAGATGTGGAAAAAAGTGGTTAATAAATTTAAAAATGTATTCCCTAGGAATTATCACAAATTTTTAGCAACGCGTCATTTGAATGAAAAATTACAGTGGAAGATTACCTGAAAAGGTAGGATAAATAAGATCATTTTTTAAGAGATTACTCAATTCTGCATAAGTGTTTTAACGTAATTGCAAACGTAACAGAAATTTCAAAATTGATACCTCGTCGAGTCAGCTCTCGTTTCCGTAAATCGACACTAAAAACTCGACGATGCAACAGGTGATTTCGATAAAACGATTTTTTCCTGACTACGGAATCATATTTCAAATAATTGGGCGAAGAGAAAATCTAGTAAAATGAAAAATAGTGTTTTCAATCATCAGACTTAAATACCAAAAGAAACAAAAAAAAAAAAGATGTGTTATTTTTGACTAATGAAAATAATTTTACAACTTGTACATTGTTAACTAAATTTCCTCGATCAATTTCTTACAACAATCTCCGTCAGACTGTCTTTTTTCTCAACCATCCTGTGCAACGCAACTGAAGGAAAAGAAGATTAATGTACTACTTGTTTGTGGTAAACGTTGCCAAGTGGAAAGAAAAATACTCTAGAGTTGGTCTTCGCAGTCTATTTTTCTAGAAGCGATTAAAGAAGTTGAAGAACCGGAGCTGGTCAATTTACAATGGAGATAAAACAGAGAAACGATTATGATAACAATTTGCAAATGAAAATCCTATACATACGTATACATACACGTACAAATGTATCTATCTCTCTATAAATTTGTGCTCACCATGTACTTTATTGGGGCGTAAAAAGTAGGATTATAAGATTCTTTAACGAAACCTCGTGTTATTTAATTTTAATTTAGGAAACATAATGAAATATTTGTAGAACTATTTCAATAGATTATTGCAATAAAGTGAAAGATATGTCATATCTACTTTGTTTTACAGTGAGAAATAAAACGTACTATCAATGAGAAAAGTATATCTAGAAATATTTATTTGCATTACACAAATGTATCAGAAAAATATTTTTTCCGTAATACTTATATCCAATAAAATCATATTTCTTTATACTATGATATAGAAACTTATCAGTTAATTAGCAAACAGCAAAGAGATTACGTTTCACAAAAGATAATATTAAAACAAACTTCTTATATGCATACGTATAAATGCATAGCAGCGTAAGCAGAAAAACAGAATAATAAAAAGACAAATGGAGATCTGCTATTAAAATCTACCACGCGATTCAATGGACGTACTTCCTTTTTCTCAGACGGCAAAGGTGAAATGTAACGTTTCACCGGGGAAACGACCGCGCGCTGCCGCATCGCGACTGTTTCCGCTCAATATCACAAGTGCAAAGAGTTTTTTGTTCTCGCGATGCAGCCTACCGTGGAGTTGGCCTTTGTCCAATCTGCCGTCATTTGTTTTGATGGCGATTTTTGCCATCCCGTGTTAAGAAAAATCGTCAGCCGGCCTAAACGTTTCTTATCGGTCAGGTTTTTAACCCCACACGCCATAAATCAGCGCAAAAGCTTCCAGATTAATTACAATTTATCATACGACACCAAATTTTTTCTTGATGAAGAGCTATTAAAAGAAGCAAACAATACATTTTATTCTACGACTATTACAAGAAGGACTTCACTTGTTTGTCTTAAGAGAAATAAAAAAAAAAAAAAAACAATCTCTTAAGAATGCACTCCAAGGAATTTTAAATATTTATAATTTATTACGAAATAAATTTTGATCACGCAACAAGAACCACGCGCGAAGTTAATCCGGAAACTCTGTTCAAACGGTTCCTACTTTAAGTTTGGAACGATATTAATGCATACGTATCAATCCCCTGCACGCGTATCACATTCCACAGATGGTACATCATCATTTACATAAATCATAATCCGGCGAAAAATTCTTGATGGACTCGTGGCCGATGTGAAAATAAATCTACGAGAAAGCTGTATTACAGTTCGGCACAAATTAACCAAGAGAGTAAACGATAGAACACGTTGATCAAAACATTACGACTTTAACTTATCGCCGCCTCAAAACATTTAAACAACCTTAATCTTACGTAAGCACGCTACTCTACGAGATTAACAATTTCTCATTTCTTATAAATGATCTCCGGCCATCGTACTTTATTCTTTTTATATATTAATTTATACATTAACTGATTTAACTGATTTCATATTCGACTAATTTGTATCTTATTTATTTATATTTTAAATATATCTATATATGTACGGAATAATTTTAAGTTTTCAGAGAAGATCACTCGAGGGTTTTCAAGGCGGTTCAGCGATTCAAAGTCGGTAATTATTTCATGGCGATTTTCAACTTTAACGTGTAATTTCATATGGTGGAACCACCATATAGCAGACGACCCTCGGAACACAGCGAATTCCCGGGTAGTCTGCTAGAGTTTGAAAAACAGCGCGCGAAACGTCGCACGCATCAAGCCGCGTGTATTTCCAGCGAGCGGCAAACGGGAATTAAAAAGTATTTTCACTTACCATTTGATGTATATAAGGGTTTTGCTTGTCCCAGCGGTACTCCTGAAGTTGAACGGTTTCGTATCGTTGTTTTTTCTTCAAGTGCGAACGAGAACGTCTCACGACCGATATCACCACAGCTGGGCCCATCCAGCCATCTTGCCGTATACCAAAACGTGTACTACACTGCGCTGGCGTATTTTGCTACTCGTCTTTCCCTCTCGCCCCCTCGTTCAGGGTAATTGCGTAACTGCCGCGAATGCCCGCGACACTGTCAGTCACGGTCGTATACACAGATCTGGCAACTGGCGTGGTAGGGGTAAGACTCTTAATGTCATAAGGTGTGCTTTACAAATCGGCCGCCAGCCATAGAGCGCTGCGATCTCTGGAACATGAAAACAATAAATAGTTATGCACCAGAGTCGTATTCCACATGTACATATGTATACGACTATATAACTTGCGCATGCAACTCGTATCTAATGATTGAAGCGCTTTACTACTCAGTGGACAAACTGAGAAACTTTTGCCGTTCGCTAGGAGCTTTACCCCACCACGGGAGTTGTTAGACATGTGTATACGAGCGTACTTCCAATCGTGCTGTTTATCTTCTTCCAATTACTGTAACGCCCTCTCTTCTCTGTCTTTATCACTGTTGGCGGCGCCAGCGACGCTACAGAAATTTGAAACGACGCGTTGCGCTGGACGATCAAAATGGTACTGAGCTCACGTGTCGCGCGGAGTATAATCACCTGGTCGAGTTCATGTTCGATCGGGAAATTTCAACTGCTTCGTTCGTTTTTCTCATTCAAGAAGATAAACAACTTTTATTCGTCTCTATCGTATAGGCTGTTATATCTGAAATTACTTCGGCATATGTAAGGTACGATAAAGTCGTGTTTGTTGATGTTTATTGGGTGTGAACTGATATTTCTTGTACGTTACTTACGGGATATTGAATAGTTGGATAGTTGTTTGTGGTTTTATGATGTTTTTGTTGGGTGAAAGTTGGACGATCTCGGGTATCGGTCGGTGACATTTAAATGTTAGTACGAGGGCGCGACGCCTGTGGTGCTAGTGTGCAGTGTTACCTATGTGTATCTGAACAAACGTTTTCAAATCAGATAGGCGGAATTTTATAAAATTTCAGTAGGTGAGTAAGACTTGCTCTTACATTACGAATATTTATGCATTTAAAACAGATTTAAAGGTACAAATGCATACAAGCTATATATAGTATTCGTTATAACATCTGACGAGTGAAACATTCTATTTCTTTGGGCATATTAATAAAGATATAAAATAGCATAAACATTCGTAGTTTATTTATTATTTAATATCTTACTATTGTTTACAAAATCTGAATATATAATAAACAATCGTACGATTAAAATTGCCTAAGAAACCGTAATAAGAATTTAAAGATTGTATAAAATATTTTATTCAATACTGACAACACTGTCAAAAAGGCAATTCAATATTATAGTATTTACATGAACATACCTAGCGCGTATATACATATACAGTAAAGTATTTACAATTTTTATATCGAATTAAATAAATAAATTAACTACTACCAAACCAATCCGAACCCATCGCTCCGAAAAATGCCGCTGCGCCAGATTTGATCGTAGCTCCAGTTGAATCACTTTTCGTATTTTCTTTGCTAGTGGTCTTTTTACGCTATATCAACACATATGAAAAATTGAATTAAATCTTGATACTATTTATGTGGAAAACTAAAAAATTAAATACATTATTATATTATATCAACCAATATATATGAACTTCAACTAATATATATTATATTCTACAACATTATATTATTTGCTATAACAAAAGCTACATTTCATATAATTAACACATCACAAGCATGTGCTTCGTTAATCTGTTAATTAAAAAACCATATAAGCGGAAAACGTAACATCGTTTCCTTACCGAGATCAAATGCACGAACTATCTTATCTGAATACCCTGGCAATCTAAGGCTACATACGCATTTAAATGAAACAAATATTCATAAATAGGCGATAGGAACAATTTTATAAACTAATATTTAAATGGAATTTAAAGAGATATATCTAGAAAGTTTTTAAATTTAAAGGTAAGATCCCCCCTACCTGTGTCTTTTCTGGCATGGGTACGGTAACAAGTGGCAAATTTCTTGCCGGAGCAGTTACTGTTAAAGGCGGGAACCATGGCGCTCCCGTACATAAAGCCAGGACTGAAGGCAAATCTGATTTCACGCCTTCAGCGTTATTGTATTCGCTTCGTGCTCCTAAAATTGTGTGTAACTGTTCCAAATGAGGTACTAGATTTCCTAATATGAGCTAATATCAAGAAATAAAATGATTATAATGTGTTTATATACATATATTGATTAGTAAAATATTTTCGAATTAGACAAATATTCACCAGTGATCTTTGAACACTTTTCTTTACGTTAGTATGAATGAAAGGGTTGAAAACATCGTAATCGAATGGATCGATTTTTGATAACACACTGTCACAAGCTTTGGTTGATAAATCTGACAGAATTTTATTTTCACGGGGTATCATAAGCAGACTAGAATATTTTATATCAAATAATACTTGAAGGGCTTGCTTTTGTGAAAGTCTAGCATTGCCAGGTGCAGTTAGATAATAATTTAATAATTCCGTCACAACGTCCTCTATAATTTCATGCAGCACTTTCCTATGACAAAAAATTAAAATTTTAGAAATGTATAGAATTCAATTTATATAAATTTCAATAACACAGGACTTACTTTGGAAGAGTGTGCGGTATTACTTTATTTAAATCTTTATTAATAGCAGTTAAAAACTTCTGCAGTTGTATAGATGGTTGATATGGTACTAAAATTTCTGACTTTATTCTTCTGCCCTCTCCAGAGTCCTCTTCGATGATCACTTTCTCCCATTCTGATATAACTAAATGTATTGGATAACCATCTAGAGATTCCTTAGATATAAACCTTTCCCTATGCTCACTTATCTTAATTTTATACGTTTTAGCCCAAATTGACCAAACAAAAGTACTTTCTTCTTTCAATTTATCACAAACCGACTGCCATCTGGCATTTGTAATAGTCAATCCCGACACTTTTGAGAGTGTGAAACATTTATTTAAGTTTGAACTTAACGTTGTCAATGCTAAAAGAAACCTTGCTGTTATAACAGCATTTATATCACGTTGACCATATTCAGGCTTATTATTTGTACACGTCTTTGCAAAATTGATAAAATCTTCGATCATACTGATACTGACAGTTTGCAAATGTTCTTGAATCTCTGCGCGATCAGAAAATGAATCCGAAATTAAATATATATTTGTAGATAATAAATTGTCCTTGATAGACATTACGCGTTCTGTTTCATATAAGTATTGTTCAAGATCTTCGAGCAAAGCGTGTAAACTTGAGTCAAAATTTTCGCACAATTTGAGAATATTCGGCGAATATCCTTTGGTTTTCATTAATAGGGATCTTTTATTATCTAGGCCACCATTTTTGGTGAGCTTCTGAGGAATATCACTTGGAGAGTCTTTCCAGACAAACCATCGCAAATCGTGTTCTGGATACTCAAATTTATCATGAATCACTTTCCCCAATAGTTCGATTATGTCAGATTTTAACGCAATAGTAGTTTCCATCCATTTGTCGTCTATGATACCTAATAAAATATTAACAGTGTTACTACTTTCAATTCAGTAACAATAAATATATTTTATATTGTTTGTTTGTGTTACATACGTTTTACTCTGTGAGATATTAAAGGTTGAAAAAATTCCACCCAGAAGGTTATTCTTGGAAGAGAAAGCTCCTCCCATATCGAATTCCAATTCTCAGGCAGATTAATGCTAACAGCTTCTTCACGAACGTAATACAAACCTTTTATGGATATTATTAAATCGAGAAGTTTCGTAATCTCGCGATTGCAAAACTCAGCTACCCATTCGAGCCAAGATTTGATACTTTTTTGAAGATCTGGTACACAAAAGTTTTCAAAACTGTTTGCGGCAAATGGTTTGTGCTGTTTAATCACAAGAGGAAGAAATTCCTTTAATAATTCTTGATTGAAGTCCAACTGGGAGAGCAAAGAGTATGCTTCTTGATCTTGAATTTTTGTTAAATATTGTGAAACAAGACCACCTGATTTTCCGTCTGAATCTGTAATTAATTAATATTTAATACTGTATCATAGCACAATATGTTCTATATTTATATATCATTTATATATCATTACATACTTATGAAGCAAGAATAAATTAAACTAATTGTTTGAATCAATATTTCAATACATGATTTTATTTTCTTTTTAACACTGTTGTCATTTTCGTCTGTAACAACAGATTTAACTGCATGGTTACGCAATGATATTAATTTATCCAACAAATCTGAGAATGAAGATCCATTTAACAATACAAGTGCTGCCAGACAATTTGCTATGCTCTAAAATGAAATTTAATACCTTATTAGAAGGATAAATTGTATAATGGAACAAAATTTTATAATAGGTATACTAACCCCTGATTCTACACTTAATGATTGTAACACATTATTACATTCAGTAAATATGATATTCTTGAATTGACTAATAACATCCCATTGCTTAGACACAATTGGATACTTAAGTGCTAAATCTGTATTTCCCACTTCAAATAACAGGCTATAATTTATATGTTGAGCTACCAAATACAATTGTGTAGCAAATAATAAATCCTTGTTTTCAATATTCGACCAGATATATTGGGGTATGTCCATCAAGATTTTTATTTGAATGATGACAGAATTCTGACTTGTTTCAATATTTCTGTAAAAGAATATAAATATCATAAACAAGAAAATTATGTACTTTATTTTTAAAAAGTTACTATAGAGAAATACCTATCATCTTCATTCTGAACTGAATCTATTTTAAATCCAATAAGGTACTTTTTCTGTAATTCCCTAAATTTGTCCTCAATGTTAGTTATCCTTGAAATAACTCTCTCAGAAGTTATCTTCATTTTCCCAATTGTGTCTGCAGCCAATATAAGATCACGGTACCTTTCCCTAAAAGTATTTAATCGCCTAATAAGTACACTAGTAGATCAGATTAATAACCTTTTAGCAGCAATAGATATACATATAAAACTTTCTTGTTTAACAACTGTTTAACAACTAAGCAGATACATGAATATCAATTTATATAGAAAATAAAGGACAGTAACAAGCAATTACTTTAAGTCATTAAAACAGAACTTTACCCAACCAAAGTTCTAAGCTCGATTTTTTTCCTGTCACTCTCATGTTGAATCTTCTTCTGGATCCCCTCGATCTCCTTTATTGTGTACTCCTCGAACAATTTGTTAATGTCCAAATCCAAGTAATTCGTTGTCATTTTCTTGACAATTCTCCTCCACGTATCTTGATGTTCCCACGTAGCAAGGAATCGGCTCGTATTTACATCGCATTCTTATCTGCAGTGTTCTACAAAACATTGTCAATTATTAATCGGATACCAGATGGCGCCACATACAATTTCCTCCTTGTCTCAAGCGATAATGTAAGGCACATACCTTGCCCCCTCTTTTTTCAATTCTATAATAGAAATTCAAAGAAATTACTGAGATAACTCCCATTTATTTTACTCTATTATGCAAACAACTATACATTTCAAGCCATTAACGAAAATCATTCGTAGAGAAATACATTAATAAATATATTAACATTATCGAAAACAAATATTCGACTGCACCTAATTTGCTTTCGTATTTAAATTCCTTACGATGTGCCTGAATGTCTAGTTTTTTTCATTTTAACGAAATGCTCGTTTTTAGCGAAGGTTTTAAGAAAAGATCTAGTCGATCGAGAACGTGTTATGGCGAACACGTTCGCACGCAATCGCCGAAGCACGTCACCTCACGACGAGACGTTGAACTATGGGATGAGCACGCGAGACGCCATATTGAGCGAATGTTGATTGAATGCAGCTTAGGTGTTTACGCGGTTCCAAGAAAAACCCGTGAATATACGCATCAATTATCGTTCAGCCCGATTTAGGTATCGGCAAACGATAGGTCGGTGTGGCAGCGGTATCACGCGACGACAGAATGAGCGGCAGCGACGGCGAGGACGGTCAGTGCAACGGGACGATAGAAAGCAACGTAGTAGCGATGGATGACGTTCTTGTTAAGAAACACACTGACGACACTCTCTGCGATGGATGTGTTACCGTCGAAGGCGATTTCACGCGACAGGGAAGCAAACGGACTATTAATTACACAGAGGATGCTGTTAGCTCTCCCGTTGTTGCGGACTCGATCCCTGTCGCGGACTCGATCCCAGTCGCGGACTCGGTTCCTGTCGCGGTATGTTTTCTTCTAGCGAACACCGTTTCATCCCGCATCAACAATCGTCAACCACGAACACGTTCTACTTGCAGAGCGTGACACTTGACGAAAGCGTAGTGGATGAGTTTATCAAGGGCGCGAGGGTTTCCCATAGCATGGAACTGAATGCGATGCAAACGAGGCCTGAGTCGCTTGTCGAAAGTCCAAGTACCGCTGTGAACATAGACAACCCTTTCAGGGGTAAGGAAATGTGTTCATGCGATGTATGCAAAGCAAAAAGGTAATTGTTGTATTGTCAATGAATGGGGAGTGATCCGGTACTGGTGGATGGCATTAACGGTTAGCTTTAACGCAGAGAACTGCTTAGAGAGGAGTTACATAAAGCCATGAAGTTCCAAAATTTATGGGCAGAGTTACGTCAACATATAAGGGGTTCCTTTAATGTTGCCTTAGAAGCTTCTTGTTTCCTTGGAGGTTTAGAGTTTCAACAAACTCCATTTTCAGCGGATGATACGCACAAGATCGTTTTGCAGTAAGTTTAATAGTTGATGTGAGGACAATTACTGAGTGTGATTTATGAAGCTAAATATAGAATTTTTTTTCAGACTGTGTAAAAGGAACCCTCATCAATTATTTATGAGACTAGTAAGCCTGGCACAGGAGTTTGTTGTAGAAATAAAAGTTCGATTATTAAATCTTTTACAACATCTTAGTGTAAATAATTTACCAGAAATTTTTCTTATAGGTTAATATAAATATAATACTATACCTGTAATTAAATAATTTGTCTCTGCTAGTTGATGCAAATAGTTCCATGTATCTCTTTTTATAGGCCTTTTAGATGATTATGATGCATTAATAACAACAGCTGTGAAAATTTCTGAATTTGTAAAACTTTTAAAAGATCATTTGGGCAAGTTCAATTATAAATTTCCTTTACCATGGGCTGCTTTTATTAAGAAATTGTATCAGATTTATATATATGATGATCCATTTATACAAAATAGTTTGTCACCTTTTATTGGCCAGGTAAAGGAACTTATAGTGTTTTCATATTTTAATTTATTTATAATGTCCAATAGATGCTAAAATACATATCTTATGTTTTACAGTTAAAGAAAGTTTTGCCCTTAAAAAGCTCGGAATACCAGCGTCTTTTCCATCGGTATTTATGGTTTGAGAAAGAAATGACAGTAATTAGAGATCTATGGGCAGAAACTGAATCGTGGATGGACAAGTACAAGTAAGTGATTATATGAATTATATTTTAACAATAACACAACTATATATCAACTGATCACAATCCCAGGAAAGAAAATCTATGAACAAAGTTTCATAAGCGGTGCGTATTTCAGTGCAGAACAAGCATGTCGAATGACCCATCTTAGGCAAGTAAGGGAAGTGTTCACAGCAACTAGGAAACTTATGGAACCGCGTATGTTAAATAAATGGACCGACGTTGAAAAGTATGTTCATATAAAAATAAAATACTGCATATTGCCTTGTATATATTTATGAATCAATGGTTTGATGTCTTCTTTTATTGCAGTGAATTGCATGAAGCGAATGGCCAACTTTCGATGATTACTTCACAAGAAAAAGTTGGCGTATCAGAGATAGATAGCAGGCCTTTAAGTCCTACACCGGATTTAAGTTTGGATTCACCCATTATGCCTCCAAGTATCGAGATATTACAAATTTTATTGGATGACTGGAGCAAGGTTGTAAAGTCTTTACGTCAGAAATTATCTGATGTAACAGACGCACAACCGACCACGGACATTTATACTAATGGACAGGAAGATTTCTTTGATTATGCTTGCGCGACTTGCCATTTAGTACAGTCTGCAATGAGATCAGTCAGGTACTTCTTATTATATCTATGAGAATTATAAGCATTTTGAATTCTTATTAATCTATGGATTCTTTTTAAAGGGCTCATATTGAAGGAACTTGTTTAGAAAATAATATAGAAGAAGAAAAAAGCTGTGAATGTCATATGTGTATAGGACCTGCGATATCTTCTAGTGTAAGACTATTTTTGTTTCTTTATTGTTACTTTTTTATTAATATAACATCAATAATTAACCGAATTAACTTACAGATTAATAAAAGTGACACAGAAAATATACTATTACCATTAGAAAATCCTTTTCCACAACTTACAAATGGATTCTTAGGTAAAAATCCTTACAACATGGAAAATAGTGGAATTTATGCCAAATATATTATTTAATATCATTTATTTTTATTGTAGAAGATACAGCTAATTTTTCGGCAACGCAAGTAAAGAAAAAAATAGAGGATCTGGAGATAAAGGAAATAAAGAGCGACGGCAATGAAATAAGAAATGAAAATGAAGATGTTGATTTAAGGGCGCCCGATCCACAACTTTGTTCATGTGTATATCAGCACGTGAAAGAAATAACAGAGAGAAAAGTGGTGCTAGAAAATCCACCTTGTTTGTGTTTACTAAACTCCAAACGGAAAATATGGGACACTTGTCCATGCCTAACAAAATGTAAGAGCAATAAAGTAAAAAGAATCTTATTTTTTATTGCGATAAAAATCTTGATATGTTTTATAATATTATAGCTGTACCTGAACCAGTTGCACTGAATGATCATCCAAAGCCACCGTCGCCTTCTATCGTGAAGGCTAATCAGGAACCAAATAAACCTGCAGTAAAAACTGGTTCTACGCAGTCTGCTCAAACACAGACGAGACATTCTACAACGCAGACACCGAACACCGCTCACAATCATACAACGCATCAGGGTAAATATACATAATGAGTCATTACAGCTTGTAGAGTCAAAATTAAAAATTTTTGTTTTTTCTATTGGAAAATGTTTACATACCAATGAAAATACTGTGGTACAGAATTTAAGTGCCATTTCCCTTCCTAAATAGTTATTAATATTGCTAGAAAATGTAGAGAAAAATATAAATGCCAATAAATTCAACATTTAATTTTTTTTATAATTAACAAGTGGCACATACAGGGTTGTTCTACAAATGTACTTTTCTTTTCCACGAACTTGGACTACATTAGTCTCCATATTCTTCCTTTGCCTCTTAAAAATTTTTTTCTTGGCACTCAGTGTTTTCTACAAACATTTTTCAATTAATAATCATTTAGTGTTCAACTTTTTAAGTACTCGTCGAAATTTAAATAATTTATTTTTTTTAATCTCACGAGCTTATATGTATATACGTGTATTTTTTGGACTTCTATAGGTACCACTCATTCACACACACATGGGTCCCTTCCAGACTTGGTAAAAAACACGGGTCCTACCCATAGATCTCATAGTCACAGCAATCATTCGTCGCACGCCTGTCACAAACAGGCTAATGTCGAGCACATTAAAAGAGTCTCATGCAACGACTGTCAGTATTCGTTGAACTATTTTTAAAAATTTTTATTTCATAATTATTTTTTCATTTTACCAGAAAAATAATGTATATGAAATTTCTGCATCATTTTAGTAAGTTCCGGAGATGGGGATTGTTCGGATTCCGGGAGTAGTCAGGAAGATTCTTGTTCTACCAGCAGTTCCGCGCAAAGGGATTCCAGTAGACATTGCGACTGTTGTTATTGCGAAGTATTTGGCCATGGAGTTGTAAGTAGTCTTTGTTATTTGGAGTTAACATATAACCTACTGCGTTATATTATGAATGAATATTTTTCTTCAGCCTTCGGTAGCACCAGTTAGTAGAAATTATAATGAAATGAGAGAACGGTTACGGCAATTACTAACCAAGAAAAAAGCTAGGAAGTGTAAATCAACGTGTAGCCCTTCAAAAAGTCCCTCAGAATCGGTGGTATCTGATACAAGTACAGAAACGAAGGCAGCGACAAATGCAGCCCCGAGATTGAATACTCCAATTTCGACTGTTCCTGCGATACAAGTGGATCAACGAGATCAAAGAGATCTGGAAGAGTTGCTTGAGTTCATTGAGGGCAATCAGAATGGAAAGAAAGATAATAATAAAAAAGCCGAGAAAAAAGCTAGGCAGAAGCAACGTAAGGTGAATATAAACAGAGGTTAATGTTTTATTTTCTTTGGATATTTGCGTAAGATTAATTAACTTTTGATCATTTATTTGTTACAGCTGGAAGAAAAGCTTAAAAGAGATAGGCAAGAAGCAGAAAAATTGAAACTGATAGAGCTACAAAAAAAGACACCGGAAGTAACGATCACCGTCGTAGACCCGCAAAAACCTGTTCCACAAAGATTATTACCTCAGTGTAACCTACCCGAAGTATCTATTTTACCTACGTCACCCCCAGTAGCATTGCCGACTGTAAAGCAATTAAGTAATAAAAAGAAAGACAAACAAGAAGTCTGTAGCAATAGTAGTAACACTAGTAGCAGTAGCTGTAGCAGCAGTAGTAGTAGTACCAGTAGTATAAATAGCAAAACGAAGACTGCACCTGTGAATACCAATGTAAAGAACAAAAGTATTAGTAAAGCGGAGAAATTGATGATCTCTGGTCAGGTGAACAATAAAGCGGCGATCAAAAGCGATAAAGCTGAAGTTAGCAATAAAAGTAACAAAATACAGACAAACAATAGCAATAGCACAAATGTGAAAAATAACGCAATGGACAAATCACTGACTGTCGACTTGGATGATAAAAACTTGACGAAGAAAGAAAGGAAAAAATTGAAAAAGAAAATGAAAAAAATGGAGGAGGTGAAGGCAAAAGAGGAGGCAAAGAAACCGGTTCAGGCGGAGACTCAACCGCAGATCGTAACAATTAAGAGAGTCATGGAGTCTAATAGCGCGGAACCGACAGTCACGATCACGTTGAAAGGTCAAACACCGGCTGAAGATAAAGTTCTATTCACTTTGGTGAATGGTCAGACGAAAGAAGTAACCGGCTTGAAACTGGAGAACGAACAAAGTCAGAACGTCTACGGGAAGAAAAAGAAAACCAAAGCAAATAATAATAACAACAACAATAATAATACTAGTAATAATAACAATAATTCGTTGCAACAGGGAAACAAGCAGCAGCAAACGAACAATTCGAAACAGCAAACGCAGAATAAAATTTGTGACAGCAAGAACAATATGAAACAACAGTCGAACAATGAAAAGAGCAAAGGGAAGCAAGTAGACGAGAAAAAGATTCAGCAGCAGAATATTACTGAAATAAAAACGAAGTCTAAGAAAGATAAGAAAAATATAGAAAACAAGGAGAATGTGCTGCAACAGAACGTCGTAAATAAGAATAAGAATCAATCACAGAACGTAAGTGGAAAGAAACAGAATAAAGTTAATACCCCACCTCAAACTCCAGTTTCGCAAAAGCCATCACAGAACTTCAATATCAATATTGACAACAAAAAAGCGAAGATACAGTCACAAGAGAGAAATGGGCAATTGAGTTCCAACAAAAGCAGTAAGAACACATCTGCTAGTATTACTATTAAACAAATGAAAGGCGACAACCAAAAAATTCAAAGTAAATTAATAAATCAGACGACGATTAAACAACGACAGGAATTGCATTCGGCATCCACGGAAAGAATTAATTCGCCATTGAGCAGTCAGTTCAAAGATATTGGCGCAAATTCGAAGATTAACATAGAGAATTTAAAACTGCCACCCGGTATTACGATAACTAAAGTTGACGCTCCTGCGAAACCCTTGCCAATCAGATCAGCGCCACTGCCTAAACCAGTAAATCCGCCTAAGCAAACTACGATAATTGCAGCACCGATGAGCGGCGTTCAATCAAGTTACGCGAGTTCTCAGGCGGGTGGTAATGTAATAGTAGTGGACACTGGAAAATTGAAGCAGGATCTATTACCTAAACCGGCAGAAAAAGGTGAGATAATAAATATTGTATATTCTATTTCTAATATTTCATCTAACTTTACTAGTTGTTTCATAGTATTTAATAATAGCTTATAATAATATAATTATATATCTTCGTAATAATAACGATATCTTATCCTAGATGTTGCTAAAGAAATGCAACAAAGTCAGAGCACTACCAACAAGAAGAAGAAAAAGAAGAATAAAAACGGATTAAATTCTAGCAACACGTCACATCAACCAACAATGCAAAATAATGATCCTTTCGTGAACGATCATGCTGATGAGCCTGCCAGAATACTTCACAACCCAAGTACCAATATGGTAACCATAAGGAACCCGGCGTTTGGCCCGATGAAGGTGCCACCTACCCAACAGGCGGCAATCATAAAAGTATCAGAGAATGGTATGGTCACCATTAGGAGTCCTGCGTTGCAACAGGCGATCAACGCAGGCCTTACATCCCCTCCAAAGCCAGATTACATCGTGAAAGGTGATCTGTCGTCGAAAACGTCGATGGAAAACTCAAGCTTGAAACACACTAATGGCATTATCCCGTCGAGTTTGGCGGAGCTGAGGAGCAGACTGACGCCAGACTGTACGACTCTAAGTGGCTTGGCTAATATACAAATCAGTAAAGTAACGAATGGTCAACCTATACCGGAGAACGGAATCAACCTAAAGGGGACTAGCGTGACGTTGACGAAAGTGAGGACGGAGCCGTGCATGGAGGATGTGCAGTGCGCAAAAACGGCGGTTCGAGAAGCGATAAACGCCTCGATAGCGGCATCGTCTAGCGGCAAGAGCAAGAAAAAGAAGAAGCGCGGTACCGGCACAAGACAATGCGGAGATGACTGGAACCTCGTTGGTGAGAAACAACAATAATCAGAATTTAACATGTAAATTTGCTTCTTTCATTTTTTTGTTTTCCTTAACACACACCCGGGCTGCATTTCTCGCTCCCGGTATGAGATAAAACTGTTCTCTTTTTGTTTATTTTTATTTTCTTCTTTGTCTTCTGTTTCTATCTAAAGAATGAAAGATTAGCATATACTATAAGGAAACATTGATTAGAGATAATATGTATATATCGTATATAGCCGACATGTAAAAAGTATTTTAAACAATTGGACGTGTAAGATCGTTAGGCTAAGTCAAACTGACGACGGTTTTTCTTTCGTTTCGTTTTCCGTCAGGAGTGGACAGTGTACCGCGTTAGGACCCAAGTCTCGGTCGCAGGCTATAGTTCGAAAGAGAGAAAATTTAATCGAATGTACCGGGGATGTGTACACTTCGGGATCTCCTCAAATTGGCCGCCACGAATTTCTCGGGGGATTGTCCGGAAGAGAACTTTAGCCAGTGAGCACTATCTTTTCTTTATTTTCCTTCGCGCGCCCCGACTTCATGTTTTCTGTTTGACCAATCAGGTGACTACTGATCCATCGAACTTTGTATTGTAGTGATCACATCCGCCACATAACAAACTACTACTATTTGATCTTAGGATAGTTTATAGTCCTTTCTTCTCCTTATATTTTAGAGACGTCTCGTTTACATACATCTTTTGTATTATACTTCCTCTTGTATTGTATTATATTTTTTCTTTGTTTCCTTTCTAGTTACGTATCCTCGAACGATGTAATAAGTCGCGAGACACGTTTCGATGCTGAGTATGACGTTTTTAGAGAGAATACGTCGCGCGTATTAGACGATTAGATGTGAACGGAAGCTTTTAATTGATCTTGTATTAGGAAACAGAGAAAAGGAAAAAGGTGAAAGATAAAGAAAAGATACGTAGATCACTCGAGAGATTGACGATCTATCAAGTTCGTTGACCATGACAACGAGTTCTACATATGACTACTATTTATCTAAAATTACAAATTGTGGTATGTTTGACTAATCCTAAGTGATCGATAACAAAGTATACGAAATCGTTTTTTGATAACGCATTTCAATAAAATTATGATATTTTTCCAATATCACGATCTCTTATTTCTTGTTCTGTTTCGAGAACCGCTATGTTACCAAACAATCGAAAACAAGCCGTTGGCATGCTTATGGATCACGTGAAGCGTTCTCTTTTGTCATCGCCGACAACGATGTCTTTAGAAATTGACTGGTCTCTTCAGTTCTTGCTACGTTTCCTCTCAAATCATTAATCGAAATTTGCCTCTTGCTCTATTTCATACGTCTTATCGTAATTCCATCAAGATTCTATCTATTTTTAAGTTAAGTTTCTTTACTTTTATTCTATTCAAGTGTTATCGCTATTTATTTATATCTTTATTGCATACCTACAATTTGTCACAGTTCAAATACATTGAAATCAATAATTATTAGAAAAGAAAGATAAAAACTTGAAATGCGAGAAATTCCAAAGAAACAGCCAAAATAAAAAAAAAAAAAACAGACTTTTTCTCCATTACCCTGCGTTAGGTCCATCAATGTCTAGTATTCAGAGCGTGTCTTTTGCAGAGAGCGTATTCACGCCCAAAGATATAGACCTCGAGGACGGGGAAATGGACGACGCGGAGCGTGAACTAGAGGCGTTCAAGAGGTTTTGCCTGCAGTCAGTGCCGCCGCCGCGCAAGGAGAAGGTCAATCTCAACATCAAGGACATCGTACTAAAGAAGAAGTCATCCTCGTCGTCGTCCTCCTCGGCGGCTGCCGCTGTGATAGCCGCGAATTGATTTCTCTTTCGACTAACATTAGATGTCCCCTATCACTACCACTATCGCCACTACCATTATCACGGCTGCTATGGTCGCGCAAGCGCGTGTGCGTGTGTTGTTGACCTCACACGGAATTAAAGAGAGATTTTGAAAACCGCTGGATTCTTCTTTTCTTTGGATAAAACAAAAGGAACCTTTATTATAGATCAGACAATAATATATTATACTATGTTGTTAAATTGTCTGCTGATCATCTTCTTTGAGGATGTACAACATCTGCTCGACGAATATTGGTCTTAGTTCTGAAGAGATATTCGTATCAACGCGTTATCCGTTTACGCAGCACGGTTGATTTTAACTCGTGGGTGCGCACGCCGGTGTACACGCGTAGAGCCGATCTCGAGGCCGCGATTTACCATGAAAAATAGTTGTATCACGTTTTTCATGCATCACAAGTAAGAAAGAACACGTATCATGTTCTTTCGCGTGATTAGCCGTTAAGAGAATTCCGCTATTTTTGCCACGGCCGATGCGCGTGAACACACGACGAACCGGAATCAATCGACGATCTTACGGGTCCTGACGACAGAGTCGCGCCTAATTGTTACGAACGATCATCATACGACAAAAAAAGATATGCTACGAGACGAACGAATAATACAAGGACAGCCGCAGTAGTTCGGCAACGACGTTGGCAACGTTGTAACGAGGAGGAGTGTCGGCGCCTAGTCGACTTCGTATTTTTAATATATTACTTCACGGGCGTACTATGTTCGTGTTTCTCCTCTTCGGTATACGGAACAGACGAACAGCGAAAAATTGATACTAATAGGTAGAATGTTCGCGAGAGAGAAAGAGTGAGAGTGAGAGTGAGAGAGTGAGGGGTGGGTGACGCGTGGCATTTTTCTCGAGACACAGCGAGCCGTAGATATATAATATGTTATATAAATATAAAGTGTATGTATGTATATGTATATCTATAAATATAGTAGGAACGAATTTTCCCGTCGAAGAGGTCGATATTGTAAAAATAATGGCCCAACGACACGTAATCGCGAGAACGATCATGGCGGCTGTGACGCACATAGTGCCCGACGCAAATACCTGCCCGAATCATGGATCGATCAACCGAATCGTTTTCTCTGTGTGACCCAGTAAAGATCGATAATGACGCGAGACGTTTCTCGTCGCATCGCGTCGCCACGATCGTCATCGCCAGCTTAAGAGCACAGTTCTTGATCGACGATCTTATTGTCTGATAAGCGATACCATATTACACACGGAGACACCTTTTCTCTTTGAATCTTTCTTTTTTTTTCAATAAAAGCAGATATGCATTTTTACCAAAGATCTTGCTTTTTTATGTCCTTCCTTGTCTTTATAGAAGAAACGGTATTTTTCTAACGAATTTCAAGCAATTTGTCTCAGTAACGTTGGAGATTTCATAAAAATGGAGAGGTACGAGCTTGGAAACTGAAAAGTGGTTTATTAGATAATTTGTTACATCGTGTGTCGCGTACGATTACCAAAGATAGAATTAATTTAAATATATTTCCAGAAACTGGTACCTTCGCCGCTTTCTCTTTAGTATAATACTCTGTTCTAAATAATTACAAGTATGTTCGAGAGTTTCGATAGTTTACAACGTTCCAACTTATTTCACTTTACTTTTCTTTCGCTGTTAAGGCGCTCACCAAATCGTCCAAAATCACATGTAGACCCCGATAGTGCTGCCTTATAGCATCCTAAAAAGATTATTCAAACAGTTGATTAAGAAATCACGTACATATATATTTTCATTTATCCAAACGTCAAATAAACGAGGATCGTTCTAAACATATGTTCTTTCAATTATGTATATTGATGTAAGAGCGTGTAAGAAACGATGGACACCAAGGAAATCGACGTAATTACTAGAGACGTTACTAGAGACATGCCATTAGGAATAAACAACGAGACTATACAGGGATTTCGTGTAGTCACGATCCGTACAATTTGTATGCATCGCGGAACAGATCGATCTGACATATTCTCGATGATCAGGCGCCAGATCGGCGGCGCTGCGATTTCTCATGCCAGCGCCGTTGCCGCTATCCTCAGGTGCATGAATTATTTCACAGGGCGGGACGTTCGCTCGTCGATGGATCGAATCGAGGCGACACGCTATACCGGGTTTCCGGTTTCGCGGAAAATGCGACTCTCGTAGCAGTGTTGCATAACTACGAATGAGGTCGCTGCTCTCGATCTGTCGTACGATTTTGAAACCAACTTAATTCGACATTTTCGTACACGCGTCGATATTTGGGACGCAATTTAAAATTATAAAACACGATTCGCATTTTATTTCAATATCTACTGGATTTAACTGTCTCTGATAACGAGCAATTTACGAAGTCGATTTGATTTAAATTACGATACTAATTATTGTATTTCACCATCTCTGTAATTCTATAATTGCCAGGAATTTATTAATCTCTACGTAAAGTAATTCAGAGGTATATATCCGGTGTAACTATATTTATTTGCCATTTATGAGGATCACTAGCTCTTGGAATGGTAATCAATGTACTTTCATAAAGCAAATAAAGATATTGATTACAGAAGATTAAATTATTTGTAGTGACATATTTCACGGACTGTTTAGCTATAAACAAAACAGACGAGAAATATAGACGAGATTGTCGAAACATCACAACTATTAGAATGTTAAGTAACTGTTAAGTAAACTTGATCGTCGAAATTACCGTTAGAAACTGTTACTTCACTTTGAATTATGATTAGATAACGCCAAGTTCGAATTCGAGCCGCTGAATCCAATGATTGCATAAAATTTCGAAGGTACAAGGATCTCCAACGGAAGTTAGCACATTGTAACGAGCTAGCGCCGGAAAGGAGATCAACGATGCGTGGAATATTAGACATTGGCATGCACCTTAGCGTAGATATTCGCATCGCGTGCAACCGCCATGCACCCACGCGCATTACGCATTACGAATTTACGTCAGTCGGAAGACACGTTAAGTCGTTGACTTATCGGACACTGTTGGACTAACCCTTGGGCTACTTCGGTGTTTGTAATTTTAAAAGAGAAGAGGACAATTTCGAAAAACATGTATTAACCTCCTTCCTTTTTTCTTTTTTTTTTTTTTTTTATGAAAGAATAGTTTCCGAATTTTAAATTAAAATAATTAATATAATTAATAAATTGAGTTCTTTGAAAAATTATAGCTCGTTGGAAGATTCTAAGAAAAGTATGAAGCTTCTTATACTTCTCAAAAGTATTTTTTATTCGCGAAAATTCCTTTTTATATCGATACAATTTAGGTAATGGAGAAAGTGCTGTATCTTGCGAAAAGGATATAGTTGGAATTCTAAAATAAAATGTTTGCTATTAGATAAGAAAAATCGATGATGCGTAAACCGAGTCTATATAGCGGCACGTTCGTGGCTTTAATTACGGTTATCTATGCACTCTATAAGCCTGTCATACATATATGACGTATGGTAATATGTAGCGGTCTTTCTAGTTAACATCCGCTGCCGCTAGATGGCGCAACTGTTCCTATAATTCACGCGCTAAACACATCTAACGGATGTTCAAAACCTTCCCACTCCTACTTCAATAAGGCTTACTTTAAAGAACTTACTTTACCATTCAAGATCGACACAATTAAATGAAACGACGCATATATTACAGCTGAATCATAAATCTCCAATTACTAGAAATTTCAACATACAAACACAATACATAATACTTTCCTCAACATTCAGAGTTCATATGAATAATTCCTTTTCAATAAATGAATTTCTATAAAGAAAAAGAAAAAGACCAGGTTTTAAATTTCCACAAAATGTTCATTTTAAGAGACTTATCTTACCATTGAAAATTAATGCATATATACAAATTAATACATATATAACATATTATACAAACACGATACATATTACTTCTCCAAACACCCAAAATCCGTATGAATAGTTCCTTTCCAACGAAACAATTTCTTTAAAAAAAAAGTGCTCTGAATTAATTTCTACATAATTTGAATCAATTGCGACGTACGAAAATCCAACGATAAATAGATTAAAATGATATGCAACAATTTATACAAGCACACGGATATTAAAAGATACCTCGTTCCGCCCAAACCACTGAACAACGTTCGCGTTTAAAAGTACAATTAACGACTGCTCGTCGCGAGATCAAAACTTCGTTGGAGAAGAGGCGCAATGAAAAAAATGCAGAGGAGAGAAGAAAGAGAGCATCGCGAATGGCGTGCGGCCTTACTATTTCAAGCGAGATCAAACGAGCCAGATTTGTGTGCCCATCGGCATTTCTGCAGCACTGGCAAAGAGAAAGAACGACGTATTATTCGTAGAATGATGAACCGTCGCACTTTACATCGACTTTTCTCCTCTGTTCCTTTGCGAACACTCTGAGAGGAACAACCACTTCTGTTCCTCGTCTTTCTTAGGAACTTTCCCATCTATGTGTTTCTACATTTGTCATTAATCATGTTAGGTTGTTGAAAAAATGTTTCTTTCGTTTTATAAGAAAATAATAGACGCACAATGTTTTTCGTTTTATAGCAATTTATTGTATTATGCACGAACATAATAATAGAAATAGAACGAAATGGAACTCATACCTAATTCAATAAAATAATACAAAACAGAAATTGTTGTTCGTCTATCATCACCTTATGAAACGAAAGAAACTTTTCGGACAACCTAATACATCTCATTTTGGCGATTTTCTATCCAGAGAAGGTTAATTTAGTGTGTGACATATTTGTTTCACACAATTTCAAGGAAAATTCTTCTTAAAGAGGTTGCGACAATTCGAGTTGGAGGAGAATTCTGTATAGGCACATATATAGTATGCAGTGATAAATTAAAAGTTACTAGGATCTAGAGAATTCTTTTTGTAATAATACGTAGATCGCAGATTATTATGGAAATTTATATTTCTGTGAACATAATAACGGAATTAATTGTCTGATTTATGAAACGTTACGGAGGCTTTTACACTCTGCATATTTTATATATTTTTGTAAATTATGGATTTGCGCGATTTCAAATATCTCATAAATGAATACAAAAGGCCGCAATGTTGCGATATGTTATCTGTTCGTACGACGTACGACAAAAAGATATTCCTTCCAAAATCGAAGTTTTACGCTTCTAGATTACGCTACTTCTTTATTCCTTTAACGTACCATTGATTATTTACTGTTGAGATTGACCGACAAAAGAACGAGTGAACGAATTTCTAATAGAAAAATATTGAAATAAATAAAGGTATAAGTATAAGTATAATGTATAAGTTTATACTGATCCAGATCCTTACTCTTTTAGTGTTACAATACAATAGAATAGATCAGGAGCACGTTCATATATTCATAGCAAAAGGACATTAGCGAAAAAGTTAAGCTTATAGATCTAGCTAAAGATTACAAGGAACATAAATAGAAAACTATTTATTATTTCCTATGTTCCTATACGTTGTAACATAATTTATATTTCAAAACATAATTTATATTCAAGGGCACAATATTATGGACCTCTCCTTATTTACAATATTTTTGTCTCACTAAATTCTATTTTCCGCGTAATCGAGGTCTCCAGGTCGCGGATGTACATAAATAAAGATGTAGAGTTTTTCTTCAAGTAATTACTTCGACATTTAGAAATAATTATTCGTCAATCTTTCGTTTCCCGAATCGAGCTGAGTAGAACGTTCAATTTTACCCTTCAATTGATCCTCATCTATTAACGTAAATTGCAAAGAGCATAAGAAAATAATCACGAGGAAACAATTCAATTGATCAACCAACCAATGTAACTCATCAAAGAAACTTTTCTAGTAACTTCCACGCGTTCATTGGAGGGGAAAAAAACCTGTTGCGGAGCAACGTTTCTCCGATTCAAGATTCATAACGAAACGACGACCGGTTGCTTGGTAACAACTGGATTTAAACCGATGCACTCCGCTGCGCATTGCAATGCACTATTGCGGAAGAACAATTAACGAGTTCATTTAACCTGACTGCAGTGTTCCGCGGCTCTATTAGCCAGTTCTCAACGGAGACTTGTGGAATCATCGTATTCCGAGCTATCCGAACGAAAAGCCACGTGTTTCGCCAGCTTTTTTCCACCCTGACATTCCTCCGTTTCTTTCCGCGAGTCGTGAGCGCGACGAAACGGTTTTGCCAGCATCGGCAATTTACTCTTGTTTCGACGTAATCGTTGGAATGCAGGTGATGCATGAAGTGAAGAGCAATCTTGTGAATTCCAGATAACTATCGGACTTGAAATTTCTCTGGATAATGGACGAATAGCGTAATCGTTAATAAGAATGGTCAAATAACTTGTAATTTGTAAAATGTATCGGCAAAATTTTATCTCTCTTCATTATCGAAATAGTTTCTTTTTCTCGAGGATTGGTAACTTGGAGTTAGTCACTTGTAAAGTTTCAATAATAATATTGGTAAATACGCAAGATGACAATTATGCAAAAGAGAGAGAGAGAGAGAGAAAGAGAAGGAGATGTTATTAAATAGAACGATCGAATAACTCGCAATTTGCAAAATGCATCAGCAAAGTTTTATATTTCTTTGGTTGGCTGTTCAAGCACTAGCAATTTATTCTCCGTGACTTGTAAAATTTCCGTTAATGTATACTAGTATACAATCCTGTAAGAGATGCCGACATTATCCTTTTATTGTTCTATTAAAAAATCAATAATTACAAGTTTCCATGAAAAACATTAAAAAGCTTGAGTTTAACGCTTTGTAATAATTTTATGCTAAATCTTACGTACTTTAAAAAAATCAAGTAACGAATTATTGAACCATATCGATTTGAACCGAAGTTTACAAAAAAAAAAAAAGAAAAAAAAAAAGAAAAAGAAACCTAAGCTGAAAGATCTCCTAGAAATCCGCGTATGAATAAAAAATTTCACTTCCAAGGAACGTTAATACAGTTAATGATCGCCGTGGATAAACATCTGTTGGGAATTTAAACAGATAATTTCTCCGACGACAACCTCGGCAAATATCAGTGAACATTTGACAATTTTACGCGAAAGCGGCTCGCGTTTTATCTTCTTCTATCATCCGTGACATTCCTACGCTTCTTCTTCTTAACTTACCAGCGTGACATAACGACGATTTTGTCGGCCACCGTGCAATCCACCCTTCGTAATTTTAGCGCGTTCGCAGATCTATGAGCGGTGCCGTATAAGCGAGAAGCGATCGTCATCTGCGCTAGGGGGAAAAAAAAGGTACCAGGGAACGCGGGAGCGTGCAACTTCGCTCGACGCGGCTTTAGATTGCTCTCGAGATGCTACGAATGCTCCGCGCAACTCCCAAAGGGACTAAACAAACATTATTACTCGGAATTGCGATATTTTATCCAGCCAGACGTTTCTCCATGAAGAAACTTTTCAAGGAAGAAGGAATTCCTATGAACAGGTGCGCAAACTTGTAGAATTACCCCTCGATTTCCATGTTTCTAAATGGGAAAGGTTATTTCTTGCGTTACGAATACAATTTGTTCGTAAGGATTTACAAGGATTATGCAAGCAGCTTGATACAACGAATTTATCAATAGCCAGAGACAGAGAGTTTAAAATAATAGTTATTTTAAACATTTTTTTTTTTTAGAGAAAAATTGATTTTTATTCAAATGAAAGCTGGTCATAGATAAATGTCGAAGAAATTTCTCAGAAAAAAAAAATGGTATGATTAAAAAATATTAATTTTCAATTGTTCTGATTATGAATAATCATTATGGATGATTAAAGTATTTTTGGCAACCAGTAACCATTACCGACGGTGGGAATTTAATTTTCATTACCAATAAGCAACATAAACGACGGAAGTTTGTTTTGGTTACCAGTAACCATTACCGACGATACGAATTTTGTTTTGGTTACCGATAACCATTATCGACGGAGAAAATATTTTCTGGTTACGTTCGATTGCCTGTCATTTCGTTTAATTTGAGGTATTCTTTCAAGTTTCAAGCGAGACTGAGAATCTTCCAACTGTTGCTTAATTTGAAACTAGGAATCTAGTGATTAATTATTAGATAATGATATTTCTAGTTTCGTACTTGGTTTCGTTGGTAACATTGCTTTGATAAAGGTTCACACAAACGTTGTTTTGGATAACTATTTTCCATTACCGTAGGTAACCACATAAGCGTCAATTACTCGAATTCAAGTAATTTCAAATCTTGACTCTCGCTTTCTAACTAACTTCAGTTGTACGAACAGAAACTTGTAATTAAATGACCAAATTCAAGTAATTTAAATAAACGGGGCTTGGTACGATATTTATTGAAATATGTAGTAACTTGAAACGTAAAAGCGTTCGTTGTTCGATATTATTCATCGAGCAAGAAATTATGATCGAGCTCCAATAACGTTATTCATTAACAGTGTTAATTTTATTCATTGCACAAAAAATTGTTGACAGGAACGAAACTCGAGTAATAAACCTTTCCTGTATATGAACTAAAAACTCGATCAACATTAAACCGAAGGAATTTTATCAAAGAATTGCTGTATGTAAATGATCGTAAAACTAATTGTATTAAAATCAACAAACCTTACAAGGCTTATCGTGTCGATTTTATAGCGTCGCGTACTCACACACCACGTCGTAGTCACTTTATTGCGGCATAAAAGTTGCCGAGCGCGTGGGAAATTCGCGGGAATCCTGGGGACGCGGTTGTAAAACAAACCGGCTCGACTTTCGAAACGATCGATTCTCACACCAGGTTATTTCGCAATTAGATACAGTTTCCGAGAATCTGGTGAAACGTGACGAGAGGGAAAATCGCGTGAAAGTGGAGAGAAAATCGTTGCTCGAAGTGCGCCGAGAGCTTCCTAATCGAATGAATTCCAGATGAGGAGAGAGGAAGAGGTGAGACAAGAAAACGCGAAAAGAAATATGCCAGCAGCCATAATTCGAGACTAACATAATCTGGACAGCAGTTTGTTTGACGCGCTTCCTTTATAACGCTTCTATTTACGACTTCCTTCCTAGATTCATCACGGCCACCATAGAAAATTCTTAATCGTACGCGCGATTTTTCTTGTTACGTCCTGAGTTATGTTATTCGGATGTTGTTAGGTATGGTTTACCATGTACAAGTTTTGGTAAGTATAGTAAATTCAGCTTGCAAAGGACGGAAGTAATTACAGATGAGAAATGCGAGTATTTTTCATTCGGTAACAATGTTATAATACTAGCTCGTTCGTAATTTCATTATATCGTATAATTAGGATTATTCCTATAAGAAAACCATATATATATTACACATACAGAGATACGTATATATATGTGTGTTAAATCATGTGTTGTTACATAACCTTACATTTATGGTGATATACGCATATATACACATATATTAAGTTGTCCCAAAAGTTTCTTCCGTTTTATAAGAAAATAATAAATGCACAACACTTTTTGTTCTATTGGAACACGATGGACTATATATAATTCAATAAAATAATATAAAACAAAAAATGTAACACCGTAAATGTAAGGTTATGTAACAACACGTGATCTAGCATGTATATTACATTGTTTAATGTATGTATATAATGCATGTATGTATATTACGTATCTATGTACATATGTATGTGGATATATATATACTAGATCATGTGCTGTTACATAACCTTACATTTATGGCGCATGAATTTTCGCGAAGAATTTTAATGCACTTTGAGTTAATCATTTTTTTACTTCCGACGTCTAAAATCTATATCCATCGTGTGAGTTTCACGAAAAAGTCTAACGCAACTGAAATTAGTAGTTCTGTGACTCTTAACCTTTAAGGTAGATACATAACCTCACATGCATCGTATACGTTCTACTAGAAATTCCAGCACTCATCAAACTGATAATCCTTCAATTTCTAATCTCTAATATATTTCCATAATTTGATATCCATGTTGCAAATGTCACTATAAATTCTGAAGCTCCTTAAATCGGTAGTTCTTCATAATTCCTAACCTACAAAATTCCTCTATAATCTTACATTCACCGTACAAGTTTCGCTAGAAATTCTAACGCAGTTCAATTTGACAATTGAAAGGATTGCTACAACAAGGAGGTAATGCTACTTTCCAACAATTTAGATAAAACAACAAAACTTCAATTCTTTTTTTTTTTTTTGCGAACTCTTCAACTTCTAGTCTCCAAAATAACTTTACAGAAATACCATTAAACGAAGCAGTACATATCCTGGAATTATTCACCAGTGATCAGACAACATCCACGTACAACAACATACAACAACTGCACCCGATATTCCGTCAAAGGTACTCAAACATCGAAGTTCTGTTCATTAATTTATCCAAGGTAGCTGACGGTAGTGTAGCAATCAATTAAACGTCGAAAATTCTGTCTGAGCGAGGCAGAGTTCCGCGTTCTAGCTCGTTACTCGCGCCAGCGCGGAAATCGCCGGACTGTTAGGTGAATTTTCATCAAAAACTCTCATTAGGGACGTTTGTCAGTCACCTCTCTCCTCTTCACCCTCTCTGTCTTTTTCTCCCGACCTCCCTCCTCCCCCTTTTCTCCGTGGTTGATTTTCCAAAGACTATTCTCGCACCCTCATTATGTTTCCGCCGAGCTAAAAGGAGCCAAACACTCGCGCCAGAACATCGACCCCGTGGCCACGAAACGTTTGTTCGCTTCTCGAGGCCACCGGTGTCGTGGCTTAACGAGAACAAAAGAGATTGAGCCCGTAAAAACAAGGAAAGTCGAGGACGATAATTAGAACGAGAAGCGTTGAAGCTCGCAAGCACTCAAAATAACAGTACAAAGGACTGTTGAGGCTTTGACATTGTTTTAGATCCAAGTTTTTGATCTTCTTTTTTTTTAATATCTTGACTATCACGGTAGCCATCGATGACTCAGGTTAATACATTTTTTAGAATGATTATAATGTTTTGTTAAAATTACATTTACGTACACAATTACGGTGTAGTGTAATATATTTCAATTCATTTGTAGGGGAAATTTAATTTTTTTCGTTCTTGACAGAATTTTAAGAGGTATTATGCATAATATTGTGAGAGTTGAAAAATTTTGTGATGATAATGTGGGGAAAGAAAATATGGCCAACTATTAGTTCAAGATATTTTTGGTCTCCAAAAAGGAAGGAAATTAAGTGCGGCTCGATTTTCACACACAGATGACGACGTCGCTAATTAAGATTCACGCTACTCTGAACTCCAACACCACCCTCCAGAACTAGTAAAAAGTTCGGAAAAAAATTGTTTCGAAATGCGATGCATCCTTGGTTATATTTAAATTCTAAAACGTAGAGGGTGGGAAATTTCCCTTCTGCGTTTTCTCTTTTTTCTATGGGAAATTTTCAAACACAAAATAGTAGACACTAGTATTCAAAACTTTCAGAAAGAAAATAATTTTTGCGATGCTTCGTGAATCATAAAAAGAATCTTTGAACAGAAATTCTTGATTCATAAATATTTCAGGCAAATTATTTTTCCTATTTTTATTTTAATCGATCATCGATATTTTCATACTTTAAACTTGAAAATTGAAAACAGTATCCAATTCACAAAATCAATTTAGAAAATCATTACCCTCCACCTACATTGAAATTTCTATAAAATCTCAAGAAAGATATCGATTTTCAATTTTTCCTAAAAACTCGAATACCAAAATGTTCGCAGCGTTTTTACTTACAAAGTTTATAAATTATACCTATCTATAATAGTATTAACTTATTGTAAATAAACAGCCATGTCACTGCGCCACGCCAGAAAAATTACTGAAAATTCTCAACGCGAGAATTGATTGTAATTTCAACAAATAAATAAAAAAAAAAAAAAAAAACTTACAAAGTTGTTCAATGCCGTTTCTCAACAGCTCAAACGAGAGATGATTCGCTTTTATGATCCCGTAACCTTCGGGAGTTAAATGGCCCCAGATCCTTGGCGGATCGGACGATTATTCGATTAATAAGTCTCAGCTATTTCGGTGACACGAAAGAGAATCCTCGACGAGGGTCGACAGTAGGCAAAGAAGAAACATCGATTTCATGGAGTAGGACAAGGAACAGGCCCTTTTCCTGGAATTCGTGGTCCGTCTAAATTCAAACCTGAAGGGCAGACAGGACAAGGTCTTGAACAGACAAACCGTCTAGCAGGGAGCCCCGCGACATTAACGCCGTTTCCTTTTTTTCACCCAGCAGGAAGAAATCAGGGGAACGAATGTCGTCCCGATCTTTTAACCCTTTTAGTACATGTCCAGACGGCACAGGACTTTAATACACATGTGTTTCCTATTTTTCATTATTCTACAATTTTTTACACGCCAAGCACTGTTACATAGTAGCATTGGTTAAAATTATTTAAGATACCGCTTTTGGAATAGAAATTGACAAATTTATTTAACTAAAAACTTTTGTAAAAGACCACTGTATATAATTAATTGTCAGAGGAAGTGATTTATCATTTTGAAGACTTGTATCATATAGAGCCATTTTTCATTTCGATTGGCAATATAATAATGTACGTATGAATTTTAGTTCACTTGAAGACAAAATGGTAACGAAAACTGAGTTATTTGACTTTATTCATTTTTAATGCTGCGATTGTAGAATCCTTTGGTTAAGAAGGTGATCTAATTAACGACGCCATGAGCCAGAAATTTCTAAGATGGAAGTACCATAAAGTTCAGAGTTGGTTAGATCAGTTTATTTATAATTGAATGACTCCTACAATGTAGAATAAAAAAAAATCACGAAGCTCGAGGCTATTATCGACAGCAAACTTGACCGTAGAGCACAAAGTGAAGCCACTAGAAGCAACTGAAGATTTAGAACAAAACTGGCGTACCGTAAACTTCGGAATTTATTAGACCTCTTCTTTCTTTAAAAAATTCAAACGTAGATGCAAAAAGATCAGTGACACAGTGTTCAGCCTACCATCGTCAAAAAATTTGCCCATAGAACGCAAAGTGAGGCAGCTAGGAGCAACTTAAGATTTAGAATACATTAGTATCCATAAGCTTCAGAATTTATTGCGTTAGCTTGTTTAAAATCCAAAGATAGGTGCAAAAAGTCGGTGACATAAACCTGGAGGCTCGCATCGCCACAGTTGGGCCAGGTGTGCCGACTAAAGCACGAAAAATCGCTAGAAAGGAGGAGCAAGAAGCGTGGAATGAGCTGCGAACGCGTGTGCACACCTTCAACGGAGCACGTGTTCCCTCGCGCAGCACGTGCTGCATGCTGATTTACGTGGACGCGGATTTAGCAACGGTTCTTGTGCTCGCCGCTTTATCGTGGGAGTCCAGGGAGGAGGCAGTGCTTGCGCGGATGCTTGTGTACCTCGGTTCTTGCTTCTTTTTGCCCGACCAAGCGGAGGAGGATTTGGAGGTTAGGATGTAGGAGTTGTTAGCACAGCACCGGAGAATGGTATTTCATGGTGTAACTACGGCTGCCTGTGTAACTGGTATGTCGCGTGGAACATGGTGTGCACCGAGTGTAGGTTGGAATGCGCCGTTTTCTGCGTGTTTGTTCAACTCTGGCTTACTCTGCTCCGAGGATTTAGGAGTTAGGGTGATTGGACAGTTTGGTTGTTGAACTTGGGTAAATATAGAGAAAATTGATATTTGCGATTTATTACGTTGTTTTGCTAATTTTCGGAGGAAATTTTTAGAAACACTGCGTCTTGTACGGACATAAGGCGTAAGCTGTTTGGGCGCCAATTTTCGTTTCAGACGTTGCTGATCCCAAGATCCCAAGCATACGCGCAGAAAATTGGTATTTGGAATTACGCTGTTTTTTTTTTTTTTTTTTTTCGAAGTAATTTCGAAAGACAAGTTTGAGGAAGGTCGCGTGTTATATGGACATTATCGGACACAGGGAGCAAGTCTTTTTAGGCACCAATTCTGATTTAAAACGCTATTGAACTTGGGTTTACTTAGAGAAAATTGATGTTGGGGAATTTATTACGCTATCCGACTAATTTTGAGGGGAAAGTTTGAGAATGATCGTGTATTATATGGACATATAGCGTAAGTCATTTCGAGCGACAATTTTGATATTTCCTAGAAATCTTCTGTGATTTTAATAGCGTTACACGGATTTGTAGTAATTTTATACATGCAGAGCATTGAACTTACTCGACTTAGGTCATTCAAGATTCAGATATTCTTATTACAAAGATTTGTCGAGGCTCCACGGGCCGCTGAACCTAATAATATTCTAGTAAAGCGTGCAATTCAGACGACGGTGTTTAAAAATTGTAATATTGCCAAACTTGTAAGGTTAGTCGTCCGTTTCAACACACCTGTAATTTAGAAAAATAGCGTAATTTATACTTTGAAAGCTAGAGTTTGACCATAAAGCAAAACCACTACCAGAAGGGACTTAAAATTTAGAATATATCGGTGTACCATAAAGTTCAGAATTTATTAGACTAGCTTCCTTAGGATTTAATGACTCCCACCACGTAGACACAGCAAGTCAGTGACACGAAGCTTCGGGCTATTATTTAGCTACATTACAAAGTATAAAAGAGGAGAATAGCGGTTGTGGAACGTATAATTTGTCTCTAGACTCTGTAACTCATTAGGTTGTGTTCTATGGATTTATTGGAGAGTTGGTAACTAGAATTCAGTGTGTTGTTATCCTACACAGAGCCATGACCATATGCAGCGCTGGCTAACTGAGTTTATAGTTTAGCGTCCAGTTGCTCCTGCTGTGTGGATTTATTAGAGTTCTGGTAGCACTGAACTTAGAGGTGTTATTAAACTGCGCGTAATGTCCAGCCAAGATTCTACGCTCCGGAGATACCGAGATCCGATCCACCGAGCAGATACTACGAGCCTTACGGACAGATTATTTTTATTATCCAATTTATAGGGTATACTAACAGACGTTACATTACCGTAGCAATGTCTCTTTATCTAATCAGATGATCAGTATGCCAGTTTAGATTCCTTCCTGGCCGTATTATGCTACTAAAGTAGCTCGTGCTGCTCTTATCACAATTAATGCAAAGCTATTTCTCAACACATCCTAAGTATAAATTGCTTCCACTGTTCGCGAATATTGTTAAACTTTCGATGGAATATTACAAACATCGTCTATTTAAGAAAGAATCTTCATTGACTATATGCGTTTTTCATATTTAAACCTTCACCATGATTAGGTGGTATACAGTAACAAGATTGAATGAGGTTTAAAACACAGTCAGATGAAACGATAATTTTCGACGATGAGATTATAATTAACAAAAAACTAATGAACATCGTAGAGAAAGTGATCGTTTCTCGACGAAGTGAGCTATTTCTAACGCGACAATTACTGATTTTTATGTATAGAGGTAGTTCAATTTTCCTTAGTGCCGCCAGTGTATTTATGGTTCTCTTCGATCGTGCTTTTCATAGTACATTGCACTTTGTCCCTGATGTTTCGTGAATTTTCCAGTTTACTCCTTCAAAGTAATTTTTGTCTAATCTACATTTGTCAAAGAAACTTTTTTTAATCCTGCTGATTCTCGAATTTCGATACTTCAATTCCGCTTCAGCTTTAGCAAGCAACAAGAACTTGCGAAGAATTCCAAATTGTACATTCATCGTAATTTCATTCGTTGTTATCTGATTAATCAATTTCTCAATTTTTGTTGATATAAGAATTTACATAAAGCTGGAAGAACAAAAGAAATAACGATCAACGTACAATTTTAAATTCAATTTCGAAACCGGTCATTTGACCAGCCTAGGCAAGCTCAGCGTTAAAAACATAAAATTGACATAATTAATGCACAACTTCGTTACAGATTCACTAAAAATCTTTTCATATTCTCCAATTCTCGACGTTAAAAAGATACAATAGGATGGAAAAATGACTGGAAGAAGGTACCACGGTTGATAAAGGTCAGCAGAACGATACTGTCAAATATTTGAACAGTTTAAAAGCTTCGTTGTTATTTTTACTTTGGATGATAGATCCAGAAACGAATCGGAGAATTCACGATGGTCATCAAATGCGCAAGAATTAATCGATTTGGTCGGTTTACGCGCAAAACATTCGACACGCGCGTTCGAGCGTGAGCGTGTGCATGCTATAAACCGGCACAATGATTTACGGGACAGCGGATTTAGACCAGTGGCAGCGTTCGTTCGCCGCGAACCTACACGGAGTTCCTTAAATAAAACGCCACGAGGCTTTTAGGATCAACTGCCACGCGAGTATCGGCCACTCGAATATCGGTATTCGCGGTTACGTCGTGAGGACACACGACACTGAAAACGATCCTATTTTGGGTCCGTGAGGCACAAACTTACGCGTGTCTGTATCGTTGTATAGTCACCGATGATACACAACGACATCGCGACACAGAGATTGCAATATTTTAGTAAGACGAACGTTATGAGAATTTAAAGAAATTATTATTCTCTTACGATTAAGCGTTTGTGTAATTTTATACACGTAAACTGAAGTCCTTTTATGTTCAATTTTGACGACCTGAGAAAGCTGAATGAAATGTTTCTACAGCCACATAAATGGAAACTAAAGTGTAATTTTTGTGTCTTTAATTTTGAGCACTTAGGAGCTTAATCGAAATTGTTTATACAATTTGTACAGTCTTTTTATGTTCAATTTTGATGACCTGAGGAAGCTGATTGAAATGTTTGCACAGTCACAGAGATGTAAACTGCAGTGTAACTTTTGTGTCTTTAATTTTGAGCACTTAGGAGCTTAATCGAAATTGTTTGTACAATTTGTACAGTCTTTTTATGTTCAATTCTGACGACCTGAGGAAGCTGATTGAAATGTTTGTACAGTCACGTAAATGTAAATACAGTGTAATTTTTGTGTCTTTAATTTTGAGCACTTAGGAGCTTAATCGAAATTGTTTGTACAGTCTTTTTATGTTCAATTTTGACGACCTGAGAAAGCTGAATGAAATGTTTCTACAGCCACATAAATTGAAACTAAAGTGTAATTTTTGTGTCTTTAATTTTGAGCACTTAGGAGCTTAATCGAAATTGTTTGTACAATTCGTGCAGTCTTTTTATACTCAATTTTGACGACCTGAGGAAGCTGATTGAAATGTTTGCACAGTCACAGAGATGTAAACTGCAGTGTAACTTTTGTGTCTTTAATTTTGAGCACTTAGAAGCTTAATCGAAATTGTTTGTACAGTCTTTTTATGTTCAATTTTGACTACCTGAGGAAGCTGATTGAAATGTTTGCACAGTCACAGAGATGTAAACTGCAGTGTAACTTTTGTGTCTTTAATTTTGAGCGCTTAGGAGCTTAATCGAAATTGTTTGTACAATTTCATAAATACCAACTTGAGTCTGCACGATCTTTATATCTTCAACTGTGGGGACTTACGATCTTAATTGAAATATTTGTACAACTTCATAAACGTAAACTGTATCGTAATTTTTGTATTATTTGCTTCGAGAAATTACGAGCCACAATGAAAATCAAGGATTTTGATGTTGTAATAAAATTCTGCAATTCTGTATTTTTGAATATGATTCCCTAAATCCACGTATAGACTTTCTTAACTTTACGAGAAACACAATCCTGCCCTTTAAAGTACGTTCTATTCTAAAACACATTCATCAACATTATCGAAGTAAAACAGGTCGATCAGAAAATTGTGGAAATGAGAAAATGCAGAAACGATGAGATTCAAAATGAACGAGCTGGAATTTCAAACCAAACGAAGAAATCCATCGCAACGTGACGACTCTGCAAAGATCGCACGCGTCCACTGGAATAATCTTTTTCTAACAAAATCATCACACGAAAGGTCACGACCACTATGTCTGTCACGTCCAAAAACTACATGGGCAGATCGATCCCGGATCGATCCGAGATCCAGTTTCAGTTCCAGCTGCGTCGGCTCAATAAAGACATCATGCAACGTTAGAACGTTGTTTCTCTTAGTCCATTTGAGGCAAAAGAAAGAGAATAAGAGGCCTCAACTTCCTGGAAGTCGATGGACCTAACCCGTGAGATTTCTTTTTTAACAAGAAACGTCGAAGCCTCTTACCACGATCCACATCGTTCACATTAAAAGTAATGACGGTAATAAGATCTGTGCAGCGATGATTCTCGAACGTGACACAAGACTCGTGTCCTTCCTGGGATCGACGATTGCTCCATCGTTGGTCGATTCGTGCGGCGAAACATTCTCAAATCGTCCGTTTCCTTCTGCAAATTCTCAGCTACTGTTTCTCTTGGTTTCCACTTAATGAGACACGAATCCACGTTTTTAGATGGTTTTCGTTATTTTGACGCAGGTAAACAGGTAAGTCGATCGATGGTTACGCGCAAGGTCGCGACGCAACGAGAGAAAAATTGGATTTGTAACAAGAAGTTTCGTGGGACGAAGAAAATTGGCCAGACAGTCGAGTAAACCACGAGCGAAGATTAAAATGGAATCCCAAGCGTTCTACGAGAATCGAAGATAACTAGAGGCATTTATCAATTTTTGAGCGAGGAAGAACAGAAACAAACTGTGAATTCGATTTTATAAAATAACGAGTTAGCTTGCTAGTATTCTCTTCTCGATCGCCATTTCTCTCGGTTTTCATTTAATGATATACGGACTGACGTTCTCGGAAGAGCCTTGTTCCTGTGACGCAGGTAAACAGGTAAACTGGTTGGCTGTTAGGTGAGGTGGAAGAAGGAAATTGGTTACAGAGATGCGGTTGCATTTGTAACAAGAACTTCCATAAAATGGAAAAAGAAACTGTTTATACAGACTGATCCATACGTTGTTTTCCCATTGAAAAGATTCCTATATATAAAAAAAAAACATAGTATACTTCTAAATTTTCGTGTCAGGTTTGTGAAGTTTATTTTCTTGGAAATTTACAATGAAAAAATTCACAGTAGAACAACGAGCAACTCTTCGAGCTTATTTTAGATTTCATAGTGTTGGAACATGTTTGTTATTGGAAACTGGCCGAGGATACAAGCGAGAAAAGAATATTCATTTCCTTTTTCTCTTTGTCGATAGTTTTCTTTTTTGATAAACAAGCGTCTCGTATAACTCTTCACGAGAAAAATTGACTAAAGTAACAGATTGTAGGAAACGTGTAAATAATAGGATGAAGTAAAAATTGGTGAGGATATAAATACAACACGCGAGAAGACATACAAATAAAACAACATATAATAAGACACGTCAGAGTTGGTCCTGGGGGGCACAAGATATGGGACAAGAGATTCTCAGAGGAACTGAGAAGAAATGCGAAAGAATAGGGAATAGTTTCATAATTCTTAGCTTTACATTATATTTTCGTATTCTTATATCCTATATTGTCACAGGTTCGTATTTTATGTTTCTGGTTAGATCGCTATCTTATCGAAGTTTAGACGCTGTGAGAATATGAGTAACAAAAGTAGAGAGAATAAGGTAAGAATAACATAGATGTACATTTTTAGGTCAAGTTTAAGTGTAGACGCTGAGTCTAAATATCAAATACAAGAGATGTTAAGCTCAATGGTTGAAAAGATAGACCGTAAACGTGAACCAACGAGAAATGTAACTGCTAGTTCGTCCCAATGTGTGCCAAATTTCAAGTTTCTAGCTGGTAGTTTCGCTTACAAAATTCCACCCAGCAAACAAGCAGAAAAATACACCAGATGATAAAAATAATTAAGAACGAACATTAAAGCAAAGAATTCGTTAATGAACGAATCAATGTACCACGAATGAATGGAAGAAAGGAATTGTCAGCCGTGACGTTGGCCTTTGTAGAGGGTAAAATTCCCTCATGCTGCACGAAAACATACTGCGGCAACGATAACACTAAAAAAGATGAAACAATAGCATCGACAAGCCCGCAGGTAGCTTGGTAGGTCTAAACACGACGGAACAGGGCAACGGCCAGTGAACCACGGAATTTATAGTCGTTGGGGACGATGGCGTTGCCTAGACGCGTCCGAGTTTCCTCGTAGCGTTTCGCCATCTGAAATAGACGACACCGAGCTGATTCTAAATGTGGCCGGGTCCGATGCAACCCAATGGAAACACGGCGTGTGTGTCATCGTCTGGTCACGCCGTTACGCTTTCTCTGCGTAACAAACGTTGCGAATGTTACCCTGCAACATTTGTTCGCCAGGAATACACGTAACGAGGAGCTGGAACACTACGAGAGACCGAACTGTCGTTTTCTCAGCCGTTTCGACTCGCTGCATACCGACCTGCGACTGCCACTGCACTCTGGCCTCCCTGCAAGCTTTGCAATTGGTTGCAGGAAGAGCTGCTGATTGTTTGACGTTTGTTATATGGGTATTTTGGTTGTGGTTTTGTCGGACAGCTTTGGCGAGCTTAGAATACGTTATATCGTTATACTGTTACGTTGCATAGCCCATACTTATAATACTTATAAATTATATCTATCTATAATAAGTATTAACTTATTGTAAATAAACAGCCATGTCACTGCGCCACGCCAGAAAAATTACTGAAAATTCTCAACGCGAGAATTGATTGTAATTTCAACAATAAATAAAAAAAAAAAAAAGAAAAACGTTGCATAGCCAAGCTTCCGAGTACACTCTGGACTCGAATTCCTTTAAAGGGAACTCGAGGAAACTTCTTTGAACGATGCGTGATTTGTTGGAATTATCAAAATTCAAAGTGCAAAGTATTATGTTCTGTACGCAGCACGGCAAACGTAAACTGATTAATTCAGCTGGATTATCGCTGTAAAAATTCTTATGCGCAAAATTACAGGGAAATATTACGAAGTTTGGAATGGAAATTCACGTACTCTACGTACTCTCAACAGAAATGTAATACTAAACTAAACAGACGAAGTATATTTTTTTTACTTGAGATATAATAGCGGTGCATATAGAAATGTTGTAAAAAAGTTGAAGTTGAAGAAAACGTAGATTAGAATTTGAAAGTAAGATTCGATCTTAAACGTTAATTACGATGCTAAATATTCAGATTTGTTCTTTCCAAGACTATGAACTATCAAAAATCGAACGAACGTAAACACAAATCATTCACTCTGTTTTATTCTCCTATATCTGGGATTCTGTTCTACGAATTGTTTCGCCATGTTTCACGGATGACTCGCAAGGTTTATCCAATTTCATGGGTTAAATTTAGCGAAAACCAGGCAGAATCTGTGTTGCATCGAAAAACAAAGCAGCAAGAGGATCCTGTAGCCTCGATTTTCCGAGGTTTCGCTACGTAACCGTGGCGATACTCGTGACAAACGCCACACAATCCTATTTTTGCGGATGCACCAGACAGTTGGACGTCTCCTCCGGCGTTTCTATTTACGTATCATCGCCGGGACCAACGATACCAACGACGTACCGGCACTTTCGTCACGTATCCTGTTGTTGTTCGCGACTGACACGCGTCTGTTCGCGGTTGGTCCAGTCAAATGCACCTAGCGAATTGCCTTAACGAACCATAATTGCAATTACGTTACACACATGTAACATTCGTTAAACTATTCCGTTAATCCGTATTTTGTCATAATTCGTCTAAAAATGACTTAGTTAATATTTCAATAATAATCTTTCTACATTTGAAGTTTCTTCGTGTATTGGTTATTTGAATTAACTGGTCTAAAAACGAGGCAATTAAAATTCGAACAATGATCTTCTACGTTCGAAGTTTGTGGGGTCGATGGACATTTAAGTTTCTTAATTCGATCCACTGCTATTTTTCAGAAGACAGTGTTCTCTGTTTAACGCTATAAAACATTCGTTATATTTTTTCAAGCCACGAAGACGTAACCAACGCTAAATAAAGTTATCGTTTAATTAATTATAAAAGTGAAGGAATGATTTAAAACTTAAAAAGGTGAAAATACTATGCAAACAAAAAGTCTGAAAATCGTGACTTGCGTCAATATGATTGTCAGCCTTCCATTTCTGTGCAGGATATCCCGTTTATTATGCGTTCAATTTGTACCTAATGAAAGAATGCTTTTAAAGATTTTTAAAAGAAGAGGATGGAACGTGTGGAACGTTTACGACGATATAAGTTGATAGGTTTAACGATTGTGGGCAATATTGATCATAATGAATGCCCCTGCATTTGATAAAACTGAAAACGAAACTCGTTTGTAAATTTAGCTTATACGAAAAAAACTTTATTGAACTCGCCGCGTAACGCGATGATAAGATACAATAGCTTCTTATAAATAAGTACATCGAAGTAATGGCTATTACTTCGGATGCATTTAAAGCCGACCTCTTCGCTCTCGATCCGGCAATCTACACTTAAATCCTCACTTCGTTAAAATCGGTTGCCTCGATACTGCTCGACTTTTTATCTTCAATTTGCGAGTTTCATCAAAGCTTTACGAGCTATTCGCTATTCTTTCACGGTCGGTTACATTATCACAGTAATACCTAGTTAAAGAATATTAAAATATTTTGCAGCTAACTCGTGCTGATTTTGTACAATCGTTCATTTTACATAATGAAATTAATTCTTTGGTGGAAACTTTTGTAATTTCACCTTAACCACCAGCGAACATTTTCTTCGATTCTAACTCCGGTAGAAAGCTAAATAATTATTAAATTTCTATCAAGATTTTGTTCAATTGTAACTTCGATGGCACTGATCATTTTAGCTGATTTCTATACTGACGAAATAACAAAGTTTCGTTAACTACAGGGGACAAATTCAATCTCGCTTTGCTACACGTAGATTGACACGGGCAGTTCGTGTTGAATGTTACAGTACAGAAGGACTTTAATCTGACAAACTGTCCGATAGGAGTTTCGATTACACAAGAAAGCATGATGAATTCGATGTCTGGAGGAGAGAAGCGTGAAAGTTGATTTACAGCATGTGCTGCGTGACATTTATTAGAATGGAACAGCCAATCGTAAATCACGGCTTCCACCGAGCTATGATATCAAAATTTTCATACTCAGCAGGAGTGAAAGTACGAACCTGATAAAATCCAATAAAACGAGAGCTCTAGCGATACGTGATTTGACTGAAAACTCATCGAATTTTTTAAATATTTTCTACACGGCAAAAAAAAAAATATATAAATTTTCTCCTTCGTATTTAATCAATTTTTATTCTTGCATAATATTTGACTAATTATTATTAATTAAAATTGGTTTACACAGGCTTCGATTCTGCCTTGTTCTCTGTGTCTTTTTTCACTGTTAAAAAGTTTCCCAAGTCTAAAGAAAATACGCCAAAAATGTTACTTATTTACAGATTTCTTTCAGTTATACGTTAAACATATTAACATTAAGCGTTATACATGTTAACATTAAGCGTGTTCGTATTTGTTGAAACAAAACTAATATACTGAGATGTAAAAACTGAGTCTTCAACAGAGGGTTAATACTCTCGTTGAAATTTTTACTAACATGCTCATAAAGTAGTTCTTTCGGTGGAGAAAAATTCTCAGAAGTGTTGTCTGCAAAACATAACAAATTTCCATCGAGTGTCATTTCACCGCAAAAAGTGAGCCAACTGCTTCGCTTGTGATCGTGTTAGCTGGGAAGCATCGACAACAAGAAGAGATCTACCTCGAATGTCCATTATTCCTACGGTTAAGGTACGTTTTCACGTGACGATAACCCGTGGCTTTTAAGAGCACAGGAGAGACAAAAGTACAAGTAGTAAAAAACCATGTGACTAACTACGAGATATACAAGTTCCTAAGGCGGAAAAGAAAATAAATGAGAACGATAGTGATCTATAAAATTCAATAAGCAATAAACTATAATACGTAGAAACGAGTGACCGGTGGAAGAAGCAAGCGAAAAGGAAATGAAGCAACAGAAAGAGAGTACAAAGTAGTATAAACAGCGCATAATCGATACGCTGTTGCAAAAAGAATATGTAATTGTAATGTAAAGGATATGCTTGAAAAATGTTATAGTATGTTATAGTTAATACAAAGCTAAAAATTTTATACTTCCATGTTATATATTTTACATATGTGCACGTGTGACAGAAAACCCACTTCAGGAACTGATTGCACACTTAAAAAGAATGCAAAAAACGATTCGATTACGAGATATAACAAAATTTCTGCTCTGATTTTTTGTTGTGTATTCGGTTGACAACTAAGTGATTGCGGATTTTGTCATTAGGTGGTACTGACAAAATCCGCAATCACTTAGTTGCCAACACAACAGTTACTTTTACGAAAGACGTTCGGAATGGCCACGTTGCGTTTCAAGGCAAATAGACGTGTTCATGTCAGGGATCCGGTTACGCTTTGAATGCTTCCTGGTGTTTCCCGAATTTGTTGAAAAGCTTGTCCCACTCTGAAACTTAGTATTTTGACATTTTCAACAGATGTTGCTCTGTGTACAAAATTTGTTGCATCTCACGCACCAAGGCAGACAGAGCATATGTTTATACGAACTTTTCTCGTTGTTTAGGTGTACAAACAGCTCTCAAAATGGATCGCACATGTTCTGTTACACTATGTATGTTATACTACACAGTATGTTAAGCTGCACCAAGTTTGAGTTTAACAGGTATAAATTAAATAAGACTACGAAGAGTAATAGAGTGTAATATGTGTTAGAATACAGTTGAAGATAAGGCAAAGGATCAAGTTATCTTTGTATGTGAAATTAAGTGGAATAACTTGAATGTAAGTTAGAATTTGCAAAGTGGAAATGCTTAAGCCCCTTAAGGGAGTTTGCGATTTATCTGGCAGATGTATGCAAAATCTAATTCTAAATATTTTCCACAATGGTTTATTCCTGATATTTAAATTAGTAGTTATGTACTTTATATGTACTATAAATATACCTATGTATTATATTTAGCATTAATTTTAGTAAAAGTTACTGACAAATCGCGACCTCCTCATCGTTAGAAACAAACGTGCTTAGATAATATCAAAGATATTGTTACTATACGATCGTAACTAAGATATGGCGTGGCAGTGGTTGTTTTCTGTTGGGCAACATCAGAACAGGTTGTCCTCGAAAAACCTCATTTTTTTTTTAACTAAAAACGTAATCCAACAGAGATAATAAATAAAAAGTTCGAAATTCCTAATTTTTACGACCATGACACTAACTACTATGATTTTCGTCGTCCTGAAAACGTTCGATTAAACTTGATAAACTTTCTCGAAAACTAAGCCTCGGAGGAAAAAATTTTGTTCTATATTTCTTTCTTATTTCTTTACAAGGAGTCACTTCCCACTCGTTTGCCGCATTATTCGACCGCGTTCTGTGTGAACAGGTCTCGACACACGTGTACTAAAAGCATGGAAGAAATCGCGCGAAAATTAAGCGGTGAAAAATCAACGTAGAAGACTTCTACCGTCACGTGAAAACGTACCTTTAAGATCTGCGATTGGCAAGTACGCGCCTCAAACCGTGACTGCATGCACGGTCAGCACAGGCAGTTAAATAAATCACCGGGACAAATGGTAAAAATGTCTGACGCAGAATCTCTACAAGACGATCGATCGATCGTTCCTCTTTTCCATGAATCGTACATCGAGCCTTGGTAAATGATTTTTTAATCCGCTGTTCCACCCCTCCAACAGTTCTATCGATATTTTCTTTTCTCTGTCTCTTTTTTTGGAATCAGTAATTTGCGAGATTCAAGTTAAGGTAGGTTGTTAGGGTAGCTAACGTTTTCCTTTTACTTTGGTATGTCGTCCGTCCCTCCAATGGTTTCATTGATATTCTGCTACTGTAAATTCAAATGTGGAAATGTCTATTTTATTATGCCGTGTTCTTCTTTTCCTTATTTTAGCAAAGATCTATCTCTCCTTTCCGCATCTTAAGTAGTTAATTCCGGTCATTGCTGTCTATTTTATTACCAAGTGAAGATGTTCGTTTCTCTGCGTCGTAACTTTTTCAAGAGTACACGCACTGCCTTTAACAGTTAATTCCAGTGATTCTTGTCTACGCTTGTGTTTCGATTACTGACGTTTCAAAATCGTAAATTCTCCTGGAAAAGGCTATTTTATTCGACAGTATTCTGCCATTATTCTCAGGATACAGATATTCATTTCCCTTCATCGCAATTTTTAATAGTAAACGTAGTGGTCCTTTCTACTTAATTCCAATTATCTTTCTTTATTTCTATCTCGATCATATTAATAAATGGAAAACTTACATAAACGCAGAAGCGTTTTCTCAAAAGCCGTGCTTCATATGCTCTTGGTACAAAGTTCTACATTTTTTTTTTTTTTTTTTTTGGTTCTTCCATCCCCTTTTTTGAAGTCCTTTATGCCGAGGATTCGAACTCGCGACGCGTCGTCTTCAGTTCTGGGCTTTAACGAACGTAGCTGGCTGCCCCGCATATTATACATTTTATTTGCTATTCCACATAGTTGGGCTTGAATAATTACAGCAGGATCATTTATGAATTTAGATGGCAAATTCATTTATCATTATATGTATCATATATATAATAGATAAATGAATTTATCATTATAAATAAATAAATAAATGCAAATATAAATAAACTATAAATTTATTTATCTATTGTATATATGATAAATATAATGACAAATGAATTTGCCATCTAAATTCATAAATGATCCTGTTGTAATTATTCAAGCCCAACTATGTGGAATAGCAAATAAAACATTCCTATAAACATTCCTCTTAAGAATCTTATGGGACCCTCGAACGATCAATGCATATTGTCAGTGCAAGTTATCGAACGTACGAGTAAAACACAGCTTGCCAATAAACATTGATAATATTGACAATGTGTATGGTCAATATTTATTGAGAAACCGCGACGATGTTCAGAAGCCTGACGTATTGACGATATTATCGATCGTTTAAGAGAACCTTTACGCACGACATTGCAAGCAAAAAGAAAACTGTTTTTATACTATTATCATCCCTCTTACACCGTTTTACGTAGACCCACAAGAAGGCATCTTATTATAACGACCCACCATATATATCCTCCATACATTTACCACTATTCACCTGCAGTAGCCTTCTTCAGTAAACCAACCGAACAACAAAGATTCCAGCACACCGTCATCGATCACTAACGATGCCTTAACCTTCCTTAACGAGGATAAACTGGCGCAAAGCATCGTATTAAGAAAAAGATGCTTCAATAAGTCCACGAGCCTTCGCTTTTTCTCAATAGGTGGAATTCAATCGAGTCCAATTTCGTCTGCAACGATTCAGAGACTCAGGTGAAAGCGGCAGACCGAGGACCGGCCCTTTTTGCCCTCGTGGAGGCTGCGTCGAGGCCGGCTGCGCCAGCACAGATGCATGTCACTTTACGAGCTGCTGCTTTTTTGCCGTCTGTGTTTGCGTTCGTCGTGTAAACGACGCGAGAGCCGTGTCCAACGACACGCGGGTGGCATTTATCGCCTGAACCGGGCTGTTAAGACCCGCGAATAAATCCAAGCTAGCCGGTGATCCTAAACGGGTATCGCGGCTGGTCGCCTTGAAAGCCTCCAAGTTGGTTGGCTGATGCCACCGAGTACAAGAGACGTGGATGGACGAATTTATACACAGCGAGTAACGAAAGTGTTCCAACGTATTCTTGCTAATGTACGGCTCTATCGTAAGATCGTGCCACCGTGTTTGGACGTGTGGGATAACGAATGGATAAATTTGATGTAAAAATTCAACTGGAAATTTCAAACTTCGAATGGAGGAAACGTAATATTCCTGCTAACTGAAGAGCGCTGTTTTTTTCTTCAGCTTTGCCATACTTTTTCGATCATTGGAATAATGGAATTTATAAATATAAAATAAGAAAGATATAAATAGAAAATTAATAAAAAAAAAAATTTCATACAATACAAACTAAAAGTTTGAACTCAAAGTTGAGATACGAACTGAAACTTGAAATAAAAGGAACGTAAATATTGCTGCCGAAGTATGGCTCCTTCGCGAAACTAATGCAAAAATTCAACCTCGAACTTCGAACTTCAAATGAAGGAAACTTAATATTCTTGCTAATGAACGACTGCTTCGTGGAAGTCTACCATTTCCTTTGGACGATTGGAATAATGAATGAACAAGACTAATATAAAAATTCTACCCCAAGCTTCAAACTTCAAATGAAGGAAACCTAATATTATCGTTGATGTACGTTCCTTTCGTCGAACTGTACTCATTTTCTTTGGACGATGGGGGTAACGACTGAGCAACATTAATGTAAGAAGTCAAATTTAAACTTGAAACAAAAGCTGAAGCTTGGAACAGAGGAAGCCTAATATTCCTGCTAATTTACAGTTCTTTCGCCGACCTGTAGCGTATTTTTGGGCGATTGGAACGACGAACGAGCGAAACTGATATAAAAATACAAGCTCGAACTTCGACTGAAGGAAACTTAGTATTCTAACTAGTATACTGTTCGTGGCCTCTTTCGTGGAAACGTTGTTAGACGATTAGAATAACAAATAGACGAGAAACTGATATAAAAATGAAATCAATCGACACCTAAACGTGACCTAAAAGAGACCTAACGTTATTTATAAAAACATGATGACAGGAGAAAATTCACAGCGAATCTGAGTCGATAAGACTATCAAGAATAAAAACAACACACATTTGTTTAACCATATTGCTGTATCCTAATTCTCTATATTATAATCTCACCTTTATTTCGATCATACAAATATTCATAAAAATATATATAAAATCTGCAGCGTAAATTTGAAACGAGAAATCGTATCAATAACGATTCCTCGAACTGAACAATTTTTCTAACGAATAGAAAAATACGACTCGATGAAAAATGATTGAACGAACGCTGTAGAGTTGAGAATCAGATTGTAGACAATTGAATCGTCCCTAATAATCGATCGAAAAATGAGTCGACCAAACTCGAGCGAAATACGAGTGACGAAAAATACAAGTTGGAGGTGTCCGATCGAGACTCAGATCGTCACGATGGCCACGTTGCAATGTAAGTACAACGAGTGGCGACAAAGCGACGACACAGAGGCTGTTGTTAGTACAGCGGACGGAACATTAACAGGAAGTGCTCGACCACGTGAGCCGACGTGCGTTTTCGTCCCGGTTCCCTTTAAGCATTAGCAACGGCGCGTTGCGTTACGTGATTCAATTGCTTACTAGCTTGCCCGTGCTTTCCACGGAATATTGATCCGATAATGGGTGTGCATCGATTGATCCGCTATCTATCCATCGATCTACCGATCGATCGTCTTGCCAGTTTCCCTATCTATCGTAATAAGATTAGGAAGAAGCTTGGCTCTCGATATTTCTACAACTTTCATGAAATCGGTGTTCTGGCTTGAAATTGATTCGATTAATTTCTTGTTACTGAAAAATAAATCGTGTACAAATTCACCGATAATATCAGTTTAATTAAGCAGAGCCTCTAAACGACTAATAAACTATAATTGTAGCCTATAATTGTAGATATCACACAAATTTATCTTGTCAAGTCGGAGAAAGAAAATGATCGTTCTAACACATAGGCGGAATTTTTATTCAAACTCGTATCTTCGCCAATATATTAGGTCGTCCGAAAAGTGTCTTTCGTTTTATAAGGAAATAATGTATGCACAACGTTTTTCGTTTTACATTATTTTCTTGGATTACGTACGATCCGGTTTGTTCCATCAAAATAAAGATCACAATATTCGACAGATTAGGTTTCACGTTTGTGTAAAGATGCGTCGTTGTAAAACACGTGTCTGTAAAAGAAAGACACTCCCCGGACAAGCTAATAATTCAAAGGTATAGATCTATGTAAAAATTTGTTCTACCCGTTAGAATACTATGAAAAGTACTGTACTTTGGATATTTTATATATTTTTGCGCATTATGCGCATTCACGTCTCCCACAATTGCACACAAATTTCCAGTCTTCGTGTAATATTCTCTTCGAGCGTTTTCTGCCGAATGACTGAGAGATACATTCGAATTTATTATTCCGAATTAATAATTATCTCGTGTATCAGTTTATCCGATCACACGGTCATTTACCTCCGTCCATTAACTAAATGATCTCCGTGTAGAGAATCGAGTGCACGTATGATCGATAACCGACGACTCCGTACAACAAAATACAGAGATCTCGTCTAGTGGACAATTTTTTAATTGGTCGTGTTTTGTTAACACGCGAAGCAAGTGTTTGGTCTCTGGCCAAGCGACCTTGAAGTCGACATCGATCGATCGTAGTTCCCTCGAGGATCGTATTTTAGCCGGGTCCAAGAGATCCGTGTCGTACGGATGGACAATTGACTGATCGAGTTGATCTGTACGCCGATCTCCCTGATTAGTCATAATTAATGATCGATTAATGATAGTAACATTTGTTAAAGTACCATTTGTTTAGGCATATGCATGTTATATCTTATCAAATAGAATAATTTACATTTGTAGCGCATGAGAAAACCGAACGATGCTCGATCATTGCACAGTGCTTTCTAACACGAACAGTTTGTCATTTAAATTACAGTGGCCGGCAAAAAGGAAGTTTAAAAGTTATACTCGCATAATAAGTGCACTACGTTAATAGTAACTTTGTAGTAAACAGGTTTTACCACGTTGATAGCGCTCACGCGTTCTGCGGATATACGTATTGTGTTTTCTCGTTATTTAATTGCTCCTGTCAAATACAATTCCGCTTTCTACAACTGTGTCTTTCGTGCCGTTTATTCTATTCGACATTCTTTCATACACCGCTCTATTACATCACTATACTGTTACGTTATTATACTATTATTATGTATATTTATGGGGAGGTTTACACAGGAGAAATTTACACAGTTCGATCGTCTTTTCGATGTACCTTGTTGCGTATCTTGGCGAGATGGGAAACTGATTTTCGAGTACAAACCTTCAATCAACTGACCAACCCATAGATCTCGAAATTACACGTAATATGGTGATTTAAAAAAAATGTAATAAAGTACGTAAATGTAATTTTCTTTATAAGAATAAATTACAACAGTTGGCAAATCTACATCGCATAAATTCTTATGGCCACTACATCGTATCCATCATTGGAATAACAGGCATCTTCGTGAACCAGTTAAAAATCGAAACAGATCCAAGAGAAATCCAAACCTCAGAAATTACGAATAATACGTATAATTTAATATTCAATTATCGATCCACTATAATTACCGTGGTTTTCAATATACCAATCGAAAGAGTTCCATCATGTGTTCACAAAAAAAAAAAAAAAAAAAAAAAGAAACTGCAATTAATGGAAAGAACAGTATCATAAACAACTACCATTATTCACAACTACATTTCCTTTCGAATATCTTTAATCGATGAATCAAAGAGTATTTTATATCTCAAAAATCACTGAAACGATCGCGGAAAAATGTACGACCATTATTCGTCCATTGAAATCTAGTTCGTTTAATTTCCTTATAGAAGAATTTCCATTCAACGAATGGCAGTCATTTAACGAGAAAAGATGAAGCACATGCTCGTGTACGATCGATTTACTCGTTGACGAAACGATTTATATTTTACAGCGGATCTCGTTCACATGGACGAGCGACGTTTCGTATTTTTTTTCTTTTTTTTTTTTTTTTTGTAGGGAAAAGAAAAGGGAAAGCGAAAAATTGAAGGGAAAGGGGATAGGATCGAGCAACCAGTGGTTCACCTTCGTTTCGTTTTAATGGGACCGTTCCCAGCCCGGAATCTCTCAATTAACGTAAACGTCTGCATCTTGTGAACAAAGAAACGCATACGTATTTTTATCAAAGTCACGAAAATCATAAATTAAGACCAACGAGATAAATATTGATTTTCGGGCGGAGGATCTTGTCGGTCGTGTGCTTAGGATTAGGATTTTCTATAGTTCGATCGGAGTTGGAATTTCAGGATTAGGCGAAGACCAATGCGAGCGAAAGAGAGAAAATTACTACGTTACGGACTGGATTAATGAGAAGTGTGTTTATTTGAATAGAAAATTGCCGATTTCGCTGTTTCACTAATTGCGGACGATCGAAATTGTTTTAGTTTGTACTTTTTTCTTACACGCTAATTTGCCAACTACGTAATGATATTAGTGGCTTGATAGGTTACAACTGGTTCTAGATTTTTCTTCTCCTTGTGATATTACAATTTCACGTCAAAATAGAAGTTGTAACGTATGAAAACTTGCTCGTGGAATATCATTCGTTTTATCGTCGGTCACTGATACTATTTTACCAGGAAAAACTTGTAACTTCTGGCTTGTAGAGTTGCATTAGTAACGCTAGTCGCGCAAAAACAACCGAGTTTTTATCTATCTCATTCTTGCAATGATTTCATAGAAGCTACGATGGCACAAAATATTAGGTCGTCCGAAAAGTTTCTTTCGTTTTATAAGGAAACAATGGATGCACAACATTTTGTATTATTTTATCGAATTACGTATGATCCATTTTCTTCTATCAAAATAAAGATCTCAACTTCCGACAGATTAGGTTTTATGTTTGTATAAAGATGCGTCGTTGAAAAAGACGTGTCTGTAAAAGAAAGACACTTTTCGGACAATCTAATAGTTTACGACGTAAATCATTGTTAGCTTTCTGCGACGAAAAATGTATGCCGCAGCTAAATCTGATTTTTCAAATTCAAATAAAACGGATCGAACTTGTACAACTCTGGCCAGCGAACGCTCTAGTTCTTTAAAATTCAAACGAATTTTCCACTGTTTTAAAACCTGTAAACCGACGTAAAATTCGATAAAATTCACAAAATTCCTGGCATCTGTTAACGAGGATACGTAGAAGCAGGGTCGGAGCCAAGTAAGGCTTAACTAAATAAGAGATAATGATCATCTAACGAGGCCTACACCAGAATCCAGCGTTTCTTACGTTGAGAAACGGGACGAGAGAACAAACAACCAGCGGATTGTTTCCAACTGGTGACGTCCATTCTAATTACGATGCAATCGTCGGTTTTTTCCCCTGTACCGCGAGATAAAAGCAAGAGGATCGCTTTTACGACTAACCACGTCCATTCTAATTGCGAACCAATCATCGTTTTCCGCAAAAGAGCCTCGTCCACCGTTCTCGTGGTCTTTCTATTCCTCTGTGCTTCTTCTTTACCTTTTTCTTTTTTGTCTCTTCATCTTCCCCTCTTGCCGCTTGTCTTTTCCTTTTCGAGAGACGCCAATAGGTCGGTTGCCTCCAATTAAAGCTCGTATTTAGAGGATAACGACTGGTAATTAATATCGATTGGCCTTCCATTTTTATCCCGTTTTCCTGGTTTTCGATTCGCGTTTTCAATCGCCTTAATAGTGGAAATTTGAAGGATTTTACGAATTACGAATTTGCGAATTCGAAACGATTTGGCCGGACTTGGACTTCAGCGAATTCAAAGAATTTTGAGGATTTTACGAGACAGGGGCGTGAGGAATTTCAGGGATTCTTCGAACTTAAGGAATTTTATGGACTGGGAGAACTTTGTAATTTTGTAATTTTGAGAATTTTTCGGGTCTCGCGACTTAGAGATTTGCGAATTCAAAGAATTTTAGGGATTTTACGAATTAGGAAACTAAATATTTGAAGAATTTTGGGGATTTTACGAACCTAAGGGATTTCTGATTCGAGGAATTTGGGGCATTGGAATTTTGAGATTTTTTAATTCACAAAATCTTAGGCTCCTTTCGAATTAGAATTGTAACAGTTTAAGAAATTTTCGAGACCGTATCAACGTAAGGAATTTTGCGACAGAGAACGTCGGTAATTTTTAAGAATTTTAGGGATTATACGATGCAGACATTTGCAGATTCGGAGAATTTTAGGGATTTTACGAATTAGGGATCTAAATATTTGAAGAATCTTAGAGATTTTTTAAACTTAAGGGATTTTGGAACCGAGTAATTTTATCAACTGAAAACTTACTGATTTGAAGAATTTTGAAGGATTGCAATTTTGAGATTTTTTAATTCAAAGAATCTTAGGCTTCTTCCGATTTAGAATTGTAACAGTTTAAGAAATTTTTGCGACCGTATCAACGTGTGGAATTTTGCGACAGAGAACGTCGGTAATTTTTAAAAATTTTAGGGATTCTACGATGCAGACATTTGCAGATTCGAAGAATTTTAGAGATTTTACCAATGAATGATGTAAATTCTTACATCATTTAAAGAGAAGTTGTTGGCAAGATTAAGTAAACCCGGATAGACATTTTCCCATAAGAACTCGGGAAGAATGTTTTGTTTCTTTCATCGGTTGAAGATCGTGTTTGATACTATCAAGATAGTTATAATTAGTCGCGTTCGACTTCGAAGCATGAGCGCGTACGTATTAAGAAACTGGATGTAATTTAAAAGCCATTAAAACCGGGTTCGTCACTATGATTTTTCTCAATGGTAGGCCTAACATTAAAAGAGCATCTGTAACATCTGTAGATACTTTTTCAAAGCGGCAGGATTTATAAAAATAATAAAATAAGTAATACAAATATTCTTCAAAGTCCCATATACTACAGTACTGATAGTACTCCGATAATAATTCTTATACTAGACATTTTTACCATTTTAATAACAATTCTACTCTACAGTTATTTCCTATTTTCTATTTTAAAATGTTCATAAAATATACGAGATAAATATACAATCCACATGACCAGATGTCTCACTTCGCTTTATCACCTGAAATAGCTTGCTCATTTTTTATAATATCAAATAACGTTTCAGAAACTTGTTGAATGGTTCAGCGGAAGACATAACTTGACACGACTAGTTTTATCGTAGGTAAACGCGTACAGAACATACGAAGAACGTCCAAGCTTTTCTAAATGGATCGTATATTTTTTAATACATTAGCCGATCCAGCTGGACATTCTCTATCGTCATTGAGCGTTATCCAAGTTGCTTTCAACTTCGCCATAACTCTTTTAGCACTAGGAGTACGAAGGCGTAAATAGTCAGATATCGTGAAGATCCGATGATGAAGTATTAATTAAACCCAAATACATCTCACGTGATTATATCATCAAAATGTGTTCTATGATTTTATGATACGATTTCCAAACCAGACTTTTCCCTATTACCCGAGTTTTCCATCATCCGACCCATATCACCTCGAAAAATCGAGCTTCTGTTTGTTTAACTATCTACATGGTTAATTTAAATTAACCCAAGAGGAGCTCGAGCAGAAATAAAAGACGCGTGACACGAAGCTGGAGGGTTGAAAGCATCCATCATTTCCTCAGTCATTCGTCTTTTCCCGCCATTTTCTATTTCCTTCGCGCACCCTTAGTTATTCCTGGTTTCTACCAGTGAAATCTGCCTGGTGGCAGGCAAGGTGACAGGTGCGGAGTGCTTCTATAAATTGCGATCTGGAAAGAGGGAGAAAACGAGAAAGGGAAAACCGCGTGCGGATCGAGGGCCGCGCTATCTTTAGAGGGCAGCACCCATTGCACGTTACATTCAACACTCCGCTTCAATTTCTCCTCTTTTGTACCTAGACTCTTGTTCGAAAGCTTTACAGTGTCAGAACAATCGCTGCATGCACATGAGAACTGCAAGATATCGAGCAACTCTAAGAATACACGAAGCATCGCGTTAACGTTAGCCTGACACTTTGTACGGCAAAGGAACCTTCGAATGTTAATTAATCAACGTTGATCGATCTTTGCAAAGAAGCTTTCGAAGCAACGACTACGACTAAATTTACGTATGACAAAACGCTGCGAGAATAATTCTAGCAAATCTTGGTTGCTCGTTGCCACACCAGTCAATTTACGCAAATTGAGAAAGCGTGAGAGCAAATTGAGATTTTTTAATGTGCAATTAAAATGCAATTTATAGGGCGTTTTTATGTTCCACATGTAAGAATAATAGTTCTGTAAATGTTAACAAATATTACAGTTACGTCTACTTACAGCCTATCCAGATTAGGAAATAGAAAATAATTTATTCGTATTTATATCTTCATAATATAATTAATACGTTGCAATATACGATGCAGTAGATATATGTGATACATCTAACACACGTAAAATATAGCTCTATCGCGTGCGACGATATTACGAATGAAAAGGTTCGAGTTTAGAACCCAGTGGATTATTTTCCTAAGAATAGTCAACGTTATAATCTGAAGCAACTTAAGCGACTTTTGTGCGCGAATGTACACAGTACGTATAATGGACCAAGTCGATATAACGTGTACTTGCACCGTCTGTTTTCGGTTTAAACGGATTCCTGTTCGTTCCATTGGCTTATGGTATTTCGGTGGAATTTCGTGTAGCAAGCATACGTCAAAGCTCGGTCGATTTTAGCAACGGCGTTCGAACACGCGAATCGTTCGTGCAAATTCCATTCGGCTAAGTATAGCTGTCGAGTGTCGTTCGAGATCGTAATGCATCGTTTCTTAATAGTTTTGCTCGATGCATGGACATCGACATTTCGACGTACCCTTTCCGGTGGTTCTACCAGTTGCAAGCGATTTCGTGGAGCAGGAAAGAGAAGAGAACTCGAATTCCTTGAATTCAATCGCTATTTACATTATTCTTAGACTATTTATTTGAATTTCTTCTGTTAAATATCTTCTATGATTTTCTCCAACAGCGACGCTTTCGTTAATTTATGATCCTTCACTTCCTTCTTTTTTTATTTTATTTAACAGAGATTATTTAACTCAAGTCTTAAAAGTTATGGCATAAAAATCAATATCTTTCTTTAATTATGATTTAATTTAATTATGATTTTGATTCTGAATAACTATGATAAAGAGGTAAAATTTTGTTGCTCGCTGGTAATCACTATAGACAACAGAAATCATTTTGTGGTTACATCACTGACAACAGGAATTGTTTTTAGATTATTTGATTATTTGGTAACCAAAAAATAATTTTCGCCAAGGACAACGATTACTCTTAACCGCATGATTAATCCAATGATTAGCAGTAAAGAGGAGAACTCCAGTCATTCACAATTGGTTATTCACAACCAAAATAGATAAATCTCAATATTTCTTGATTATTTCACAGTCCGCAAAATTTCTGCAAGATTTGAATGGCTTCCATAAATAAATAAAAATGAACTTCCACTCAATGATCCTTTATCGAAAATTTTGTTTACGGGTTCCTTTTTCTTTCATCGTTCATCGCATCAATCGTTTGCATGGATCATTAACGACGACAGAGAATAGGAAGTTGTTTCAATTGAATTAATTTGGATTATTTTAATTGGATTAAATTACTATTTTAATTATTCGATAGTTAAAAAAGATGCCCCGTAGATTGCATTAGAGCGGTGGATTTCTGAAGAGTTCAGCTGTTTAGATGTGTAAAAGGTCATTCACACTGGAGGATCGGTGCTCAATGGGCTCGTGTTGGCACTGTTGACCGAATGGAATCACATAGATAAGTATATCGATTATGAATGGGCCTCCAGGTCCATTCAGTTTGAACGTGACCCAGCCTTGGTCCATCCTCGTCTAGGAGTCCGGTCGCTTTCATTCTGCCACAGTTGACAACTTAGGCTTCTGTTAGAACTACGTATGTTACACGTAATAACTGTCTTCGCATATTGTCATTTTTAATCTCCTCTTGTCGTGGAATAATTGATAAAAAATTAACGTTAGACGATATCTTATACATTTATGGGATATATTCGTGTATAACGTAACTTCTGTAGAGATTAGATTCATACGAGCTAAAAATATAGAACTTTATCGATTAATATTTCGCTATACATTTGGGAAATTTCCATTCTAAGGCCTATCTATATTAATATACAAATTAAAGTTTGAAGTAATTCAATCTTTGGTTTTACAAACTTTCGACAAAAATCACCACCCCTCTTCAAATGAGAGAAAACGAACCAATTGATGAAATATATATATCAAATGGAGAATAAACTAAGCAAAGGAAAATAACACAGCCTCAAGATCAACAAACCGAACTAAACGATAAATTAATCCGATAGAAAGAAAGCAAACCTAAATGATAATCTATTTGTCAAGCTATAGCTAACTTATCGAGCACACGGTACAAAGAAAGAAGGAGGAGTTAACAAAAGCCCAACTAAAAAACAAAAATCTAAGGAAACAAGCTACAAGAGCAAATCGAGCTGATTCATAGATGAGATCCAAGGTCCTAACAGCGATCTAAAGCTCGAGAGATCGTGTTTGTTCGTGGAAAAAAGATAACACGACTGGATTAACATCTCGTGTTGCACCACCAAATCGTTGTCCACCCAAGAACCTCCCCCCATTCAACATTCGCGGTTTGATGGCCAGCGTTCGTAACTATTTCCAGACGGATTTAATTAATCTTGAACCAAAAACGTCCAGTGGGAAATGGTGGCCTGGCCAACCAGCTCGCCACCTGGCAGAAATAGCAGGACTGTGAAAATGCAACTTGACGTTTCCCCCTTGGTCAGCGACGATCGGAAAGGGGCGAGAACGATGTAAAGGGAGAAACACGCGAAAAATAAACACAGACTTGGCACCTGCCCTCTCCATTAAACCTCTTTACGCGCCACTGTGTTACAATCCAAGTGGTATGAGAAAATGGAATTTTCCAAATTTCTTACAGAAGAATTCTTACTTTTCTTCTTCTTTAGAATTTCATTTTTTCAGATACTTTGAGTTTGAGGTCAGTTAGAGAAAGATTGATACAAAATTTTAAAAAGGGGATTTAATCTCATGATTCTTAATGAACGAAACAGTATATTTTTGTACTTTGTACAATACAACGGTGTGTAATTGGCTGAAATTTTTGGCGATGAATGAATTGTCAATCGATAAGTGACAGAAGAATCATCTTAGATCTGTGTTTCTGTTTTATTTTGTTTCTATCCTTTTAGAATATCCTGCAATTCTGCCTGTATATTTCAATGAAAGACTCACGCGAGTATTCACAAAAGAATAGTGTCTTCCTATGATTTCTAAACAATTGGTGTTACAGCCAATAATAAACTATTGTAACGTATCGATATTCTGCAATAAATAGATATCAACAATTTTCAGAATTAAATACCAGAATACGCTTTGCCACTTGTTTGCTATAGAGGAAGACACTCTAAATTCAAGCTAACGTTAAAATGTGCAAACAGAGTCACTTCAAATATTAAGCTACATCCATCCAGAAGTTCCTACTTAATCTTACAATTTTTCAAAAAAGAAGAAAAAGCACAAAATGAATAAAACTTAATATACTATAGAAGATCAAACTCTAAATTATTCTAACTATATACAGGGTGGTTGGTAACTAGCGGTACAAGCGGAAAGGGGGTGATTCTACGCGAAAAAAGAAGTCGAAAATATAGAATAAAAATTTTTCGTTTTTTTTTTAATTTTTAAAATTTTTAAATTTTTCAATGTTTATACACTCCCTTTCCGCTTGTACCACCAGTTACCAACCACCCTGTATATAACACATCTGACAGTACAATTTAAAACAATCTACCCAATCTATCTGAAAACATTCATCAAAGTTTGCAATAAAATAAAACGAACAAGTTCCATATACGTCATTCGATCGTCGTGAGAATTACAAATTTTAAGCTGTTGTAATTGATTAAATATGTAAAGCGAGCGAATTAATTTGCATAGCTAATGATATAATTAAATAATACGACTACTAGTAATAATCATATTATTAGAACACAATTATCAGTAGCGGTGATTATGTTATAAGATAATTACTAATACGAGCCTACTAATTACCGAGCACGTGAAATTAATCAGCGGAAACATGGAAATTGGGATTCCGGAAGCCGCTGGTCAACCGTTCTAATAATAAAATTCGCAAATTTAATTCACCGGAAACTCATTTCGAAATACCATGGACGCTAGACTGCGGAAGCGTTAAAAGCTCGACGGACACGCTGAAATCTCGTGGCGTGATCCGTTCATCAGGTGCACGCATGAGATTTCGGGAAATTGCGGTAATCGTTTTAGCCACGACGATTTATAGTGGCCACGCGCCGCCACTTCCTGTTCGAGATTTGTCCGACCACGAACCTAATTAGCCTTACCAAACTATATCAGAGTGAAACGGGTTTTCCTTATTATTTATACTATCGAATCTTCTTTGCTTGTGTTATGAATTCGAAAGTCATTCTTGCTCGAGGACATTCTCGCAATTTTACTCGCAGTCGTATTCACAATGACAAAAATTGTAATCATTCTGTTATTATTTTCTTCTTTGTGTGATACTGCTTGACGTATTCGTTTCTTGTTACTCTCTTTTGATATCATTAATTTTAACTCGCAACGCAGTTGCTACTAACAAGTTTGCGCTTCTTGTTCTTATGAATACGTCGCGCTTCACTCCGTCGTTTTGCGAATATTCCAGTTCGCTTCATCGGAACTAAGACAGAAGGATGTGAAGTGAAGGGGAACATTTAAGAAACGACGGAACAAAATGCAAAGTAATTAAGCTGTCCGAAAAGTTTCCTTCGTTTTATAAGGAAGTAACGTAGATGCACAACGTCTTTCCTTTTATATTATTTTATTGAATTATGTATGATCCATTTTGTAGTAATACAACGAGATATAAAGCAGAAAATGTTGTACGCCTCTTTATTATTTCTTTGTAAGACGAAAGAGACCTTTGGGACAACCCAATACTAACAAAAACACGAACAAAATCCGTGAAACCACAAATACGTGATCTGTTCATCGCGAGGGTTTCAAGTTTTAAGGTGTTGTACTTGATTACATACAAAGTTAGCGAATTAATTTGCATAGCTTTGATACAATTAAATAATACGATTACTAGTAATAATAATATTATTAGAACACAATTTCTTATAACATAATTACTAAATTTTCCTTGTTTTCCATAAACCACATTTCACGTACTGGGTGTAATAAAAAATTAAATAAAACTTTAATTAATTTGAAACTTTATTTAATTTCTCCAAGCAAAGCTGGCAAACCTCGTTCCTGCAACGATAAATTCCAAAAATTCCAATTCGGTAGACGAAAAAGCTACAAAGAAGAAACGTGTAGCACTTTGAAAGCCAGGAATAAATCATTGAGAACACCTTCATCGATCAAAAGGACAATTATAAATTGCTAACCGTGATAAGTATATCTCCTTTATATCTTAATTCACCCCTACTGTTCAATGGTAGTATTTACGTCATGCGACAAGATTTTCTTGCAAATGCGACCAGGCGGCAGGATGAAGTTGCATTACAAGACTTGATTGCAATTTATACAAGATGAGACGTCGATAGCTAGCCCCGTACATGCTACGTTTTGTACTTTGCATACCATCAATTCGCTACGTGACACGGTTGCAAGACTTTTTCCATCACTGGCAACGCCCAAAGTTGCCAAACAAGATCATGTTTCTATGGGTTTGATTGGTCGTGCTTTCGATGCGTAAGTGCATGCTTTCTCACGATAATTAGTTATCGACGAATCGTAGCAAGTCGATACGCCTGTCATTGACGCTATGTTAAAAGATTGCCACCTTCTGCGGAAAATCGCTTGCAAGTTGCGTGACTGCATTATATCGGTTTAGATTACACGCGTAAATTAGGCTTTATGCGCGAATCCCATTATCTCAATGAGCAGATTAATCTGTTGCTAGTCTTTTTCTTTTTTTTTTTTTTTTAGTCTTTACCGTATAATAACGGAATATCATGAGATAAGGTTGCAAATTTATATGCGAGCGAAATACGTAGGTGGATTTTATGGGATGAAACTTCGATGACTCAAATCACTCTGAGACAATTTCATGAGGTAACATTAAATGATTTTGAAGGAACTCACGGTTTAACGAATATGCCTGTGTGCTGCAAGTGGAGGCTTTCAAACAATTTTAAGGTACATTTTTCTTTTTTCAAATCAGACTACAGATCTTCTTAACTACAGAACTTCTGCTTGAGAATAATTTACAAAATATTTCAAGTTCAATTTTGACAAATGTAGTATACATATAGAAAAAAAGGAAAGTTTAGTAATTACTAGAATTCAGTAATATTGCTATTAATATAGCATATTATAATATAACATACAATATAATATTGCTCTGTTTTAAATTAAAATTTCTTTTCGTCGTTTTACTTGCTCTACAACGAAAGCATCACGTAACTCAATGTCGCTGGCCATTTCGAAAATTATCTTTCAAAAGACAACAAATTAATTGGTTCATCTAATAACTGTTAAGTAAAGTATCTGACACATGCTATTAAATGTAATACGTGGAAAATCTAATTGTGCATGAGACACTCTGTATATTTGCTCAACTATGATGAACTGATACGTCAGGTTTGTATATATGTTGAATAAATCAGCTCGAGATTCAATGCTAAAATTACAGATTACCTCAGAATTCGAGTTATGTCGAAGCAATTAAAAGAGACGACGTTATTAAGTTTTTATACCGGTGTGCACGTGACTGAATGCGATGACGGTACTGCGTGACTTAACACGATGACAATATTATTTGTCATCGCGTCAATGTAGCTCGTAAAATCCTGCCTGACCAGGTTGCAAGAAACTGGATGGATCAGAACGGTTTCGCGAAAGCTTTCTTTTCGTAGTATGTATAGGGCTTAATAGGGCAACAATGGGATTTAATCTCCAGCGGGTCGGAATGTGAATACAATGGTAATGTGACTACCAGATAGCGTATCGAGGATGCAAATCTCCCTACAGACCGTAACTGAATCGCCAGATTCTTTTTTCAAGCGTGAATGCAGCTTTACATAGCATTTGAAGTTTAACTAAGTAGATAAAAGCAACATTATCATGGATAATATCGCAACCTTATACTATCGAAACTTTTATGTTTCCGTTATAATATTCTCTCTTAAGCGTGAATAAGGCTTTATTTCTCGATGATCAAATTATCAATATTAGTAGGTATTACCAATATTATCATATTAATATACTATAATGCGTGTGCATTATTAGCATGATATGAGGAAATGCAACCTACATACATGAAAATTTATTTCACCTATTAAATATTGTAATATGTACATCACTTTGAATATCTTTTATGCTTTGCACATGGCAAGCATTTTGTGTATTTTTGCAATTTGAAATTTCTCATAAATGCATAACAATCGACAGTCTAATTACAGCATATTAGTATAACGTGTTGATGATTCACGTCACATGATCTTTCTAAAAAATACCGAATTCAATGTCACATGTTTGAACTCTATTTCCAAGTGCGAACGTGGTCTTACTCGGTACTTCAATTCCATGAAATTAACGCACGGAATGTCAGTATTATTATTATTAGACAGTAATATAGAATTCATGTTAATTCTTACATAAATTATCCACTGAAATTTACATAGTATTATTTCGTTTCTTTCAAGCGCGAACAGGACTTTAATCTATACTCAAACTCCACAGAAACATGATATACGACTTGGATAATGTTACAAGACTAATACAACGAATTATAACATACATCATGCGAATTTTAATATAAATCTCTAACTCGTTTTACACATTATTAACCTGTTTTTTCCCAGAATAAATACGGCTTTACTTGATTTTTAATTTTAATGAATTATGATGTGCGCCTTTCATATTACTACAGATTTTTTCCACATCACAGTATTACACGTAAGTTATGCGAAGTTTAGTATAATCTTCTCACTTAAATTTGTATACGAACCATCAATTTACCTTTCGTAGGCGTGAGCGAAACTTTAGTCAGTAATGAGATAGTCGTTAAATCATAATTTCAATGGTATACCAACTGCAGAATTACTACAAGCTTCTACAATCTCAAACTATAATATTTAGATTCGACAATAAAACGCGTAAACCTTAACTCTACATTAAGCGCCATTAATCTTCCGTTGCTAAGCGCAAATGAGACTCTACTTAGAAATAACATAAATAGTATCGAATCGCGAAGTTGATAGTACATCGAATTTGATGTTACTACGTGATCCTACTATATTAAACTACGACAAATAAATCTGCAATTTTCCACTCAAGGAACCTATATATAATTTCATTCATTTCAGTTCTTCTATTTAGTAATAAAATACGATCGCAACATCAAATTACAACATTGATAGTATACAGTTAATATACTACAATAATGCTGCAATGAAGCTATATTGTATCAAACTGTAACTCGTAAATTCCATGAATCTCAATATAAATCTCAGTTCAACCCTATGTACCATCGATTCGTCTCGTGTCAAACGTGAATGAGGCTTTACCCAATAACGAAATAAATATCATCGACTCGCTAAAATCAAATTAACGCGTATAAATTTCCGTTTCAAACTCAGCTGCCATTTTTCTTGTTTTTCGTACCAATTGCCTCGGTATAATAACTCATTTTTCCAATTGGAAAATTAACAAGTCATCGTTATACCGCCACTTTCGTTTCTCCCACGTGTGAAGGGAGCTTTACTCTTCGGCGCTGAGTTTTACGACGATGAAAAGAGCATTTTAAATAGATTTTAGTAATTTGTACAAACTTTCGATCTCACTCCTTTCTCTTTAAACTTTCTCTTACTCTTGATTTCTGCCACGTGTGAACAGGCCTTTACTCTCCATTCTCGCTTTCGTTGAGCCTTCAACTGTCGCATCAGGTGCGGCGAGTTTCGTGACGGTTAAAAGATGGATTCACTGAGTCCGACGTTGCGGTAGGTACAAAATCACGATACGAGATCCAGGACGAATCAGTCCTGATGCACCGTTCGAAATAAAGCAGCAGGACTGATCGCGATCGCGACAGACAACCAGCGGCGAAAAATTCACGGCTCCACGGCCCGACACAATGACGCAGCCGCCTTTTTGATGTCAAACGATCAGCCTGATGACGACGCCGCCAACGATACAGGTTAGGACAACGATTCGATCGACCATCTCACGGACGCGGGCCATTCTCAACCCGTTTCGGGGCTCGCGTCATCTCGTTTCAGATCTGTCTACGGATAAGCAAATCCTGTTGCAAAATCTCGGTGGTAAACGATCGTGTGTCGAGGCTGTGACGTCCGGCCACAAAGCTTCTATCGAGCAAAGAACGAGGGACGAAGGAGGCGTAAAGAGAAGCTTGGCCGATCAGAAAGGGAGCGATGATGGTAGGTTCATGGTAATATGGAGCAGGTGATGATTTTTTTAAGTTTCAATCGAAGTACATTCCAGACATCACGGTTTCGAAGATGTACATTTCTTTCAAGATGTCAATTTCGTACATTTCTTCTTCTATCCTATAAAAAGTTTATTAATTATTTTTACGACAAGCTACACTTTAAAATAGGCAAATTGCTAAATGTACTATATTATGTAAACAAGTGATCTATTATACTATAACTATGTTATTTTGTTTTGTTTCCTCGATATGAACCTTTCTATCGTTTCTATTAGTTTTCTCTGCAATCATCTTCTTTCCATTATTTTTCCATATTATTATAACGAACACGTTTTACATAAAGAATCTTATTATTTCCAAAAAATATCCAAAAATTCTTTATAGAGTCTCGGGTGTCCGGAGATATTTGTCGAATATGCCACATGGGCAGTTTCTCAACGGTCGACGAGAATCGAGCCAGTTACGAAAGACAGAACCAACCTATTCGTGGAGTTGACAGTCAAACGTCGACATTATCGTCCTACGCGTATCTCGGCCCTTTGATCTCAGCTTGCAAGTGAGCTTATCGATGTCCACTACAATTTATCTGTCCGGCTAATCGGATTCCTACACTGCATCTTGTAATAACAGGAATACATAGTTTCAGTCACATCTAGATTAAGATATTATCAGTTTCGATCTACCGAATGCTTAACTCTTTTCCATAGACTAACATCGATGCTCTGATGCAATTATAAAATCAGAAATATATTTCTGATTTGCCAAGAGAATGATTCAGAGAATATGTCGATGTATCCGTTAGTAGAATTTCTGAAATTCAAATTGTGTTGCATTTTTCTCGCGTTTCTAAAAATTTATTTCAAAATTTCTTACATTTGACGGAAATTTTAGATACTTCGAGCTTCTAATTATTCAATTTCCCGTTTTCCTGATACTTTTCAGTGTTCAAGGATTTCTTATCTCCGCCTTTTATTTTCGATTATCTAATTTTTCTGTCAACAGTCTCGAGTAAGAATTTTCTTTCTTGCGATACGTTGCAAGAACTTTTGTAGCTTCAAATTGATTTGCTAAATGTAATGTATTAGTAAGTTATCGATTGGTAAACGTTTCAATAGGAATTATTTATTCAAACGAAAAAGACTTACATGATTGATGATTCTCGGTTAAATAATATCTTGATCCATTTATTATTTCATTCTCAACTGTTTTTATTCTCAGGTAAGAATGTTTTCAAGCTTCAAACTGATTTACTAAATGTACTGTATTAATAGATTATCGATTGGTAAATGTTCCAATAATTCAATGAAATTATTTATTCAAAGCAAAGAATCTTACGTGATCGATGACTCTTGATATAGAATATTTAAATGCATTTATTATTTTGGATAAACGTGACAGGTGTCGTGGGACAGTAGCGCTGGTACACGTAGAATGTCTTGAAAGATGGCTGACAGAATCGGGTCACTCTAGATGCGAGCTTTGCGGCTACAAGTACGCCACTAAAAGAGTACCACGTCACAACATCATCCGTAGTGTTGTAATATGGTTCAATACCGTGATAGTGACTCGACAAGTAAGACATATTCATCGTTCACCATTCACCTAAAGATGATTCACATTATCATTATTTCATAAGTCAATAATTCTCATAATATTCCATATTTTTATGAGAAACATCAAAGTCCATTTTTATTAAGTAGTATTCTTTGAATCAATTAATCGTACGCTATGATACCACTTTCACTTTCATTTTCCCACTATGTCGTGGAGAAATTCTTTCACAGAATTCATTATCCTTCTTTTCCAGAAAAATTTTGACAAAATATCATCTTTAGAAAAAATAATTGCAATTCAATTTCTGATTAAAAATGACTCTTTGAAGTAATACAAATGTTATGCTAATATGTTTCTGAATATGCTCTGTTACAGAGCTTTTTGCCTTTGAAATCAAATCAAATTGTCTCGAAGAATACAAACTCTTGTCCCAAATATAATTCATTGAAAGGAAAACGCTATATTTCCAGATGCTTCTAGATATATTGTATCTAGTAGTCACCACGCCATTAGCCCTGTTTTCCTGCTACATCTGTGTCCTGGCTCTAAGAATGTTGCTAAAACGAGGCCTGCAAGAGATGCCCTGGATGATCGTTGCCATGCTTCCCACTTGTTCCCTTACTCTAATCGCTTACTGGGGTTGGATAATTACTCTGGCCAGGTGTGTTCATTACCATTTTCCTTTCCTCCGTTTCTACATCTCACGTATTATATTATATTCCCTCCAAAAAACCAAAAAAGAAAAAAGAAATTCCCAGGCCACACAAAATGAACATAGATATTTGTACACATAATCGAACAGAATCAATCACATTTCATTTCACCATGGGGTTGTATAGTAATTCGGCCAAGTGTTCCAAAATGCTAACACTGGACGTATCATCGAACCCTAAAAAACGACGGATTTTAGATTTGCTTCTTTTTACAATCACCGCAAGCATACAGATAATTTTGCAGAAATCAATATTGATTCTGATTTACATAGAGACACAATTATATAGAATTATCTATTTGAATTAATATCATTTGAATCATACAGAACATTTATTACGCGAGCAGTAGCTAGCTCTAGCGTTAATTACCACATGCCTGCATTTTCACGATGATATTACGTTACCTGAAAAGAAGTTCGCAAACCATAATCCATACAAATACTTATATACATAGTCGAAGAAAATTAATCTGACTGTGATGGCGAATTCCATCAAACAACTCGCTCTTCCACTCGCATCATTCTTTTTTCCGTTTCGAATCGCTTTACCTCGCCTTCGCCTCCAACTACAATATTGTCATTTATTCACTATTCTAGCAAAACTATCATTTAGTGGCGTATTACCATTAAATAAAAATATTATGCCAATTCAATGCAGATTTATCGTATCGAGTTTCGTTAACTAAATCACGCTCGTAATCAGGTTCTTATCTTATTTACCAGTCCTGTTCTATAAATCTATCTGGTTAATAATTTACCGATACAACTTAATAACCTGGTTAAGCGACCGTGTAAATTATCAGACTGCACGGGCGTAGATGGCGCCGTTATTGGAGGAGCAATTTCGTCATACGTTTGGTTCCTGACGACTTCAACAACGCTGAGACGAATTCGAGGCAAGAAAGGACCACCGATAACCATCTTCACCAGCAGAGGCTGTACGCGGACGACGAGACGATGGAAATACGCGACGTCACGTCGATCGATCGGTCCGAATGAATCTACACGCAAGATTTAATTGCTGGTAATTTGGTTTCATTAAAAGGCGGCTCTAATCGAGCTGGTTACTAACCATCGAGGACAATTAATCGCATCAAACTGCATGAGTTTCCACGTCGCTTCCGGTTGTCTGTTATCTTCGTACGAGAATAAATCGGAAAGTTGATATAATTTATAAAAATCAGCTGTCAGCATCATGTTCGCCATTATTCTTGCAATAGTGTTATTTATAATTTTGGTTCATCTTATGATAACGATTAATAGTGACTTGCTCAAGATTGTTGTGAAATTTCAAATAGCTGCGCTGTTACTAATAAAACATTAATTCTACTAATTAGGCTGTTACTAATAAAACAATTCCATTGTACGATGGCTTGCTTCTTTTTATTTCGCTGTTATTGTGAGTAATCTTTGCAGGAAGAGGTAGTTCTCTTTTCGTTTTCTGATTTCTGCAAATTGAATAAATTAAAACATGTTAGAGTAAAGATCACTGTTTTCTCATTTTCATATTATTAAATGTTTTAAAAACATTTAAAAAAATGTTTTAAAATGTTTACAAAGATTTACGCTTTGTGCATCGAGGAAGATGAAGAACCAGAAAGAGTTGCGTAAGCGAAGAAGATTCAACATAAAGACGAACGAAAGTGAGGATGGAATTTAAATGGAAAATACAGAAGGGAAAAGTTCGAAAATATTTCCTTGCTCTTGTAGAAAGTTATGAGAGTAAAAATAAAAGTTAACTGGGTAAACCAGGTTTCAGAAGTTGTCCACGATTAAAGGTACCGTTGCAGTTCACTTTCGATAGATCGAAAGTTATTACAAGAGAGACGCGTCACGATTTAATTCGGCTAACCCAAAAGAGGGATGATTTTACTTTCTTGCAGTCGGAAACAGCGATGAAAGCAATTCATTTTCATGAATTTTTTTTTAAGTTAACTACTGGTTATATAAGAACAGACTTTTCAGAATGTAAATATAGTTTTCAAGTAGAAATGTAATTTTTGTTATTTCAGTTCTTCTTATTGTTTATCAAGTTTTTGAACGGTCACGTTTAATAATTTTTTTCTAGACTGGCGTGTACGATAACTGAAAAGCCAATTGATATAATATCTTTCTAAACAATATAAATTCAATTTATCTATGGAAAGAAGAATATTTTTCTTCTAAATGCTAGGACTTTCTCATTCTTTTCCTCATTCTTTTTTCCAAAAACAGATTCAATCCCGGGGTAAACTATCTAACTCTAAATTACATTTTCAAATGCTTGAATTTTAAATCTTCAGAATATTCGAGTTTTCAAAGTGTCAGATTTACAAATATTTAATGCTAATATCCAAGCTTCTAAATTCCCGAAAGTTCGTCAATTTCTCAACTTGTTAATTTTCATTTTCTCATTCTTCTCATCGCTGTTCCCACTTTTGCAAACTGTTTCTTCTACCAGAAACATTTAACGTTCCACAAAATTCCACGCTTTTATTCTTCCCAGTTTCGTGCTCGTTCGGTCATCGGAGATTCCAATTCCCATCGAAATTAACTCTCTTCTCTCCCAAAAATTCATCCTCTCGATCGAACAAGCGCAACAGGTTCAATCCACGAAGCACCAAAAATGAGCAAGTCTCTCGCAAATACGAATCGTCTCCGATGTTCAATTTTGCGAAAAAAAATAAATAAATGTTCCGTAAGCATGTGCATCGCATTATCTCATACGAGATACGCGAGAAAAAAGAGGATAGCAGAGGTCATTAAACCACAACCAGCTCTGAATCCTTCGGTTTGCTCTCTTTGCACCACCTACTGTCGTGTATTCCATCTTTGAGCCTCGTCGTTTATTTTTCGGAACCGGCATTTCCCGCTGGCTCTGTCCTCTTATTTCACCAGCACATGCCTCGCAGAAACCAAGAAACTCAATTTTCTGCCCGTTTCACGTGAAATTAGCGGCGATAAAGCGGCTGCGTTTTAATAAGCATTCGTATAATTGCACGCTCCCCTCTCGACGGACAGCTAAGCCGTTTCTGCTCTTTCTACAATGTTTATTGGATTGGCGTTTATCTCGTTAGATAACGTTGTTCGACCTCGAGAAGCCTCGCCATACACACGCCTTGTGATTTCTTTTTAATAAAACCGCTTCTCGCGTTAATGCGAACGAAGGCGGGATTTTTAAATAACAGGGACGTCTTAAGGTTCTGAAGAGTTGCAGGTCTACTTTCAAGAAAAATGGTTTATGAAGTGTGTATGATTCGTGGGATGAGGCGGGCGAAGCTTGCTTTTGAAGTTATATAGGGTGATTTAGAAAATTGTAAGAAAAGATAAATAGTACAGGATAATAAACAGGGTGTCTCACCTGGCTTTGCCACCTTTGATTGCTGTCTATCTGCGACGATGCTTGTGCGGTATCGAGGTGGACGTACTGTGCTTTTTTATCTATTCGACCTGTCGATGATTTTAAAACGTCCTGTAAAGGTGGTTTAATCAATACGTCCATTCTTTATTACATATTCTCGTAACTGATATTCAGACGTTTTCGAAACACTACAAACTCACGTCTGTTTTGTATTATCCACTGTGGAGAAAGAAACTTTAAAATTTACAAATCTTAATGTCACTTTTAATGGACGTTGCAAGACCCTTGCAAGATCGAATGGACAAAAGCACAGGTACCGTACAACTTTTGTCTGGAACACTTTTCTGTATCGCCACAAATACGAGAGTATCTGAGGTGGCGGCGTTAGGTGAGACACCCTGTATATGTATGAATTGATATACGAGGTTGGATTAGGTAGAGATTAAGATGCTAAGATTAGATTCTATGGTTTTTCATGAACCAAAATGCGTTCTTTGGTTCTTTCAGGAGGGCAGATCAAGTTTAAGACTTAGAATCTTGAAGAAGTGAATAAATTAAAAAAAACAATTTTTATGTTGTTTGGTGTACTGTATATGTATCTGTAATACGTATAATTTATTTGATGCGACGATTAATATTATATAAATAAATATAATTGGTTTCGAAGGTGGTTGAGAGGCTATAACGAAGATATAAAATATTGCAGTGATCGTATACTACAATATCGAATAACATTCCATCCCGTGAATCGCAAGAAACTAATTAGCAATAGCAGTCTCACTCCGTGAAATCAAGATATGTACAATTTTTCCAGAAAATAACTAAGAACGGGGAAAAGTAAAAGAAGAACATAAAGGCAGTTTATAGAATCTTCTAACTGCAGAAACTATAAATATCAAACATCATTACAGGAATAACGAACGCCCTTAAATTACATAGAAAACTCGTATCAGACATGCATATAGCGTGGCAGGTGCAAGTAAGAAGCGAGTCTAACTTTCTAAGAAAATAAAAGAATCCTTATCGGTAACGAAGGGTACATATAAGTACATAAAATCCTAAATAAAAGAAACTTATACACATCGTTCAAATAAATAGATACTCCGATGTCTGTATCAATGGCCATTTGAAAAAACGTTACAACTTAATCCGAGCAATTTCAGAAACTACGCCCCTCTTTCTAATAACAATTACCATTTGCATACGTAAGTTTGAAGCGTCTTGTACCCTTTAATAGCGTTTTTATCTTAATTCCCACCCATGTACACTTGCAACGTACCAGCTCCCACATTCATTTTTCTCTAATAAAACTTCGATTCGGATGTTTCGATGGAAAGTAAATTTACATAATACGCTCATTTGTATTCAGGAAACATAGATAACTTTATCGTTATCGTTGGCAACTGTTTGCGGACTCCTAGGGTCTTCTAGATTTTAGATGGTACCTGGATAGTAGTTATACAGGATTAGTTCATGTAGACGACGACGACACTTCCTGCTTCCACTTGACACGCAAGGTTAGACCTGACACGCGATGCATTTCGTTCTGATGATTAAAGTCGGAATGTTTGAAGTTCTACGACTCACCTTTTGCAATTTCCTTCCCCATTTAGTTTTCGCAGGTTTAACACTAAAACGTTACCAGGCTCGGTTTCAAAATTTGATTTTAAATCGTACATTCATTGTTATTTCTTTTGTTCGTCTAACTTTATGTAAATTCTTATATTAACAAAAATTGAGAAACTGATTAATCGGATAATATAAGAATTAACACAAAGTTGTATGAACAAAAGAAGTAACAATGAATGTACAATTTTAAATTAAATTTTGGAACCGGTCATTTCTTCGGGCCTTGTAAGGTTAAAATGCAGATTTCGAAGCCTTGAAGTTTCATTCTTGAAGGTTGAGCTCTCCCAGCTTGGAGAAACTTCAAAATGTATCTTCCTATATTTTAGCATTTAACTTTGAAAGCTTTAAAACTTTAGTTCACGAAGCTTTGCGTTTTAGAACCTGTCAAAGTTCAAGCTAGCAAATGTAGGATAATCCTATGATATATGATGAATATTTTCTTACAAACAATAACTTTAAGCTAATTAGGATACACGATCTTGAAAAGCAGATAGATGTATATTAATCCGATCCTCTTTTCTTTTTACAATTACCAATCATTGAGTTAAGAATTACCATGAATATTCAATTAAGAAAATTACATTCTAATAAATTTTAATTTGTAACCTTATAAATCATATAGCTACCTAACTGCGTAATCACGATCGCAAGTAACCAGCTCAGATTACTTGCTGCACATATTGTATAATTCATAACCATGACACGGTGATATAATTAAAAATAAGTATACATCAAACTTTATCACATTGATGCAATTAATAATTGTATATCAAATGATGATTGTCCATTTATGAGCAAAAATTAATGTTTAATTTCAAACATCAATTTAGAAACAAATTCTCTCCTTTTGATGTATGTTCGCAAAATGATTAACTTAATTACTATACAAAGTGATTGATTTAATCACTAAGAAAAATGATTAAATTAATCATGTAAAACGATTAATTTATTCATTTATTCATTAATTAAATAAATTTTCAAATTCAAAGTTCAAATTAAATTTTTAACTACTTGTATAACTCTGCATGAGACTTTATTTCATTTATTTTTAACATAAAGATTGTAAATATTATTTCCTCATTAGAATAAAAATTTAGTATAACTGATATTTAAAATAAATTAAGAAAGTGAAATATCTCTCATAAAGAATTATGTTATTTTATCTACTTAATTACGTATCTATTTTCTACTTATCTACTTTATACTTCTTTATTTACTTAAATATCACTCTTAATTATGCATACGTTAATTACCAATCTATTTGTATAGAAATAAATTAAATAGCAATTTAAATAAGTTAGATTAGTAGGTAGATACCTACTAATATTATAATTTGACAATGAATCAATAAAAAGTGGATATAAACGTATGCATACCATCGTCTTACTTCTTAACTGTTCTAACTTCATTTTCATAAAAATATAATTAACCAATTTAACCATGCCTCATTGGTATACGGAATACGAATTCATGATAATATTATGAAAATTCTACTAAGAAAGAAAAAATATTCAGTCTTTTTCTGCTACTACATATCGAATAGGTATCGAGCTTCATGAATTTTAAATACAGTTCTCTCAATTTACAAAACTATATAGTGTAGATAGAACAGTTAAAAACTAGAACTACTAAACGTCTATCTGTGTTATACATATCATCAAAATGCAAACATTACCAAATCCTGCGTGAAATGTTAACGGGTTGACTGTAAATCATCAATGGCGTCTCTACTGGCCTCCACAAATTTGCTTTATCGATCATAGATCACCTGCGACGTCCATATTGCAAACTCCTATTCTCTCAATTTCACCCATGCAACCAGCCAACAATCTGCAGAAAACAAAACCAACAGTTTAAAGCAAATATACGATAAACCAATAATTAGCAATTATTAAAATCAATTATATAAAAATAAAACAATAATCGAATTCAAAAGCTCGTTGTACAAGGCACTTATAGTTGGCGATGACTCTAACCTTCAAATATGGCCACCGATGCAACACCAACGGAAAAACTATAACAATATATCGAATAACTACTTGACTTTACGATAATAATGGTTAAAGGAACGATTAAACATATACGTACTAAGGAAATGAAGTTAATCGTAGCGTAGAAATGGTTGCAAAGTGGAAATTGAATTACTACGTAATTAATGAATATGACATACTTCCAACGTGGTAATACATCCTAACGCAATGATTTTCGGCAGAAGAATAAACCCCTGCGCAACAGGTTCGCGTCGCTATAGGGTGGGGAGAGGGAGGGGAGAGATGGCACGAGCCGACACGAACAGGACTCGGTCGATTTCCGATAAGCAAAGCGTCCTTATGTATATACATACTTTTATGTATACTTTCGCGCGCTAATTTAATTTTCTCTCTCGGTCAAATGAGTGTAATTTTAAAATTAGCTATGTTCACCGTAAACAATTTGAGATATTTATGGATTTTAATTTTTAAATATTTAAAGTAAAATTTTAAACATATCTTCTGCAAAATATAGTACTAATATTTATTAATTGAAATTATCATTTATTATATTTTATAATTTATTATATTTTATATTATATAATTAACATTTATTATATAGGGACGTTTGAAACTGAATTGAATGTGGACATGACAATTCAGACTGGTCTTTGACACAGTGAAATCGGGAATGTCAGAGAAACAGATTGTAATAAATATTTCAATATTTTTCAAAAATCGGTATACTAAATTTCGATACTATAGCTCTCAAATAAAGTTTACTAAATAGATTCATGAATACACATAGAATATAATGAAAGATGATGCTTCTATGATACGTTTAATTTGTAATACAGAATGCAACTATGTCTCTTAGTGGAAAATTTTAATTGTATGTTATGCATAATCTTATGCATATTTTCGCGTGCTAATTCAATTCTCTCTCTTGGTCAAATAAAGTTTACAAGATAAGCAGAGGATGTAATGAAAGATAAGGCTTTCGTAACACAGAATACAATTATATTTTCTGAAGTGGAGAATGTTAATTATATTTATATATAATTTACACATTACATAAGTGTTTGTATGTAATTGTACCAGCATTTTTAATCAATGAATTTGAATTTGAAAGCTTGTGTATCTCATGTATACTAATACATGTATGAGGATGTTTGTATGGAAATATTACAATAAAGGATCTTTTTATGTGTAATTAAAGTCGATAATTGAATTGAATCTATTATTAAGTAATTCCTACGATTATTGTTTTAAATTCATTTTTACGCGAAGGGGATAAGAAAATCTGATGTTTCTAACGGTTTGTACTTCAGAACATGTAACACAAATTCTCACGTTATACCTCGCTTGTAGCTGTATCTCTGTTTTACTGGAAAAAGCATTGGGACGACGCGTGGTCTTCTATTCATATGGAAATTAGTAAAAGTGATAATTTATGAAACGGTTGTAGGGTGGTGTACTGGTTTCTAATTTTTGTTATTAAATTGCAGTGGCTGCATGTTGTTGCGTTGCCAGGACGAGATACACAGGCGCGATAAGTAAATGTAGAAAATAAGATATGGATAACCAGTAAAGTAAGAAATTGGACAGATATATTGAAGTCGTTCTCACGAACTGAATTTTATTATTGGTCTTTACTGACTTTTATTACTAAATTATGATATAATATAGCGTAATATGTACTTCATAAATTAATTATTTTAATCGGAATGATCTAACTACATAAATACATATTATGTAGTCCCCTTTCGCAAACATTTATACCAATTAAATAGCCACATTCTTCCTGCTTCAATTACGCCATCAATCATGGTAAATCAAATAAGCCAAACAAATCCAAGCTATCCACCAGCAAGTGAAATGCAAGAACCGGACTCATCATAAGCGCACACCTGAACAAGCACCTAAGTTAAAAAAGAAAAAAAAAAAAGAAAGAGGAAATGGAAGGGAAAACAGAAAGAGCCAAAGAAATAACACATCGAAAAGAAAGAAAACAATCTACGTGAATGATCGCTTCCACGAAATTGATATTTCTTCAAACTCCGCTATAAAATATCAAAAAAACTAGTTATAAAATGCTGGTAACATGACGAAATGAATAAGCAATTTAAAAAAAAAAAAAAAAAAAAAAGAGGGGTATGAACGATGGAAGTGTAACAACGCGCTAGCGTAGTTCGACAATCGAGGGTACAGATGAAAATAGAAGACCGAGAGTCTCTTCTCTTTCCACGTGGATACGAAGCGAGGAAGAAATGAATCTTTTACGCGCCATCACCGCGAATGCATCCGGTTCTTCCAGATTCTCGAGCGGCACGTGACGCTTCTAGCCTCCTAGACGATCGGGGGAAAAAACGTCGGGACGAACGACACAAGATGAGTGGATGAAGCCTCCGCCGGGGTAAATTCGAAAGGGTAAAAACAGGATGACACCCATAGGGGGACACAAATTATTGGCTCGTGACGCATCGAACGTCTGCTCCTTGCCTTTGGAGGAGTACGCAGGAAAAAGAATCTATCTATTAAAATAGTTAGAAATGCACGGTGTTTTGTGAAATAATTTTTCAAGCTTCTCGTTTTTCTAAATGTGAACACTTGGAAATTTGGAAATAGGAAATACCGAATATCTCGGAATTTAAAAATCTCACGAATGTAAGGATCTCTCGGGACTGAGAAATTTGGAGATTTTTATTTGAAACTTCGAGAACGCTGGAACTGGAAAATCTTAATTAAGCGCTTTGGAAATTAAAATATTGAAAGATTCGGAAGTTTGGAACTTCGGAAATTTAGATTTCTGCAACCGCGAAATCTGGAAATTTAGATTTGAAGGTTCGAAAATTCTACAATCCGACAACTTGAAATTTTAACATTCTAAACTTTTGATAAAACTTGAAATCTCTTGAAATCTGGAACGTTTTAGAATTTTCGAAGCAGCACTTATGCCGTGGTATCTCAAAAGAAGGACAAGGAATGAAAGCTGCGGTGGGCGTGAAGGACGAGGCCACGGTCTTCCTTTACGACAGGATACGCAACGCATTCTTGGACGATTAACCGCAAATCGGGGGCAGAAACGCGTGAAATTTCTGCATAAATAATACGGCTTTCTAATCCTATGACTTTCGTCCGGACAAGCGTCGGTCTCGTATTTTTTAACCCTCGTTAGAAGGTATGTCGAGCGAGATAAAACGGTCGATAGATGACTATCGATCTATTCAAGCGGCTTTTATTACAGCCGGAACGATATGGCTCGAATGATATATTGAGATCGATAAAAGCGAATGATTCGCTTTGCAACAGTATTAAACTTGTATGGTCTTTAAATTTAGATAAGTAATTTGAAATTGAATATTAATCACATGAATCATCTTTCGGAAAAATTGCTGACTTACGTTACACAACATTAATAATGTTCGAAGAATCACGTAATAAGAAACCTGATTATATTTATAAAATGAATATATTTGTTACTCTGGTGCTTTCTTCGGGTTTGATTGCTTGATCTAAAGTTTGTGCTCACACGCGTGCAATTTAAGCTACCTAAGTTGAAGTTGTTTGAGTTCAAGCAACCTAGTCTCAAGTAATGGATAACTTAAACTAGAATTTCAAGAAATGCTGCATGTTCAAATATGTGTAACAATGGCAGAGATTATTAAAAAGACAATATTACAAAAGCATGGTTCATTGAGACAAGGAAATATGATGTCAGAAAAAATTGTTTGATATAATTGGAATCTGACATTCGGCTAAAATAAGTAGCTACAGAAGAGAAGAAAGAAACTCTTCCCTGCTGAAGTGTAATGCTCCCGGTACGATTGAACACAAAGTTCTCCTACACTTAGTTTATTTTAGCAACAACAGCATGAACGATACTACGACCATGAGGGAACAGTTGAAAGAAGCTCAATTTCGCTTGAATCTCGAAACGATATTTCAAATGAAGAGCAGTATTTAAAGTAGATCTCAAATTACTTGAAGTAAAATTCGAGTAACGTGACTAACCCGAGCGAACCGTGTAATAACAGCTTCGTGAACTCTTTTCAGGCAATGAGGTCAGGTTACAGATAATAAATGGAAATGCAGCGTAAACGCACTGTATGAAATTGTTCTTACCTTCATGCACGTTCATAAATACAAACTACACGGCCACCTAGAGCTTTACTGGATTAGTATCCATTAAATAAACGTCAATTTAGACTGCACATCGATCGATCTCACTATCGAACCCCTCAATTTCCTTCGACCTTCTGTCCAAGCCATTCTACCCACCAGTAATAATTCTGTCGTCCGTGCCCTCCATTAAATCGGCTTGAACGCCCTCGAGCGCACGTTTAAATTTTCCCTAGCATGCGCGCGCGATAACTCATCTCGTCGACGACGGAAAAACGCACCTTTATTTCCCTGCCCGCCATAAGAAACCATGATTTACGAACGATTTGCAAACGCTGATTGAGCCATAAAGATATTCTGCGACAAGTTCTGTTCGCCGTCTGCTCGGCTGATAAATTCCAGCAATTTTCCGCAGTACGCTCTTTGTGACTCTAAAGTTACTTATAATAATACGTTACTTTTGTCTTGACCATCAGTAATAAAAGGATGCTTATCTGCAATTACCATGGCCTCCTAATCGACTTGCGATCGATAATCGCCTCACGATCGGATAATTGCGTTTGAATTACTCGGCGTTTCGCGCCAAAACTGACCAGCCGCTTTTCTCTCTCTCTTTTTTTTTTTTTTTTTTTTTTAATGGAAAACGATGACGATGGTAAGAACTATATAAGCCAAAGACATCGAGATGAATTTATAGCATCTGCAGCTTGCAATTTAGAACTTGTACTGTCTGCGGGAAAAATGAGGAAAAGGAGGTATATATACAGTTTTATACGGTTTCGTTACAGGCGTGTTGCTTGTAGTTGCGTGTAATCGCGGCGTCTTGTAGTATCTTATTTTCTTGTCACTAGACGTTGGAAACTGGATTAGATGTATTAGACATGGTGTATTTATGTTTGTTGAATGACCGTGCTAAAAAGTGTACAGCCGATTGCGTAGCTGGATGCATTATATTTCACGTCTGATTGCAGCCGAATGATAGAGGAGAAAGTTGAATAGTTTCGAGTTACCTCGATTTGTATGGATGAATTTTGTAGATATACAACGAGATTATATGGAAACAGATATTGTCAGATCGATAATCCCTCTTCTTTTTGATCTTATTTATTCTGGGCACGAATTTGTCCATTTGTAATATTCCTGCAAAGATATTCGATTCTTTTGTCTATTCAGTACAATCTCTTGGCGCAATCTTTAAAGAATGTAACTCGATCAAAATACACTGCATTCTATAGAATTGTACATACGCCAAACGACACTAGCGCCACCACGGACTAGAACTCGTTGGCCATTTAATGTTCCAAATCTGCTGACATTGTGCATCCGAAAGGAACATAATTACCACGTTCATTGCCCTTTAATTTAACTAAATTTAATGAAACAATTAAAGAATACAATGCAATCGCAATATCTAAGATGCACCTCAAATTATGCGGCAAGAAGGAACAATTTAAAAGACATCACGTGCATTTGCTCCGATGAAAATACGTCATTATACGTAATATGATACGTAGGACACTAGCGCCACCACAGACAAGAATTCCCCGGGACGCCAAGCTTCCAATTCTCCTCGCATTATGTACCGAAAAGGAATGTAATCTGCACGTCCAATCCCCTGCAATCACACAGTCTTGAACCCATCATTCTCCAACAACTTTTGTTTCTCTCCTTGCCTCCTTTCTAACCTAAGATTCCAGCTTCCAAGATACAACACCCAAGATACCCAGAGCACATCTCGAAACGGTGTGCCGTACAAACGTCTCAATTTGTACAGATCGCGAAAAAGAAGAAGAGGAGGGACAAAGAAGAATAAGACGAGGCAGAATTCGTTCCCTTTAACGGCTGTATCGCAACTATACGGTTGTACATGCGTAGGTACAGTGCGCGATGATCTCGACGGTGGATCGTGAATCGACAGGCTCGTTTCTCGCGGCTGTTCCTACCCGTGAATTATTGCCAATTACAAACGCGCGGACCCTTTCTATCGGGGCGCTGCCGAAATTTATAGTCGATGATAAAGGTATCTGGCCGCGGTCGTGCCGCTGTAAAGCCGGCTTAACAAGCACCACCCGTTGCCCTCCAACACGCGAGCCAATAAATCGGCCGGCAGTCTTCCTCTACTCTCATCGAATCACTTTCTTCGCCCCCTTTTTTCCGCGACGTTCGCCCCCACTCTAACCAAACCTAACCTCACAAATAGAAGCATGTTTGCACGAGTGTACGTGAACGTCGCTCCTGGCGGTCCAGCCGACTTATAATTGCTTCATGATACTTATTTATCGAGGTTATTAATAAACAAACGATAGCTACACCGGACGCCTCGTCTCGTAAATATCGTAATTAATGCTCGCGATAATTTTCGAGCTGCACCGCCATTAATTTTCAAACCACTCTCGGTACGCCCCCCACTCTTTCATTCTTCTACTCTTTTACGACGGTGTTCGAATTATATCCCCGGTATGTTCTCTTTCGTATTTTTCCTTTTTAATTTTCGGATTTTTGTTTTCTTGATTTAGCGTCGTATTTTTGTATAATATCGACGAGGACTCGAGTACAGCTGCGTGATCTAATTAGCATGGGAGCTTCGTAAGGTTGACACGTGAACGAAATTTGGGGAAGACCTAACCTTCTTTTGAGCTGAATTTTACTCGAGAGAAGGTAAAAATTAATGTCAAGATTTGGAAGATAATGATACGACAATCAAATTTAGAAAATACAGATTGAAAATTCTACCAAACATAAATAAATATCCAACTTCTATAATCCCACGTAATTCATAGTTGTTCGCTAACAGGAAAGAAAAATTGATTTACCGAGAATAAATTTATTTTTCTATTATATCCCATAAACGTAACGTATCTATCCATCGACAAGTTTATTTTAAACGTTAACGTTTGAGAGTTGGCGGTTTTAATATCGGTTAAAATCGAACGTGGTTGTGTCTCGACCATTCTGAAAATAGAAAACGAGTACTAAAACAGGCGAGGAGTGATTTATGCTCCTTTATCGCAACAGTTTTGGGGCACGAAGGTGTTAGGGGTACCAGAAATATCGCGGCATAATGCGGTGTGCGTGCGACAAGATTGAAAATCGAGCTGCACGAGGATAATAACGTATGTTGGCCACGGGAACGAACACGATGGAACTGTGCCAACCAACACGGTACTTTAGCGTTCATATTGCACGCGTTGAACGATGGCATCGATCGACAACGTAGCAGATATATTTAGAATTTTTCTTGCAGGATCCTATGTTTTGTGTTTGAAAGATTCGAGATAAATTTCCGTGTCTGCAAGATTTTTGTGTTAATAATTTACTTAATAACGCGTTTCCCTCTTGAGTATTAGAATTGTTTCAGAATCCTAGATATCTTGATCATATATTTGTTTATAAATTAATCTATTAAGCGGCACATTTTCATAAGTTATTTCCTCTAAATGCAGTAAAGATGGAAAATACAATATCATTATCAATATAATTGAAGCGAACCTATTTGTGAGAAGCGGTTACACAGAAATAGAAATATTCGTCTCGCGGAAAGAAAGTGCAGGATAAATACAAAATTATAATTATTGATACAGCAGAGTAATCATAAAACAGAATGGTCGATAATTTCTTCGAACTATCGCTTTTCGGCCGCAGTTGTAATTTACGAGAATCTCAATTCACTGGCTTTTTACAACAGCCGTATTTAAAGGGTTAAAGGCCAAATAAATTATCATCGAGAAATATGATGAAGCAATGTAAGATTTTCGATCCTCATCTTTCGTTCAATTTTCAAACTGCTGGCATTTTCAATTCGTAAAACTCTCAAATCCTGAACTTGCGTCTGCTTCAAAGTCTCCGGAGACCTTCGATGCTTTTTCACGATCCTGTCCAACTTTCAATTCTCCTTCTTCAAACAGCTTGCGAATTTTATGCATTTGTCTCCTACAGCGCTGTACATTCCAACTTCCTTCTATTTCCCGAAAACTTTCGAACAGCCTTACGAAACAGAAAGATATCCACACGAGCTCATTCTTTTAACCAAGTTCCGAGAAGTTTCTTTTCCGTGGTTATTTACGATTCACGATGTAACCGGCGTCTAAATATTATGGTAAAAACTGCAATGAAATTCCAGTCGAAATTCCAGCTAGTATTATCAGAAACGTTCTATGATATTTAAATGAATTTATTGCCAGCAGATTGCGACATAGGGCACAGATGTACTCGTATGTATTGGAATCTGAGTTACATGGAATTTTCATTATGGTTCCGCGAAACAGGCGGAGAACGTTTCTCGTGGCGAATATTGGACTCGTGAGATTTATCGTTCTCGTGACAAGGACCTACCGCAACGCGCTACACGTTCCACTGGACCTGTCACGTTGTGGTTTAGCGTGCTGGCGAAGTCGTGTAAAGATCGAACGAGGGACTTCCTGTTGATCCGCGGGGAAGTTCCTTGAACCGGAGTTTTACTGTTGCAAACGCCACGTTTTCTTACGTTTAACAAGCTACGATATTCACGAAATTTTAGTCGATTAATAATTTGAAATCTCGTGAATCTTTGCATCTTCTGGTGTGAGTTTAATCGAATTAATGGCAGTAGAGATTTTTAGTCGATTATTATTCGAGTCTATAAAATACATTTTCCTCGTTCACGTTTGTTTGTTTATAGTAATTAGATGCAAAAAAAAATTAGCGATAATGGAGCATGAAATTGAGGTTCTGTACAAACGTTTATCATGTCCGAATAATTAAATGCATAGAAATGTTTGCAACGTCATTAGAAACTACCACGTACAATATTCAATGTTGTTTAAAAAACGTTGCTGTATTTATGTATGAGCATTGTTACTTCGACTACTTTTTCACAAGTTCTATGCATAAGCAGAAGAATAAATTATAAGTAAATACATTTGAATTGATTTTACCTCTTCAATAGAATTTTGATGAAACAATTCTTCTATAAATAAAACTTCAATTTTGAGTATTGTATGAAATTACTTTGATGAAATATCTGGATACGCGTTAAACAGAATTTTTTCTTTCTCTTAATTTAACTAGTCCATCGAGCTGTACTCGTTACAAAAAACGAATATAATAGGAAACTTGTATCGTTATCGTTCGCTTATGTCACATATTTCTACGAGTTATATCAGACGTAGGACTATTCCAGATTGATCTGAGTGACATTGATACGACAAATATTAATTATATTATCATATGAATTTTAAAATAATTCAGGATTCAATTTTATTTGGAAATCCCTAGTAAGTAGATCTAACTTACAGAATAAAGAAATCTTATTATCCTTTGCTCGACGAAAAATTTCAGAGCATTCAAATTCATAGAATTATTTTTGAAAAAAATTTTATCATGATCTTTCAATGTTCTAACACATTTAGAACAATAATATGCAAATTACAGTAATAGTAAAATATATTTCCTTTGCTAATACAAATTCCAGTCAATTACTTCATTGGTCACCAATTTACGAACTGTCACGAGCAAATCAACAAGAAAATCGTAATTCTATCGAAAATTTTTATTTTTGTTAATACCGAGCTAAGAAAACTTTTGAGAAAATTAAATAAAAAAGAAAAAAAAATAAACCTCCACCGTGACAATGTGCCTTGGCACATTGCCGTGACCAGGATTCGAACCTGGGTTACTACGGCCACAACGTAGGGTCCTAACCACTAGACGATCACGGCTATTGGAGTATTATGTCTGGAACATTCTGGAAGGTCGATGATAACTACCAGCAATGACCAAGTTGATCCATCAACCGTGAAGATCTTTCTACTCTGATACAATTGTGATTAATTCATTCATCTATAATTCAAACTAGCTGTAATTATATTAATCAAATTATATGCATATATATGTACGTACATTTATGATTTATGAATTCTAGAGACACAATGAGATTATTATGAAAGGAACGTAATACCGTTTTCACGTTAAGACTAACATTTATTATCGTCAAATATTTATGCGATCCCTTACGATCCGAATATTATTAATACATTTTTCATTAACCGGTATCATAATGCAACATTTGCAATTATTATTTTTCTATTAAGAGCGAATTTGTACACAGCATTTTATAATCATAAATTCCGCAAAATGTGAATCAAATTGAAGAATTAACCTCTTACATATTTCTTTGATTTATTGGGTTGGCAACTAAGTGATTGCGGGTTTTTTCATTAGGTGGGAATGACAAAATCCGCAATCACTTAGTTGCCAACCCAATATATTACCTGTATCAACAGACTAAAGAATTTCTTACATTGCGCTAATGTTATAATTATTTTGTAAGCAACTGCAACGGTATCGATTGATGAAACTTTATAAAATGTTGAAAATATCGTTTGGAAATTAATGCAATGTAAAATTACTGTAATATAGCGAGTAGCTTATTAATCTCGTATCTGCACGCACTCGACTAGATAGAGTGCAGAGACGATAATCGTTAGATAACGAGAACGCAGCTCATTTGTACGAATATTAGCAGCCCTTCACAGAATTTTTCGGATTATTTATTATCCAAAATAATAGTATAACATAAGCGCAACGTGAAAAATTCTTTATTTTGTGTTAATACAGGCAATGTACACTAAACAAATATATCAGAACTAATATTTCTTAATTCTTAAATTTGATTCACATTTGTGGAATTTATGATTATAAAATGCTGTGTACAAAAATAACCAATGGTAAATATTGTGCAAGTAAACAGCCGCCTGGAACAGGTCAAGTTTCCCTTGGTTAATTAGCTGCCATTACGTGAATTATAATGAATTAATTGACGAACAAGTAATTAAGGTCTTATGCGAATGCTAACATTGAGAAGGATCTTGAATCCATCAAATTGTCATTTGCTGATCAATAACGTTGATACTGGAATAAGATAAATGTTGTGATAAACGAAGTTTCCAATTATGGAGATTTTAGTGTTAATAAATTAGGATATAATAGCATAATAGCTATTGCCATATCGTTTATTCGATATTCAAATTAATAAACATTTATTAATTTGCTCGTTATTCTTTATTATATATCACTGGTTCTCTTTCATAACATTTCTTGTCATTCTTGTTTATTAAATTCTTCCCTTCTTAATTTTAAACATTTCTTTTAGCAAATAGAAGAGTTTGCAATTTTATTTCTCTTCTTTACAAAGTTGCAGAATTCCTGAGTTATCAAAATCCTCTTTTCCTTGAATTTATGAACATTTTTCAAAGATTCCCGAGCTTTTCCCAAATTGCCAAACTGCTTTTCTACAAATTTTCCAGTCTCATATAAATTTTCAATTTCTTTCATTTAAAAGATGTCGATTCTCTTCGTTCATAAAATTTCCAAGCATCGAAATCTCAATACCCTCTCATTAAACTTAACAAAGACGTATTTTATTAAAAATTCAATAAAAAGATCGTATTCTTTACACGAGATCTTGTAACGTAGACATTTTTCTTCGTCACCGTGTATATTATTAGCTACAGAATTACAAAACAGGAACCAACCACTACACGCACGTGCGACCAACACTTTGTTTAACCTGTTAATTGGTAAAAGGTAGAAACCCTTCCGCGGGATCAACGTGTCTTCCTGTCGAAAACGCGATGCGGAAACCCGGTCACGTTTCCTTGCCACGTGGACGGAAAAGATAAAGAGCGTCATAACGGAAAATCTGATGCCACGGAAACACCCCGGAAACGCGTGTAACAAGCAAATCCCAGTTAGCTTCTGACACGCTAATACCACGTGTGATCCTCAGAAGATCAGATTGTCATCCCCGAAACACTGTTTCTCTGTTCCCATTATCACCAGTTCTACGCTTCTGACAGTTTAAATCGATTTCTAGATGGTATGGTATGGTGGTAACATTCATTATACTTTCTCAATGTAACTTTGAAATTTAACAAATATTTCGAAATGAGAAAAATTGTAAAATTATTTACGCGATAGGCCATCTTCCTTTTTTTTTTCACTTTTTCGTTGATGAAAATAATACAAGACACAAGTTTTCATTAATTCCAGTGTGCTAGTGTTAATAGTATAGCGACTATTATAATATGAAAAAATAACATCGTTGCATAATAATTCAAGATTACAACGACAATTTCAAGAAAATTTCATATCGATAGTATCCACTTCGTTTGATTTATTGAAGTCTTCGTTTGCATTTACTATCGTTTGATGTTAAATAATATCGTAAAATATATTCAATAAAATATATTATTTTCGTAGCGCTATGATGCACTAAATGGTAATAAAAAATAGTCTTCAAAGATATAGATAAGACAAATTACTTGAACAAAAGTTAATCAATGCAGAATTGCAAATAATTTTGGAATAAAGAGAAAAATTTTTGGAATAAAAAACAAAAATTATTTTCAGCCAGCCGATGATAGTTTTGTTTTAATCTGTCAATGAAAATCCCATTGCGCAAGTATGTATATAATTGGATCGTATTTAAGCGTGAAAATACATGCCGGTCGGTCGTTAGCGAAGCACTGATACGTGAGCAACGCGATAAGCGTGTTTTTCCAGTGCATTTCGCGGCAGATAGAGGAAAGGCACGCAGAAGAGGTGACGGCCGCTCGTTAGATCGCGTTAACCTTCACCTTCTGAACATTGCGCTGCGAGCGATACCGATCTTAAGTTCGCGGCGTGGCGTTTCGTCGCCGCATTTACAGGGAACGTCGCACGTTAGATACGCCGATTAGGCAGAAAACAAATTGGTTGGTAATGCAGGTACAACGATGCTTCAGTGCATCGTTTTCTTGTGGTTTATTCATTACGTTATTGTTATAATTCCGTTGTGCGGTTGGTCGTAAACAGTTGGTCGTAAAAAACGAATAGAAAAGAAGAGGAAATTATTATTACAGGTTGAAGAGTATGGATATACAACAGCGTGTAAGAAATAAAATATCGTAAATAACGGTGTTTTCTTCGTAATAATGATGAACTTTTTTAAAGTTAAATAAGATTTTCGATGCGTTACAAATTTTTCTAAGACCTTAAGAAAATTCTTTTTCATTGTTTTAAAAATAGCCTGGGGAATTAGAAGCTGCGTGTTGTCCAGAATTATCGTAGAAATCGATTGGTGTACGAATTTGTTTTATCCAAATTGTTATAGAACTTGGTAACGTTTAATCAGAAATATCTTCTCTTTCAGTCTGTTTAGTGGAAGAATATTTCACAGAAGAGCGTTAAATATTTATTAAATATTTATATAGTCTGCTTTGATACTACTGCTTTGGATATATCGTACTGCGTATCAGGATATTAATGGATTTGCAAATGTACTTCGATCATGTGGTCAATGAGTAGTGGAGTATTGGAATATTCGTCATGCCAGGTACACAGAGATATTTCATTCAACGTAATCAAATATATATTTGTAAACACGCACACAGGAATTGGATACATTTCGCTGTTTTAATATTTGCAATTATTAAACCTTGAAATATTCGAAGAAGCAACGATTTAAGGCGTTACACGCAGCTAAAATCGAAGCTATATACATGCTGGAAATACTTTAATTAAGCGTTTACTTCGCACTTCGAAGATACCATATCAAATCGATCGAGTGTTTACAATATCAGGCATTTGAAATATACGCGCAATTAAAACACAGGTACGAACCTGCGTTATCGATGTATCGGCATTTAAATAGGCTCCGTCGCCATTCTGAAAATCCTCCAATATAAAGATGTAAAATATATTAGCCAAGATATCCGGCTGTCAATTACCTATCAGAATTTCAGATACCGCGATATAGACCACGCACTCGTATAGTTGTATCCCTGTAAAATTCGAGACGCCTCAATTTGATAACGCTATCGAACTTAAAGCATTTCGCTTCGTTCTAGCCAACACCAATATCAACAGCGATTAACAACATTAAAAACAACAAGACGATGTTAAATTCAATCGATTTCTTCTGACTTTGAAATATCGATCCGCCGAGATCTTATATCTTTTCGAGATACTAGATAGCGGCACACCATCTACCGACTATTTATTCATCCGAGACGATGCTTGAGACGTTAATAGCGCCGAGTACAAGGACAAGGTACCGTAGTCAGAGGTGTGCGGCTGTTTGAGATCGCTGAGGCTCGCGAAAGCTTCCCTCGGGTTGCCTTGCACCGGCCACCTGTTAAAAAGCTTATCGAAATCGTAGGAAAAACGCGTGACGTTTTCAAGACATCCTCTACATCCCCGGGGCTGTTGCAGGACACAAAATTCATGGAATATCAGCGACGTACAAGCGAAGCGGAGACCCAAGGGAATGGGCTGAATGTGGGAAGTTATGAAACCTAGTGTTTCGTATAAATAGACGACAGGCTTGGGCATATTCTATTTGAAAAAGTAACGATTTGAAGCAATTAAATATATCGACTAATTTGTTATTTTGAGAACAACAGAGAAAAAGATTCACTTTGTGCTGGGTATATTCTATTTGAAAAAGTAACGATTTGAAGCAATTAAATATATCGACTAATTTGTTATTTTGAAAACAACAGAGAAAAAGATTCACTTTGTGCTGGGTATATTCTATTTGAAAAAGTAACGATTTGAGGCAATTAAATATATCGACTAATTTGTTATTTTGAAAACAACAGAGAAAGATTCACTTCGTGCTTGGGTATATTCTATTTGAAAAAGTAACGATTTGAGGTAATGAAATATATCGACTAATTTGTTATTCTTATTTTGGAAGCAACGGAGAAAAAGATTCACTTTGTGCTTGGGTATGTTCTATTTGAAAAAGTAACGATTTGGGGCAATGAAATATATCGACTAATTTGTTATTCTTATTTTGGAAGCAACAGAGAAAAAGATTCACTTTGTGTGGAAATGTAAATAGATGGTTTTCAAGTAATACCTGATCAGAGCGAATCAAATCAGTCGAATAAAACGTATAACAAGTAATAGGATTACCTGTTATTTTATTTGAACGAACTGACTTCTATTTGACCAGAGCAAATACTGAAATTTACAGTCCATGAATTTTTATAAGCCGAGCGCTGAAATAAAATTCTAGACGCCTGCCAGCGAGGTGTGCAATATATTGTTGGAATTCTGTAGAATAGATCTTAAAGAGTTGAATAGGTCCTGGCTAGCTAGCGCCAATGCCAGGTACTTAAGATTGTGGGCGTGTGCCCATAGCACTTGCACTTTTAGGTTCGATACAGACGAGTGGTTGGCGGCAAATTACCGCAGCGGCAGCGGGTTGGAAGAACAAGAAGAAGAAGAAAAAAAAAGAAACGCCGTCCGAAGCGAAATCTTTCCAGCTACAAACAATACCTGGCATCGGTGCTAGCTAGCCAAGCTCTATTCAGCTCTTTAAGAAGATCCATTCATTGATGGACGTTCATTGACGAGCGAAATTATCCATTCGAGTGGTGAGAATAAGGAACACGTATGGGATTCTTCAAATTACTATGCTGGATAAATACATATATTATACAGTGATAATATCTTGCAATATTATAATGCCTTTACTATATAATACTATTTCGCTATTTTTTAATCTTTTCGCTATAAAATACTAGACACTTCCGGGATTATTTTACGAACTTTGGGAAGATATTCAATTTAGAAGATTATTAGGCGCGAGTTTTGCATTGAAAAGTATTTTTCTCACTAAATGTTCTCACGTGATAGATTCGTAAAGCACGACGCATCAGGCATATTTAGAAAATAAATAATCGAGTATCATTAGGATAGTATCAAGCAGGAAAATAAAATACCAAGTACGAAAATGACGATAAGGATTCAAGGATAATCAATTTAATGATCGAGATAACGTTTCGACGAGGAGATATTCCTAATCCCACTATATACCATTCCTGTCAAATATACAAGTTCTTAATTCTCTAATTTATACATTGGTCGTTCTATTTTCAAAGAATTTGCAGGATTTAATGGTGAAAGTTCACGTATAATAAATTTCTCGCAATTTCTGGCCACAGTTACGTATATCTCATTGCAACGTCTCTAATAACGTTCCACTAAATTTCACAATCGCTGTTCCTCTATCCGATTTATTATCCCTGCCCGTTTATGCGAACAGTTCCATTTACGCGTGAGTATCGTGAGATTGCGCGATATCGGCGTGAATATCGCCATTTCACGGATACGCAGCAATTTAATCGACCAGCAATCCAGCAATCCACCGATACTGCAGATCTACGTAACAAGCTCGTGATGCGATATATTAATCGCACGATCGATCATGTCTGCTCCTCCGCGAGTTAGGCTACCACCGATCAATGGGAAATCGTTAAACGTATTTATGGATTTTCCACGGGAACGATATTTCTGGGACACGATAACCTGACGTTATAACGTAATTAAAGCTTCACGTTCGTCGCGTCGAATCGCATCTATTTGATACACGCGGTATTCGTGCGTGAGACGCGCATCAGAAAGTTTAATTGGCCAATTCGAGCTTGGTTACGTTCAGGCGCTTAGATCCTTTATTTATCCGAACGTTTCACGGTTATATTCCGCGACACTCTGTTTAAAATGTTGTCTTCTCTGGTATACTGGATGTTTCAGAATTTCTACTCGATAGTGTAGATTAAGCATGTTATTAACGAGCAAGATTTTGTATGTGTAATGATTGATAGAAGTATTCTTATATTACATTTTTACGAATATATTTCGTGCGTTGCACGACACTTTTTGAAATTTCGTTAGCGCTGTAAAGAGACACGGCTGTCATGATTATATCGGTAAAATTTGCAACCAATCCGAAAATTTATATAGAAGTCACAAGACATTGCAAACATACACTTAGCGAAAAATTAGCATAAACACTGTAACTACTGTATCAATAGGACGATAGTTTTAAACATATTATACAATCAGAACCGAAGATCGACTCACTAAATGTAGTGGTTTATTCATATAGCAAATAATCGATTGCTCCAACTCTGGTGATATTTGCCAAGTAAATGCTTCTGGTAAATATTTTGTAAGTTCTATACACATTTCCAGATCTGTTTCTAATTTTACCAGCATAATCACGACAGCTGTGTCTCTTTACAGCGCTAACGAGACGCTTGAAAATGTTCTGCATAATATATAAATAAAGCGCTTTTACGACTAAGTAGCTACTGTAGCTTCATCAGACAAGAATTCTTTCCCTCATTATCTTGTACCATCTTCTACTTAATTAACCCACAATTGAAGATGTACAGCGATACAAGTAGCTCCAATACTCAAATTGTATTTATACAGAAAGAAAGGTATAGATATCGTATTAGAAAATTGCATGGTTTATCATTGCAGATATATGAAATTATAGTACGTTTGGAAAAATGATTGTGTTTGATCTTGAACTAGTTTCTGTAACTTTGCAACAAATTATTGCAGCAGCTTTATCGATTCTGGAACATCCTACACGCTCTCTCGCTGCCTGAGAACCGACATACAAATGAAAAACACCAACCATTTACCCGCAAGATAGATAGTTAGCTCGGCAAATTTTTCAATTCTTTAACATTCTATACATATTGTAGCTTTCCGTCTGAGAACCACCGACCACAAAATATATATATTTACTGCAAACAGTTCTTTAACTTCCAAAACATCTTACAGACACTGCCGCTTTCTATTTGAAAACCACCGACCATTTACTCACAAAATATACAATTAGCGCAACAATTCCTTAAATTCCGAATTATCTAACTCAAATCTTTGTGGCTTGAAGGCTGCCGCCTTCTGTTTGAAGACCACCGTATAAATAAAAAACCTCGACCATTCGCAATTTACACGCTCGCCAGGTACGTAGTTGGCACAGCAACTCGTTGATTTCGGTTCTGAAACGTCTTATACACACCGTTGCTCTCCGTTTGAAAATCACCGTATACATCTAAGTGGAAAACAGCAACCAGTTGCATTCGCATTAAAGCAATTTTACAATTTCCAGCCACTCGCCAGCCGCTCGACTAATTTTATCCTTGCGAAGTCTCGAATATCTCAATTTCTCATGAGTTCGTATTTTCATAAGTTTAATATCAGCGCGAAGACACGTCTCACAGTTGACGATTCGGTGTCGAGATATCGAGTTTCACTCTTGGCATAACGTAATAAAATGATAAAGTATGGCACTTGCTGTCTCTCGATATCCTCCAACGTTCTACCCTTTCGGCGTTGCAGTAAATTCAACCTCTAATTGGTCGGCCAGGTGACAGCAGGATCGCGGATTAGCTCTTTGAATGAGCTCGGATATCCTTGTATCGGTTGTCCTCGCTGCTTGAATAAATTAGCGACTTAAAAACGACGCAGATATCTGGTCTCGATATATCAGAGCCTCGATGCTTCAAGGCACAATGGATGCAAACGTGTCTGCCGAGATGTCGATATTCGACGATTGGCCTTTTACGTACAGCGTGGCCCGCTATATTTTGTACAATTTGTATATTCTGTTATTACTCGAAGGTTGTACTTTGCTTTTTATTTATTTTCCATAATCCTTGCCTTCCGGGATACGACGAATTTCCAGCTAGATTTCTCTTTGGCTGCGGCTCATGGTTTACCTTTCCAACCAACAAGCTTAACATATCTCGTACTTAACACGAAGCCTGTACGTTTTGCAAGACTGAAATAGCAATATGAAATACGCATATAAGTAAACTGCGGATATTCATAGAATTTCATATTTTTATACATATGTGGAGGAATAAAAGAATGGAATTTAGAATTTACGCACGTCGATGGCTGCTGTTTTATTGATAGCTCTGATAATACAATTATCGATAACTCCAATTGTAGATTGAATTATGTCTGCTGTTTACACATTCTTCGCAGTTCACAGTTCACAGTTTACAAATTCTTACCCTATCCATTTTTCAATACCATGTTGTTATTTAAACAGACCGTACGTTTTTCTGTATTAACGCGTATTAAAATCAAGGACATTACAGGGAGTTGTATAGAAAAGAAAAGTATACAAATTATAATGCAATACGGTGTCTTAATGTAACGTTGAATATACAATAAAATAGCGTAAACATGAAAAACTAAACTACAAAAGAGGACAAAGAAAGGTTAATAGCGTTAGAGCAACGCTAAAAATAGGAAAATGTAAACAGGATTATTAAAGGTTGGCCATTATACGAGGTATAAAGCTGTTGAATTATGTACTCCTTAATAACTGTGAGATACTCAAAGTTAAAAATAAAGTTTCAATCTCTAGATGGGATTTTTTTTTATTTATGAAAGAGAGCCGCCGTTTTCCCGGACCCTCTCTATGTTAGAAGGTACAAATTAGACTGTTCCCCTTTCACAACCCCTTTCTTTCGGTCTTGTGCGACGACAAGGAGCACAGCCTCCGAAAATATCCACGCGTTGCAATATGAAACCAGAAGTAACCAGCCGCAGGAACCTTCCATCTGGCGTTATTTTATAAACGCGTGTATGTACATTTTTTCTTACATTCTCGAATATCCTTGTTCTTGATATATAATGTATCGTTATAAATAAATCGAAAAATGAATACGTAGATACTTTGTAGGTATTACAATACAAAAATAAAAGTATAGTAAAATTTCCTTGATCTTAATGAAGAGTAATTTCGTAACGAAATTAGAATTAATCAAATTAATTCTCAGTCCACTTTCATGAATTAAGCTTTCATTTTCTTCAGTGACCAATTGGCAATGGCAATGGCAATGGCAATTGGTATTTAATTATCTGTTCCATAACAAAACATGCTCTTCGTATTCCATAATAAAATATTCCATGAAATAGATAAGAAAGTACTGGTCAAACCAAATCCCAATCACTCCAAACCCAACATTTCCTAGATATGTGCCATTTGTACTATTAATAACGTTGTTTATAACACTTCGTAGGTATAACCATTTGTAACATTAACCCTATCATTCATAGTCGTCCGGCAAGCATTATCATCTGTGGTACGAAGCCTATTATTCACAGTCGCTTCATCGATATTATCGTGCGCGATATTAACACTATTATTTATACTGTCCTCGTGCACCGAGTACGATCACCCCTGAAGTCTTCTTTATACGCTTCCACTATGATCATTTTTCTTGTCCGCCTCCTCTTCCATTTGTCATGTCTATCTAACGTCTGACCAAAAAATCGGAAAATCTCGATATAAAATTGCAGCGTAGGTATATCCACGTTCCTTCTCCTGCCGAAACAGAATTCTGCGCGATAACAGCGAATTATTTCTCACGAGTGACAGCTGTTCATTTAAAAAGGGGGTAACATTCAATTCATCACGCGATATCGACTATACGATTGAATAAATAATTAATCGGATGAAATAGCGCCGCTGGACGAGCATTACGATCGCCGTATGAATTATCGGCGAATCGCACGATACCTTCTATTACGCGACGCGATCTCGCGGCTAGCTACGTGGAATATGATAATGATACACGAGGCGTCGTAAATCCGCTCGATCGCCGAAGGCTGACCATCTATTTCTAAGCCTTTATTAGCCCTCTCATCTTTTTCGATGCGCGACGCCACGCCTGTAAGCTACTCGCGACACACACACACAGGCGTACGTACGTCCGACCACGTTTTAACGATCTCTCGAGGGACTGAACGGCATCTAGCCGAGGGTACTACTATACACTTTGAAAAAGTTTAACGAGTTTGATTATGGCCAATTGCTGAGAATCAATGAACTTGTTGGTCTTCGGAAGAAATGGATTTTTCTGACGTTCGTTGTGAACGACGAGAGAAAAAGTGGCATTGCCCAGGTGGAAATTGAATTTGATTAGTTTTACCATCGAGCCTGTCCAACTCTTCTTTTTCAAATATGCTCGTGTCCGAGTTACTTCAACGCCATGGAAAGATGAACTTACGGACGACGTGAGTTATCGCTTTAGCAACGAATTATACTTGTTTGGCGGAGATTGGTGTTCCAATGAAACGGGATTTTAATAGAATACAATTCAAGGTATAGTGGATTCATCGGATTGGCTATGGTAGCGATCTGGTTGAATTATTCTTTTCGAGATGCGCTAGTTTTCCAGTCACTTCAATGGGGGTAGAAAAATGAATTTACCGATGATGAGTTGGAGCTTCCGAGGGATGAATTATTTTTTCTGGGAGAAATTTGTTTTCCCAATCAAACGGAATTTAATAGATAGAGTATAGTGGGTTCATCGAGTTAGGAATCGAATCGGATTAGCTTTAGCGGCGATTTGTTAGATTGCCCGAAAAGTTGACGAGAGAAAGACGCTTTTCAGGCAATCTAATAGTTGCGTTGCTCTTTTTCAAATATTATAATTTTCGAGAGCAAACTTATTGGCGACCAGTCAAGTTACTTTTTCCGGAAGATTTTCGTCAGAAATGGGGTTTAATGCAGTGGGAAATGTAATGGATTCGTCAAATTAGAAGTAGAATTGCATTAGCTTTGGCGATGAATTATTCCTTTTGGGAGACGCTAATTTTCAAGTTGCTGAATTGGATTAGCTTTGGTAATGAGTTACTCTTTTTCAGATATGCTACTTTCCAAGTTACTCGTTTGAGCGTAATAGAGAAGTCAGTTTATTGGGTGAGAAATGAATTACCGTTTGACCAATTGGTCTTGCAGTTGATAGAATGTAGAAGAAAATACGTTTTTATAAAAGATATTTGACGATTTAGAAATAAAGAATGATTCACATTAAAGTGACTAGAGAGTAAGCAACATCTGTTTGCCTTTTGCAATTACAGAGAACGACATGGGAACTTCAAAACGGTGAAGTTTAAGCTTTTTCTCATTGAAATTATGGAATCTTTTAGAATAACATGAAACATAAACGAGGAAGGTACGAGGAAACTACAGATGCTTCTCACATGTGCAACGCCCAATGCGCAATATTAAACCAACTGTTACGTTCGATGCAAAGGGCTTTTCTTAAAATGTTCGAAGGAAGAACTTCGAACGAATTGAAAGAAGTAACGATCAAAACGAAAAATAAAAGAAACAAGAAAATAATATATCAAAAGAAAAACAAATATCCCATAAAAAAATGGAAGAAGCTTTAGACATCGAGAAACAGAGAAAGGAGATGACTAGATTGACTTTATGTAACACGTATCTCTTATGGTGTCTTCTTCTAAATAATATCAATCAAACTTGTAAGATTATCAATATACCGGGTGGGACGATAATCTTATATAATTGTACGTGAAAAAATAAGAAGAAAATTTCACGCGACATTTTTTCATCTCAGGTTTTATCTTCGAGAAGATCGACTTGCAAGATTTGACAAGTACATTTAAATTTGGTTAATTCGGAACCGCGCAAGAGCAAACAATCGATAGAGATTTAAACTACACTAAAAAATAAGTCGAAAATGTAGAACGAGATTTTTTCATAAGATGTTTCGTTTTCGAGAAAAATAAATTTGAAAATGTATGGCGTACACATCAGACACCAGTTCGTCTTCGCTGAAACACGTCCAACGCATTATTTTCTCGAAAACGAGGCCTTCAACGAAAACACTGTATTGTACGCTTTGGACTTATTCCCTCCTCTTATATGATAACCTGCTGCTGATTGTTTACTCATATCCAGCTGGTACTTTTTCACATCAAACTATACTAAACAAATCTTCGAACTCGATTTTCCAAAAAAAAACGACGCGTCGTATGTAAAAATATTATTCCCTATTTCAAACTTATTTTTCACGTAGAATCACCCCTTGTACCACGATTACCGATATTTACTAACAAAACACATTATCGTCGAAAACCATAGAATATTGACAATATCATTTTGAGAACACCCTAACACTGATCAAGCTTGTGATCCGAAAACCGATCAAAGCACTTTCTAACAAAAGAAAATAAAAAGATAGAAAGAAAGAAAAGGGAGGAGAGGAAAGTAGATGGAAGAAGGAGTATAAATGGACGTTTACAGGAATTCTCGAAAATGAGATGTATATAGCCGTGGTTAGCAAAGGGGTTAAGGCCTAATCATAGATCGCGACTGAAGGCGAGTATCCAACCGTTATAACGAGTACCTCTTTTCTACGGTCGAATAGGAGGAGGGCCGGGTACCAGGCGAAGAAAGATCGAGGCTTCTGCAAATTTATTCGATTGCCGGCCACGACTAACTTCCACCATACCCGCATGCGGCCTCCTAACCCCCTATGGCGTTTATTTATCTCGAGTGCACCAGGCCTATCGTCCAATTTGCGCTCGCGAGCACACACGCGAGCACCGAGAATTTTCGCTCGTTACCGCCGCTACTATATCACGCCAGATATACTAATCTTTCGTCGGCCGACCCTACGTTGGTCAGTTCCTGGTATTCTCGTCTGCTTTTATATGTACATATATACTTTGTTGTGGTCTTTTTTCTGCCATGTTTATATGGTGTTTTAGGGACGAGGAGCAGATGAAAGCATTTGGAGATCGCTGGTCGAGACATTCACTGCCATGGTGGTCATCAGTGACGCATATTTTACTCGATTTCTTAGAATGATCAAAATAAGATCGATTTTATAAACCAATAAACTTTCTTCATAATGCGATCATGACTTACAGGGGATTCTCAAGCCGCAAATTCTACAAATTATAAGACTTTGAGGATATGTGAAGAATATATCGTAGTATCGTGGACGAGGGGCCTGGGGGGTGGTCGTGCGAATTATAAACAAGCGGTTGCTGAGCATGTGCGTGCGTGGTGGGGCTGAGACAAAAGATACGAGGCTAAGACAAAAGACAAGGGGTTGCTAAGGGACATAAACGAATTAACAGCAGTGTTAGTTGAGAAGCCAAAGACTGCGAATTGCGTTATCGAGATAGTGTTGCCAGCGTTGTCGAGAGACAGTCGAATCCGTGGTGACGAGAGTTGCGAATTAATTATCTAGTTGTGTTAATTATAATACGTTACTGTGATTAGTGCACGTTAAACAACCATCGTTTCCTGTTTAATCCATTCATTGTAAATAAACCAATCATAGTAGTCTAAGATACTACAATATGCAGGGTGGTTGGTAACTGGTGGTACAAGCGCAAAGGGGGTGATTCTACGCGAAAAAAGAAGTCGAAAATATAGAATAAAAATTTTTCGTTCGAGGCTTTGTTTTCGAGAAAATCGACTTTGAATTTGCGTGCGGTACGTTATAACGGATCTCACTGTAGATCGAAAAATTAAAAAAAAAAATTTTATTCTATATTTTCAACTTCTTTTTTCGCGTAGAATCGCCCCCTTTCCGCTTGTACCACCAGTTACCAACCACCCTGTAGATAGATGTTTATCGCAATTGCAGTTGCCAGGGTATGAACGCACCATGAAAGACACGTTCCATGGAATGTACTTGATTTATAATATCGTTTAGACATTCGACCACTCACGCCATACTCATATCGCACTCAGATCTGCATTTTACATAGTGTCATTGGTCTTGTTTCTTCTTATCTGCCTCCTCGCCTCACCTCTTGGTATTAACATTCATTAACATCCACATAGAATTACAGAGTATAACGAGAAATTTGAAAAAGGTACAAATAAACGAGCCAGGGAACGCAAATATCGTGCAATTTCTTTTCTGCTTAAATTCACCCCAAGAGGGTGAAAGTGAACTCTGAAATTTCCAATTTTGCGCCATAACTCGCGATCTGTAAGAGATAGAAAAAAGGTTCTCAGTCGCAAGTTGCTGCTTCCATCATCGGGGCTGTCTTTTGGTAAAAAATTGATCACTTTTATGGCGAGATATAACGCAAAATGGAAAAGAAGCAGATTTTCAAGAAATTACACAGTACACGTATGTCCTGAAAGTGTGACGAATCTTCTCTTGTTAGACGACATTCTCGGAAAAAGTGAACTATTGCAATACGACGTAACATTTTGCAAAACTTAAATCCTATGGTATCGCGCATTTCGGGGCAAAATATAGAAAATTATTGTGTTACACAGTTAGTTACTCAGATGCTGGATCGACTACGCTACCCTCCGTCTGACCCTGCAGGTCATCTCCACGGCGACTAATTTTAACATTGTCCCGCGATCTATTTGCGAATCTCTAGCACCCAATCCTATTATTCACACCACACCACCACCATTATGTTGCTCACCCTAAGTTCGATTTTCAACGACACTTGACACTGTTTTCAGTGCCCAACCCTAAAACGTGTCGCACTCGTAAATCTCTAACAATACTGCAGCACCCACTACGACCAAAATCGTCAGTCCAATCTATGTATCGCTGATTGAGCGAAAACCTCGCTGATGAATCGCAAAGCTCAACCGAATTTAAGGCGTCGACCCTTACAGTCAGAATGTAATCCTGACAATTTGTGTTAGTTCTTAAATTACAAAAAATACAAAAATAATTCCAAAAGTACAAAAAATAATTCCAGTCCTCCGTGTTTGAATGTCCCATTATCTGTAACCTTCTTCAATTATCGCTTATCAATTGTTATTACATCAATTGTCAATACAAAAGCGTGACTGTGCTTCTAAAGTCTGAGACTTTGGTATATCGAATAAATAGATCTTCAAGGATTAAGTAAATCCATCTGGAACTAGTAAAAAAAAAAAAAAAATGTAGGCAGGAAAGCAAATAGAATCATTGAAACATCGCGATATCTGGCTACTTCAATTTTGCAGATTCATGAAACGATTGTTCTCGACTCGTGCTCGCGAAGTAAGAGAGACTTCCGATAGAAGCGACAATCAGACACGGCCAATTGTTTCTTCGTTTCAGGAAACACTCGTGCACGGGTGGTGGTGATCTATGGGGTCAAGGGTCGTCAACCTCCAGAAAGTACGTACGCGTCGTTGGATGATAGAGTGACAGTCATTATGTTAAATGGCAATCAGAATAATGCCGTCATCAGCGTTCGTACTAGGCAATAACTATAATACTGTCATTGCGGACACTCCCGCGTAATCTTGGCTTTTCATTGGCCACTACCGGGTAGCGCTGCCAAAATTGTATCGCTTTTCCAAGATGCTAACACGCGCGTATTCTTCTTCTATCTTCATCCTCTTCAGCTCGATCGTAATCTCAAAAGATACAACGAGCGAGCGTTTTCCATCGAATGAATCTTACAGCGAATATTTCTTCAAATTATGGAATTGTTATTCGCGCGAAGCAACTGTCGCGAGTAATGAAATGACTCGAGTAACTCTTTCAAGTATCAAGTAATTTAATTACGAACGTAGATCCGACAGATACGAAATTCTTTCAAGGATGACTAACGAATGTTCTACACGTAGTTACATTTTGTACACGCGTTAGAATTTCTTGGAATAATAAAAAAACGATAATAAATGGACTTACTCCTTATACATTTGTTCCTGAAGAATCATATTCTATTTGACGTTGCCTCTCGTCTGATGGATATTACTTTGCAAGTACGTAAATCAATCAGCGTTGAAGACACCTGTTGCTGCTGCTGCATACATAATAACAACTATGATTTCCTATTCTAGGAATAAACTATTACCTGCTCAGCGATCTTTCTGCGAATAAATAACCAATGCTCTCACATCTATCGCGAATTAAACGGAATGGATTAAGATTTCCTTAATTTCACAAATTAAAGTAATAAAAAACAAATGGAAAACAAACCGTCCATTCAATTTTACATAGACAAATCCATACCAAGTACAAGCTCATTCTTAGGTCAATCGAATTTTCATCCGACCAACCATGGAATTTAATAAAATTAATTAACATCTGCTTATTCTATCCGCCAACGATATCAGCAAATCTGATCAACGTACAATTTACATAATTACGTTAATATCCTGGTACAGCATCGTACATTTCACGACTGGGTATCAGTTTGCGTTCCACATTTTTATATAAACATTGTACCTTCCTTTAATCGATTCTACGGTCGAGAGAATATCTGTAGCTTTTAATTACAACTTCCTAATTGGATTCGATGATCGTTAACGTTAGCCTAACACGAAATTCGCGGCTCCAATCAAATTCACCTCACGTATTCGTCTTCCACGTTGCAATTATCGTTGTCGATGATCTACGGCCAGTTAGCCATAGAAAACGGCTGGTAGATAACTGTATCTGCGGATATTTTGCGCGCATCAAAATTACTGTTACTCGTTCGTCATTCACCGATCGATTCCAAACGCGTGCATCGGCCATCGACGATCGTTTCGTATTCGTCACCACGAACGACAATTAACCGCTGCGATTAACCCTGTTTGGCAACTGCAACAAGACCTGCTGCAGCAGGTCGACCGTGGTCGTTCATTTTCTAGTTCTCATGGGAACGTCACATTATTCTTTGGTCAGCGTAGTTTCTTTAAAACTCCTTTGCGTCCGTCGTTTCAATATTTTCAGATCGATCGATAAGCTTCGTTACGATGATCGAGACGTTTACCGATAGGCAACTTCGTGTTTGTCGCTTTTCCGGAACGTAGGGAGTTGGAAAATAAATTTTGAAAATTTACTACCGCCACTTTAGCAATTTACGCTTATCGAAATCTTTTCGTTTCACGTTTAGGAAGCTGAAAAGTTTGGCAACTTTAGAAGCTTCATTTTGGAATGGTAATTTATATTCGTAGACGCGGAAGCTTCTTAGGAGAGAAATTTCGAGAGCCGGGAATTTTGGAAGCTTGAGAAGTTTGGCATTGAAAATTGAACAAATTATACCTTCGCATAACTTTCATGTTCTCTTTTTAATTCACAGATTCTAAAGGTTTGATATTTGAAAGTATCTCGATACGTAAATGTTGATATGTTTCCGTCTAAAAATGTCGAAAATTAAGGATCCGAAATATCTTAGAAACGTGGTGCGAACAATTCGATGGCTAACACTAATATCAAGATCGAGGAATTTAGAATGTTAGAAACCTTGGAAATTTAGCGAGTCGAATAAACATCTGAATTTATGAAACTTTCGAAATTTTATTGAAGGAGAAACTGAGCGAATAAAATTATTTAAACATGCTGAAAAACAACAACGTAGAAGTAAACTCGGAGATAGCGAAGTTTCTCGCTTCCTTAATTCCTTTCGTAGCTATCTAAACAATTTTACATTACATCGGGACATATTTTTATTCGAAACATATTCGCCAAGAATTTTCATAACGTTCTACGTTTAAACGTGACAAGATTTGGTATAAACGAATAAAATAGTATTTATAACGATGCTCGGTATGTTGTATGTTACTTCATACTATAACAACTTCCTACTAACAGAAGATTTTATGAATATCAGATGCTGTTATAGCTCTCGTAACTAACCTAACCCGAGTTCTGCTGCGTAAGCCTGGCTAATGAATCCAACTATGTTACAAACTGCCGACAGAATATGCAAATTCATCTTAAAATAGGCAGAACAAAAAGTGCAGTTCGTTATGTCTAGCACGGCTGTTATAAGCTTATCTCGGCTTATTACGCTTATTACGAATGGCAAAATGAAATGAAAAAGAATTTTTTAATCAAACATTTTTATATCTGCCGACAAACTGTTGCTCGTTAACGAAACGAATGTTCAATCCATTAGAAAAAGAGAAGCTTAATCGTTTTCGCGATCTAAATCAAAAAGTGACAAATCAAAATTAAATCGCGAAAGATCGTGACCGACAATGGACGCTGTTCAACATCATTCATCTTGTTTCAAAGTTTCGAAAAACGATAACAGCACGTAATAAATTACTCTGTTAACTCGATCCAAGTCAGTTCTCATAGCGTTTCGCTTGCAGCGTACGATAAGAATAAAAATTTCCCAAGAGGAATGCGAACTGTTTTTAAATACCAGAAGCATATGAGATTTATCAGAATAACGGAATTTCAAATATCCAATCTTTGGACTTTTTCTAATATAAAATTTAGTATTGCACGAGGAGGTAGTCGGTGATCAATTATGGTAGAAACCAATAGTAAAATCTTCATCGAGAGAAAAATCCAGCTATTTATTTTTTTCCAATGAAACGTATTAATGTAAACAAAGATCGAATCATTAAGATTTAATTGGTACCACGTGTGGAAATTCGCCAGCGGCAGATATAAATTAAACGCTATGTTTCCAAGCTGAATTCTACTTGAATTTGGCCGAATGTGATTTAACATTTTGTTAATTAAATATCCCTGTGTTTCAATTTTTTTTAGCAATAAATTTAACGTATTCTTACAACTTAAGAAAATAATCACAATTGTAAGGTAGACAGAAATTCGCCAGATAACAAAATTTGAAATTTGCAATAGTCTAATACCCAACTGCTTGCTTATAAAATCTTCGTTGTCTTCCTAAAATCCATCCATCGCTTGTAATTGCTCTGACGAAACGTTAAGGAGCTACACACGGTCAAAGTCCGCCGTAAGAAACCGCAAGTACTAGAAACCAACTATCAGAAGTCACGGAAGATCGATCGAATTAATTGCGTGGTCGACTGTCAATTAACTAATTCTATTAGCGTGCGTCAAAGCGATATTTACGATGATTAATTGTAGACATAGACGATAGTACCGTTAATCGCGCGCATCGGCCACCAACGGTCGTTAAAGGCCCGTTCACAATCGCGTAGTTTCGCCGTGAAAGGAACGGCTCCGTGACGTGATACGCGCTTCGTAATTTCTATAGCAAGTATACGTAATACATCGCGGCACAGCTGCTTCCGGATGCGATCGGTCTCGCTGCCGGAAGTGCCGCCGCGTACATTTTTACGAGCGCAATTTATGCACGTGCGCGGCGATTTATACGCGGCTCGTATTGCGCACGCGCACTCGCCGATTCGCGTTTTACGCGGCGATCAAGGGCGAGATTTTCCCGGGGAAACGCTTTATCGAAATGTTTAATAATAGGGAAAATGAAAAGATGATGGGATAAAGTAGGGAGCGGATAATGTTTATAATAACAGGCATGTAAATTTTAAGGCGGAAATTATGAGCAAAAAATATTACGAAAATGTATGTAAGATATATGTAGCGATAAAACGGAGAATTTCCTCGGAAGGAAATAAATAATATCGTAATATAATTTAAGGGTAGGTAGAATAGTTAACAAGGGAGAAACAGGGAGATAATAATAAAATAGGAAGTGGATAATGTTTGTAATAGCGAGGATGTAAAGTTTTAGATGGGAATTACAAAGAAAATATTACGAAAATATATGTGATACATATGTAGCGATAAAACGGAGAATTTCCTCGGAAGGAAATAAATAATATCGTAATATAATTTAGGGTAGATAGAATATTTAACAAGGAGGAAGATAAAGAGATAATAATAAAACAGAACGTGGATAATATTTATAATAATGCGAATGTACTAGTTTTAGGTGGAAATTAAACAAGGAACGTTATGGAAATATTATAACGACAAAATAAAAAATATTCTCTGTAGGAAATACGTGATGTTGTAATATGTGTAACATAAGGAATGCTATGTTTCATAAGGATATGTTTAATAAGGAAAGAAGTAGGGAAATGATAATAAAATATGAAGTAAATAATATTTATAATAAGTACAGTGTGATCATATAGTCAGAGAATAAAGGAGACACATTAGAGAAAAATAATAAGAGAGAAAGAAATATTTCAAAACTGGATGGTATTCTAATTTAGTGGCACATGAGTCAACAGAAGATTCGAATCGGGAGAGACTCACATTTTTGTGCCTTGGAGTGTCAACGTTGTTTTGGTTTGCTAGGTTCAAAGGTAAACGAACTCCGGACAAAACATTATCGCCGTTATTTGTAATCGTCAATCGGAGTTACATTTAGACTTTTTGTACAATAATAACACCGGTTGATACAAATAGACGAACGTGCTCTTTAGGACGTTCATTATACCGAGTTATACAGTTGAATGGGCGTAAAGTTGAACAGTAGCATTGAGCGAGCGATGATAACGACTATTTAAAGTGATTTTAATATACATTGACTATTACAATTTTATCACTTTAATAAAATAAATTTATCTCTTTAATAAACCAACACGTATAATAATCCACCTAACTAATATTAGATAGAGAGTGCGCGTTTCCTCTCTTTTTAGGTTTGTATTGTTTTAAAGTAGCGAATAGGATACATAAGAAAAAGAAAACAAGATATTATAGGTAAACCATAAATGGAAAATAATGAAGAAAAATAGCGAGGACAACGCTCCCTTCGCGAAACCTCCCTTCTTTCGTTCGAAGAGCAACCCTGCGCGATTAATCATCGTTGAAAATAAGCTACCGTATGTACCGATGTACTTAACCACCGTGAAAACGGGGAAAAATTCCAACTGATCACAGATAGCTTGATAAATTGCTTCACGGAATACAATTCGATAATCTATTTCATGGTATTGTATTTAAATTCTATTCGTAATGTAAAGGGGGCAACACAATGCTTGAAATACGACATTGTTACATATCGATTGTTCGTTCGTTTATTATTAATCCTTCGGCATATTTTTTAAACTATTTTGTCGTTAGAGTGAATTAATTTGCTTTCAATTTTCTATCGATGATCATAGATCAATCATCGAATACTTCTTCCTAACACGCATGGTTGTACATTATCATCATTCTTTCTGTTCAAAGCCAATAATCAAACACACTGATTACATTTCTCTTCAATTTAGATCTTTCGCAATCCTTAAAATCAGTAGGCATCGAAACCATTGTATCAGTCTATAGTATCATTAAACGCTGTAATCGACGACCATAGTGCTATTTTTATACAGCTTCGTTGCTTTCTAATCTCTGAAACAATCATACGCCAATCTTAACCGTCGAAGCAATCCAAACCACGTGGATTATATGGCTTCTCAATTTAATTCCTTTCTAATCTACTAACCAACCATTAACATCAATCGTTCTTACACCTCAAACCATACGATCAACCATCATGAAGCTATTTCTATTTAGTTTCACTTCCTTTCAAAATTTCATACGATTAAGTAATTGACCGTCATATAAATCATCCACCAAATCATTCTTCTCCAAAGAGGAAATTAAACTAATTCGCGAACATCAATTCTGAATTGATTGAAAATCAATTACTACAATTTTTCCAATCTACCATACGATCATACACCATCGTCAAACCATCGACTACCGCGTCGATCATCATAAAATTTCTCTAATCAATTAACCTCTCAACATGCAAACACGTCTGGCAAACGTCGTTCCATTCGTATTCGTTATTTTCAACGTTGACGTGTCCGAGACGCCACGAACAGTACATACTTTTGCGTTGAACCATATCAAATGGTATTTTTAGCGCTCATCCAGTCCTATTTCATTTATATGTCAAGGGGTTGAACAGTCGCGTATCAACCACCATAACGTTTCTATCTAGTCATCATTTCTACCTAATTTCAATCGTTCTCAATCTTTCACACAATCGAATCTATGATGAAATCTCAAACCTGCAATCTTTCGTACAATCCTAGTAACTACACGATCGGCTACTACAGAGCGTTCCATTTTTATTTAATTATCCCTCAATCTGCCAATCCTAAAATACCTCATGAAATGATCACAACATAATTAATCAATTTCTCAATTTTTGTTAATATGGTTAATTTACATAGTTTCAAATGAAATTTTGGCCGGGCCTTTGGTAAGGTCAATGTCAAACATCTTTTTAAAACATTAGAAATTCCTTTCTGTCAAAGATATTATATTTTGCAGATATATAGAGCTCTTCCAACATAGAAACACTTTGAGATTCCTCTGTCGTATTCTAGTTAGATCAATATTGCGACGTGGATCCATAATCTGAACAACATGCTTTAGCGATCATGTTGCATCGCTTGGAAGGGTTTGGCACAGGTGTTCACGTACAGTTATCATGCCTTTTACATGCAATGATTATCGAGCCATAATGTTTACTCTTGGTCTTACGTCACTGGAATGTAGAAGAATAGCTCACTGCATCCTGTTTGCTCACAGAGTGTTCAATGGCCTTAAATGTGAACATTGCGCTGAAATAATCGAGTATTTCAAAATGAATGTCTATTAGAAACTTACGACGTTACAATCTTCTGTATGTACAGTCTCAGAGTACATCGCTTGGGTACCTTACCGGACTCAAACGCATTGCCTTAAATATCAACAATCTATTGTTATATCTTCTCAAACTTGTCGAGCAATTAGGAACTTTGTATGCCGTGCTTAATCCTAGTTCGTAATGAAATCGTAACTTACATCGCCTAATTCAATATTGAATATTCTAGTCTGTCTAACTATCAAAGATCTGCATATCTCTCATAAATAGTTTCGACGTATCTCTCAGAGTTCTCGCAGGGCATTCACTTTTCTGTAAGTTTTCAGTTCTTTCCTCGACTTGTAAAACCTAATCTTCACCGAAACACAGTCTAGAAGCGGACCAAAGACGTAGCTACGTAGGGAAGAAAACCGCACGAAAATCGGTTCGACGGTTCCCGAGCTACAAGGTAGCAAAGAAGCAAACAGACAGACAGAGAGACGTTGCGTTTTAGATGACGTAGAGATGACACGTCTGGCCTTAAATTACATTGAGATTGACATTGAAATTGAAGAGCCAAGTATAGAGACTCGGGGATCGAAGTATAGAAATTGGAGAACCGAAACGTACAAGTCCGTAGCTACAACGTCGTAGGTAGAAGACGGGGCTAAACACGAAATCCAACGAAACGAACGCGTCGCTTCCTCGCGTTTCCTCCGCTTGCCAGAACTCTAGGAAAAGATTAATCAGCGTCGTGCCGTCTTATCTCTTCGCCACGATAAACTCTACACGAGTACAAGTCCGTAACAATAAGAAACGAGTACCCAATTGCAAGTATCTCCTTTACGTTCACGGGAATCCCCATGAAACGCATAAAGGCGCAGCGGGGGAACTCGCGGATGGGTCAGGTGTTTTAGGGGGAATGGCGGTATTTAAGCGACTAAGAAACGTTGGCCGCGGTAGCCGAGGGTGGAGAATAGGCGATGCCAGATGGACGAAAGGATAAGATTCTTTATGGTCGGAGATAGACAGATACAAACAGTTTCACGGTGAGTCGGTAACAAGCCGGCCGGTGATCGATGCGAGCGTCCTGCGATGATTTAACTATCCTCGCCGACGCGTCGGAAAATAAATGCTGAATTACTAGCAATGCAACGTGTTAAGCCCCGTTCACACCTGGCGGATCTTCGTGGATATGAATGGTGAAGAGCCAATCCGATTTTGTTCAATTCCATCGTGATTCTATGTCGAACTAGATTCCAAATAACATTTGTGTAAGTTTCTTTTATTTGTAGCATACAACGTTATACTTTAACCGGTTATTAAACAACGAAATGATAAACATACATATATATTTGTTTTTGGTGAAATTAGTTAGAATTTTAATGTTGTTGCTTCGTTACTGTTATTTTAATGTAATTACTGTCGTATCGATAAGGAAAGTCGTTATGCAGGTTCATGGTTTCGTCCATTTAAGGAAAGTTGGTTAAAATACGCGAAGAAGAGCTGCATGCGATAGGATGCAGGTCTTGAGAGTCAGCAAGAATCGCAGTCTTTATTACGCGGTTCGAAACAAAAAGAAAATAAATCAAAGATAGAGAAAGTACGAGAAAAGCAAAAGCAGGATTGCACGTGCAACGCCTGGCTCGCTCGATTTTTAACGTCGAAACGATCACATCTCCCGATTACGTCGCACCGCGCGTACGTTTTTCCAACAATCGTATTGTATCTTGTTTAGAAAAATATCGGATAAAAATGCGCTTTTACTGTCAGTAATTCGTAAACAAAAGCTTTTTACCGCAGTCAAGAAAGCATTTGATCTTGAAAGGGTTAGAGCCTAAACGAGTCTTATGAAAATACGTCAACGTGGATGGCTCGTTGGATCGAAGAATTTCAAGTTACATTTCCTGAGTTCACTGAAATTATGAGACGTTGGGACACGATAACAGAACAAAGGAAGAGCGGTAAAAAAAGGATAAAGGGACTGGCGATTCAAAAGTATTGGGCGAGTAGAAAATTTCATTTCCAGGTAGATCAAACGCAACATTTCCATTTAACAAGTGTAAACGAGGCTTTACGTCGCTGCCTCTGGAAAAGCCCCGAGCGTAATGCAAGCTTATCTGCGAGCTAGAACTAGTATTTATTGCGATGCTGACGCAGGCTGCGTCGTGTTTGACGTTAAGTACCGAGCTGGGAATAAATGTTAATAAAGCGGTCGGTGGTTGGAATACGCGATGAAATGAGTTGGGAATGTTAGGCCATAGTGAATTCCAGTGCTTGTGATACTTTGGTACTCGGTGACAGCAGTTGGATTAAAGTGTGTCGTTTCTTCCACCGAGAATAAATGCTTCAATAATTGATTGAAAGGGACAGGAAGAAACAGGTTGAGGATCATTGGACGATGGCTCCTGGTAGTTAGGGACAGTCATTGGAGACAGATAGTAGTTTTTCGAAGTTGCAGCGGATGCTAATAGAGCAACAGATGGTTGAGATGCTTGCTATTACTGAATAGTTTTCACTCTTAAGTGTATTACTGGCGCAACGCAAATTTATATTGAATACCATTAAAGTCATCTTTAAACCATATTTAATCACACACCTCTAAATCAATTAAAATTTCCAAAGCATTTTTTTCAAATTAATTAGAAGCGAGAAATTAATTAAAATCTAGAGGAAATGAAGCGTAATATACGAATAGCAATACGAGTAGCTTCTAAAGATACATAACTCTGGCAAATCAATAAAAACCGTAAGGGTATTCTTTCCAAATAAATTAAAAGCGAGAAATTAATTAAAACCAAGGCAGACAACGGACGTACACGGATAACAACGATAATTCAATAGCATTAAAATCAGCCCCAAACGATCACATCCAATACGTGCCTCTATTAAATTAATTAAAACTCTAAAAATATCCTTCCTACTATAATACAAACTATCATCTACCTAATGTAAAAAAAAAGGACTCGTCGATCTAAGAAAGAAGCTTCAGTTTACAAAAAAAGAAGAAGAAGAAGAAGCTTCGCGTGACAAAGGACGGAAAGAAGAAAGAGAAACATAACGCGACATTCCATACTCTACACTTCTCCTAAGAATAATTCTCTCTGTCCCATCCCTAAACGACCATACTCGATCGGATACCTCTGCCATCTTCGCTCGTAAAAACTTATATTTAATCAGTAAGCCGCTACCGCGAGCGGGACGCTTTACGATTTATCCCGAGTCGTTTGATTGAACGCTTTACGACAATCTTTCCTCTTCTCCAGTGCCTGCACTCTCGTTCGCTCTCTTTATCCTTCTTTCCTGGTCGATTTAATTCCCTGTCGGAACGCTGGAAGATGGGGTCGGTTCGTTATCGCGAAACACCGGCGTTGAGAGCGAAATAATGCGTCGTGGGCGCAGATAACCGGTTTTACACGCGTGTCAACGATAGTCAAAGCCCCGCCTTAATCATTCTAATGTGCCCTGAACCTCCTTCGTTCACCGTTCACGGCTTCTTATTTCCCAAGACGGCCCCGGACCGTCGAAAATTACGATAACAGGGTAATCGTTCTCGATGCGACACGAGCCGGCCTCCAATGCTTACCCCCTATGGTAAAATGGCGCCGTTTTATCGGCCATTCAGAGGAGGCCACGTGAAACCCGAATGACGGTTTAGCAAACTGTATGGCTGGAAAAAAGTTCCAATTAAATTTTATGTTTCATTAGGCCAGCTTGAGTAGATTGCTTATAGCCGAGGAATTTATAATTTCTCTTCCCTTACATATTTGGAAATTTAATGAAGATTTCACATTTTTTTTTTCATTTCGCGTGCTTCTTCAATAATATGCAGTTATGGTACGTATGCCCGTGTAATAAAGATGATATGTGTGATATGGTTTATCTGCGCCAAGATAAATAAAGGACATAGTTCGATGTAAAGTAGTTCTTCTATCTTTCGTTAATTACGATTTTATTGATTCGACGATTGTAAATCGTAGAATCGTAAATAAAGCGTAATTAGTAGCGCGGTAACTACAGAGAGCATATATCCTTATTTTACAAGCGGAGCATTTTCTTATCAGCTTCTATATTGCCTTCCAGTAACATCAAATTTGTGTATCCTTCTGAAAGCATACTATATTATAATATAATGGTAATAATAATATTAAAAGATACTATATTTGGATCTAGTTAATTAATGTATAGATGCTGTAATAAATGCGATGCCAGCAACTGTATAGACAGTTCGAAGTTGTTCCTTTTTATGAAAGAACAATTACAAATAAACATCTTCGATCCCATTCTCGTTGCAACTTCGAACAGCTGATAATGTCGAAGTGGTCGTAACGTAATGAACTGACCACACGTTGATGTAATGAGATTGAAAGTTGAAAGTGTAGAAGAAGGATGCACGCGGTATTGGCTTCAGCAATGTTGCGAAAGAAACGAATTTTCAAAAGCACCGAACGCGGATGCCCAGACGATAATTTATAGCGTATCGAGATCGAGGCAGCACCGATCGCGATAAATCTCGATCTTTATGGTGATCTGATGCGCGCACGCCACATGCTCTATGGTTATATCCGCCCACTTTCGACCCCATCGACATCCGCCCTCTCGCGATACATGCTATTTATTTTCCCATCTTGGCCCCCACGACGCGCCTTTCTTTTTCTCTTCTTTCCTTCTTTTCCTCCTCTCTTCGAACGCTCGACTCGTCGAGATTTGCCGGAAGATCGCGGATCCCTCCGTTTATTTTCACCGTTTCGTTTCGTCCATTGTGTGCCACGTGCAGAAAGTGTCAACGGTCTTTGTGCTATTGCGGTTATTGCGCAGGTATATTAGTCGAGCGACGGTGAATTGAAAATTATCTTGTACATTGTTTTACATATATTTGTATATCGTCATTTTGCATATATTTTGCACATAATTATATTGTGTCTATATGTATGTATATATAATATATACAATATAACATATAATATATGTGTACAATATATACAACATATTTATATATATAATAATTAATTAATATATATATATGATAATTGTATATATGCAAATATTAATATATAGTATAATAATGCAATATATATACACACACACACACACAATCATATTGCATCTCGTGGCTTTAAATCACTAGGACCTACACATAGGCCATAAACGTTCTTTCATAGTAACACTAACACACTCCTAATATTGTACTGTCCACTGACCAGGCCCATTTTGGAATATGACTGTATTATCCGATCGTCTTACTGGAAATCGCGTAGTTGTAAAATTGGGAGTGTTCGACATAAATTCCTTAGACTCGGTGCTAAACGACTGGAGTCTGTCCTACGTCTGCTGTTTCTCGCATTTATGACGCGGTTCTTAGCGATTTGAATCTTCAATCATTGAGCAGTAAAGGGACAACGTATGCTATCATTTGTGTTTGTGAGATATTCAAGATAGTCGGCAACAGTTGGCACATGTTTGCCACTTATTTTACTACAAATCTACACGAGCTACATATAAGACAAACCCACGTAACGGAAACCGGTAAATAATGTCAAATTTATTAGAATGTTGGAATAAACGTGCAAACGAGTAGATCCTCGCTACCTACATCTACCTGACAGTGTAACGCTCGATATATACACTGGAACCTAACTTCAAAGGATCCTCCAAGAGATATAATTCCACTTATAATACCATTACTCAAAATCCAGCCACCTGCAAGATCTCGCGTACAGCCTGCAACTAAAAGAACAAAGTGGGGAAAAAAGGCAAGTTGCAAGGAGCAAAAAAGAAATCACTTTTCGTGAGATTCAAGTTGGGAACGATTCAAACCTGATCTCGAACGGTTGGAGAGGAAGCGCAACCGCATAGGCGCGGACAAATTACACGGCGGTGCTCACGGCGGTGCATCGATTTATGTCGACGCAAACAGTGTAACAGTTAAGCCTTAACTGTTAAGGTCTCGCTGGCATTAGCATAATACGTTGGCCGATCGATTATTTCAATAAATGTAATCGGAACCGGCATTTAGCGGAACTCACTGCATCAGATAAGCTCGGATGGGGAATAATGAACCGCGTTTTAAATTCCTCGCATCCTCTTTTTCTACTCCTTTACATATTCATTGACGCTATCACCAACACACGTGGTCCATTCGACGTTTTTCAATCTTCCAGATGGCAATTCATCATGACGTTTCGAAATTCTGGAATTTTCCCTTGCTTTGATAATGTACGTATGTATGTGCTCTTTATCGTAATTTGGAATATCTGTTACAATTTGCCAGTTACGCTTATACTTCAAAGTTGCACGCTTTACACTTACTTTCTTTCTATTTGCTTATCTATGATCCGAGTTTCAGAGTTTAGCTTTCATTTTGAATTATATTGATATAACAAGGGAAAATAAATTTTCATCCCCTTGTTATGTTAATCTGGTCGAGCATCGTAGGTAAAAATTGAAAATGTATAAACTGTTATATATTCGATTGATATTTACTGTTTAATAAATTCTAGCAATATAATTGTGATATTACTGATATCATGTACTGGCGTCTTTTACTAATATCATAAATCAGTAACAAACGAGCTTCGAAAATTATTTATTGATTTTTCATTAGCTGCTAATGACTTTCAGAAATGAGAATTAAAACCAAATAGACCATTAAATACACGAGTTAACAGCTACTAAATCGCAATAATATAATCGTACCCGTTAATACTAATACATAATATTATACGTTCTCGTAAAATACACCTATTAATACCATCAGTAGTTATCAAACGAGCCTTGTAATGTAACCTCCTGTACAGTGAAATAGTTACTTGAAATAATTACTTGCTCGCCATTTTTCTCGACTTGGCAAAATATGCACTGATAAACATACAGCTAATTAATGTTTAATATCTAGAATAAATAGCAAAAGCAATGTAACGTGTTCCGATGGAATTCGCCTATTAATACCATAAACCAATATCAAACGAGCTTTGAAAATTCTTTGCTAATTTCCACAATGAGAATTAGAAATATTTAGATCATTAAAGGTACGAACCGATATCTGGTGAATCGTAATAACAAAATTGTACCTATTAATACGTAATATCGCATAATGTTACATACCTTCGTAAAATACACTTATTAATAGCATCAGTGGTTATCAAACGACCGTTAAAATATGACCTGCGCGTTGAAAGCGTTAATTCAAGAATCTTGTCCGATCGCATAAAAAGAACGTCATTGAGAACGCGGCTGAAGATATATCGCCGTGAAGCTCGGCTCGTCCGGCGTTTCACGAGATCTTTAAATCAAATCGAAGCTTTGGCGGTGTCAGGACGGGCAAGATGCATCCCCCTTCAAACCGGAAGGAAGCATTTCGCGCGTTCGTTTTCACGCGTTCACGATCGAGCTTAACTACCTCCTCGCGGTTCACAGTCGACTATGAATTTTAATTTTTATAGCGTGATCAAAACGATCGTTGGCTACTAACAAAGCCGCGAATACGAGTTGCTTGGTCTATTATAAAGTGGCTGACGTTTGAAAGATACAGGAAGTTCTCCGCTTTATTCGTAGCGCTATAGTGGAAACAGAGTAGGACTAAAATAGAAAGAGTAGAGTAGAAATAGCTAATCGCAAGGGTAAGATGCGGAAATGTGGAGGAGGGAAATTGTTACTGATCGGAAAAGGCGAATAAGCAAACCGTACACGTATTTTATCTAGTTTAGATGTAGACGCCTTAAAAGTCTCGTAAAACGTTGCTATAGCTTAGATGCTACTAAGAGAGGAATATATGGCAGATAAGTAAACCGACGATAAACTGATCAAGAGGTTTGCAGGAAAAGCGTAAGAATAGTATATGTAGCCAACTAATGGTAAGTCACAGGTATATATGTAACAGGTAACGTATAAGTTAAATATAGGATAGTACATAGTATATAGTATATAGTACATTATACGACAGTATAATAATAGTAGTAGTATAATAGACAGTATAATAAATAAAATAAAGATATACGTATATGTTTAATTTTTAGTACTGGATATAACGTGGTATGTGTTTGGGATGGGAATGCGAGTGGGTGTGGGTTATTGTATGTGGTAAATGGTCTAAGAATCGTACTGCGATGAGTGGGAGTTGGAAATGTGTAAACCGAGTGCATTTTGTGGCCTGTGAAATCGAAAACTGAATAAGTTGCATTACTACTGGGATAGAAATAAATCTGAAGAGGATGGCGTTCGCTGTGATTCACATACGTATGTAACCTAATTAAGAAGAGAGATATGCCATAATTGTATTTAGAATTCTAGAAGATTTATTAATTATAGTATTTTATCGGAAATTTTATACAAAGGTAAATTTACTATAACGAAGTGAATAATTAATTCATGAAAAATAGTACGCTACATATTAATTATATCAATTAATTGATCATTATATTGAAATTATAATTAACTTATAGGGAGGCTTGTAATTACCTTTATAATGATTGTATTTTATGTCTCTAAAATAATTATAGTATTGCTAAAAAAAAATGAATAAAAGCAAGACACGAATGCTCTCGCCCTTTACGATCTCGCGTAATTTTCAGTGAATGGAATAATTACAGACAATGGTGTTTTTTATTCAATCCGCGTAGTAATTATCGCTCCAGTTTACGACTGTATGAAATTTCTAATAAAACGCACAGTTACCGTAATTACACTCAAGGAGTTTCAACTCTGTTAATTTGTGATAAATTAGGTATGAAATTATTTTAGAGGTTTATAGATACTCGTGCTATTAATATCCACACACATACTCATAAATTGGCCCGTATCATTTACTGTTGCCCTATGAAAATTTTCTCGATAATCTAAACCAACTTAGAGAAAAAACCACACTTTCAACAATAACTACAATGCATAAATATATATAAGGAAATGACATATATTTTCGTAACACGTCTAAGAAACTAGGAATGACTTAACATCTGCATTTATATGCAACTAAATGAACGTAATGTTCCATTTATATCGTTATATCAGTAATCAACACGCGCTTCTACATTCGTCTCTAATTAAAATTCAGAAATAACTCAATTACTTCGATCTTATGCCTGCTAACCACGTACTACCGACGAACCTTGCCTTGAAATATCCTGTTATATAATCTAACCACAGCGTAGGCATGTAATATCATTATACAACTAAAAACGTGATACAGGATTGTAGAAATTTTGATTGAAAATTCTTCAGGCAGAAATTTCTTTACAAGTAAGAAAGAAAAGTATTACAATCTTCACTGACTCCAGAATTAATAACGTTCTTCTTTTACTGTACACGCCAGAATCCTCTTCCACAATAATTTGATGGAAAATCAATGGTGCCAAAGTTGCAAAGTGTATGTTGTGAAAATCTAAAAGGTAGAAAAATGTAAAAAATATTCAACTATATTGCTTCAGTTATGTTAACAAAAATATGAAGATACATAAAAATTCACAATGTATCCATAAACCTCTTATTCACGATTTTAGTATATCTTATTTTATTGTATTTTAATTCAATGCATATTTATGTTATTGAAGTTTATTTGTCAAATGATATAAGCACATGCCTTGTAACTTGTAACAATTATTTATAAAAATCCGTTTCTTTCATTATCAGGCTTGTTGCTGTTCTCAAGATAATTTATTCCTATCGATAATTTGTAATTTCACTTGTAAAATTTCACTAACAAAATTATACTTGGACTGTGTTCGAATTTCGAATATTACTTATTGCAGAAGACTTTCCATTAAAATTGCTCGTATTAATACGTGGAAGAAAACGAAGAAGGGAAAAAAAGGACAAGATTTTTCACCTGATCGGCGTCGCTATTAAGCTTCCAATTAGGGTCATGTTGTACAACGCTCGGAATAATTAGGGGATCGAGTTCTTACGATCTATACGATCAGATACGAAGTGTGTAGTATACGACACGTTACACAATTTTGTGGATCGTTTAACTCGTTCAGGATCGCACTGAATTTTTTGTTGGAAAATTACATCCAACGACACGGTTCTCCAAGAGTTGTTAACTTATTTTTTATTATTACCTCCATTTAAATGTTATGTAAAACGCACGAGAGACGATCACTGTGACACGTTAACGAAGCGATAAAAATAATATTCTCTAACGAGTATGATTATCCGCTAGAAATTTTTGGCTTTAAAAAAGACAAGTGCGTTTTCTAGATTTTAATAGAAAAATAATAGTTGGAATTGTTTCAACCTATAATAAATTAGTTCGATAAATTATCTATAGTACAGAGAAGAAAATCTATGTCTTAAGGAATATTTAATAATAAACTGTAAAAGTTTAGAAATAAAAACTGTAAAATAAAAACTGTATAAAGTTTAGAAATAGCTTTTCAACAATGTACAACGCAAAGATTAATTCTGAACTGAAGACTCGAACGACACTTTCCTAATTTCCAAACAAAGACTCAGCCTGAAATTTGCAATCGGTAGAAACTCCAACTTGAAATCCACGATAAATATTCTATGACGATATGTTCTTTGAAGCAATACACTCTTCATCCGGTAATCTTAATCAGACAGACAATAAATCTACGCGATACATTAATTCGATTCTTGATAAGTAATTTGTTCCTCTGCATGTACAATACTTCAGCCATGGATCGGTATCATTCATCATTCTAAATGTAATCGTTTCATCTTCTTGTTCGTTTAATTACGAAATATCTTGTACTGAAGGAAGTGATGGGAAAAATTTCTTTTTTAATTTAATTCTTAATATTTATGACAGCAAAGGTGTGAAATAAAATGAATTGGTGGGATTTTCGAGATTGGTAGAAACTTCGCGTGTATTCAATGACATAATGTTGATATATATTGTAAGAAACAATTTGTTAGGATGAAATATTATTCTTCGCAAACGATATAATAAAACGTAAGAGCCTATTTAATAAATGAAAATACATACTGCTTAATTTTGCCAAATAGAACCAAGCCATTAAATGTTAATAAAAAGAAATTTGAATTCTAAGAATCATTCATTGGAATTTTATTCATATTGAATTGTACGAATGCATAAAAATCAGATAAAATAATATGATATAGACAAACATTGAAGAAAAACACGCTTGGAAAGGAAAAATATAAAGTATCAGGAATAACTGGTTTAATAAATTATTACAATTTCCATATCAAATTTCTATGTGTAAAAAAAGATACTGAAGCAATAATTACAAAAGCTATTAAATCCATTACATGGCCTGTTCTTCAGTTAATAATATTGTGCAGCGAAGAATTTTGCGAGCGAACGGTACAGCATTAACAAGCACAATTTTCAATATGTATAATCTAAACTAGTTTACAATTAGAGTAAACCAAGATATCAGACTCCTTCTTTGGAATCAAGGTCATCCAGTAAACGTAGAAAAAATTAAGTATTAAAAATCTAATTACAAGCTCTGATGAAAGCATTAAGTACACAGTCCTCCTTTTTCAACTCATTTATAATCAATAATTATGTTGGTGGGGCATTAAAATCTCAAACTTTTCTTTAACCATAAAGAAGATAGAAAAAGATAAAAAAAAAAAGATCATCTCAATAGGTAAAAGGTAAGAATTTAAAGAGATAGTACAGAGTTACATAACAATATCGTTCCTTTCTTAATTGAAAGTAAATTATAACATTAGTATAATGATCCCCTTTCTTTTATTCAGTTCTCGTCTGAGAATCAAAAAGCTAACAAACAATCAAATATTCTCTGCTTTCCATTCTACAGAATTTCCTAATCGAGCCCATTAAATCTAAAAGACATACCATAGTAGCCATATCAAGATCGTCAAGCTACACTCAATGGGCAGCCAGACCAATGTTTCATCCAGACGAACGAAGAAGGACCGAGGAGCAAAGACAGCAAAGGCTACTAAACCTATCAAACGCTTCCTTTTTTCCAAAGAATTTACCAATTAAAGGAAACTCTGAAGGACGCGGTAAATTAACAATATCAAGATCATCAAGCTCGCTCAATGGATAGGCGGATCGATTCTTCATTCAGGCCAACGAAGAAGGACCGAGGAACAAAGACAGCAAAAGCTACTAAACCTATCAAATATTTCCTTCTCTCCAAAGAATTTTCCAATTAAGGGGAAATCTGAAAGACGCGTTAAATTAACAATATCAAGCTCGTTCAATGAGCAGGCAGATCGATCTTCCATCCAAGCTAACGAACAAGTACCGAGTAACAAAGGAGGCAAAAGCTCTACTTAACTTATCAAATACTTCCTTGTTCCCAAAGAGTTTCCCAATCAACGCCATTCAAATGTGAAAGACGCGCTAAATTAACAATATCAGGATCAACGAGCTCGCTGAATGACCAGCCATACGAATCCTTCATCCAAGCCAACGAAGATGTACTGAGGTGGAAGGAAGGCAAAAAGTTACTCATCCTAGCCAGTGAGAAAAGACTAACGAAGAATGAAACAGTGAGACAAAGTAAAACAAGTTTCGTTCTAAAATGAAGAAAAAGAGGGGGAGTGGAGGGGAGAGGCAAAAAGGAACGACGAGGCAAGTTCTCGTTTTCTATATTCTTCCTAGCGACTGTACTCACCTTCTAGCACCCTCGTAGGGACCCAGTCACGTTTTTACCTGTGCCTCTCTGCTCCCTCGTGTCCCGGTGCTCTCTATCCGTCTCTCTTCGCGCGATGCCAGTCACCGGCCCTGACTCCTGCCGGCTCGCCGTTACGCTGTTAAACGAGCGAATCGCCAGTAGCTATCGGCTCGGCCGCATCTGGAAAGAATAAAGTACACGTTACGAAGGGTAAGCAAGCAGTCGTGCAGCAATGCAAGCCGGGACTAACGTAGACTGCATAAGTAATAGGGCCGCGGGCTGACTACGCTTCTCTTCTTTCCGCTAGCGGATATACACGGCTGAAACCCGACCAAGGATCGAACTCCGTCATCCCTCGATCGTTTCCGTGACCGAGTAACCCTCCAGGTGCAGTTGGAGGCGTTCTAGTCGACTTGTTATACGGATTGAAATGTGAGCACGTAAGTTAAATGACAGGAGCGAGTGTGCGAGCACGTCTGACGATGTGGATAGTTGTTTGGGTACATGTTGCGAGTGTTATCAAGTGGAAGAGAAGGTTTTCAGGATTTTTGGTTTGGTTTGGCTTTGCATTAGGCTATGATAGAGTTTCGTTGATCTGAATTTATCGAGAACCAAGCGGTTAGTACAACAGGATTCCATTGATTTTTCATGCGTGTAATCGAGATCGTCAAATAGATGGATTTTATTCGTTGATAGAAATTCATCTGATCAAATTTACTAATAAAATTTTACTGAAGATGAGTTCAGAGATGGTAGATGTTGAAAGTTGGCTTGTGATTATTGGTTAATGTTGATTATCGTACAATTTGTTTCGCGATCACTGGTTAAGAACTGGAACAGTTTCAGCTGTTACGTTCTGATTTCAATGTATCACTTGCTATATTTCAATAAGAAGTCATAACACATTCAAGTTTACAAGCCCAGGTAGCAGATTCATTATCGTGAAATTATGCATATCGAATCTCAGGATTTACCGTAATTTAAAATCTTCTCGCGGAAGGATATACAATGATAGCAAAATACTGCCAAGGGCAAATTCCATAGAAAATACTTTTATTTTAAATAGAAATTTTTTTAACCGCGGGAAATTGCAGTAGACCAAACTGCTTGAGACTTCAGAATACCATCATGATCTATCATTTTCTCCACAAAGTATACGCAGCCACGACATAAAAACGCCACAGGCAAATTACACGAAGAACATTTTCATTTTAATTCGAGGTATTACATAAAAATTCATTTGCCCATACGACGCGGCATTTTCAAAAAATTCCAATTCGTTAGCATAAGACTGCCTCGAACCTCGGAATACCACCACGATCTATCATTTTACCGAGAATGAATATACAATGACTGGCCTACGACGCCAAAGGGAAATTATATTGCCCGCGAACTAGAATACGCGCACGAACAACTAAATGGAGACTTCAACGAGTGGAGACGAAGAATTCGCTCGCGGTCGAGTAGTATCAACAAGACGATATTCCAGAATCATGCTAGGTAATGATTTCAGGCATCTCTGCTACCACAAGCAAACAACCGAAAGCGTACTTCATTTCCATTCAAATGACTTCGTTCTCGGATTATAGTACACTGATTTCTGACCTGGCTCAATCTTTTTCCATGGTTATTTCGAGTCATTTGACGAAAATGATGTGAACGTGAAGATAGCGCAGTTTTGTTGAGGTAATAATATGAGACAGGTTTTTGTTCAATGAAAATTGTATCACGTAGCAAAAGGATTGTGGCGACGTAATGGTAACCACACATACCTATCGAAATAATTTTATGGCAGCTCTTGTGGTTTCAAGGATAATTTTATGGCGGATTTTATTGCGTGCTACACCGCAAGAATTTCATTGGTACACAAGTGTTCACCTATGGGACTCGGGTCGTAATTTCTGGATTATTAGCCCAACCCTGACGAGTCTATAGATTTTATGAATATCGAGGATTCAAAACGTTTCTAGGATATCTAGTATTTTAAGGACTCTACTTTTAAGGAATTTTTACAGTTAAAATCAAAATCCATACAACTAGGATTATAAAGATCTCGTTTCTTTAGGTACTTTACAGAAATATACATGAAATAATTATTGAACAATTAGATCAAATCTTCAAAAATTGCTTATAAACGTTTACCTATTACGAATACTAATTACAGCTAAAATGACAGCAAAACTTCCAGGTAAAACGCTTTTCAAATACATCATCCGATCTGAACTTCACCATTTCAGCATCTACAACAGGAAGCTATTATGGAAACCCTTGTAACGAGTGCACAAATAGATTCCAAACAGAACGCCAGTCTACCCTGCTCTTTTTTCTCATCCATTTCTTTTCTTCTCACTCCTTCGTTCCTTCTTCTCTCGGTTTAATTACAACGCCACACCCTAATCCGTAAACGTCTGACACTTAAACGCCACAGAAAAACGGTGTTTCGCCCATCAGCAACCGCGAATCCATCATTGCACCCATCAGTGCATTACTTCGATCCCTTCATTTAATCCAATTACCCGAAAGATGCTGCAGATATCCGATCCCCTAATTGTTTCCAGCGTCATAGATCAAGACGCTTTCACACTGCTTTGCAACGGTGCCACCCTTGTAACTGGCGTGAACGATTTACGCGACACGGACAGAGAAGCAAGCTTCACAATGAAACGTGTGATTACCGATTTCAAGACCAGACTAACGTACGGTGGCTGTTTTCGAAGATCGCTGAGAATCGAGTAATCAACCGCGTGATTACCGGCATGAAGATCGAAGATAATACGCGAAGCGGGTAATTCCTATCCGGGAAAATCATCAGCCGACGAAGGCGTGCGTTCTGGCAGGAAAGCACCGGCATGGGACTAATCATCATAGCGTCAAGTTTCATCCGTGAAATCACTGTGAAATGCTCGATGAAAAGATAGAGAGGTCATGTGCTTTACTATACTTGATCTACGCTACATCATCGGTCATCACTCTTCGCGAACGTCATCGTTCGCTGCGTTACAATCGTTGACTAGTTAGCCTCGATGCGCAAAGAATCGATACTTAAACCTGTTACGAATTTCTATTCTTCAACGTTGCTCTAAATTTAGCTAACTTGTAATTTTGTAACGTTAACGAGGACCAAAGGTGGATGCACGAGATTCGTGTAAAACACTCTTACGCCTATGTTGGATAAATTGAAAATTGAAGGAAAGGATACCGAGTACGTTGGAATTCAAATTAATGACAAAAGAACATAAGTTAAGAAACATCGCTCTTGTAAAGCGTATGCGCTCACTTCTTGTACTTTCACTGTGAATCTACGGTAGAACCTGGATCATGCGAAGCGACGTGGACCGGGCCTATTTCGGATAATGGGAAACTCGCCTAATACGGGAAATACGCGTGTAACAGATGCAGAAATCCAGAGAAGGCGCATGAAAATATAGAGTACGCCTAAATTATAGCGCTTGTAAATATTCAACAGGCGAGATACAATCATCTAGATCGCAGATATTAGATTTCATTTCCTTAATTGTTCTTGGAAAAAATATGAATTTGCATGAACATTCTACCCTCTACCTTTTTATTAACGACATCCACAAGATGCAGGCACTTATGAGACATAAAATAACAATGGCTAGGAATTCCGCACGTGCCATTAACGTTTGCGATTCGCGCGTGATTCCTGCTGCCGCAGGCGCTTCGATCCTCCATGTATAAGCGTGGTTCCGCGCGGCGGGACGATTTTCTAGCGCGTTGGTTAGAACACACCGGAACCGGCTGGTTCTCGCGTATTCATCGCGCGTTATTGCTACGCGTATCGCATACTCGCGAGTATTTAAGCGAGCTACGTTCAAAGCGGAGAGGACGGTGGAAATTACTGTTCGCCTCGTAAATCGATGCAACGTGCAATTTACACCGCGAAACGGCGCTCCTTGCCGCCGTAAAGGCCCATTACGACGTTGCGCGAGCCCGGCTGATATTAAAGCCAACATCTGCTTCGGGGCGTGCATCGATACACGGCTCACCCTTTTAAAGAATATTCCGAGGATATTCTATATCATACTGCTCCTTTCTTCTGATTTTTCCTATACTCTTATCGCCTTAAGTGCCTCGTACGTTATATACTCGGGTGTTTTAGCCGTTACGTTAGTAGACTATAAATTATAAGCGATAGCGGGCAAGTTTGGTTTTGAAGAATCAGTGAAGTAGACAAACGAAGCATGTGGATCGGTCGACTTTAATTATAACGAGGTAATTTGAAAGGTGGGCTGAGATTGCAGCAGCTATCTGCTGCCGCCGGGTATCGATACTTGGAAAATCTTGGAATTTCTTATCATTTTTCACGCATTCTTATCGTATCTGGTACATTACACACACTCAGGTGTTTAGTGATTAAGTGAGTAGACTATATATTGTAAGTAGTTATATATATATGTATATTTGTATGTGCATATATGATAAGCATTTATGAACATAATTAAAGAAGTGGAATGGAAATTTATCTACTTTAAACCTTGTACGTATTTTTATATTTTTAAGATATATCTTTAAAATACGCGTAAACATCGTCTAATTACAAGCAAAGGTGGGCAATTTCGGTTTTGAAGAATTAGCTAAGCGGGTAAATGATACTAGTTGATAATACCAGTTGGTGAATTTTAATCACGGTGTTTGAAAGAATTTAGGTTGATGTTAAAAGCAGCCACCTGGTTCAGGGCGTGCATCGATACCTGGGGAACCCTTTGAAAGTATATTCCAAGGCTACTCTACATCATACTCTTCCTTTTGACATACTTCTATCGCCCTAAGCGTCTAGTACATTACGTACTCAGGTGTTTAATGGCCAGGTCAATGGACTATAAATTATAAGCAAAAGTGATCAAGTTTCGTTTTGAAAAATGAATAAAGTAGATAAATGGAGGATACTTGTCGCTGGGTTTTGATTATATCAGGTGTTTGGGAGTTAAGATGACGCTTGAGCTTGTAAATGAAGATAATCAGGTTTAATTTGAAAAAAATAATCAGGAAAAGCTAAATGCATAGAGCAACGCGTCAAGATTTATCGAGTTCAAACTTTTAAAATCGATTTTCTCGAAAACCAGGCTGCAAATGGAGAAACCTGTATCCTTCTTTTGCAACTTGTTTTCATGTGACAAAATGATTCGATCAGTTTTAATGATTTCAGTATTTTACGTCTTAATGCATTCCGCCACTTTTCTTACGCTGAAACAACTTCATAAAATATAATCAGATAAACAAGTTTTACCTCGTTCGAATTTCAAGTACATATATTAAACACATAGTTACAACACGTATAACATAGTATATAATCCTAATTGGTTAGACCCGTTTTACAATGTACAAGATATTTTACGGCCTATATGCATAATATATATATATAAATTTATATATATTTATATATATATTTAGAGATCAATGAAATATTCAATTCTGCAACCCCGAAACTTATTACGAACACACACCTGCAGTACCTATAATGTGTACGTAATTCTAATTGTAAATTGATCAAGTACATGTAAGATACAACGTATATTATAATCAATAAGAAACGATTATTTTCCTATAATTCATTTTTTAAATCAGTTTGATATTCATTTTCACAACCGTGCGCTTCCTCGCAAAATACAATATATATGTATATACTCAACCGAGAACATTTATAACAGACCTCTCTTACTAATCTCATCACTGGTAATGACGACCCTAAACCTACTACTGCCGCTATAAATAATTTATTTCCACGACCAGAAGCAAGACCATGGTACCGAGTTGCACTAATTACGTAGCAAGCAACGATCATAAGCAAAATGTTGCGAACGCCATCTGTGATAGCCGCTGTCCGGGCCCGTATTAATCACACAGACGATCGTAATTTCCACTAATTACGCTTACGATTATAACCGAAACGGGACGCGAAACTAATTACTCTCGCAACCGTAAGCAGAAATAAATGTACGTTTGCAGTGAAACCGCGCGGCGGCAATCTACGTTTGCTACGTTAATTATTCCTACGATCACGAGCGAAACGATTGAATTACACCGCACAGATGCCACTTCAAAAGATGGCGAATCTCATTTTCCTAGCAGTAGTATTTAAGTAATTCCATTTGAGACAAAACCAGATAACCTGTTACCATCGAGAACTTAAGCTCCTCCAGATACGTGTGATTCTATCGTCTCGCTTGGAATATATGAAGATCGGAGAGGGCTTCTCGAAGATACAAAATATATTTGCTTATCTCATAGAAGCATTTAAGGTTTCAGATTAATTAATGCGATTGTGAAATCAATTTACGTGTTTAAGGTAGGAAATTTGATCAGAGCTAATTTATGGGGATTCGTGTAAAAAGCAGGATACAAAATAGACTTTTTTTCATTTCTAGAAAATACACGTAGTACATGGCTACGTTAACAAATATTTAAAAAAAATGAGCTCACATTTGGCTTAAGTTTAGGTTAGGTAATATAAAGAAGGAAGTTGCGGAATTCCAAAAAGCGACTGTTTCGTGATAGGTTAGGATTAAGTTCCGTTTCTCAAAGAAATTATTTTAATCTTTGTACTGCACACGTTTGTGTTACAACCCGATAAAATTTGATTGTTAAAGAAAATATATATATATAAATGGCTACCCATAATAATTGTAAGGTTAACGAAAGGTTACAGAAGGTGGTACACTCGTCCAGTATCACATCATTTTTCAGAAACCTTTCCACTTTCCTAAAACGGAGAATCTCTACGAAACAACTCTATTAAACTTTTCAAAAGCCAAAATATCATTACTTTGGAATCCTAAAAGGTGGCTCTCGCGCAAAATTAATAACTCGAGGCGAAAAATCGGCCACTCTCCCCTCCTAACCTCTAAAAAGAATTTTCATGAATAATTCATGATGAGACTCGATAATGGTACTTGTCGCGTAAAGATACGGAGAGATAATTAAGCAGACGTTAAACGAGAGTGTCAGTGGCAAATACCCAATGATTATTCGTAAATTACTGAAGTGATGGTTATTGATGATCGTGAGGGTGCCGCTTACGGTCTATTTTTCACAGAATCGACGATATCGTTCCGTTCGAAAGAGATTCGATCTCGCGTGGGTATCGATCGAACGTAAATTAGGGTTAGGTAGCGTCGATACGATGATCACGATTCCAGGAGTCGATGAAATCGTTTCGAGATGAGAGATGATCGGAGCTTAGAGAGAGGCTCGCGCGCTCGTTTTGAAATTGTCGGTTCTGTGAGATGGCAATCTTCGAGTTTCCAAAGGGTAAATGATGATTTCATACGCGATAGTCTCGGGTACTTATAGGTTAGGTATGCAGGATTTAGAGATAAAGATGTTCCGGGATTGAGTTGGCACTTTTGAATCCATAATGTGAAAGTAATTTTGTAAGATTATGAAAATGATACCTAGTTATGGAACAAGGTTGTCGATTGTTATTTTTGCGTTATAAAGTTTCCCCGCGTTGGGAAAGATAAGAAAGACATTTATGTACGTTCTCAATAAATGAAATACCCTGTATTTCTGCGGAATATGATTATAGATGTCCACGATAAATGAAATACCCTGTATCTATGTAGAATAATTTTTTCTAGGATAAAGTGTAGAATAATCAAGATAAAGAATAACAAAGATAGTTATAAATGTCCATGATAAATGAAATATCCTATACATATATCTCTGTACAATAATTCTATCCAAGATAAAACGTATAATAATCAAAACATCATTTTCTTCAAGATCTACCATCCAAACTTTATATCGTTCGAAATAAAAAAATTACTTTTGTAACCATCATAAATGAAACACGCTATACACGGACCTAACCAAACATGTGCTCAACCTTCTATTCGGAATCTACAACTTTTTCCTCCAGAACTTCTCCGAGATTACTAAGAGGACATTTTTGTAGCCTCAATAAATGAAACATCCTGTATGCTCCTTAACCTAAAACCCGAACATTCATTCGCTTAGAAACTTCAACTTTCATATCATTTCATATCATTGATAACAAAAGAAATGTTTCTGTAACCATACTAAATGAAACACCCTATATTCCTAATGTATACAGTAAATATGTATTTCATTCGCAATGAAACATACTTATAACATCATTCACGCTGCATCTATTTCCACTTACTAATAAACTGAAACAACCAGATTATCCTCATACCTTACCACAGAAGTTCTAATATCGTCTCCTTATTATCATGTTCCACAATATCGTACTTCAACTACAACACGCTTAACAATACACACATCCCATTATGAAACAGGCGTTAATTCACATTCACTATTCCAAACGAGTTTCTGAAAGCTGACACATTCATCTTCGCCTCACACTATTCTATAAACACACTATAAAGGTAAATTATCTCGCATGTTTGAGTGTTTGGTGGAAAATTCGCGGATCGTCTTGAACAGTGATTGTTCAAATCACGGTGATTTGCGATTCACGCGTAAACGTCGAGGGAACGCGTGACAAAAATTCAGGCCGCGTGCGGCCGCTCGTAAATTTCCGGGACGAGCTGGGATAATATATAGAATGGGACGAGAATTTATCGCGGACCATGCTGGACAAGGATTCTGCGTCAACGGAAAGCGTTGTTTCCCGAAATAATATGCTCGAAGCCAACCTATGGTGCAACTATGCTACACATGTTGCAGCAAAGGATTTCTTAATAAAGGAAGATGACGACTAATGATTTTGGCAGACGTGGAAATTTTGGAAACTTGCACATGAAGGAAGATAATTGACTTTTATTATCTTCACGTGTCGTTTCTATATTCTTTCTATATAGTTTAATTAATTTATGTTGCTTTTTACTCTTAATAATAATTTTTTATATGGTCTATTTAATTTCTTTTGAAGAAATGAAAAATTTGTGAATGAAGAACGAATGATAATTGGAAATTTTGATTGATGCGTGAAATTTTGGAAATTACAATTTTCTATCTAAAATTCTTTGGTTTCCGATGTATATTACATTATAAATAATAATCGATAATTTTAATAATCAAACTTTGACATCATCTTCTTTAAAGCTTAGGTAAATATATAAAAGCAAGATTTCTAATTGAATATAATAATTATAAACAGTACATCTGCATATTTATTCAGAACATAACCTTTCACTGTTCTATATTATTTTCGAAGAAATATTATCAGTACTGTCCATAAAAACACCCAACTTAAATCATGCAACAAACACTTCTACCGCGAAAGGAAACGATGATAATCACGTAAGCAATATTTTTTCGACCGAGAAATTGAATTTCGATGGGATATAAATTTTCCAGACAGCACCTTTTTAACAGGTTAATCATTTCTCGCCATTGAATGGAGTCATGAAACCGCGAGAAACGTGCGAGAAATCAAAAGGATCAAAAGTCTTGGAAGGTGTCCATACGAGAATTAAGATTGCACAGGCATCGTGTAAGTTTCGTACAAGGAGCAAAAAAATATGGATACCTAAATGTCATCGTAAATCTGCGGTAGCTGACGCGGCCCTGCCCACCAAGCGTGCCTGCAAAATATACACTGACGATAATTTACTCGACGCGGATCCGTTTCCATGTAACTCTTCCGACGAAAACGTGTAATAGCCCCTCGTTTCAAATCCGTGGAAATAGTTGCAAATTATCATAGACAATACACGATGTCTTTACGAGCACCAAAAGTTTGTTATGAGGACGTTAACTCTGATCACTATTGTATGTATGTCTTTTATAGGTTATGTTATAAATTTATGTAAATAATAATCTTGTTTATAAATGACATTAAAAAGTATATGTCCATATGAATATTATTTATGTAAAAGTGATATATGTATTTTAAAACAAATCTGCTTTTTGCTAGTATTCTAGAATCTTACAAAATTACTAAACAGAAGCTTACTATGTAAAATAACTTACAGAATCACCAAATGTAAAATAAATCACTAAAAAGAGATATGAAGTTCTTTGTATAATCTTCATTAGAAAACCTTTATTAGATCCTAAAGAAGGTTGAAATGTAAAACCTTATAAAATTATTACATTGAATTTTACCATAAACTAACCTATAGAATTACCAAAAACATAATATGTAAATCTCATGTGAAACTCTCTATGGACTATCACCAACATTCTCTTTATTAGATTCTAAAAAATATTTTAATATAAGACCTCATAGAACAAATAAACTGAACTTCTCTCTTAAAATCTCTCTCTTATAAATGAGTTCTATATAAAACATTGTACCAAATCTCTAAATTAAAATCTGCCATATAAAACAACCTATAGAAATGCAACAAAAAAAATATAATCTAACCTTATATAAAATTTTCTATACTACCTGTAACAACTAAATTTTGTCAGATACCTTAAATATATTTTCCAACAGAATGCTTATGTAAGTACCTATCCTCTTAAAGAATCCTCCTGTCAATGTAACATCCTATACCAGGATTTTTAGCCTCAAAGAAATACTAAAAAAAATAAAGAAGGAACGCCATATATACCTTGAGTTTCATTCGTAAACACATCGTTGCAGCCAGTGAGTTTTGCTCGGTGAAGTTGAGTCAAAGGGATACGCACGCTTCCTGTTCGATTCCACGGATTGCAATAAATGATTATTACTTCATCCCCGTACGCCTGTCTAGAATTTGAATTGTTTCCGAGTGCGTCGTGTGTGGTGGCGGCAAATCGACGCCATTAAAATTGCACGAACGAAGCACATAGGCAACCACTGAAACAACTCGCGGCTGTGAGAACAATCTCTGTCGAAGTTCGATAGCCCACAGCATTTATCTTTGTCTGCGTATCGCGTATCCTTTGATTGAATCTCGCCCGGCACTTTTGTATTTTTACGAGTCGAAGTCGGAAGATAGATACAATCGAAAAGTCGGCTTGTACCAGCTACACAGGGGAAGCTACGCTTGAATGTTTTTCTGATTTATTGCGAGCGATTGCAGCGCCCTCATCAAGTTCTGTTCACCATAATGGAAAATTCTATACATTGTTGTGATATTATTGTTTTATACACTAATAATATCGAAATCATAGTATTAATAGACTTCGTTTTAATTGTATTGAAAAATATGTAAAATTGGTATTTATATATACGTTTTTCTTATTTCATTTGTTATGTCTACTTTTTTGAAAACAATAAAAGATATTTGAATATTAAAAAGATATTACTGAATAATACTACTTTAGGACATTGCTAAACTACAAAGACTGATGTATAAAACACATCTTCTATGTGTGGAATGTAATGTAATTATGTATACATAGAGGGATACTAAATATTAAGGTTAAGGTTATGTGGTGCTTTAATTAGAATTTAATTTATGGGCTATCCTTATGCATTTTTAATTCATTCTTTATTTATTTCAATTTAATCATTCAAATTTAATTTGTGTTTGTTTGATTTAACTCAATTTTTTTGATATTGGTAGGAACTTCTGTTTCATAAAAGACACTGTCTTTCATTGAGGTGGATTGTAAAGTAATTACATCTGAACTTATAAAAAATGAAATTGATGATACACAGAGATAAGACAAATGCAACACCATATCACAAAGATTTTCAGAGCCATAGAAGCTCAGATATGAAAAAGATATTTTGAACATTAACATCATATTTTATAGTTTATCTTATTGGCAAGACTTCACAATTTTTCAAACAGGACAACCAGTTATTAAAGGAAATGCTCGCATGATCAATAAAAACAGGTTTGTGCAAAAAATACTTCTAACCAAACGTAACCTAACTTCTTCCGTTCATCAAAGAATCTAAGGCTTTAATCATAGTCATGAATATCAATTTTCTCCAATACAATTCCTTAATTACTCTCTAACCGCTTATCAGTCCCACTGAACAAACAATCATTCATTTTGGTTAACATAACTTCAACCGCGCTTTAAAAGCAATTATAATCGATCGACACGATATTTCAACCGAACGACTCGTGAAACGATACTAACGAGCGCAAGGACAGATCATGTTAAAATAGTCAGAGATATCCGCGTTGTATTTGCATTTAATCGCGGGTATTTCGTTTATCATTAACAATCTTGTCCTCTCGAGACCAGTGTACGATATTAATTGTACAGTAAGACGTATATTAATAATGGTTACCGGTTATATGCACAAAGATAGCACTAGCCATGTAATTAGCGACAGTTTGATGGTAATGCACCTGACCAAGAGGTATCGTAAAGATGAGGAATCCGTTCTTCCCCGACGGCGATCCATTCAGATACTTGCTGATTATAAATTACCTTAGTCTACGCGTATTATTGTTTCCGCTGTAACAGAAGAAGCCCATGCAAATCAGCCTTTATTAATCATTTCAGTGTTACACGGTAATATAGAATATATGGAAAAGTAAAGTAAAATCAAATAATAAAATTATTGCTGTTGAAGCGCATTATATCTATATGAATACACGTAATTTACTAACCGAATTAATGATCCTTCACTATTCTCTGTTTTATGATTATGATGGAAAATTTGATTCTGATTATAATTTTATGATATAAAATATGTATAATAGTATTAATAGCTTGTAGTATTAGGTGGTTTAGATCTTCATGAAATTAAGTTTAGTCATTGCTTCGATCATTCCAATTTTTCATAACCTCTCCGGTAAAATTAGAAATTTTTTATACATTAAGCAAAATCACGTTTTCAAGTTTACTGAACTAAACTAAGACTTTGACTACTTTCATAACTCTGAATTATGTTCAACTATCTAATATCGCAAATATTAATCAAGAAATAAAATTCTCAAGCTTGATAAACTCTGTGTGTAGTATCAAACGCAGCGTGCCTTGAAATATCCATCAAAGTAAATATCCGTTTATTTCTTCATACATACCGCTTTTTCCTAACCTGTTACGTCAAACACGAACAACCGAAAACAACTCAAACGCTCTATTTCAACCACTCACTGCAACCAAAATTTCGAACCAGAAGTCACACGATGCGTCGCAAACGAATTCTAGCCTCTTAGCCATGCATATCCCGCGAGAACAAAATAAAAAGCGCGAAAAGAAAGTTAAGTGAACAAAGTCGAACACAAAGTTGGCGTAAGCACATGTGGCGTGCGTGGCGGACACCTCGAGATCGAATAAGTCCGGCTCGTTAATTACAAGTTTAATTAGTTACGCCGCGGTCGCGGTGTAACGAGCGGTTTGTATGGCAATAGAGCCGGGCGTCGCAAAAACCTTCTTGAATTTGCATAAAAGCGTACCTACGACGTAGCACGCGGACGGCTGCAATTATGGGCGAATTTATTAGGGAAGTGGATGGTTGGCGCGCCGGCGCGAGCGCGCGCGCAACGTCGCGCTTAATGGCGCGCGTTTTCTAAATATAGGACGCGAACGAAGGCGAACGAGGACGACAGGAAGAGGTGTACGACGAACGTGTCGTAGGAAGGCTTCCTGCGATTCACTCGGGCCGGAATCAGGCGTTATTCGTATGACTGGACATGTGTCTGCCCTTCCATTGTGATCGGCCACCACTAACACTGGTTGCTACTGTTGCCCGTGAGAAACGACCCGGCGGCTTAATTAAAGGATTTACTTTCGCCACGAGCCACGCGTTCGCATCTTCGCTACGTGCTGTGGATCGTGAAACGTCGAATCGATCGTGGGGTCCCGGTTGTCGTATATCGGTGCATAGAGGAAATCGATGGTTTGGGTGAGGTGAAGCGCGCGGAAAGCTACGCTGAGCTAAATTTAACTTCTAGTGAAAACAATTCCGCACCTTTGTATCGAAGTAAATATTTTTAAGCTTAGTACAGCGTAACTTTGATTTCAGGTGGATGCCAGGCTTTAGGCGTTTCAATTAGTGGGCCGAAAATTGGTAGAATTGTAGAATGCTTGGTAGCTGGTGTTTAGTATTTTGTATTTTATTTGTACTTTATAATATATAGGCGAAATACCCGGTACGTAGTGAACAGTGAGACTTAATGAAGTTCGTAAATTCTGTTGATGGTAAGTGGATGCTAAAAGTAGGTAGTTGAATATTTTGCTGATATTTTTCATTAGCGAATAAGTATACAGCAATGATAAGTAATTTCTAGAAGATCCCAGTGAACAGATATTTTTAATTTTTAAATATTTCAGAAATTATTAAATTGATGTCTAAATATGAATTTTGATAAGGAACTCCCTTCGGGTCGTTACGAGCCGCAGCGCAATCCGTTGATTTATAGACTCTGCTAATTAACAGAAGCAGGAAATCACGAGAGAATTACTTGAGATTCTGTCAAATGTAATGAGAACAATATAAATGGTGCCATTAATACGATTTTCTACATAAATGTAAATTATTACACTAATCACTCGAATCACGTGAGGTACTCACACCTGGAGGAACTGTGTGTGCGAAGTCGCATATCCTCTGTTGCTATTGCAGAAGGAAACAATTCTTTGCGATGACTTGATGCTTTCTTAAAAATTGGTCAAAAGGAGAAACGGTATATTAATTCATTACGAAGAAGTTTGGTTGTTCTAATTGTGATTCGACTCATGCGGTTTAATTACAAGAATATAATTGTATCCCTGATAAAATTCGAAAAAAGAACCAGAATATTATTTTACCTTCGATAGAATTAAAAGAACACAGTTAGTTTAAAAGAATTAGTTCAAAAATTTATTTGAAAGAGAGAATTGGAAGAAAGACGAAATGTTTGGTTTTAGTAGTTTTGGCAATGGACGCTGTCACGTTTGGGACACGTTTTGAAATCTCCAATCGAGCCTAAACGCTCACGTGCAAAGAAGAGAGTCCTCGTGTACGCGAGGAATAATTAATTAAGCGACGGTCGTTTCGGCAATCGAAAACAAAGATGGACGTTTGTATCCGTCGACTGGTAAGAACGTCTCGTGCATCTTAATTGCCACCTTCCTGTATCGAAACATTAACTAAAAACGTCGTAACTATATCACGTGCCTGCTCGAGCTCGTAACTTTAATCCCATGTAATTTCCTTGTAGTTATGATTATGCTTATGACTGTTTTATAATTCTCTTTTTACATTTTCCCCATCGTATCACGTTTTTAATCATTGTTTGCTTAATCGTTGATCTTATCTGCTAACTGTAACGTTGTAAAAGACGTTAATGATTATGACTGGGAAGAATAGCAATTTTGTTTAAAGTTTGCTTTGCTTCTTAATGAGGTAGAACAGAAAACAGGTAATACGCGTCCCATTGACGAAACTAATTTCAAACGAGTCAGGGGAAAAATGGAAATTTCTATGGCTATTTGTATTTATAAAATCAATATTCATAAGGATAAATTTCTTCGGGTTGAGAAGCATTTGCAAAATGAATCGACGAATTGAATTCGTCCATAGATGGGTAAAATACACCCAATGAAATATTCCATAAAAAGATTGCGTAAATAAATTGCATCAAGAGTAGTAGCCTTAAGAACCAATAATCTCAATAACGTTAAAAGAAGCAGAAATATTTAAAGTAAATATTATAATAAATATAACTATGTTGATTAGGAACTAACTAAACAACAAACAAGTAAAATTTCCCTTCTTCATAGTACTTAATTTTTCAAACGAAAATACTAAAGAAGTCGTCATCGTTTATGATAGACGATCGAAAGGGCAAAATACCACATACAGAGATAATAATTTTATAAAAGAATATTCTAAATAATATATCACATATTTTCATCAGAATGCGAATTTAATCAGAATGCGAAAAGAACGTGGCGTCTCTTTCGGTCGTAGTCTCAATTTCTTTAAACAACTAAATACCGAAGAATGCAACATTCACAATCAAAGAAATATCCTCACTAAAAAAAAAGAAGAAAAAAATAGAAAAGCTAAATGACAGCAAACCCTTATCGTTTGAATAATATAACGGATAATTATGAAAAGTATCACGCGTCGACGACGTCCACGAAATCGTCTCGCGAAAGCAGCAACGTCGCTGGCAGATTGGTGTAACGAAAATGGCCGCGCATCCGGCGCTGGCTGATTCCGAATTCCGCGCGACCAACGACCACCGTTGACATCTTGATTTTCGAGTGGCCCTCCGCTCCGACCCCTTCCACGAACCGATGAATCCTGATTTCCAATTCGAAGGGGTTGACTCGGTCGACGTGATGATCCTTCCGATCTCGTCCTCGTCTTCTTCTTCGTCGTCTTCGTCGTCGTCGCCGTCGTCGAGAGAGATCGTCACGAGATCGTTCTTCCATCCACGAGCCTGAGAGGAATGCTCAAGGACGAATTATATTTAGCCAACGAGGAGACACACTTCCAAGGATGCGATTTATATTGACGCATCGTATATAATTTTGCATACTGCCCGTGACCATTCGACTCGATTCCGATCTGCGCTCTCACAATAAAGCTTCGGGAATAATTCATTGGAGTTACGTTCGTTGGGTCATTTTTAATCCGATTGTGTTTCTTATGTCGTTAAGAAATTCTATAATTGTCAGTTAGCGGCCAATAAAATCTTGAATTTGAATACTTAAGTTTGTCGAGGCTGTTGGTTAGGGCTTGGTGCATATCATTAAAATACTCGTCTAAGATATTAATTTAATTTTTCTTCGTGTTCGTTGATGATAGTGTTCATCGCGAATGAGACGCAAAATGTAAATCTATTAGATAGGAAAAAAAAAAAATGGAATTTATGGTCACCAGTGTTCTAATAATACTAGTTGAGCGTTAAGTTTGAAGAAAGTATGAAAAAGTCGTTATTAAGATGCGCGCTACCATACAAATTGTAGCTTAATGATTTAACGATACGAAGGCTATGGAAATTTGCATCTTTAATTATTATAATTGAAACTCTCGAGGTCTGTAATTTTTCTGACAATTTCAAAATGCAATCTTTTGCAATAAATTGTAATTTGAGGGTGTCACGTGTTCTGCTTCGTATAAATCTTGTTTCTCAATTAAAATTAAGGTCCTTCAGTTGAAGAAAGTTTTTACTCTGGCAAATTTTATTCTGTCCTCGAGCTCTGGAGTCAAGGACAACTTGAATCACGCCAGATTTAGGATTTATTCGAGCGTTTTCGGCATCGAAGGGGCTGCGCCTTGAAAGAGCATGGTGGGTCGTTATACGTCGTAAATCTTGGCTCACCCACGTGAAATCCTACGGGAAGGTCCCTCGAATATAGGGAGAAGAAACACGGAAATAGAATCGCGAATAATTACGGTCGGCCATGTCGATTTTTTATCCACTGTCAAAAGTGTCAGGGAGTGGCATCGAGTCCTTGAACTCGCTCTCTTTTAGACATAATTCACGAGATAGAAATATTTAAAAAGTTGTCATTTTCCAATGAATGAACGACCATGAATTTAAATAATAAGAAGAATCGTCTACTTGGAAATTTTATTTTTACCTTTAAACATTTATTTATTACATTTTTTATTACATTTTATTGCATTTCTCCTTCTGATTACGATTTATATCAATAATCACATTAACACGTATATAATAATTTCTCAGTTAATTATCTCTGTTAATACGTGCAATCGTTCACGCTTGGAAACCACCGTTCTCAATGCCATTTTCTAATTACAATTTACTGCGTGTCTACTCCAGTTTCAAATGGAAGATTACCATTGAAGATGCAACGTTCAACGATAGCCTCTTTCATTGCCACTTTCTAATTGCGATTTATTATATAACCCGAATTAACATGACGCAAAACTATCCAACCTCATCGGTTTACACGACAGACGCGCTAACTGCCTCGTGTTCGTTGCTACACTTCCGCTTGAAAGTAACACGCTCGATGGCGCACTCTTTATTAGTCATGCATTGCTGGAGATTTTTTTTCTTTTCTTTTCTTTCGAAGCAATAGATCTTTCAAGAGTAAAATTGGTCTCGGTATGCAAAAAGATAAAAAGTTGAGGTTTCCAAGGATGCACGATGGGACTATGAAAAGGATCTAAATTTGGATATTTGGCAAAATTGATATCAAATTAATTCATCCAATTCGACATTCCTCTCAACCGATCATTCGTTATAATTTCTCTATAATTGACGTCTCAATAACCTCGACTAACAGAACCTATCGACCTCTGTGACAATTCCATGTAATCACGAAAGTGTTATTTCACGAACGTCCAATTGGAAAACGCCTGTGTCTCTCGCTTACAAAACATTCTCTCGCCGTATCTACCTGCTGTATCTCTGGCTGAAAACTTCTCCGAGAAGGTTCACGACACTTGTTCAGCGAATCAACGCACCAGTGGTAAACATTCTCACGACATTCCTGTCCTGTTTCAATTTTTCCCCGGAACATGATCACGACAGGTTGAATTTTCCCGTGAATAAAAGCGTGCAACAGAGTAACACGACGTCGAACAGGCCGCTATTTCAACTGATTTACGGCTTCGCCACCACTCTATAATCATTGTGTGTTGGTTATAGTCGCTGTCAATGAGGTGCTCACCTTAACTCGTCGTTCGATTTTATCGCCGCGGCGTAAAACCTAACCGATCGCCGCGCACCGACTGGGCAGAGCAATTACGCGGCTTGCGCGGCGCTAGGAATCGCTTTGAAGGAATTCGAGACGTCGAATGTCGATGCAATTTGCGAGCCTGTTGCGCGCGATAAATTCGACGCGCACGCTAGATTCTATCGAGGAGATTGTTTAAGAAGCTACGACCGCGGCTGATTTACAACTTGGGCCGCGGTCGCGTCTGCTTACACAAAGTTTCAAAACTGAGGGTCGATATTTAAGCGCCGATATAAAAATCCCTTAGTCGACGATCGTACCAGCGCTGAAACCACTCGTTCCTGCTTCACGATCACTGTTATTTAGCTGACAGCGATAACGCAGCTGACAATTATTTCGCGGACAACGTAATAAAATACTTGCGTAAACGGCGTACACGAACAGGTGCGGAAGAAGGTGTAAAATCGAAAATAACGAAGGGCACTTCGGCGCAGTGTTCTCTTTCTCCAGCGAGTGCGCGATTACACGTTACAAATAATACAAAAATTGGAACATTCAATTGAATATATAAATTGAACATGCAACTTGAACACGTCGGAAACGACTAACCTGCGATAAATTATTACACGGTATTGCAAATCTCAGGTTATAATTTAGCATTTAAATATCAACGTTGGTTATCGTATGATAATTTATTCCTAACATGTACAAAGACCGATAATTAAGCTATCGTTTAGTCTAGAAAGTTATCATTCTTTTAATTATTTTTCTTAACTGTTTCCTTGCGGTATTAGCACGAGAGTCAAGAATGTGATATTAACCAAAAAATGAACTGTATACCAATAATTAATTATAATGGTGGGTTGAGCTTCTAAGACTGAATTTAGATTTTTTAATTAGAATTTTCTAATAAAAATTTGTTATACGAAGAAAAGAAAATTAATCGCTCAATCACGAAAGTTAAGCAGAGCTGAAAACGGATGATACTTGGATGGATAAGAGCTCTAGGGAAGTCCAAGTATCGTTGGCATATAGTCGCTAATGACGATAATGACCATGGTAGGCGACTTTAAGTATAACAAAGAAAATGTCTCAAGTATACATTAAGGGGCGTCTAACGTATTAGGAAATCGAAAATACAGGTTCTCAGTATACAAATTAATTACACGTTTTAATATTCCGATGCAAGAATTTTGAATTCCTAATTGATGAAATTTGAATTCTACGAATAAATTTTTAACGAATGTTTCATTTGTTTTAACGTAGTTTGTGTAACGCCTTAGTCGAGGTTATAGAGAAATTATACTGAATGATCGGTTGAGAGGAATATTGGATTAAATGAACCAATTTTGCCAAATATCCAAATTTAGATCTTTTTCATAGTTGATGAAATTTGAATTCTACGAATGAATTTTTAACGAATGTGTCATTTGTTTCAACGTAGCATTTACATACTAAATTGCTTTACTTTTTGCATTTACGAAACTGAGATCAGTTTTCCACCAACCTGATAATAAGAAGTTACGTTTGCTGTAAATTCTTTGGGTTTTATACAGTTTATTTATAGGTGTAGGTTTCTATATATAGCTCCTATTTACAGGTTTCTTTATATGCACGGTAGGTTCGTTTATAGACCATGTTTCAGAATTATATCTCCATTGGATAATCATTAGAGGAAGATCAAAGGAACGATGATTTTACTTGTCGAATAAATATCAAGTTTCGCTGGTCTTATTTGTTAGCGATTTAGAAAGAGCGTTAACATGTTTATCGCGTATTATTCAGCGTATAGTTCGAATGTATTTGATTTAACGCACGCAGCACGCTAATAAGTTTCTTATCGGATAATGAAAGATGATGGGATTGCGTCATTTAAATTTAAACGAAACAGCAGCTCTGTTGAAATTCGAGAGATCACCACTGTGGTAATGTAGGAAATTTGCGTTCAAATACCATACTTTATACCGCTATTACTATTATTAAGTCAAATATATAATCAAAAATAAAGTCAACCGATCACAATTCGATTTGCATCCACTTCTCGAATACATCTCGCAAATTAAACGCGTAATTCATTGGCTGGTTCGAGCCAATTAAATTGCAAATCGTACATGATATACTAGCGACCATTTTAAACAACTTTTCGAAGATAAAGACGAAACGTGAACACGAGGTTTATAGAGCAACGAGTCGGTTTCTGTCCCGATGGGACAGGTTTTTTCCCTACGTTCGCCGGTCACAAGGAACATCTGCCTTCCGCGCAAATAATGGAAACTTATGAAAGCCACGTCCTTCGTAGCCGTCGCGAAACTGAAGTAGGGGACCCTCTTCTTCGCGAGGACAGGTCGTTTTTGCTCTTAGAAAATGTCACGCGATCCGGTCGCTCTTCCATCTTCTTAACCAGTGGCCTATGGCGACTTTAGAAAAAGATTGAAAGGTGTCCCGGTGTTGAGAATTGGTTTTTTACTTGCTTCAGATGTTTGGAGACGCGACGGTTTTGTTTTACCAGTGGGGTTTCTTCTATTTCTGTGTAAAGAGTTTTATTTTCTACGCTCGTTCTTCGCCAATTCTTTACGCTGTTATAGAAGTTTTTATCGCGGTTTTATTTCGTTTCCTATTATCGCGATTGCTATTTTATTGGCTAAACTGTTTTCATCTTGTCGATAGAGAATTATATTCCCTTTGTGATAAAAAAGATTATGTATTTTACACGAATAAGACAAAATTACAATTCTGACAGTCTCCTCCCTTTGAGTCTTCGAAGATGACATCGAACCAATCGTAGATGACAACGTTTAATGTTAAGATGAATAATAATACGAATTATACAAATATATTAGGTCGTCCGAAAAGTTTCTTTCGTTTTATAAGGAAATAGTCGCGTATGACCCATTTTGTCCTGTCAAAATAAAGATCACAACGTTCGACAGATTAGCTTTCACGTTTGTACAAAGATGCATCGTTGTAAAAGACGTGTCTGTAAGAGAAAAAGACACTTTTCGAACAATCTAATAGATACTCTGTTGATTACATTTAGTAGCCATGATTATTCATAATATTATGTATTATAAGAATGTAACACATTATAATCCTCTAACTATATTCCGAATGAAACAGTGGTAGCCACAATTAGCTCAGAAGCAGTTGGAGCAGCAAAACCCATGACCTATGTTCTACTGAGAACTTGCGTGTCCCGTCAAACTCCACCAACCATAACCTCGCCCCAACGTCCTCGAACGATAGGCGGAAGAACTATAGATGCGAAGAACGTAAGAACATTCGTATCGCCCTAACCGATCAAGGTCTGCACCGTTCAACTATACATTGTCTTTCTTACGATCGAATTTAATTTGCGACTAGTAAGTATACAGGGTGAGCCGATAAAAAGTGCTCTATATAAAATAACTCGTTACCTATTGGTTTTACGGAGAAATATGTTGAACGAGTTACGTCGCATTTCAAGGCATTCGTCGAACGAATTCAATTTCATTTTCTTTTTTTTTTACATTTGACAGACAAGGTTTTTCTTAAATGGTACATTTTTTACAATACCAATCGATTCAGCCGGATATTCTTTGCAAAAAGAGTCAATATTCTTGTTAGAAAATATTAGGTTGTTTTTCTTTTACAGACACGTCTTTTACAACGACGCATCTTTATACAAACATGAAACCTAGTCTGTCGAACGTTGTGATCTTTATTTTGATAGAACAAAATGGATCATACGTAATTCGATAAAAATATATAAAAACTGAAAATGTTGTGCGTCCATTATTTCCTCATACAACGAAAGAAACTATTCGAACGACCTAATAGATGTACGTACATGTGTATCGTACGAGGAATGAAAGAGAGGAAGACAAAAGGAAAACGCCATGAGAAGAGCGCATCGCGTATGTGTTGAATGAATGAATAAAACAAATTCTTTCCTGTTTGAGATGTACACGAGAATAGACCGCTGTTCGTTAATATTTCAAGTTATCATGTTATATATGTTGAGATTATTTGACGTATAAACAGAGAAACTCGTGGATAAATTGTAATTGTAGAAAGCATATTTTAATACAGGAGTATAATTATAAGTAAGAATAGAATTTGAGCTGGTCCAGATCCGCACGCTAGCAGTGTTACCCTATAACTGAAAACCCCGAAGCCAACGTCGCCTGTCTACTGTTACGCTGTCGATGGCTTCGGTGCTTGAGAAAACTAAAAAGACCAGATGTAGAGTTTTCTTGGAAGTGGCAACCACTTCAACAATATATAAAATAGTTATATTCTGTTCTAATAAATTTTCTATTTAATAAAACGTTATACAGAGTGGTTGGTGGTACAAGCGGAAAGGGGGTGATTCTACGCGAAAAAAGAAGTCGAAAATATAGAATAACAATTTTTCGTTCGAGGCTTTGTTTTCGAGAAAATCGACTTTGAATTTTCGCTCGGTACGCGTGCACTTTATCGCGTCTCGTTATAACGGATCTCACTGTAGATCGTTGTTTCGATGGAAAAAGTAAAAGAAAAAAGAAAAAAATTAAAAAAAAAATTTTATCCACCGCTTGTACCACCAGTTACCGACCACCCTGTATAATATTACTTTAACAATTCTGAACAACCTTTCCCTATACGTGTTACCTTTAGTTTCCGAGATATTCGCGAAAGATTCCGTTTCGACGACGATGCGATTTTGCTACTCGAACAGTGCCATTTTCAGTATCACAGTTGAAGTGTTATTATTCAATTTCAATTCTCATTAATTGTCCAGGCGAAACCTGGCCGGTTTATGTTTCTTTCTTATGCGGAGTGACAATGATCATCGAAGATGAGCTAAGTTCTGGTTATATAGAAACACAGACACCTGTCGTCTATGCCACCAGAATGAAATGTCCCGAAGACTAAAGGCAAGCGACACGATGGCAACGTGTAGAGGGAAAAGTTGCTCAGATTATTAACCTTGACAACGTATTTCAAGGTGGTTGAAATCGGTGAGGTCGGCCACTTTGTAGACAAGCAATTTATCTGCCTTTGTTTTATACCAATTTACTCAATTTACCAACTAACATTCCGTGTGTTCAAAAAATTTGAAGCTCGCTAGCTTGGCGTGCTTCGTAATCGTAATATTACCCAGATATTTATTCGCATAATTATCTCTACTAACACACCGAACAAGCGAACAAATTTGAAACTCGTTATTCCGACCAGTGTTTCATAATTCTACTACGGTGGAACGCCCCTTTGTGCAAACACCCTATTAACCGAATGCCCTATCATCCGAACGTTCTATCATCCAAACACGATATTTCCCAGTAGCGGATGCTTTTCCCCGTTTCAAATATCTACATATTTCATTAGCGTTCGTGTACGATGTATTCTTTCCTTAATTCGATCGAGTAAATTCTGATTATGAGAATATAACATGAAACTAATGGCGTTCTACCTGTCGGGGAACAGAGTACCACGTGGTTGGAAAAAAAGCCGAAAGCGGTGGAAGCGCGGCGGAATTAGCAAAAGTACGCGATGTCGGAAAAGCCGGAGCCGCGGCTATTGTAAATAAAAAACACGATATTGAAAATTAGCCGAAGGACGTGGATCGCTGTGATGCTGGCTATGGCGGCAAAAACCTTAGACACACCGATGTAATGAAACGGTTTCGTTGCGATAAAGTCGATAATAATGACGATTTTATAGAAATGGCGACAGCAAACGGAAGTGCTAATGGCTTCTCATGGCGAAGCGTTCGTGGTATTAGGAAAAACAGCTTCGATGATTCGAGGTACAAAAAGAACGTAACCGTGTGCAGCCACCTATGTTGAAAAAATTATGCGACTTAGCAACCGAAAAGATATGTGGCATCCGTAAATATCTCGAGAATCCACATTCGAATAGATGAAATTTCATACGAGAAAACTGATCGTTCTATTGTACGAAAATTCCATTATATCAATAATTCTCTCTAAGCACAAGTATTTGCACATTATATTAACAAATCTCTCCATTGGTTGCGTACAATCGCTGAATATAGCTGCTATGCGAGATTACACGAACGAAAAGATTTGAAAGACGCGATCGTGTAAAATTAACCGAGCAAGTGACCTTCGCGTGTTTAAAAATTTTGAAACTCATTACTCTCTTGCGTTTCATCGTTCCAACGTTAATCAGATCCTCGTTCACGCGGCTATCTCTACTAATACATAACGCGAACCGAAAAATTTCAATCTCGTTATTCTCACGTGTTCTCATAATTCCACTCACAGATCTACGTTCCCGTATCTCCTCTTAAACGTTGAAAGTAAGGCCGCGTATCGGCTGTGATTTACACTAATTAAACAGGCCGGCTGACAATGACTGTCGAGAGAGGAGGTCAACCGGACGATCACGGAAGGTAAACGCGCGCGACGTAATCGCACGCGCGTAATTACACGTGCGTAATTGCGAGCGCACGCGAGCACCAGGCAGTTCATCCTCGTGCTTTCTGTTTCGTCAGGCAGCTGTGCTCGCGGCGCGTACGAGAAGGGTATTATCGTCGAGCATGACGCGATAATTACTGTTGCTCGCTCACCTGTTCCCCGCGTTTCTTTCAGCCACCCACCAGACATGCATCGAGAAATCTAGCCGTCTTTGCTCTGTTATAACGTGTCCCGCGGGGTGCCGAGTGGGAGGAACACGCTTTAGAGGTTAATTAAGGATTTTTTTTTTTTCGTTTCTTTCGTTTCCTTCGATGCCAGCCATTTGAACAAATATCGAGAATTTCACGAGAACACGAGAATTTCAATATCGAAAGTGTGCTCGTTCTCGCGTCAGACTGACATTTTCGTTTATTCGTTGCTCGTTATTTCATTATTCATTATTATTATATTCTAATATTCATTTGAAATTTGATTCAAGCGTTGGAGATGTGCTTTTGGCAAGATAAAGCAAGATAAATTATTTATTTGGTGATTGTTGATATAGAATGAGTAGAGAGAAATGGATACAGTGGTTACAGAAAGTATTTGCACATCTCGTTGTATTTATCGTAGTGTCCTATGGTGACGTATATTAATCGATCAGCACCGAATACAGGGTGGTTGGTAATTGGTGGTACAAGCGGAAAGGGGGTGATTCTACGCGAAAAATGAAGTCGAAAATATAGAATAAAATTTTTTTTTATTTTTTTTAAAATCTACAGTGAGATCCGTTATAACGAGACGCGATAAAGTGCACGCGTACCGAGCGAAAATTCAAAGTCGATTTTCTCGAAAACAAAGCCTCGAACGAAAAATTGTTATTCTATATTTTCGACTTCTTTTTTCGCGTAGAATCACCCCCCTTTCCGCTTGTACCACCAGTTACCAACCACCCTGTATATTCAATTTCGTATCATTTGGTGGTACTTTTATATCACCGCAGACTGTTGGATAATGTGAAAATGAAATGTATGGAATCTGATAAAGAAATGCTGGTATTGAGACAGAGGAAAAAGATATTGGAAATTAATTAAGGGTTTCGTAGTTCCTTATAAACGCGTTTCAGAAATAAATATCGAAGGACGAATGGAAGATCGCGAGCTTGAAAATGCTAGGCAAAATACGATACCTGAAATTCTGAATGCAAAAGGGCCAAGATATATTAAGTTTCAAGTACTTTGATTACAAATAGCCATCATAAACCATTTTGTTGGTCACCGATAACCATTATCGATGTCGTACGTTTAAATTGCTTTTAATTATCATACGAATAACAAGTATCGGCGATTGAAATTATTTGCGGTTACCGATAACCATCATCCATGTCGTATATTCAAATCGATTTTAATTATCATACGAATAACCAGCGTTGGTGGTAGAAATTATTTGTGGTTACCGATAGTCATTATCGATGTCGTATAGCCAAATTGTTTTTAATCGCCAGTATTGGCGATAGAAATTATTTGTGGTTACCTATAACCATTATCGATGTCGTACGCGTAAATTGTTTTTAATTATCGTACTAATAACCAGTATTGGCGATATAAATTATTTCTGATTATCGACATGCATCGTCGATGTCGTGCGTCCAAATTGTTTTTAATTGCCACACAAATAACCATCATTATTGGTAATAGAAATTATTTCTGATTATCGATAAACATTATCGATAAACATTATCGATGTCGTACGTCTAAATCGTTTTTAACTGTCATACAAATAACAAGTACTGTTTTTGCCAGAGAAATTATTTTTTTTCTCTTTGTTGGTCGTCGATGATCGATTTCACTGTAACTTAAAATCGCTCGACCAACTTACAATTCTCATTAACTTGCCGAGTATGCAACATCGTCTACAATATCGTTTCAACCAGCTTGAAAGACAGTTGAAACCTGTCAACCATCGAGCTCAACATGGGACCGTAATAAATGCGTTTCACTTTGGTTGCACGAGCCAAGCAAAATAGTTAATCAGCGTGATCCGATCAGCGGAGCTCGGGTCGCGGAGGAAACATGTAATATTTGTAAAACATGCGAACGGAAGCCGGTGGTTGGAGCTGATTTCAACGTTGTTAAAAGAGAGGGAGAGATTAATTCCGTGGCGCGAGCTTGTTCTCCTGGTGTTTCCAGCGAAGGAAAAAATCTCGCCCTGCCAACCTGCAATTAGCTTGCAAATTAAAATGAGCATCTATGAAACGAACGTTCTACTCCAGGCGCGTCATTAATGAGATCTGTTTTTAACCTTTTTATATCCGTTTTTATTCGCTCGCGATAGATTTACATTGTAAATCTAACGAGATCGCGTGTAACATTGTAACGAAAGAGCCGGTCGTCTCAAAAAACAAAGAAGCATATTTTTTAATGAATTATGCGTGTACGTTTCTCGGCTTGTCTGTGCGTGTCGATCAATTTTACTTGTATTTGTTTCCCTTCGTTTCACACTTTCAATTTTCTCCTGAATTTATATTCAATTTACGTCTCTTCTTTCGTATTTATAACCCGAGGATTTTTAACACTGCGTTCAGTAAGTTTATTCAAATTCTTTCAAAAGAGCGTCCAGTCGTTACTTTTACATATTTACATAAAATTTATCTAATCAGGAACAATAAACTACGTTGATAACGTCGTTTCTTGACAAATATTCAAATACGCGTGTGTTTGAATTTTTTATACAATTTTTATAACATTCTTCGAAATGGCCACGTTAGCGAAAAAACGAACGAGCTTTTCGCTCGATTCTCGAGTCGTAGTCTCGGAGCTTCAGTAGACTTGGGAATTCTGATTTCTTAAATATGTACCCGGTGTCGAAAACGTACATACGCTCTACCTATGAAAGTTATCTTGTTAATAACGTTTTAACGAACAATCTGCAACGGCTAGAATGTTTCGAAGGTCATTCAGCAGGATGGCCTTGATAATGTACGTGAAGGAGGAAGTCATTTTGCAGATGGATCCCACGATCACCACGTTTATCGACATAGATACCTACTTCCGTGTGAAAGAAAGCTAATTTTTCTGTCTAATCGAAACCACAAATAAGATGACCTTCGTGAATAAATTAATTTACATATAAATGGGAATTTTACTAAAATTTTACCTAAGTGCAAAATACTATTCATAATTACTTGCAACAGACGTAACTGTTACAAAATAAATTGTAAACCTTATCGTATAAGAGTTAATATTTGTAATTAAAAAAATATTCCTTAGGAAATTTAATTTCGTTTACCGATAGCTACTATCGATGGCAAAAACTGACAGCCAAAAAAGAAAAGACAAATCTAATCATTCGCAATGGTAATTCGTAATCTGAATAATTAAAAATGAATATTTTCTAAATATTCCAATTGTCGAAAAATTTCCTTGACATTTATTACATTATAAACTTATTTATTTAAACTAAACTAGTTTAGTTTAAACTTATTTATTTAAACTAAACTAGTTTAGTTTAAACTATATTTTAAACCAAATTTATTATATTACATATTATATTATATTTATTATAAACAACAATTAATTTTTGCTCGTGTTACGAGTATATCGTTTCACGCTTAATAACATTTTTCTAAACAATGTCTAAAATAATTGTTATATTGTATCTATTATTATATTATGTCTATCATAGATTATTATATCAATATAATATAAATATAACATGATAACTATTATATAAATATAACAATCTATTATAGAATATTATATTAATTATATATATATATTATGACAATTATAGTATCTAATTAAATTACACGCAGGATTTTACTACAAAACGTATATTATGTACTTACATACAAAAGTATTACTACAGGAAAGACAGAAGAAAACGACGGGTGAAGTATGAAATTCGACACGTTTCTGCTTCTGTAGATCGTTGGTGGAATATCTTCGATATTGAGAAAAACTAACGGGAAACGTTAGGAGCTCGAACGAAACGTATCCGGGTGATGACAACAACGTGACGATTGCCATACTGCGACAGCTTTACACTTTCGACGTGTTTACCCTCGCGACACGCCGATCATTTCCGATTTCTATAAATTAGTTCGTGAACGTTTCACCTTCTGCCGTGACTTTCGAGCGTAGAATAATATTTTCCCTACTGCGGCTACGGTTAGAACGAGTTTCACGCAGTAACACGAGTGCCTGCTGTACGGTAAGTAACGTTTCATAATCCTGATATATCTGATAATTTTAGAAATGTTAATAATCTCGAAGATTCTCGTAATTCTAATGATTGTTAACGGTTTTGTATTTATATCGATAATTCTAATAATTAGATTGATTGAAATTTTAATAATTCTAACAATTTTAATAATTTTATTAATGATAATAATTTTGATAATTCTGACCATTCTGACAGATATGATAATTCCTATGATTTTGTATTTTATATTTCTCGAAACTTATAAATTTATAGAAGATTTCGCAAAGAAATCTTTAAATTATTATAATAGTTTACGAATACTCTAAGAATTGTTATAATGCTTTGATATAAATATCCGTTGTTAATAATTATTGTGAATGAATTTACGAAGCAATCAAATAATTTATAAGTCTAATATGGAGGCATATTTAATTCTTAGAAAGGAGAACAAAGACTGATTCAAATTTTAATAATTCTGACAATTTTAATAATTCCATTAATGACAATAATTTTGATAATTCTGAGCATTTTGACAGATCTGATAATTCTTATGATTTTGTATTTATATTTCTCGAAGCTTATATATTTATAGAAAGAAGCAATCAAATAATTTATAAACTTAAAAAAATATGTGCTTCGTATTTTTCAACGTCAAATTTTATTACTTATATATATATATATATATATATATATATATATATATATATATATATATATATATATATATATGGAGGGATATTTAATTCTTAGAAAGGGGAACAAAGACTGATGAAATTTTTGTAGAACTTTGGTGTCACGTGCTTTTTGCCTCGGCTGTTCCGGAATTTTTTAAAAGATTGCGCAATTAGAGAAGGTTTTCCGGCCCGGTGCAGAATCACAGTTAACAGTTGGTTGGCCAAGAGACGGGTGTTGCGCGTTCTTTATGGGAAAAATTTTCTCCCACACGGAAGAATATACGATACGCCCACAGAATCTCACGGTTCGAACTGTGAAAATTGGAAAAAGCTCGAGAATCCTCTATTTTCGTATTCTTTCCCGTAGGAAGTAAAACAGAATTTTCCAAAAATTCCTGGCACATCGGTGTTAATTAATTCACAATTAATTAAATCGAAGCATATTAAATTTCTAAAACAATTTGATATTACTCAAATGAGACAAACATAAAATTCGATACAAAGATATTTCATTGACAAATAAAAATAAGAATACTTTTTGCAGCCACAGTATTTTAAATCAATGAAAAATTGAAAGACAAAATTCAACTTCGTCTTGAAATTAGATCAAATTCTACGCACGTACGTAACTAACAGATCAAACCTATTAATTTCAATTTATTTCAAATCGAATCTTTTAACTATTTGCTGAAATCGACGTCACTGAAGGTCAAAGTAGTTCTTAGATTTTTTTATTATTATTTAATCTGTACTTTACAATTTGTCCAGCTGGACATTTGGTAAATTATTCTTAGATGAACGTCAAAATTCAAGGCTACTCCCAAACCTCGAGCAAAATTAGTTTGAAGCGCAAGAAACGCCCGTGTAAAATCAAGAATTAATTTGTCATACAGTCGTCAAGAAATTATTAATAGAAATCGGTGCATTTTAACACAGCGGCACATGTCGGATTTGGAAAAACAGGGTTTTAGCTCTACATTTTTCTACCGAAACAAAAAAACAGTATCTGAGAATAGTATTAAAATTTGCATACGGTTACATCGAAACTCTATGAAGTGTATTTCCTAATTCCTGTAGAACCACATGCTTGTAGTTTCTTTTTAAATGCTAATGAAAAAATAGATTTGCATAGAGCAGCCGACGTACGTATATGCATAAACATAAATATATTTAAATATTCGAATAACGAGCGAAGATCCATTGAAATACACCAATTTCCTTAATTAAAGCTAATTCCGTGAGAAAAATAAACGTAGCTCGCTAAAAAAGACTATAATTGTTTCAAATTCAAATGAAGTCTCAGTCGTATTAATTATCCTGCATTAATCAGGTGTGCTGTTTCGATTAATTACGCCTGTCGATTTAATATTCTATCCTCGTGCTGTAATTATTTACACTAACATTTAACTGGTTAAAACACAAACGATATCGGAAATTATTAACGTTATTTCCATAATATCCTTTATATATATTCATCAATTATTAATCAACTTCAATTTCAGAAGAAACTAACTGTCTAGAAACTACCTCGAACCTTAAACGACTATCTCTGTCACGTGTTGTACTACACACGAGTTTTCCTTGCAGGTTACTAACGTGGCAAGGTTCTACTGTAAACGTGAAACGCAAGGACGTGTCATAGAGACAGGCACGAGCCTCTGTCTGCCTCTTGCAGAAGGCTTCGTCTCCTCAGGAGTATCCTCACGAAGTCCCAAGGACACTCCCAGGCTATGCTCGATCCCAGGCAACGCAAAGAAACGCAGCTCTCGAACTCGTAGGGGAGGCATCAACCGGAAGCGATGCATCTTCACGGATATGACTGCTGCATCGCAATAAGACCGAAAATTTTCTCCCCTTCCTCTTCCCTTTCTCCACCTTCTACGGTTGGATTTGAAATTCGTAAGGACACGTCGTGTCTTCGTCTTCTCTCACGGTTTTCGACCGCAGCTATACATATTCACGATACGACTATCAAGATAGTTGTATAATCGTTCGCGGAATTTATTCCTATCTTTGCAGGGATAATCTTATTTCTTTTCTATCTTTCGATGAAATTTTCAATTGGGACAGTTGTGCGGTCTTTTATTGCCGTTTATTGTATCGTTGATTTAGCGTGTGCAAATTCATATCTTCACGAGAATTAGGTTGTCCGAAAAGTGTCTTTCTTTCACAGACACGTCTTTTACAACGATGCATCTTTGTACAAACATGAAACCTAATCTGTCGAACGTTGTGGTCTTTATTTTGATAGAAGAAAATGGATCTACGTAATTCGATAAAATAATATAGAATGTTGTGCATCCATTATTTCCTTATAAAACGAAAGAAACTTTTCGAGCGACCTAATATAATTAACAGTGGAACCACACCAGTCAAATTGACCGGTTTTACAATTTTATTTTAAAATTCCTACTTCGTGTTATATTTTTTTCCGCAATGATGTAATGACTTTCATAACGATAACTAAAAGAATAATATAATGAATTTTATTTCGTTTTTTATGTATGCAAACCCGAAATAATTTTGTATCAAGGCTACTTATACCAATGCCAGTCAAAATGACCGGTACTTGTCAAAGTGTAAAAGGGTCCTGCGATCTGTTTATCGAACCTCGATTAACAAGCTTCCTCGTTTCGTACAACTTGCCACACGTTTTTTAAATTTTCGCCAGATCGCCTAGATCGCCAGATGCTGACACTAGAAATACCAAATAGCAGTGAAAATGACTGGTTCTACAATTTAATAAATTCGTCAACTCTCGTTTAAAGATCATGGTCCCAGGTGGATTAATAATACCAAAAATGTACTACATAACATGGAATTCGTAAGAAATTAAGAAATCAATAAATATACAAATATTCTATTATTACGTATTTTTTAAAGACCAGTCATTTTCATTGGTTTTGATAGAAATAGCTTCGTCTTAACTATCGGTAGTTCTAGGTGTTAAAGATAGAAAATTCTCTTGCTTATCAAATAGAAGGATATTCGTAAAGGGAACTTTGCTTATTTTGCACAACCTCGTTGAAGATGAAGAAATACGTGAAATTGACACGACCGTATGAATTAATCGAACGAACGGAATATTCAAGCAGAATTTAATGCGATATCCTGCGATATCAACGAAGAGATAGATAATCAAATTAAATCATTCTGTGATTAGAAATTAACAAATGTACGGGACCGAGAATGAACGAATGAATATTCTGGCTTAATTTAAATGAGTAATTGACATCGTGCGAAGCTGATAGGAAAAACTGTAGCGGGTCAAAGAGACACGTGACAAATGGCTGCGAGCGGAAGCATCGACAGCGGAACCTAAGCCGAAGCTTTCTTCCGTTTCTGTTTCGCCGAGCGAATCCGCGCGTTTATTATTAACTCATTCGAATTGAAACATATATCCCTTTGAAGAGAACTCGCCTCGTCGCCGCCGTAACAGACTAAACACCGATTCCAGGTACCGAGTTCACGAAAAAAAAAAAAAAAAAAATAAAAAAGAAGAAGAAGAAAAAAACGGTTGGTTTTTAGCGCGTGTAAACGCTGTCATAATATTCCGCGGATATTCAGGAACCTCCTCCGACGTTCCAAGAAACCGGCGTTCTCGCCGTTGACGAACGTTTTCGATGAATTCGTAAACGATCTCGACACGTGAAAATAATCACTGGGAAATTCTTTATCCTCCTTCGGATCATTCGGCCAGTTTATTCTTTTACCGAGCTGCTCATTTTCCCACGTATCCATTTTCTCCTAACAGAGGAGAAGGATTGCAGTTGGCTGCAACGAAAGTTCTGGACGAGTAGGTGGACGAACGATGCATCTGGTTAATAAAAATCGAATGTTTGATCGAGGAACACGTGGAGAACGTTGACGTTCTTCATTCGAAGAAAGATTTTGAATGATAAGACGTGGTTTAGTGGGCAGCGATTTTCAACGAAAAGAGAGAAACGTGCGATGACGAAGAAAGGGCACGGAAGTGGGAGTTGGTTTAGGGAGGAATTTTAAATTGAAAAGTCGAAGATCGAAGGTTAACTTCGATGCGAAAATCGCTGGTCAAGAATTTCGTTAAATTTCAAATTTTCAAGATTGAGCGGGTGTTGTTTTTGCTGTGGCGTTAATCAATTCGGAATTTGATTCTGTTTCTACCATAGTTAACGTTCACGAACACTGCTAACTAGCTAGATGGTATTTAGAAGCAGCGATATGCTTCAAATAACGCAATAAATTTTTTATTTCTTTACTATGTTACGAGTACCGAAGAAAATCTCGTCTTCCTTATCTCGTAATTTATAATCAGACTACGGTCATTTATGCAAATTCGCACCTTTATGGAGGTAATTAAAAGAACGGAAGCTAGGTAAAAAATCGTTTTACGTACTAAATACTACGGCTACTATACTTTGGATATTTTACACGCGTTTGGACATCACGCGCATTCTCTGCGATTTTCCACGATTCCAGCGTCCACCATAAATGCATGAAAATCCGCGCTATATTTATAATCTAACTATATATATCATAACTACAACGTAAGTCCATTTGACGACCTACGACGAATTAAAACGTGCCAGCCAGTCTGTACGAGGAAAATCTACGAACGCGTATTTTTCGTTTTACGAATGAAAACTATTTGAAAAAATGTTGCGGTATTATGGACCTATTCGGCTTATTCGAGCGTGAAATCGCTTCCTGTTTCACCCGTACGATAGAAGCTGGTCCATCAACGAGTACGCGTTTAGATTGGCACGATTTTCCCATGAGGCTGATCGTATGCGATTCACCTGAGCGTGGACGCCATGGGGGCCGAGTCATTAACGATGGAAGGAAGCAACGAGGATGACCGGAAGCCACGCACGGAGATGTGACTCGCGGCTATACGTCGATCGTTCATCGACGTGCAACGGTCAACAACCGAACGTATCGTGCGCTGTTTTATTATTTCTTAGTTCGTTCGATCGATGGTTTAGTTTCGCATAGGCATAAAGACCGTGGTGGTCATTGGTTTCTGTATTGATGCATTTTATCGAGTTTGAAGGGCAATTTACATATAGCGGATTTACCTTTATGATACGTTATATCTTTTTCTTTTGTTTTTTTCTAAAACTATCGCGGTAATTTTAATCTAATTTCGATTAAGTACTGTATTTTGTTCCGCGATTATCTATGGATTTACACTGCCTACAGGAAGTATTTGCATATGGCTGTATTCTTCAACGAAATGTATCTTCATCAGCTTTCGTCGTGTATTTCGAGTATTGCACTCTCGTCTGACATTTAATTACAATTTAATTCAATTGATTAATTACATTTTTTAATCTAATTTCTATCGGGTACTGTATTTTATTCCGTCTACACTGCCTACAGGAAGTATTTGCATATGGCTGTATTCTTCAACGAAATGTATTTTCATCAGCTTCCATCGTGTATTTCTAGTATTGCACTTTCGTCTGACATTTAATTACAATTTAATTCAATTGATTAATTACATTTTTTAATCTAATTTCGATCGGGTACTGTATTTTATTCCGCGATTATCTATGGATCTACACTGCCTACAGGAAGTATTTGCATATGGCTGTATTCTTTAACGAAATGTATTTTCATCGGCTTTTATCGTGTATTTCTAGTATTGCACTTTCGTCTAACATTTAATTCCAATTTAATTCAATTGATTAATTACATTTTTACGGTCGTACGAAAGTACCGTTCGACGATGCTGCAGATATTTTTCACAGCCACTGTATACGTCAAATATAAATTTCTCCGCAGCAATGGAATTTCTCTGTGAGAATTTCTTGTTGCAATTCTTCGTCGATTTATTCCTCGGAGTAAACAGTATGGAATATTTGCATTAGTCTACAACTTCTACTTATAACTCCGTTGATTACAGACATTTGCAGCGTTTGATCAAAGGTAAAATTAGATACAAAGTATTGACGCGGTGCAAATAAGCAAAGAAATACGAGTAGGCGATCGAAAATGTCAGTTTGTTATTCTTCTAATACGTTTGAAATTAACTTAATGCATTTTCACGTGGAAATGATCTTATAAAAATAGATATCATAAATTATATTAAATAATATGGCGAAGAAATGAAAGAAACGTGTGTGAATCATGAAAAATATATCTCATAAATATTCTCAATCCCATTCGTTGATACACAGATGCAGACTGTCGCTAGAAATTCTCTCGGTCTATCCACGATTGTTCCTGAGTCGCGTCCAGTCGTTTCAACGAATGTCACTGAACCAAGCTCGCTCTAAGCCAGCAATGAGCCATGATTTCACGGCTCATTAAATCGCAGCCGACAGTATAATCATTGTCATTCTCCGTTACTCGCGTGTCGGCACGTGCGCCGATCAATCCCCGCGAAAATAACCGGCCGACTAGCTAGAAACTCTCGGCTAACCGACTGTTGGGCTTCCAACGCTATTCGCGAACCCCTGTTTGTATGGCAAATGGAAATAACGAAATAATTCACTTGTTAAATAGTTGACTAATAACGGATGGAAAAGTAATTGTAAAAATGTAGAAAATAAAATTGGAGAATTTCATAGAGTACTGTAGTATCGTGGAAATTAAGATATATATTTTTTCCCGATTACTTACAATTTATTAATAATGAATTGAATATACAGGTATTAATTGGACAGAAAACGATGTTTGTTTAACTGAAACTAAATGCGATACTCGTACCTATCTCAAATAACTTTACAGTTATTTGGCAACTCTCGTCACAACGAATCTAACTCTCTCTCTCTCTCTCTGTCTCTCCCCACCGACTCTGGCCATCCCTTGCAAAGAAAAATTTCGTTTGCAAATTTTCCAGTGCCTGCTTTAGGGTAATATTTGCTATACTTACACAGATGCATATATTACCGACAGATTTAGATTTTTCGGTAAGCTTCGCGAATTTTTGCGTCCATATTTACAGAACCTTTATCCCTTTCTGGCGTCCTCTTTCGCCAAGTCGTCGCCAATTTCTCAACAGTCGTCAAAACAATGGCGACGCGACGTCGACAGTCACGCCGAATTTATGGAAAATAAAAGCTTCTAGAGTGCAATTTATCGGCGAAAATACAGTTGTTGTCGCCTCGTGAAACAAGAAGAAAACGCATTACGTCACGTACTTTATGCCTCATTCTGTGCGGTCGAGATTCACCATTTCACTCGTCCATATATCTTCTCTCTTGAAGGGGCACGAACAGTTCATAACTTTGAATGTATAATTTAGTTATAGCAACTAAACAAACTTCATTCCTTTTATTTATTTTTTTTTCTTTAACCATAGATTTATCACTAACATTTATATGGTTTTATTTTCAGAATTCATTTTCAAATTCATTATTTATATCTTCGAGTTTGCCAGATTATAGTCTGTTACCTACCTCATATTAACGCTTTGACTGCCACGCCGAAATCACGGAGTATTTTTATTATTCAAAGCATATAATGGCAAAATAATAATAAATTGACGATGTAGGACAACATTCTTCCCCAATGGACCGTTTATCTTGTTGGTGGTCACGGGTAACCATCATGGCGGACTGGTAACAGCTGATAGCGACATATTATAACGAGGCTTCGTTTGTTTCGACAAACCATTCGCATTCGTTGTTTCGTCGTAAATAAAACGTGCAAAATATATCGTTGAAACGTGTGGAAGATATTAGTAAACGGTATTTGCTCGTTCTATATATAATATTAAGGTATGTTCACACTTCTAACCTCAATTATACGATTATAAAGCAGCATTTACGATTATTTTCTAAACTGTGTTTATAATAATATTCGTAGATTACCCCTCAAAGATATGGACGCAAACACAGTGCACCGTTAGATGCAAGATTTGTTCTCTTTTTTTTTTTATTGATGTTCTAATAAAAATGTTTAATCGTTCAATGGGGCACTTTTTATTTCAAAGTATCTTCTACTCATCGGTTGTATTCAAAATGCCCTAGTTGTCGATTTTCATACAATCTTTACAATTGTAAGAAGTCGAAGCTCTCCGGTCACCAGTGACCAACGTGGCAGTCAAAGTGTTAAAATATCCTTACCTTTTAGCCATTGAATATTATCATATTTTTCTTGTATCTATTTATTCTTCTATTTTTCTGTCTATTTATTTACTCATTTTTTCATAATTCACTCCTCTACTGGGTTAAGATACACTTCTCGTTACATTTTTCTTCAATTTACGCTTACGATCTACTCTTCCAACCACCAAATTTAACATCATTCGTATTTAACATTTACACTTGAAATCTTAAAAACTTAAACTTAAGCGCAACATTATGCATATTTTTCTCGTGTGATTTTACAGCGATCACGTTAAAGTCTCCTTTATCCGAACACTCGTTATCCGAATATCCTATTATCCTATTAATATTAAAATAATATTTCCATAATACGTTTTCATAATATTTATAATTGCATGTAACAAACAAGTCGGATGCTGTTTCTCGTTTTAAACGTTTTACGTTCGTGTCCGTGCACAATGTATTCTTTCCTTAATTCGATCGAGTAAATACTGATTACAAGAATATGGTGTGTAATTGAAGAAACTGGGAAATGGTATAAGTGCGAGAGAAGAAACGTAGATACGCGACGTTGGGAAAGCCATAGACATTAAAAAATGTAAAACGCGATATGGAAAATTATCTAAAGCGTGTAGATACCTGAATGCTGGCAACAGTAGCAAGAAGCCTGGATATACTGATATAATGAAACGGTTTCGTTACGATAAAGACGATAGTAACGACGATTTTATACAAATGGAAAGAGAAAACGAAAGTGGCAACGGAGAAGCGCCTTCTTACGTCGGAACACTCGAAGTACAAAAAGGATGTAATTGTATGCAGTTACTGGCGTTGAAAAAATCATGCTACTCAGCAGCCAAAAGAATACGGGATCCATAAATATTTCAAGAATCCGTCGATCGTAGTTCGTATCCGAGTGAGTGAAGTTTCGTATCGCGAAAGTGATTCTTCTGTTAACATAATGACAATTTTATTATAATTAAATTTCATTCGAACCTTTTAAGCTCTAAATCAAAGATGATCGTTTCATCGATATCGTCTTTTGCCCGCGATTGTTACACTTGTACGCCATGTGTTATCGTCGATTATGCATATTTTAATCGATTAGGTCGTCCGAACAGTTTCTTTCGTTTTATAAGAAAATAATTGGCGCACAACATTTTCCGTTTTATATTATTTTATCGAACTACGTATGATCCATTTTCTTCTACCAAAATAAAGATCACAACGTTCGATAGATTATTAGGTCAGGGCCGGTGTAACCTTTTGCGGGGCCAGGTTCAAAAATGTTGTTCTCAATACACATTGAAATCCTACACGTAAATTTTACAACGAGGAATTATTTATCTACAAATGCTGTTACATATTATATATTTTTTATAGGCACTTTTTTAAACAAATCCAAGTAATATTTTTTCGCATGCATAATTCGCCTTAAAGGGACAAAAAATTCAATGAAAGTAGAAAGTCTGTAATCATGTATAACTTTTGTAAAAAACTATTGATGTAGTTTAATTTCTCCAAAAATTACATTTCTCTGGATTTTTTTTTTTTTTTTTTTATCTAAAGTAGTTTCCAGAATACGAAGACTTTACGGAGTTACACTGAACTTTCACGATTTCGCTACTAAAAAAATGTCTTGCATCTGTTAATGGTATCATCATTCCGTAAAAAGTTAATCAAAATCGGTGCTTTCTAATTGGGTAATTTTCATAGACCGCGGAGCGTCTCAAAACTCGGAACCAGGATCCAGCGAACGCGCTCAATTAGGTTTCATGTCTGTATAAAGATGCATCGTTGTAAAAGACGCGTCTGTAAGAGAAAAAGACACTTTTCGGACAACCTCACACATATTATTTTACACGATATTTCTTATGATTCGGACAAAACTTGCTTCTTATCATCTCCCGGCAGAGAAGATAACTGAAAACAAGTAACGATCATACGTACACCGTGTAACAGAGAATCATCTACTCTACGTATATTACGAAGTGAAATCAATGGTGAACCATCGCTCTGAGAACATTTAAGCTGATCCCAATCTAACTTCGTTTCAAACAGAAACGAGTACGAGTGAAATTAGATGTTTCAGGACCCTCCGCCCACGCGTTTCATCTACTACAGCTACCCCTCCATTAAGACTTTCACAAGACAATTCAGGGTGATGACCTAGAAACCGTGGAAGAATTACGAGAATCGGAGATGGCTCGCTTTTCGTAAATATTTCCTGATACAACTTACGTTTATTAACGAAGCAACGGTACGTGGTAGTGACATTTTTCCTTTCCTTCTTATTTTCTCAAGCAAACGAATTTTTACAAAGGAGTTTATTGAGCCCAGAAAATACAGATTTTAAGTGCATTATTCACAATAAACATGAATTTTTGTAATGGTATGTTAGGCAAAGGTACCGAAAGGTACGACGTAGCCATGCTGTATTATGTGTCGACGCTTTACATTTTTTTGTTGTATGACGCGGTTTTTGGATTTAAGCCTCCGGGGAGCGGAGCTTTTTTTTTTTATTTTCTTTTTTCTGCCCTGAAAAACTTGGTCGCAAAACAGGACGCTTCGGCTCAAGCGAACGAATGTTTAGATATGCGTGACTAATCATACGATAACACATGACGACAGATATAGATAATAGTCGTTGGAAAAACAGGATCCCGATCAAATGATCGTCGATGATTTCAACCTATCGATAAATAAACATTGCCAGCGAGGTCGATGTCGATGTGAAATCGTGTCGATGAACACATTATGGATGGATCGTCGGTGATTTTAAGGTAACCCAGCTCCACTGTACTTTGCAAACTTCATCTTCAAGTTGAGTTACATATTCAGGTAAGCTGTGCCTTTTAAACATTCTACGCGATGGATCTTGATACAAAACCATGGATCTCTCCATAGTTATTGAAAATATCGTTTGTTGTAACGACTTCGTTAAGTTGGACCATCCTGTTCGCGTATTTGCATAATTTACATAACAGTATTATCGAATCTTCCTTTTCCCGGCGATCGGCGTGCATGAAAACACACGTTACGCTCCATCATCGCGTGTCGATCAGCCGTCATCGCGGCTGCCTCCCAGCCACGGAAACTTCTTCGTCTACTCGGTTACCTCGAGGCTGACGAAAATGGAAACGCAATAAAATCGAAGGCTGCGCGGCTGTATCGAGCGGAATCGCGGCGCCCCGCGTAAATTTAGAACACATTGTTTTTCGCTGCTCGCGTGAATTCCTGCGCGAGCAATCGTCTCGTAAATCCGGACTCGGCCTAATCCACCTTGCGACACTTTCTCTCTTTTCACGAAACACGCGCGATAGTCGGTTAAACCGCGCTTCGGTTTCTTCCACCTAATCCTGTGTCTTGCTCGGTTCGTTCGATTTTTCAAAGTTTCTCAATCTCGAGACAGATATAAAGCAGATCTTACCAAGGAAAGTTTGTATAACATCTGGTAATTTAGGGATTAGGAAGAGAAGCGCGCGTGTATTTTGGGTATTGAAAATGTTTTTTTTAATCTGACGCTGCTTTTGTCGTTAGCGTAATTATATTGTTGCGTTTTGTTTGGCTCGTTTTGTTTGTGTTGACGTTAATTTTTGAATTCAAATTAAATTGTAGCGTTGTCTGTTGTTCAATACGATTGGCAATTAAACTCCACGCTTCGCTTAATCCTATCATATTATTAGACAAATATTGTTCACAAAAAATGTTTATTCGTATTCTAATTGGATATTGACAGAATTGAATACTCGAAATTACAATCGTTCGCAATACGTTTTCACTCTTATTAATTACAAGATTTTAATTTGATAGATAATTTACAAATTGACAAATACAAACACGTCGACTAACCAGACTAACAAGAACTAGGAACTAATGGAACAAAGAACTAAAAGCTGAAGAACTAAAGGACTAAAGAACTTAAGAACTGAAAGCAAAAAACTAAGAGCTAAAGGAACTAAGAGCTGAAAAGCTAAGGAACTAAAGTATTGAAAGGCAAAGGAACTGAGAAATTAAGAGCCAAAGGAATTGAGAATTAATCGCTATGAACAAAGAAATTACTTGCCAAGAATTGGGGAACTGATCGCCAAGAACCAACAAGAAATTAATCACCAAGAACTGAGGAACTAATCAGACAGAACTGAGGAATTAATTACTCTGAACTAAGGAATTATTTTTCTATCTTCTATGTCGCTACGCTTATTTATATTTGGGTCTACCGTGGAGGGGTCGTCATGTGACGGGTTATTCCGTGGGGGTTGTGAGGCTCGAATTTGGTTTCTATACAAATTGTTAAAATTTATTTAAATTTCAAATTGGAACGCTCACTCGCGCTATTGGTAGTTTTATACAATACAATACAATACAATATTATATTGTGTTAACATTATGTTAATGTTCTATTGCATTGGAAACTAAGTGATTGCGGCTTTTGTGACTAGGTGGTAATGAAAAAAACCGCAATCACTTAGTTGCCAATCCCGATATTATGTCGTAGTATTCGTTTCAGTGCGCAAGAGTGGCGACGAAAAAATTTGTTTAATGGGAAAATCAGATGCAAACGTAGCTTCGACGTGGCACTGCTTAACGACACGACGAATTCTAAAATCGATCGTCTATCGAATTCGAGAAACGTGAAACGATGGTACGTACGAGCAACCCTATCGAAAGCTGCCAAATCTCCTGTTTTTAAATTTCTACAATTTTCAGCGCATTAGTCGAAATTTAATTCTTACTTCATTTTCCAATTTAATTAACATATCTAAATCGCCTGCTTCTAAACTTCCTTGAAACTCTCCATTTTCTCTAGAAATAGCACAAAATTCATCGAATGATCCTTAGTATTTACTATGCCATCGGTGGAATATATTTCACAATTCTACGTGAAAACCGTACGCGCAGTTCACTAGGCTAACTACATTTCCAACGTATCCTTAGTTGTTGAAAAATCATGTAATATACAAGGTGTGCCAGATCGTAACGTAGGTCGTTTCAAGCTTCGTTGAAGGCTTCTGACAGAAACACCGATGATGGTTATCGATGACGAGAATAACGATAAGGATACTCAAGAAAGATTCCGATCATTTACATCGATTATTGGCAACCAAAATAAAATTCCCGTCATCAATAATGACTATTCGTAGCCAAAGTAAAATTCTCCTTATCGATAACGTCTATTCGTGACCAAAATAAAACTCTGATCACCGATTATGATTATCGACGAATAACAGAATTTTAATCGTTCGCGACGGTTACTCGTAACGAAAATTTGTCAATTTGTTAGCTTTTAAAATTTGTCTTAAAACAGTTGCGACGTGTGTGTGATTCTTACGTTATAATACGCGGCAAACGCGAACCTGCCACTGTCTCCTTCCTATTTCTGTTATAATTTTCCGAACGAAGCCTCGAACGATCCACGTTTCTGCAACATTTTTGTAAAACACACTGACAACGTTTCGTCGTTAAAACCTGGCACACCCTGTAGAGCAAACCTACGAACCTACAAGCGAGAACGTACGAACTTACGTAAACGTAATTTGTATATACCGGGATCGATAAGAACGATATCGTGACTGGCGAAGCATGTTATGTAGATACTTGCACATATTTACGAGTATGATTAAGTCGAAATTAATTACCGATTTGTCGATTTATACAAAAATCAACACCCCACGGGTTCCAGTTTCTCTATTTCTTTCTTCGGTTTCCTCGTTGTTTTGTATGCGCGAGGGAACGAGGCGAAGCATTTACAATTAAGACCACGAGCTGAACCTGAAAACTGGTTTCCTTGTTAATTGCTGGCGATCGCGTTGATTAGCCGTATACGATGTCTACACTCGCCAGACTCTCGATAATCGCTTTTCTTTCCTCGTTACCTTGCCCTTCTTTGTCTCTTTTCTCTTCCCTTTATCTATCCGTGCAATCTTATTCGACGCGGGAGTATTAAGTGGAAATAAAATCGAATCTCCTACAACGTTACAAATACCACGAACGTAGTAACTGGCGTATAATAATGAATTTCGACGTTTCGGACAATTCATTGGAAAATCGAGGATACAACAAAAATTTTAATCAACTCCGTTTCTTCTTTTCTTTTCTTCTTCTTTTCACGATAATACGACCACTAGGAATTACGATAGCGATGCAACAAGTGGATTCGAAGAAAAGTATTCGTAACGAAGCTCGGTTGGAATTCTATCTTTAACTTGGGTCCTTGAAGAGATTGAGATTTGGCAAATACGAGTCGCCTATCGTACGATAAAATTATTTTCTCTCGTGCAATCAGACGGATGATGGTGGAAAGAACTATGGAAAAGTACGTGCAACGAATAAATAAAAATAAATGTACCAGACAATTGGCAAAATTATTCTATTAAAAGCCGATGTATGTGATGGAGATTTTTTATTGAAGTACAGCAAGCACGTCATTTAATCGCGCGGAATTAAAGTTAGAAAACGGGGCACCGGAAGTTTTCCAAGGAAATGAATGGCGAGAGTTCGATTCTGACGTTCTTAAGCCGGCAATTGTTACTATTCTATGTTTAAAGTAATAAACAGGCGATTCTGTTACCGTTTCGCCACTGAAAATAACCGTAGATTTGATTCAATTTCCCGCGGCGAAGGGTAAGCACGTCGGATCGGCGGCCGGCATTCATCGTAAATTAGCAGCAGAACTAATCGTGTTTGATTCTGCTCTTGAATGAAATCGGCCAACCATTGTTTCTCAATTCCGTGATATTTTCGGAACGTTAAATATATCAAACCTGTAACCTGTGCCGGTTGATTCTCGTAAAACTTTACGCGATATTTTCATTCCGATCGCAACGTGGAATTTCCCTAATTTTGTTAGACGATGATGTCCTTAGCTTGAGAGGCGATGAAACAACGGTTAATTGACACATAGTTAACGATAAGGAAAATCTTCCAAAGCAATGGAAAGACAAAATTCATAAAAAAGAGAAAAAATAATTTGACAAATACTAAATAGAAAAGTACTTCGTATTATACGAATAGAATAAAAAATTAGAATAGAATAAAAGATCGTTAGGAAGCAGACGAACTCATGCTGTAAAAGTTATATCAAATTGGCTGTTACGCTCGCCATTTTAGGATTTACTTGATAATAAAATCACAGTGTTCAAAGTACACGCCGCTATTAATTACATTTTCAATTCGATCCACTTCTTCATGTTGCGACTATAATCACTGAATATTCTTCTTTCCAGCGTCGAATCGTAAATGAAGATTTCCAGGCGAGGTGGATACGAAGGATACAAGTTCTCTTCTGCAACAGAATCTCGGCCGAATGAAAACGTCGAGATAGAGTTAACGCGAAACCGAATGTTAAGAACGATTATTATCGAAGATGGGACGCGAAGTGGCCACTTCGCGTTTAAACGTATGTGCGTTTCAAGCACGGTTCTTTTTCCATCGAGCTTTCAAGTGGCCCAGCATCCGCTGTTAATTACATCCTGCGATCGTTTCAACGAACATGCTATACGACGAATTCTTCTCAGCTTCTGCGATTTGCATTTTCATTGCTTCATTCAATTGGTTACAGCTTCGATCCAAACGAACTAGCAACTTTCTACGCTCGGATTCTCTTCTCTTTAATAGGCATCCCAATTAATTTTCCATTCTTTGTAACAGAATCGCTGTTGTTTCCTCTATTTGCTACATTAATTTTCATTTTACGCTAAATTCTCACGTGAGCGATAGAACTGCACGCTATCGCGATAGATCGTCAGAGTTCCGATACGAGGACGTTGATCGTTCGAAGCTGAATCTATTCGAAATAAACGTGGGCGGATACAAAATTCCTCAAAGCAAAGTCGTTCCGGTCCCTTAGAAAAATAAGAATCGTAAGAAGCGACGGGAAGAAGCGAGAAACGCGTGTCCCACGAGCGTGAGACAATTCATGGTTTCGACCCGATGACAGTCCAACAGCCATCAACTGTCCTACTGAAAGATTTTCCTTCCTTTCGGCCTCTCTTCTCCCTTATGGATTCTTCGAACGATTTTTCTGACACTTCCGAAACTACCGCTGCGTCGATTCGTGGAGAGAAAACAGGGAATATCCGTGAGCAGAACGGAGCGTGACATCGAATCACGGGATTGGAGAGCGGAGTTAAGGTCAGCGGGGCGCTAGTTGCACCTAAGGTTCCTGCAGCGTATATTTTGGAATCATAGAGCTACGCTTCTCAGAGGATATTTTTTACGTATGATACTTTATGGTGCGGCTACCGGGAAGAAGTTCGCCGAGTATTCGTTGAAGATAATTTCTGTACTGGTTGCATGGAGGTGACTGGAAGATCATAAAACTTTGGTGTTTCTGAAAATTTCGATATATTACGCTTATTTGACGAATATTTTTTAGAAATAATAATAATAGTACTTTGGAATTTTACATTGGAAATTGTGCAAGGTTTTGTTGAGGATTGGTGGTTATTGTTTGGAAGATGGAATTTTAGACGTACATTTCTCGGAGAATATTTTTTTTATTATAATATTCTATGGTGCCGAGGAGAAGTTTGGCGAGTATTTGTTGAAAATAATTTCTGTATTGGTTGCGTGTAGGTAAGTGGGAAATTATAAAACTTTGGTGTTTCTGAAAATTCCAATATATTACGCTTATTTGACGAATATTTTTTAGAAATATTGCCCATGTAAATTGTGTTAAAATAAATATCAGAACGAATAAAGAATAATAACAGTACTTTGGTATTTTACATTAGAAATTGTGCAACATTTTGTTGAGGATTGGTGTTTATTGTTTAGAAAATAGAATTTAGACGTACATTTCTCAGAGAATATTTTTGTTTACTATAATATTCTATGGTACTGAGAAGAAGTTTGGCGAGTGTTTCTTGAAAATATTTTTCCTCATAAACTACCTATATTATTTATCGCAGTGAAGCTTAAAGCTCAGTATAATCTTCATTTACACAAATGCACTTTCAGTAAGACTTTACGTTTTAACGCGCAGCGTTTCTCATCTTCAATTTTGATCATTTTCTCAAAAGATTTTCTCGTCAGATATAGAATACAATGCATATACACCATTATCCCGAGAGAATTCTTCATTTTGAAGTCATTAGTCATCATATACGAGAAACGTACTCGCCTTCGCTCGATGTGATTCACTGTCACGCATTCCATGGCATCGCCACGTTACTATTTATACTGACGGCTAATTCGTTTCCACCGGTGAACTCGAATGACTGTGTGCACTGTATGGGAGGCCGTGGATTTAAGGTGTTTTCGATCAGTGACAACGACGAATCGTTCACGTCGACTCGGAGCAGCTTCGTATCAGCTGCTCCTGTCTTCCGACGTATACTAATTAATAGGATAAAGTGGAGCCGATAATCGCCGTGGAAAAGGTCTGGAGAAAACGCGTCGAATTTCTGAAGAACAGTCTTCTTCCCGGAAAAACACTTTTGATATTTTCTTTTTGGTAGAATACATTTACATCGTCGCAACATCTTTGAAATTTACACAGTTTTCGAAATACTTAATATTTTGTGGATTTTTGGAATCTTCCCCTATTTATGCTATTTACTGTTTCCCTTCGTTTTTGAAGCTTAGCCAGTTTTTGTAAATTGTGAAAAATCTTAGGAAGAAACTTTTAGGAATTTTGGAATTATTGGAAGAATCGTTAGGGTTTTATAGAATCGAAGTACGTTTATCGTTCGAGTTTCTAAAACTTTATAGGTATCTTCATCATTTCCTACGCTTTCAAACTTCTAAAACGTTTGAAATTTTTCAAATGACGAGAACTTTTTAAAGCTCTACGATAGCGGAGATTCAAGATTTATAAAAGTAAGTTTCCACTATTTTTAGAATTTTTTCCAGGGTTTCAACCCTTTTGAAAAAGATTTTTTTTTTTTTGAGGTTCACTGACAAAAGAACCAGTGGATGAATTTGTAATAGAAAAATATATTGAAATAAATGAAGGTATAAGTATAATATACAAGTGTAAATTTATGCTGATCCAGATCCTTACTCTCTTGGTGTCATAAGACAACGGAAAAATACTCTTTGAACCTTTTTGAAAAGATTTCTTTTCTGTTGAGGTTCACTGATAGAAGAACCACTGGATGAATTTGTAATAGAAAAATATATTGAAATAAAGGAAGGTATAAGTATAATATATAAGTATAAATTAATGCTGATCCAGATTTTTACTCTCTTAGTGTTACAAGACAATGGAAAAATACTCTTTGAACCCTTTTGAAGAGATTTCTTTTCTATTGAGGTTCACTGATAGAAGAACCACTGGATGAATTTGTAACAGAAAAATATATTGAAATAAATGAAGGTATAAGTATAATATATAAGTGTAAGTTTATGCTGATCCAGATCCTTACTCTCTTGGTGTCACAAGACAATGGAAAAATACTCTTTGAACCCTTTTGAAGAGATTTCTTTTCTGTTGAGGTTCACTGATAGAAGAACCACTGGATGAATTTGTAACAGAAAAATATATTGAAATAAATGAAGGTATAAGTATAATATATAAGTGTAAGTTTATGCTGATCCAGATCCTTACTCTCTTGGTGTCACAAGACAATGGAAAAATACTCTTTGAACCCTTTTGAAGAGATTTCTTTTCTGTTGAGGTTCACTGATAGAAGAACCACTGGATGAATTTGTAACAGAAAAATATATTGAAATAAATGAAGGTATAAGTATAATATATAAGTGTAAGTTTATGCTGATCCAGATCCTTACTCTCTTGGTGTCACAAGACAATGGAAAAATACTCTTTGAACCCTTTTGAAGAGATTTCTTTTCTATTGAGGTTCACTGATAGAAGAACCACTGGATGAATTTGTAACAGAAAAATATATTGAAATAAATGAAGGTATAAGTATAATATATAAGTGTAAGTTTATGCTGATCCAGATCCTTACTCTCTTGGTGTCACAAGACAATGGAAAAATACTCTTTGAACCCTTTTGAAGAGATTTCTTTTCTGTTGAGGTTCACTGATAGAAGAACCACTGGATGAATTTGTAACAGAAAAATATATTGAAATAAATGAAGGTATAAGTATAATATACAAGTGTAAATTTATGCTGATCCAGATCCTTACTCTCTTAGTGTTACAAGACAATGGAAAAATACTCTTTGAACCTTTTTGAAAAAATTTCTTTTCTGTTGAGGTTCACTGATAGAAGAACCACTGGATGAATTTGTAATAGAAAAATATATTGAAATAAATGAAGGTATAAGTTTATGCTGATTGACCTCCTTACTCTCTTAGTGTTGCAATACAATAGAATCGATAGGGAGCACGTTCATATATTTGTAGCAAAAGGACATTACCAAAAAAGTTAACCTTTTAGTTAAGGCTTTAGTTAAAGGCTACAAGGAACATAAATACAAATCTGTTTATTAGTTCCTTTGTTCCTAGACCTTGTTCCTTATAACCCAAAAACTAATGTATATTCAAGGGCACAATAATATGGACCCCTCCTTATTTAGAATATTTTTCTTTCACTAAATTCTATTTTCTGCGTAATAGCGGTATCCAGGTCACGAATATACATAAACAAAGATGCAGAGTTTTTCTTGAAGGTGAATAATAAGTTTTTCTATAACGTGAATAATAAGTGTTTAACTCTGTTATTCTGATTCTGTATTTAAAAATGCATACACGAAATGGGAAGTGTTGTCGATGTTTTCCGAATTAGAAAGGAAGAGGAAGAGGGAGGATACGTTCCGCATCCCCTTTTTTCGCGCGGCTCCTGGGAACAGCTGGAAGTCGTAAAAGCAGACAATACTATCTACGTCAAGATACGTAAAACGATACCAAACTCGACCTTTCGGTAATTTCATTAGGTCAACTTTCACCTTATTTGTACCCCGTAGGGTTTCCGGTCAAACATTGAGAAAGGAAAACACTTATGGGGACCGATCGCGAGTCCCGAGCAGCGTACGAGTTGTAAAAATCATTTCGAATCTCTCTATCGCTGATTATGATACAAATTTATTTTATTCTCCTTCCGATTAAAATTTGATTGAATTACTAAAATAACCAGAAATTAAGTATATCGATTAGAATTTTTCACTTCGCTTTGGAAACTGGAATTTTCCAAAAAAATTTCGTGCGCGTAGAAAACAAGATAACAGAAAATTACGAAAAGTAATAAAATAATATGTAGGAAGATACAAAAATAATAAATGATAAGCACATTACACGAACAAAAGTAACAAATGATAAATAAAAGATGTAAAGATGGAAGAAGAATATTCTTACGCGTAAAATAAATTTTGCTGGCGTTAATTTGATAAATTTTGCGAAAGTACAAGGTGGCAGAGTAACGAAGCGTAAAAATGATCGTATGCAGGTGAACGAGATCGAAAGACAACTGTCCCTCTCTGTACTCGTCGTGCGCTTGATGGATTCGATACGCCTGATTTCACGAAAAATTACAGGACAATCGAAAGACGAACGAACGATCGCTTCGAACAGCTCGCAAGAATCGAGCAAAAAAAAAAAAAGAAGAAGAAGAAAACTTCGTAGATTTCCATACGAGAAAATAACAACACTCCTTGCGTGGCACTCGTAGTTATCAACGTCGTGACTATCAGGTAGCAGGTTGCATAATACGCTGCTAGGAAATCGACCAAATCGAAGGTAACTGAATAATTAAACCTCTGGGAAGTTAATCTGATCGACTGCGCTTTTTCCTAATTTCTTAATTTCATTAGTCAACGTAAAACGACTTACTTTCGTGAGTTCATTAATTGCTAGAAAATGACGTAAATAATAATAAATCCGAAGGTGAATTTAAAAGACCAGCTTACACGATGCTGATCAATTTGATTTCCACACGGTTTAATTAGCACGATTAATGCAACGAGTAATTTAAAGTGGCGGCCAAATGTAAATCTGCCATCTCATCTGAATAGAATTTCCATTTACCTTTGCTTTACTTTCCTTTATTTTTACTCTGTGGTTTAATCGAAGAAATTTTTACCCGAGCGACTCGTACGAACGAATAGCCGGATACGTAACTCAGCTCGAAGATGAAGTTTTTAAAGTACAATGGAGTCGGTGCAAATTATCGTTAAATCAGTGACGATCGATTCGTCGACACGATTTCACACCGAAGCCGGCCAATGTTTATTTATCGACACGCTGAAATCATCGACGATAATTTCATCGAGATCCTGTTCCGCCGACGACTATCATCCATATTTCCCGTCATACGTTATCGTACGACTACTCACGTGTATGTAAACATTCACTTGCCCGCACAAAAAAAGAAACGAAAAAAAAAAAAAAAAAAAAAGTAAAGAGGAAACGGAAAATGATAAAAGTTACTACGACGTACTGTTGCTGTATTAATTAACATAAGTTGCATAAGTAAGCACATTCACGAATATCACGAGCCATCTCCGATTTCCATAACTCTTTTAATACTTCGTCGAGGTCATCAGCCTGAATTCTCTTGTGAAAGTTGTAACGGGGGAGGGAGGGGGTAGCTATAGTAAATCAAATGCGTGGGCGAAGGCTGTGCCTCGAGAAAAATCCAACTTCACCCACATTCGTTTCTGTTTGATATAAAATTAGAGTGGGATTGGCTCAAATCTTTTCAGGCTGTCGGTTCCGTGTTTCGATGCTCGCGTACGAACGCGTACACGAATTTCAAAACTCGCGTGTATTTTCAACCGCGCGTTCCAGCTCAGAAACTCTAGTTTCGTTCGAACGTGCGTTAGGATAATCACGCGTGTACCATTCAAATGACTCAGAGCGACAGAGAAGATCCTACCGCTTAAAATTCATTTCTTAATTATTTATTTCTCGTACAACGTATGATACAATTATGTTAATTTATTCAGTCACGATATCAAGCAACGCACGATTCGTCCTTTGCCCTATTCGTCTTATTAAAGGCAATCCGCGCTCGTTCCTCTCAGCGTACCAATTCCATTCACTTAATCCTTCGCTAGAAATATAATCTGAAAGCGCTTTGAAACCTACGATTCCCCACTAAATCTTTATGGGTCGCTCGTAAAGTCATCATCTCCAATGGCCACCCCTTTTCTAGCTTACAAAGGAACCACTCGGTGTCGCACTTGAGGAATTTACTTTACGATCGATCGTTACTGCACGAGCTGTTACGGAATGGAAGAAAGGATTTTCTAATGCTCGGTTGATAGAGGCATTAATTCTACGGTACGAAACGTTTTAGAACGCCTCGTTTACCCCTCGTATTTCATCGAAATTTCTGGCATTAGCGAGGGGTGGCGTTGAAGTTCGACTTTTTTCTCCGTTTGATTTGCTCGCTTCGGCTCTCGTCTCGTTTAAATGGCAGCTTTATAAGCTCACGGTCTCTAGCTGTAACACGATGATTTGTGGCTTAACCGCGTCTGGCTACTGGGAATCTCGAGTCGCTGGTTATCGATTGCTATCGTTTTTTCCGAATATTTATTTTTTTCTCCTGGATATTTCATACGGCATGTAAAATGGTCGAGTATCATTCCTTTGATAATGTGATATTTCTTTCTCATTGGAGTTTAATAATTATTTTTCTAACTTTTGATATTGCAAAGGATATCTTGAATAATTCGTCAGCGTACTAGTGGCTTCTGAAAAATGCTGTTTAATTATTAGCTCGTTTTTCGTATCTCCTTTCCTTCGCTGAATTTGCTTAACGATACTCTCTCGAATATAGAACAAATTATACTGGCAGATAAAAAAGTACTTAACGTACGATTAATACGATTTAACGATTAAGCGATCTTTCGTGCGACGATCTAACGCAACAAAGGAAATTTTCGAAACATTTCATCTAACCAAATCCATTTCCGCAAATAAAAAAAAAAAAAAAAAACACCGTAGGAAGCCACAGATTTACAAAAGTACAACAACCTAATCCTCTCAAGTTTTCAATTACCCGATCGATTACTCGAAACACTGTCTAAAAATTGCACGATTTCTTAAATAACGGATACTTAATTTTACGCGAGAACAAAAAGACACAAAGTTAACGGAAGATTTACAAACTCGGAACGAGAATAATCCTCTTTCGTATCTACGTAACATAGAATTTACACGACTGAATAAACCTTTAAGCCGCTATTACGCTGACAAATCGCTCCTCTGTTTTCAAACCATAAAATAACAAGGAAAAACAGGAAGAGACATTAGCCATTCGATTGCGTCCTAGATAAATCCGTGGACAATTACGGACATAGTAGAAGTTAGTTGGAATAGGATGGTTAAAATAAATCAATGAATCATCATGGATAATCACGAGGATCTCTTAACGGGATTAACCAGCGGGCAGATGAATTGCAAGCGTGGCTATGTTCGCGAGCTAGTGCCGTGCCACGAGTTAATTAACCATTTTTCTTCTTTTTTTTTTTTTTTTTTTTTTTACAATGTTACCGAAGAGAAACTGGTTCTCGAGTGCGCTGAAGAACCCCGGAGAAAGCCAGTGGCAGGTAGAAGTTGGAATTGCAGGGAATCGAACGTACATATATAGTGTACTTATAAGTATCAAGTGCGCTCGAAGTTCTGTCGAATCGTACACTTTGAGATCTGTCTTTCTTTTTATTTTTGTCTTTTTTTTTTTTTTTTTACTTTGTAACGAGGAAGTTCTACGCGTCGCAGGGACGAGATCGCGTAGCGATTTTACGATGGAAAATGTATTTCAATTTCCGTAGAATATTATTATTTTAGGGTTTCGTGGCAGATAACGTTGGAACACGGTGATCATTTTCATTTTGTAAGCTGCGTGTTTCAGGTATAGACAGAGGCGACGTGAATCTCGTCTGTGGGGTGTATTTCAATTTTTGTAGTAAAATGTAGTAAAAAAAGTAGTAAAATGTATCTCAATTTGTGCGAATTGTTTCGGAGGGCTTTGTGGAACATGAAAATGGATGAAACGCTTTTTCATTTTATAACGCGGCAATTTTGTATAATACAGAGGCGTAACGAACCTCGTGTACAATGTAGTTGAATCTTTGTAAAATTGTAGCGTAGACTTAGTAAAATCTTTGTAGTGTGGACGTTTTATATGATACAGGGTGAAAAAGAGCCCATTGCAGGTTGTATTTTAATTTCAGTGAAACACCTGAGAGATGAAATAGATATTTGAAGATACAGATGAATTAATTCCCCGTTTTGTTTCACCATGCACAAGCCTCATGTAGCACAGAAACAAAGTGAACGTAACGCGGAATGTGTTTCAATTTCTGTAAAATATCTCGCAGAATTTCCAAAAGACGAAACTGATATTTCACGACGAAAGCGAACTATTAAAAGTTATGATCGAAATAGAAAGACTTTACGACCCTCCATTAACGCTTTTATCGATCAATTGCAAAGAGAATCACAGCCGTCTAAGCATAAAACAACATCGATCGAAAACAAAGAAAAAATCGACTAATAATAAACAAGAATAATTAATAGAATAAATTAATAAAATAAATAATAAAAAAAAGAACTATTATTACGCATATCGTATCATATCAATATTACGCATATTCGTTTCTGTAAATCATACGTAGTTATTAGAAATGTTATTTTACAACGAGAGAATCTTCACGTACAAAACAACCGGACAAACATGGCTTTATCGGATGCGGAATGTATTTCAATTTCTGCAAAATATTTCGCAGAATTTCCAAAAGACAAAGCGTATATTTCACGACGAAAGCGAATTAAAAAACAAAACAAAAAACAACATCGATCGAAAACAAAGAAAAAATCGACTAATAATAAACAAGAATAATTAATAGAATAAATTAATAAAATAAATAATAAAAAAAAAGAACAATTATTACGCATATCGTATCATATCAATATTACGCATATTCGTTTCTGTAAATCATACGTAGTTATTAGAAATGTTATTTTACAACGAGAGAATCTTCACGTACAAAACAACCGGACAAACATGGCTTTATCGGATGCGGAATGTATTTCAATTTCTGCAAAATATTTCGCAGAATTTCCAAAAGACAAAGCGTATATTTCACGACGAAAGCGAATTAAAAAACAAAACAAAAAACAACATCGATCGAAAACAAAGAAAAAATCGACTAATAATAAACAAGAATAATTAATAGAATAAATTAATAAAATAAATAATAAAAAAAAAGAACAATTATTACGCATATCGTATCATATCAATATTACGCATATTCGTTTCTGTAAATCATACGTAGTTATTAGAAATGTTATTTTACAACGAGAGAATCTTCACGTACAAAACAACCGGACAAACATGGCTTGATCGATCGAACGGATGCGGAATTACTTAGTCGCCGGTAGCGTCTATTTGAAACGTCGTTCGATCGATCAATTATATCGCCGTTATTACCCGTAGCCAGCAACCGTGCCGACAGCGGATCGTTGTTTTCCAGCAATCATCATCGATAGATACGGCAATCTACTAGCATAGATTGAATAACCACCGTGTTTGCGAACCTGCAATCCTAATTCAACGGTGATCAGTATAATCGTAGCTACCGCTTAACTAACGATGATTTCAAAGAGGAAGTTCGTGGCTTATAACGCGTATCGGTAAATATAAAAACGTTGACAGATTTGACGTAGTAATATTTGCAGTTATGAGTTTCTACGATTTTATCGAGGTGTAATTAGAAAGCAGACGGATTAATTCGAGGAAGAAGATAAAGCTCGATATTTTGAACCTGCTAAAAGTATATTAGAAATGGTACGAGATTGGAATAGAAAGAAACGAACTACTGATTAAAGCGGATGAAGGATAAAGTGTCAAACGAATCATATTATATATACATATATATATATTAAAATGTTTCAGTGAGATTTGTATTAATTAGAAAGTGGATGAAGTAATTTAAGGAAGAAGATGATAAGATTCGGCATTTTTAATCCACCGCGTGAATTGGAAATAGCGCGAGATTGGAATAGGAAGAAATGAACTATTGATTGAAGCAGATGAAGTATAAAGTGTCAAAGTAATCATTCGTTGAAACGAAACACGTTTAATCGTACTTTTAGTGGGATTTCTATTGGTTAGAAAGTGGACGAAGTAATTTAAAGAGGAAGATGATAAGGTTCGGCATTTTTAATCCACCGCGTGAATTGGAAATGGCACGAGATTAGAAAAGAAAGGAAAGAACGAATGATTAAAGCAGATGAATCATAAAGTGTCAAGGGAATGATACGTTAAAAAGGAAACAGATTTAACTACAGTTTCAGTGAGATTTATATTGGTTGGAAAGTGGACGAAGTAATTTAAGGAAGATGATAAAGTTCGACATTTTTAATCCACCGCGTGAATTGGAAATGGCACGAAATTGGAATAGAAAGAAATGAACTGAAGCAGATTAATTTTAAAAGCAAATTAAAAAAAAATTATTAAGATTAAAAAATGAAGCGTAAAGTGTCAAAGGAATCATACGTTAAAAAGGAAACAGATTTAACCATCCTTATAGTGACATTTATTTTGGTTAAAAAGTAGACAAAATAATTTAAGGAAGATGATAAAGTTCGACATTTTTAATCCACCGCGTGAATTGGAAATGGCACCAGATTAGAAAAGAAAGGAAAGAACGAATGATTAAAGCAGATGAAACATAGTGTCAAAGGAATCATACGTTAAAAAGGAAACAAATTTAACTACAGTTTCAGTGAGATTTGTACTAGTTAGAAAGTGGACGAAGTAATTTAAGGAAGAAGATGATAATGTTCGGCATTTTTAATCCACCGCGTAAATTGGAAATGGCACCAGATTAGAAAAGAAAGAAAAGAACGAATGATTAAAGCAGATGAAGCATAAAGTGTCGAGGGAATGATATGTTAAAAAGGAAACAGATTTAACTACAGTTTCAGTGAGATTTATATTGGTTGGAAAGTGGACGAAGTAATTTGAGGAAGATGATAAAGTTCGACATTTTTAATCCACCGCGTGAATTGGAAATGGCACGAGATTGGAATAGAAAGTAAGGAACTAGTGATTAAAGCAGACGAAAGATAGAAAATGGAAAGGATCGGGCATTAAAACGGAACAGATTTAACTGGACTTTTAGTGTTTTAGTTTCAGAAAGAAGATAAAATTGACATTTCGATTCGACGAAATAAAGCGAGGATGACATAAAATGAAACTACCAGCATTAAAGTCCTCCAACCCTCTCATTCTCCGTCTCATCTTCGTCTCCGTTTTCATTTCCCTGTTAGAACCGCAGTAAATTCCACTCTCTGCCTCGGTATCTCGCTCAATGGCGCGAAAACTCCCTGACGCACGTGCACGCGCGACCACGTACCATTCTCAGCCAAGAAGAAGAAGAAATAGAAGCAGACGAGGAATCAGAAGAATCATCCTGCAGCAAGAAGAAGAAGAAGAAGAAGAAGAAGAAGTAAAAGAAGGAGAACATGCAACAACGACATCAAGCTTGGCTAGAGAGAAGACTAACGCGCGACGATCTAGTACACGCAGAGACCTGTATCTTGCAAATACACGATTTCCCGTAGCTGAAATTTTACACTTGACGCGTGCTATTTTGTCCGACGATACTCGACAAATCTCATCCCGCTCGACCACCAGTCCCATTTCGAATAATATCGTCGAACGTTAATTAGAATTGTTCGTTAAAATCGACAGAAATCTGTGAGGGGAATCGTCGAAAGTTTCGAATCGCAACGAAGACATGCGCGTGACGAAGAATTCGAATCACTGCGAATAGAATTCGGCGGTGTAGGATTCTCGAAAGCGTTGAAATTCCAAGACTCGCAAGATTTTTGCGCGTACGAAAAGTCTTGAGAACTTCTCTTTATTATGACGTTACAACGAGCAAAGAAACAAAAGTTTGAGAGCTTTTGCCATGCACGGTTCTGTTAATTATCAAGCATTAAAGAGAGACTCTGTTCTCCGATAACTTGAAGAGAAAAATATCGAATAAAGCGTGATTATTTTAATTCGTTCGTTAGGAAAGCGCGAAGTAGTTTTGGAAAATTACTTGACGCCGTATGTCGTAATCAGTTCTATCGGAATTTTCACGCAGGCTAATTATGCGCTATACGGTGAAAGCATAAAGTAAATCATTCTTATCGTCGCCATTGAGAAAATACGAGGTGTACTTCAATATGACGGAAACCGGAAGAAATATGTATATTAATGGACGTTCGTTAGTAATTTGTCATGGAAGAAAGGCAAGACGCTGCAATCTATCGCGGATACGTTATCGTTGGAAAGGTCTACTTGCCTTTACGTTCGGAATATATCGACGTGTGTTACGAAAAGCGATGTATTCCATTTGTCTTACGAAGAATAGCGCGCTTCGGTCTATCGCGAAAAGAAGCACGTTTCAATGTTTCTGCCGATAACAAGCGCGTTTCGAATAAATCACGATAGCAAACGCGATTCACATTGCCGCGAGCAGTAGCTTGTTTGAAACGCTGCAACGAAAAGTAGCTTGTTTGAAACGCTGCAATGAAAAGTAGCACGTTTCATTTGATTCCAGAGAGTAGGATACTTTAATTTCCAAACGGCTGACATTGATCTTCTCTGGCTACCGGTTGTCTTCACCGTCGCTCGTTGCTTGTTCATCGTCATAGAAAGTAATTACGTTTACGACGTTTAATAGCGAACACGATGATCGTGGGTATTCGATACTCTAAAAGTCTTGAAAGCGTTGATAGCTCAAGACTTGCAAGACTTGCAAGACTTTCAAGAATTCCAAGACTTTCAAGACTTTCGAAACTTTCAAAGTATCGAATCCTATTCTGTAAACTTGAAGTCTTGAAAGTTCAAGATTTGCAAGATCTCCGAGACTTGCAAGAATTCCAACATTTTTAAGACTTTCAAGACTTTCAAGAGCTTTAAGATGTAGAATCCTATTTTGCGAACTTAAAGTCTCGAAAATTCAAGACCTCCAAGATTTATAGGACTAGCAAGAATTCCAAGACTTTCAAGACTTTCAAGAGTTTTAAGATATCGAATTCTATTTCGCGAATTTAAAGTTTCAAAAATTCAAGACTTCCAAGATTTACAGGACTTGCAGGAATTCCAAGACTTGCAAGAATTCCAAGATTTTCAAGACTTTCAAGAGCTTTAAGATATCGAATTCTATTTCGCGAATTTAAAGTTCCAAAAATTCAAGACTTCCAAAATTTAAAGGACTTGCAGGAATTCCAAGACTTTCAAGACCTTCAAGACTTTCAGGAGTTTTAAGATATCGAATCCTACTTCGCGAATTTAAAGTCCCAAAAATCCAAGACTTCCAAGATTTACAGGACTTGCAGGAATTCCAAGACTTGCAAGAATTCCAAGACTTTCAAGAATTCCAGCGCTTTCAAGACTTTCAACACTTTCACAGTATCGAACCCTATCCCGTAAACTTAAATACTTGAAAGTCCAAGATTTCCGAGACTTTCAAAACTTTCAAGAGTTTTAGGGCGTCGAATTCTATTTCGTAAATCCAAAGTATCGAAAGTCAAACACCTCCGAGACTTCCAAGACTTTCAAGACTTTCAGGATTTCCAAGAGTCTTAAGGTATCGAAGGCTACTCCGCGAATCTAAAGTTTCGGCGCTCGAAAACTTGCAAGATTTCCAAGACTTTCCAGACTTTCAGCGGTTTTGGTCTATCGAACGTCATTCGAAGTGTTTCGAATTTTGACAGTCTCGAGAAACAGAATCTTTGGAATCGTTTCGAAACTGAGATTCAAATGCCCGTTGCCGGACGACAGTGCACATACGTGAATATGCAAGGAAGAAACGGAACGTAGGCAAAACGGACGAAGAAAGAAGGAAAAAGCATAGTGGGGCTGTGTGACGAGAGAGTTTAGCCGGTGCAGCTAGCCTCTGAATCCAGAGAGTGGGGAGAGGAACTATGAGAGCGGCCACGGGGGTTGGCGGAGGGAGAGCTCGTGGACGAGCGGTTATTTCAAGCGACGACTCTTCTGGCACTTCGCCCCGAGCTTTCCTCGAGCGCATCCTCTCGCCTCGGAACGCGTTCTCGTGTCAGTGTCGCCGCGACGCCAGCCACAGTCAAGTTACTCACTCAGTGGACAGTCGATTCTAAGTCGACAGTCGATCCCGATCATCGACATTTCCAAAGGATTACGAATATCAGGACAGTCGATTATTTCCAAGTTTCTTTCTCTTTGGTTACTGATGTTCAGTGATTAGTTGCTACGACAAGTAGTGGACAGTTGTAATTTTGAAGAATTACGATTGAAATTTACTTTGACGATTTAAGGATCGTAACGTTGCTTTGGTTTTGCTAGATTGTGGTGGACGGTTGATAGTCAGTGAACAGTCGATCGACACGACTGTAAGTTTCGTGCAGTAGTTCTGGAAAATCGTGGCAGTATGATCGTTGAAAAATCCTAGAAAATTGCGAATTTTCAGAAAATTGCGAAAATTCAGAGGAAAACCTTGGAAAATTGAAAAATAAACGAATCGTCGTCGAAAGAGTGCAAACAAACTTGTAACCTCGAAATATCCCAAGCTAGTGAAATTAACGAAGGTTCCATGGAACTTTGAAATCTTAAAAATTTTCAAAATCGCCGCCATAGAGGTTGCCAAAGGGCCTAACGAAGCGGAACCTTCGCAAGGTAAGCTACCAAACGTTCGAAACAAGAAGATTCTCCTGTCTTCGGCAAATCAGTGACGGACCAAAGTTTGAAAGGATTCGCGCGGAAAGTTGACCGGAAGTGCATCTCTCGGGGTGATCAGTGCGCATGTGAACCTAGAGAACAGGTGTTTACCAAGCGCGCTAGTGTTTTCAAACAAACGTCTGACCAAACACACAACACACCGACGAACATCCCCTTGGCGCAACAAAAAAAGAAAAGAAAGAAACAGCACACCAACAACAACGAGAAAAAGTGTCAGATCTTTTCGTCCCCTGCTTAAATCGTGCGTACGGTTTTCGCGGATCGAAACAAGTTGGGAACAAGTTGGAAAAGCGGGGTGATCGCGGATGAAGATGGAACCGTCGTGGAAAGAAGAGGAGGAGGATTTATAACTCGACTCGCCTGAAATAACAAGAGGAATGCGCGCGCGGTGAATCAGCTTCCTCCGCGAGAGTGCGAATTTCCTGACAGCGGCCACGCGATCCAGGATCGACCGACACACTGCTGCAGGATCTCTGGATCGTGTTGGAGCGTGCGCGCGAGCGCGTGCACCTTGAGAAAAGCCAGAAACGCCAGAAGCTCGGCGAGGGGGACGAGAGAGGCGTCCGCGAATAGGGAACGGTTTTTCTTGGAAAGGAGTCGCGACTGGTGAGTAGCAGCTTTCAGATGAGACGTTCCTGACGAGACGCGGTTTCGCGGAAAAATTCCGATTCTCGCGAAAACTGCCGAGCAAATTGCGCAGCTACCGAAAATTCTGTTTGATCGTGGAGTTTTAGGGCGGTGGAGGGGAGATGTTTTGCTTGGATGCCGTGAAACGAGTCTTTGTAAGAAGATTCGTAACGTTGTTGCAGCGTTGAGACGTTGTTTATAGGTTAGGTTAGCTTGAGATTGTAATCGTGGGCGGATAGTTATCGATCAGATGGTAGGGTTAGGTTGGTCGCTTTGTTTATTTGTTTCATTCGCCAGAATAGAGAAGAATTTTCGACCGATGTAGTTTCCAATTTATTCGAGTTTATATACTTGGGATTTATGGAAACGTGGTACGCGGGATGGACGATATTTGGCAGGGCGTCTGTTAAGATCGAGAGGTTCGGTTCTTGCGAAGAGGAAGGTTGACGATCGGAGCTTTCAGTCGACGATAGCTAATAATAGAACGATCTAATTACAATTTTAGAAATAGTGTACGAGCTTCTCTGACTACGAAGAGTGTCGATCTCTCATTTTTAGAAGAAGATTCAGTCTGATAACGTCTAATTTACAAAGAAAGAAACATTAGAAAGGAACACAGTTGCCAAGATCGATGACAGGTAATCATCGAGAGATCAGATTACAATTAATCGGCTGTCATCGATCTTGGCAACTGTATCACTTCGTAATATTTTTAACGACTAACCGAAAATAATAAGCAGACTCAAGCTGACCAGTAATGAACTTTTGCTTTTGAAAAAGCTTAAATTCCAAGGTTTAACGATGAAAAGAAGCGAGCGTGATTGTCGAGAATGTTTGAACAGGCTGTTAAAGGAGAGAGATGGACGCGCGAAAAGTGCGTTTCCGGCGGCGAGTGCGCATTTCCGGCCAGTCAGGCAGCAATTTCTCGATCGAAATGCGCCGGTACGGGACGAAAATTCGTGCGTCACTCGGCTAACGATTTATAGATCGGATGGAATGATCCCTGACGTTGTTGATTGATCGGTTGGAACGCGTGTACGTGCAGTGTACAAACACGAATCACGTGTTTGGCTATCCGCTACTGAATTACGTGGTATTCAAACCAACAAACGTGACCTCGCAGTAGAATTCGAAATTTCTTTTCGTATAAATTAAAATTGCCTGACGTGAGCCAAAGTGTGACTAGAAATTTTCATCTTCTATATTTTCTCTTTTCATATTTTTTATTCTATATATTCTTTTAATAAACTTTACGTTTCCTTTTCTTTTATTTAATCGTCATATTATTTTTTTAAAAAATTATATACCGTGATAGATCAGTTGTAATTGTTGTATTTTTTTTTTATATCTAATAGTTAGTTATTTAATGTTTGCTGATTATCAGTGACCAGATTACGGTTATCGGTGTGCGGGTACGTGTATGGTTTACGACGCAATATAATTATATTTTACGACGTCATTTTATGACATGAATGACATCCTTATTGACGATAAATCGCAAGTTTAATCGATCGATCAATTTTCTTTGTTACACTTGGATTCTTTGTTCATCTTTATTCGAGTTATGCGAATTATTCGACTTCCCGAGGTTATCGCAGAAATAGGATCGTGGTGCATTAAAGACGAATTCGAGGTTCATTGCAATTCCTCGAAGCTTTGTTCTAAGAATGAAAGTTCTGTTATAGGCGATTCGTTTTAGTATACTGGAACTGTTGATTTATTAGACGAAGCTACGAATTCCCACTTACGACTCCGTATAATTGGTAACCTACTTTAAATAACAATAAATAGAGCAGATTGAAATAGAATTATAAACTCTTCGTATTTATAACCAACCTATAAGTCACCATTTACTTCTAATCTTTCCGTCAGTATAGTCGTGAATAATAAATTAACGTGACAGGAATATTTAAAACCTTGTTAATAAAAATAGGGACACCTTCTCAGCTGGATTTATACGCTTAAAATTCAATATTTAAAATCAGCAAAATACGTCTTTCTCCTAAATAAACGCTATAGCTTTTGCAAATTTGATTTGCAAGATTTTAAGAAAACGATCGAACTTATCGAGAGATCGGAAAGATCGATAACATTCCTAACAAATTCTTAACAAATCCACTGTTTTATACAAAATAAGCTGCAAATAGAGGGAATCTCCTTGATGGAAGATTCATCGATGCCAAACGACTACGAGACAGACATTTTCTCGCGCGAAACTTTATTTCCCAAGAAAGATCGACTTTTCCAAGGCAAAGATCCATCTTCACTTTCGTCTTCCGTTTTCCGCTTTCAATTTTCTCTTATTGACTGGTCCGTATACCGCACGGTATCACAGTTTATCTGAATAGAACAATCGTGTCACGGACGATTTCCGATCCATTCAAATGCCGATCAAATCGTTCCGTATGCGAAGAAAGGAGCGAATCGCGTTGTACGGACGAATGTTAAAAAAAAAAAGAAAAAAAAGAAAAAGAGAGAAAAAAGGAAACGACGAAAGACAATCGAAGGAAAAAATGCGAGTACATGTGTCTGTACGCTTTATACAATGGCCTCTCATGAATATAACGCGTTTATCATTCGTCGATGTAATGCTCTGTGTCTGTCGGTTGGATTCTGGTCGTCATCTATCGCGTTCGCGGATCTACGATCGATGATCCAACCAGAACGAGCACCGCCTCGACAGATCGCGCATCGTCATCGATTCGCGATTTTCTATGCAGCTTTTTAACGACCTTCTTTGTCACTCGTATGCTCTATGGTCGAACATAAATCGTCAACTCGAATGATTGATTAGATCTCTTGTTTGTTTTCTGTTTTCTTTTTCTGGATAAAATAGAGAAATGAGACTAGAATTTAATAACAACGTGACATTGCCCGAGCAATTTCTTTGAATTGGCAATGTAAATAACTTCGAATGTTTGATGAATTTTTATATAACTTGCATGCGTGTCTGTTATTTATTGTAGCGAGGCTTAAGGCCTAGTACAGTCTTTGTTTACACAAGTACACGTTTAGTAGGATTTCGTTTGCTTCTTTTTTAGCATGTTTCCCATGTCTACGTTGCAGTGTCTCCAATGTAATTTCGATAACTTATATAACAAGTCTTGCATTACTATATTACAATATATTTGTACTATCAGTTACCATATAATTTGCTATATAATATCGTTAAAATTAAACTATAACATGTTTAAATATCACGTTGTACTTGATGTGAAATTACATACTTAACTATGTATCTCAGTATCACAATGTGTCGTCATATGTTTGTTAAGTCTGTGATTTCTTTGGTTCTGTGAAACAGCTGATATCGCAACTGGATCTTCGTTTATTTAACAGAAAATCAGAAACATGGAAGCATATCAGACTTACAAAGATCGTAGCGTTTATTTAGAAGAAATGGCATATCTTGAATGTTTCAGGTGTTTAAATCAACGTTGATGTTTTAAGAGTTGACGTTAAGAGTTTCTAAAGTTGGTGTCCCTTTAATTAATTCGATTGCTTGGCTGACTTGCTTATTAATATTCCTCGATCGACATTCTATCGTGACATTGATAGGGAAGTGATGGTGATCTGCAGCATAGTAAATCGAATTTACATGAAACAGCGAGATAATATAAAAACATAACAGTTTTTACGAAATATCATTAGCAAGAACACGCTTACGAAAGTCTATTAAATCAATGAAATGGATGCAGATTATATAGCTATTGGTGTAATATACGAAAAGGTAGCAATTAACGTGTAAACAAGTATAATTGCTCGAAGAAATTCTGCTCGAACGTGTAATTAAGCTATCTGTAATTAGAATATGTCATGCTTATGCATATATAACTGATGAATATCGCTATTATATAAATGCGTCATACGATCTCTGTGTGTACGATACAAATCGTAGGAATTTTACTTTGCTTTGATGGTACAATGCTTTGATGAAAATGATTGCTTTCTTTGTATTAAAGCGTTACACGTACCACGCTTGATACGGTTTGTGCTGAATTCTAAAAGGAAATTTCTAAAGAGAGCGTCTCATTTTCGGACGTAAATTCGCAAAGATTAACCGTAACGCGTTTATCTTCCTTTTGGATCTTTCTACTAATGTATTTATCAGTTATACATCATAAACATTAGGATCCATCACGTTGAAAGAAAAATAATTTCTTCGCTTAAAAGTGCGAATTGCAACATTCTCGACAAGACGCCTTCATATTCCAGCCAAGCCAAATTACTTCGAATAAAAATGATTATTCTAAAAAAATTACCATTTTTCATTCCGAATATCTTTGCACATTTGAATTTCCTATTGATGTATTTGAAGAACAAAAGAAATTACGATCTTCCTCTAAATATAACGTTTAAATAATATCGAAAAATAAATCGTGTTCCTCTAGCATATTTATAAACAATTAAAAATATACTTCTAAGAGAATATTGTTTACTAAATATATAAAAAAAGTAATTTGTCTTATAAAAACAGTATTATCTCCAACACGCTTTTATTTATGAAATAATTTCCTGATAATATCGAAAAATAAATCGTGTTCCTCTAGCATATTTATGGACAATTAAAAATATACTTCTAAGAGAATATTGTTTACTAAATATATAAAAAAGTAATTTGTCTTATAAAAATAGTATTATCTCCAACACGCTTTTATTTATGAAATAATTAATTTCCTGATAATATCGAAAAATAAATCTAGCATATTTATGGACAATTAAAAATATACTTCTAAGAGAATATTGTTTACTAAATATATAAAAAAAGTAATTTGTCTTATAAAAACAGTATTATCTCCAACACGCTCTTATTTATGAAATAATCAATTTCCTGATAATATCGAAAAATAAATCTAACATATTTATGGACAATTAAAAATATACTTCTAAGAGAATATTGTTTACTAAACATATAAAAAAAGTAATTTGTCTTATAAAAATAGTATTATCTCCAACACGCTTTTATTTATGAAATAATCAATTTCCTGATAATATCGAAAAATAAATCTAGCATATTTATGGACAATTAAAAATATACTTCTAAGAGAATATTGTTTACTAAATATATAAAAAAAGTAATTTGTCTTATAAAAACAGTATTATCTCCAACACGCTCTTATTTATGAAATAATCAATTTCCTGATAATATCGAAAAATAAATCTAACATATTTATGGACAATTAAAAATATACTTCTAAGAGAATATTGTTTACTAAACATATAAAAAAAGTAATTTGTCTTATAAAAATAGTATTATCTCCAACACGCTTTTATTTATGAAATAATCAATTTCCTGATAATATCGAAAAATAAATCTAGCATATTTATGGACAATTAAAAATATACTTCTAAGAGAATATTGTTTACTAAATATATAAAAAAAGTAATTTGTCTTATAAAAACAGTATTATCTCCAACACGCTCTTATTTATGAAATAATCAATTTCCTGATAATATCGAAAAATAAATCTAACATATTTATGGACAATTAAAAATATACTTCTAAGAGAATATTGTTTACTAAACATATAAAAAAAGTAATTTGTTTTATAAAAATAATTTTATCTCCAACACACTTTTATTTATGAAATAATTAATTTCCTGATAATATCGAAAAATAAATCTAACATATTTATGGACAATTAAAAATATACTTCTAAGAGAATATTGTTTACTAAACATATAAAAAAAGTAATTTGTCTTATAAAAATAGTATCATCTCCAACACGCTTTTATTTATGAAATAATTAATTTCCTGATCAACTTCCACCAATGCGAATAATTAAATGGACAATAATATTCCTATAGAACCACATTGGATATTTCATACGTTTTATACAAGCTCATTCTGTGCACCTTCACATTGAAATTTCACGTTGAAGTTTAGATGCATAAAACTTCACAGTTCGTACGTGAAACGTTCGTCTGATTAATTTCACGCGATTAATTCGTCGCGTAATTTCATCGGCTGGAGGACGACGCGTGTGTGCGTCCGGCAAGATTTCGGTGGCCGGTCGTTTGCATGGAAAGTATACGACGAAATTACCCCAATTCTCGTCGTTTAACCGGGCTACTGCCTGCGAACTGTTGCAACAGAGTGACAAAGAAAGAGCAACGTGGCGTGGAAAGAGAGAAGAAACGGAGGGAGGATAATTTATTCCGGCTTTATTTAATCTCTTCCCTCGCGTCTCGACGACGCGACTTGCTAAGCTTCTTTTAATCCAGATTCCACATCGACAGAGAGAGAAAAAGACGGAGCAAAGGCGTGTTTGCGTTAGTCTGTGCCTGTGGAAGGCCGGTAATTTGTTTGTTCTAATCCCCGCGTTACTTTTCACGTTGCTACTGTAACTTGGAATTAAACGTAGCTGCTTGGAGAATATCGATGGAAATTCGAGTAAATTTCATGGAAATCGTTATTATTTCTTGAAATATTTCTGTATAATTAATCCTTCTTTAACTGGTCGCTTCGTTTAACGGATCGCTCGAGGCCTGTACATCGAATAAGAAATAATAATAATTATTCGCTCAACGTATTATTAGAACTTTAGTTGAGAGACGAGTTGTTATTGTAAATCCACTTGACGAGTTTTATTATTTTATTAGCTTGTCCGAATGGATTCTTTCGTTTTATAAGGAAATAATAGACGCACAATGTTTTCTTGTTTGATATTAGTTTGTTGAATTACGCACGAACGTAATAATAGAAATACAACGAAATGGATCGTACTTAGTTCGATAAAATAATATAAAACAGAAATTGCTGTTCGTCTATCATCATCTTATGAAACGAAAGAACTTTTCGGGCAACCTAATAATTTAACTATTAAAAAATTTATAGTAGAATTTTACGAATTTCTCCTGTTTTATTATTTTTTTTTTTTTTTTATTTTTTTAGAATTTCATCTACGTTAGAATTTCTATGTTGAAAATTGAAAATTTTCAGTAGCATGTAATAAGAAGTAGAAGTATGTGGTAAGAAGGAACGCGCAAGGTAGTTTAGAATCGGTGGTTAAAGCACTGTTTACTTATCGGTACTAATTTCATAACTTCCAAGACACTTTGATTAACTTAGAACGACGTGTAATTATCGATGATTTGAGGGATCGCGGCGAACTCGTACGATACAACTGGACGATACGGAAAGATGGAAACTACCTTGGAATAACAGTAATATGCAGTTCAACTGTGAAGCTCTGTTTTCGCGAATTAAAATTCCGGCGCATCCGGTGTTGAAAGGTTAATGGCAGTGACGAGGTGAAGATTCTCCGGCGAGGTAGCATCTCTTTTTACTTCCTTCCACTTCCTACCGTATTTCTTATTTACTTTCATAAACTCGGAAACTTCATTTCATTGGTAAAAATCAACCTGCTGCAAGGTAGGTATTCGCGCAAAGAAATGGCCTGTTGCGTTCAAAAACGTGGTAATTCGTTATTACAGAAGCAGAACATTGTGCTGCATGATATCGTGGTAATACTGACGCTGGAAAATTATGATCGTGCAAGAATATAACTTTTAGAAACGTCACTGTGACGGCGCCAATAGTAATAAACGCTAAGTAGATAATATTCTAAAAATATATTATCGGAAACTCATGGAAATCGACATTGTCGCGACAATAATAATGAATATTATGTAAATAATATTTCACAGCCATAAACGCGACAGTATGTACATAGTGTGTAATATCGGCACCGATAATGCACCAATCATAATAAATATTAAATAAATAATATTGGAAAGCTGTAAATATTAAATAAATAATATTGGAAAGCTGTAATCGAGAGAATAGGTACATAGTCTTTGGCATTGACGCGTCAATAATAATAAATATTAAACAAATAATATTGCTGAGCCATAATCAGGCGAAATTATTTGGACAGTGTCGCGCCAATAACAATAAATGTTAAATACATAACGTTGCAGAGCCATAGTCGCGCGGAAACTCTTCAGGATCGACTATTCGCGCGCGTATAATAATAAACGATAAATAAACAATATTGCGGAGACACGATTACGAGAATAATCGTTGTAAGTATAATGGCACGGGAATGGTCCTTAAAACCGATACTGTCGCGTCAATTACAATAAATATTAAATAAACGATATTGCAGAACGATAATCGCGCGTAAGCTCCTTAAAATCGACGTTGGCGCGCCAATAATAATGAGTATTTAAATATATAATATTGCGGGGCTTTTTAAAATCGCCACTGACGCGTTGGTAATAAAGAAGATTAAATAAATCGCGTAGCAGAGCCATAATCGCTGTCAGAGTAATCTGGAATATCGATATTAACGTGGCAAAGTTATAATCGCGTACAGATAGTCCTTAAAACCTTAAAACCAATATTGACGCGTGAATAATAAGAAAGATTAAGTAAATCTTGTAAATCGTATGGCGGAAGCGCAGTGGCGAGAAAACTTTTTAAAGTCGATGTGGACGCTCGGATAATAATAATAATAATAATAATCAACATCGAGCGAATAATATTGCCGAGTCGTAACCGCGAAAGCTGCTTAAAATCGACGTTGACGCGCCAATCGTAACGAATGCCCTGTCAGTAACGGAATGAAAAAATACAAAAGTAAAACAGTCGTTCCCTGACAACTTAATTCTACGTTACAACAGCCACGCTCTTACGCTCGTCGTCGCTTACCTTACCTTTTCCGACACGTTTCACGTGCACACCTTTCGAAGCGGTCGTAACAGCTAACTGGTGAAAAGCAGCCATAAACGTGGGATATGATCGGAAAGTCTTGGCGAATTCGACGCGACGACTTTACACGCCGTTTACTTCCGTTGTTTGTGCGGCGCACGAGTGAGAGCGAGAAGTACGCGAATAATAATATACAGACGAGACACGCTACGCAGCGATCACGTGGAACGTGGGTTACCAGCTTCCGGTAGCAGAAGAGACGGATTAAAGTAGAAGAGAAGAAAGCGAAGAGACGTATTGGCTTGGCAACTAAGTGATTGCGGAGTCTGCCATTAGATGGTAATGAGAAAATCCGCAATCACTTAGTTGCCAAGCCAATAGAATGCACGAAAACATAAATCATCGGCATAATTGAAGCAGGCGCTTCTTTTTTTTTCTCCGTCGTTGTGTTTGCTCGCGCTAGATTAGATGCTTCGTGCAACTGGCGCGGTGAGAAATACGAGCAAAAGAATGTACCAGCTTATTGGTTAACGACGATTCGCGAGCTTCGAATTAGTTTCGTTGGTGTTGGAAGCAGCGGTTGATGGATGGATAATCATCGGACGGTCGTTTGAAAGAGATTTATCGAAACGTACCGGATGTAGTTTGTTCAGCCAAGATGCACTCCGAGCATGCTATCGGCCATTCACAAGATTTATAAAATATATTTCATCGGACGAGATTCGTTAAATCGTAGTTGAAGCGACGACGAAATTGTATCGGTGATTGATCGGAAAATTTGCAAACATACGACGCAACATTAAGGCAAAATTAAATAGTAATCGGTCGGAGGAAGCACATCGGACGTAATTGATGCGATGTTTGTTAAGGTTGCGGAGAATCGTTAGAGAAATATCTGAGATACGATGATAATGATAATAGAGGAAATATATGGTAAAATTAAATAGCAATTTGCCATTCCAACGTACTGGATCGTAATTTCGAGAAGCATATCGGACGTAACCGATGTAATTGTTTATTAGAGAAAATGTCAAAGTGTTGTAGTCGTGTTCAACTCACGTCGGGGTTATCAACGTAGAAGATTGTAAATGACGATTGTTGGAATAACGAAGTGACTCGTTGTCGAAACCGTCAAGCGTATTTACAATAATTAATAAATAAATAATTACAGGCAATATCGTTAAGACGCTCGTACTAGCAAATTCGCTAAGACAGTGATCTACGAGTATCTAGCAGTTACCAACGAGCGATTATGCACTGTCTTAGCGAATTTGTTAGTACGAGCGTCTTAACGACACTACCTGTAATTATTCATTTCTTAATTATTTTAAATACACTTGACGGTTTCAACAACGAGTTACTTCGTTATTCCAACGATCATTTACAATCCTCTACGGTGTTGTTGACAATTGTTGGAAAAGTCGTACACGGATATACGACGAACGGTAAAATTAAATAGCAACGGATCGTAACGATGTTGGTTAAAGGGAATTCTAAAGCGTCGTCGATGATCAGAGTTTCGATGAGACACGAGATGTTAATTGATAACTCGTAAAATATCGTTCATGCTAAAAGCGAGGTCGATCGAATCTGATTTGATGAACAAACGAACCAGATAACAGTATAGTAATCGAAGGGAAGTATCGTGACCAAGGAGGAAGGCACGGAATCGGTGCGATTTTTATTGTCAGGAAGAGATTAACGGAACTGCGATGATGAATTAACTTTGGTACAGGTTTAAGACCAGGAACTTACATTAAAGACGCAATTTAAATACCACGCTCTTCGTTTTATTAAACGTCGCTATGCTTTTGCCTACCTAGGTCAAGAAGAAGCGTAGCTTGGCACGAAAAAAAAAAAAAAAAAAGAAAAGAAAAGGGAAATTTAATAACGAAAAGCGACCGACAAGCCAACGAGCCAAGGAATAAAATGCAGGTATCATTTGCTTTAGTCGAAGGTAATTTAATTCCATAAACCTTTACGACGTTCCTTAATAAACCAATATTTAAACAACGTGTAACCCGCAATAAGAGCAACGATAAATACCATAAAATCAATCTTCCTGTTACAAGAAGCTATACGGTTAATATCGCACGATTCCGGCGGAACTGGCGATTCTCGCGTGTATCGCTGGAAAGCCATCGCGTGGTTAATATTACACGAGAGTTGTCGATTTTTTACGTTTCATTCGTACGACTCGCGAAAGAACCAGTTACGACTCGTTGCACGAATCACGCTAATTCCGAAACGTGTATCGCTTTACTTCACACTTGGGACCCTTCTTTCTCGCGGTTACAGGCGCGCACATAAAGTACATAAACGCAGCAGCTAAGCAATCGTAACGTCCCGGCGCAACCGTTGCAGCTTCCACTTTTTGTGGGTATAAAAAATGAAGGCGATTGGTAATGCGCGGCTCGTTACAGGGGCCGCTGTTGGCGCTCGCTTCCGGCGATAAACTCCGGCCATTTGCAATTTGCCATGATTTTTCTCGATAAAGATTACACAGAGCTCGCGCCACGTCGAGGAAATTTAATGTCGATGAAGGTGCAGGCCGCGGACACCGGCGGAATAAAAGAAAAGCGACAGGGGAAAGAGCCAGTACAACGGATAATTATTGTTCTTTTAAACAGATAATAAATTACGAAGGAGAGCAGCTTCGTGTAACTCACGCCTAACTGGAACTAATTAGGAGACTCGCCCAGGAAATCGCTTCACTGTGTCCTGCGCAAGAAAGCAAGTTGAATCAGAGTCGGCGAAGCGGAGGAAGAAATGGCGAAAGGAAAAGTTGGCCGCTGGAATTCACGAAAAAAAAAAGAAAAAAAACAGAAGAAATTACAGGGACGAACTGTTCGTCCTTTTTAGGGCCTCTCTCGCTTCCTTTTTGCTAGTAGGATTAATAACGCTTAAGCGATGTAATCGGTCTATTGCCTACCATAACGATTCAGCAACGATCAAGAGTTTTTAATTTACTGTTAATCTTGTTGTAATTATTGTTAGTCGGTCTTGGGCGGGTTAATAATCGACGATTTCTCCTTGTTCGTTTTTCCCCGGTTTTTTGCAATTAATGTGAGTCGATCCTTTCGGAGGAGTTTAGCGGAGTTTCTTTGAATTTAGTGGAATTGACTGACGCGGTCATTAACTGGATCATTAGCACGAGTAACGTCTAATTAAAGGTTCTAACTACGCGCAGGGAAGTTACGACTAATTGGACGCGCTGAAAAGTGGATTTTTATCGTTTGCGACAATACGCGCCGAGAAGGGTAGAGCACAACGTACAAATAGAATGTAGGAGACACAATTTTTCCCTAGTAAGATATTCGAAAGTGAATCAAACTACTTGCGAAGAAGTGAAGAAAGGGAACTGGAAGGGAGTATAATGACAGAAATATGTCTTAGAGAACGTACAAAGTTCTAGCAACTGAAAGGAGACACCTCGTTTGGTAAAAAGCGTAGAAGACGTTTAGGGGACGAAAGAAAATTTGAGAAAAGAACCGAAAGTCCTGGGAACCAGAGTACCGTATAAATATCCTATTTCGAAAAGCAAAAACAGCGACATAAAGGAAAGGTACACGGGAGATGCAAAGAAGACAACATTTATAGGAAAAACGATTCTGAAAAAATAAAGAAGAAAGAACAATCAAACGATACTAAAACGTAGCAAAAGGTATTAGGAAAGTACCAAAAATATTAAAAACTTTGATAGGAAAAATGAAACTTTTCAACCTAACGTCTTCTGGGCCGCGTTCAATCCGCTTTCTTCTCGTTCACAAAGCCAATTTATCGGATGTAAGTATGCAACATCGTATAAATCGCGCGTCTTCGAGCCGAGGGAAAATGATGGATGGAAAGACACAGTGGAACGCATTGTGAGTTGCATTCCGTGTCTCCTTTTAATCCTGCATCTCTGCTACCAGAGCACCGCGTACAAAACGAATCTTCTCTTCTTCTTTCGTTTCTTAACAGAACCATGTTTCATTTCATGAACTCGAGCTAGAAGAAGAGTGGCAGCGTTCTAGTATACGTAGAAAAAGACGAAAATCGTACGGCTTTGTACGGCCGAGTCGTGGAGAAGGAGAGAAGAGAAAAGGGACGATGTCGGGTAAGTAAGCTGGTAAGAAACGAGCTACGATTTATTTGACAGATCGCACCGACCGCCAGCGTTACAGTGGTTTATTTTATAAGGCCAGATTGCCGGCCTCACTTCGTCGGAATAGAATAATGGACGTTTCTATCCCCCGTTTGTACGACCGACCTCCACCCCGCAGCGACCGATGCCCATCCTCCTCTTTTCATTCTTTCTGGCCTTCGCGTCTCGAAAGTCAAGTGCAGTTAAACAGCACTTTTCGTCAGACAGCATCTGAACCCAAGAGACGACGGTGTTCAGGTTTAGGAGACGGTTCGCATGTGCCAAGGTACACGTTCTCGTTGCTCGTGAGAAACAGTCGGCAGATGCCGTGCCGATAATCCAAAATTTCGTAAATTTCGTGCAGAAGAAAGAAGAAGAAATTTCTCGCGATACCGCAGGATTAGGAGGATTTCTGGATAAACGTGGTTCTCGTTGAGCATGTTGGACAATTATCAGGCAACAGATTGTTCAGAGGTTTCGCAACTCGAGGAATTTTCTATTCGCGATAAGCGGCGATTTTCGGGAGAATTTTGAAGAACTACAGAATCCTCTGCGCGAGTTTCGCGATAGTAGAAGATTGTCAGAAAATTTTCTGAGACGACAGAGGATTCTCTGGAGGAATTTTGCAATATCTTGAGCACTTTTCAGGTAACTTCGAGGCGCTACAGGATGTCGTAAATTTCGCGATAATCGAAAATTTCATAGACGAAGTTGGCGGCAATCGAGGGTTTCAGGTGACGAAGGATCGTTTTTATGGAAACTTTGAGAAGATAGCGACGCGATTTCGAAGGACGATCGTCAGAAATAACAGGCTACCGATCGGTAGATCGAATCTACGCTGGAAATTAATCGGCGCCGTTGGTAGCCGAGTTAATTGCCGCTCGTACCACGAGCACGCGAGTTTTTCTCATCTGCGACCGATTCTCGACATAATCTCACGCCGATCACAGGAAGAGCGGCAAAGAAACCAAACGTCTAGACTACTCTGGACGCGATCATCGCCGATGAAAGTTCAGAGAAGGCTGACGACGTTTTTAACGAACTACTATTTGCGTATAACTTTTCCTTTTTTACTTTTATCTACATCGGCTCTTCCTTCTTTTTTCGTTTATTGCAATGTATGCGGGTCGGAGACTGTTTATTTTGTTTCGTGAAAATGGAAAATGGTAAAAAAACTCGATGCGTATTCTGCTTGTAATTCCATCTACGAATCGACCAATATACGTCCACTTGGAAATATTTTTCTATTCTTATATCGAAATGTATGCGGGTCGAAGGATGTTCCCTTCCTTTTCCATAGATTTTTTCATGTTTGAGAATTTGCGATATCGAAGGATCGACGATGGCGAGGATAAAGGGAAACGTGAGTCACCGATTCGGTGAGACGAGCACGAGACAGGTTGTACAAAAGGAAATGAAGAGCTCGTGCGTTCGACCAGTTAATCGACCGTTATCGTACGGCCCGATGGAGTAGGTCATGGTTTACGCTTTGTCGGAGTGGCTTGTTCGGTTCACCTGTCTGGAAGAACGATCAAGGTAGCCTGATTCTTTCATGGAATTTTTATATCATTGTTCACTTAGCTTCTAAGTAATCTTAGACTCTCGAAAGAATGAACAGTTCGCTGGTAAAATATCCAAATTCTATCAAATATATATAATCGATCATCGTCATTAGCCGTGACAAGAATCGTCAATGAAATATCTTCACTTCAAATAGTATTTTCTTCTAAACGTAGCGTAGTAATTAATTAAAATTCTTTTCAATTGCTTTGGAAAAAAGTGGAGGGAAGAGCTGTAAGGAACTGAGAATCGCTGTGTAATATCTCGCGTAATATTCCGAGGAATAAAATTCCTCGTTGTCGAAAGGAATGTTAAACCACTGTTTAATGATTCGTATCATTAAGAAGGCGACTTCGAAACAGCACGGGTACTTCTAAGATACCTCTCTATCGCATACCAAAAGCAAGAAACACCTGGTAAGAATCACCTCGTAAATCAGCTTCCTCGAACTCGTCTTAACCTCGAGAAAACGTGAAACATGAACGAGAAGACAGCGTGAAAAGATATAGCAGCCGTGCAAACGCATCTGTACACCTTCTCCCCGAGGTCTCGAACACGCGGATGTCCCTAGAAAAAAATCCTCGTCTCCGAGAAATGTGTTGAAACATGGTTGCACGCCGAGAGATTTACGCCTGCTAGCGCGAGAAACGTGAAACGAGACACTTGAAAGCGTTCCGATGGAAAAATCTGGTCAATTTCTACTTTCCTTCCTTATTTTACGAACAATTACTTTCTTAATTAAATTTCTATCTTTATCTTTCTGTTTCTATCGAGTTTCCTGACGAAAGAGATTCTTTGCTTTATAGATCGTTGGATTATTAAATTTAATTATAAAACTAACATAATTTGTAGAGATATATTACTGTAGAAAATTTCGTAAGTTTTCGCGGAGGTCACGAGCCTTCGGAAAACCTGTCTTTTTCGTAATGGGCGTAGAAACTTGAATACGAGCAAAGTAAAAATAAAATAAAATCGATAAAACGTACAACGCAATATCATTTAATTAATTAATTAATTACGCACGTATATGTACCTATCAACGATCCAACAAATTATTTAAATGATAATTACGAACTTCCATTGAAAACAAAAATATATCGATGAAATATAGTCAAACTTCGTAGTCCGTACTGATAATATAACATTTTCCTTAAAAACTGAAGATATACTCATGGAATATACTAAAAGATATAATAAAACAATATAATAATATCTAATACCACATAATAAAATTCCACTAGTTCTTCCTTCTTTCGCTGTTTATTATTCGTATAATCGAAGTTAATTTTTATATTACTATATTATACTAAGCTGGAATTTGTAAATACCAATATATTACATTACTTAAACGTTACACATATAAACCACTGGATATTTATAAATATTATCAGTTAAGGTCCTGTTAGTTTATCAACAAATAAAATATTGTTTTTGTGAATTACGAGTGGTCCCGCGAGAGCTGTTAGCTTTAAGAACATTGATACCCACTTAAGTCACATTGACACAACCATTACAGACATTGTAAAAATATTTGTAATATATTTTCTTCTGACAAATAAACGCAAAAAAGAAAGAATAAGAATCCAGAAACATACAGCGGAACTCAGTTTATACGAACCCATCGGATGACAAAGTGGTCAGTTTCTATAATAGGAAACTAGCTATTTCGTTCTGTTAATAGGAGCTCATGTTCATGTAACAGGATTCCAGGAAATGTTTGCTCCTATATACATAATAATCCTACAAACTTGAATCGACTGCAAGTCATGAGAATGCGTCCCAGAACTTGCATTTATACTGTTGCATTTTATTGTTCAACGTCCACATAAAAAAATTGACGGTCTGAGGTATAGCGCAGATAATAAGAACTCAGCTAAAGTTCAAATAACAGAAGCTCGGCTAAGGTTCAGACAGTTGGATCTCAGTTAAAGTTCAGGTAACAGGAGCTCGGCTAAGGTTCAAGTAATAGAAGCATACTTGAAGTTCAGATAACAGAAGGTCGACTACTCAAGTAATAGGAGCATACTTGAAGTTCAGATAACAGGAGCTCAGCTAAGGTTCAACTAATAGGAGCATACTTGAAGTTCAGGTAACAGGAGCTCGGCTAAGGTTCAAGTAATAGGAGCTTACTTGAAGTTCAGGTAACAGAAGCTCGGTTAAAGTTCAGGTAATAAGAGCTTACTTGAAGTTTAGATAACAGAAGCTCGGTTTAAGTTCAAGTAATAGGAGCTTGCTTGAAGTTTAGATAACAGAAGCTCGGTTTAAGTTCAAGTAATAGGAGCTTACTTGAAGTTCAAATAACAGGATCACAGTTAAAGTTCAAATAACAGAAGCTCGGCTAAGGTTCAAGCAATAGGAGCATACTTGAAGTTCAAACAGGAGCTCGGCTAAGGTTCAAGTAATAGGAGCTTACTCAGAGTTCAGATAATAGGAGATCGGTTACAGTTCAAGTAATAGGAGCTTCCTTAAAATTCAGATAATAGAATTACAGTTAAAGTTCTGATAACAAAAGCTCAGCTGAGATTCCAATACTAGGTTCACAGTTAAAGTTCAGATAACAAAAGCTCCGCTAAGGTTCAAGTAATAGAAGCTTACTTGAAGTTCAGAGAGAAGGGGCTCGGTTAAAGTTGAAGTAATAGGAGCTTCCTTAGAGTTCAGATAATAGGATTTCAGTTAAAGTTCAGATAACAGAAGCTCGGCTAAGGTTCAAGTAATAGGAAGTTGCTTGAAGTTCAGATAACAGGAGCTCGGTTATGGTTCAAGTAATAGAAGCTTACTTGAAGTTCAGATAACAGGATCTCGGTTAAAGTTCAAGCAATAAGAGCTTACTTGAAGGTCAAGTAATAGGATCTCAGTTAAAGTTCAAGCAATAGGAGCTTACTTGAAGTTCAGATAATAGGATCTCAGTTAAAGTTCAAGTAATAGGATATCAGCGAAAGTTCGGACAACAGGATTTCAGTCAAAGTTCAGATAATAAAAGCTTGCTTCAAGTTGAGATAACGGGAGCTCGGCTAAAGTTCGATTAACCAGGCGCTGCAAAAGTTTCGTTCGTATAAATGAAGTTCGTATAAACGGAATTCCACTGTATTCGGTAAATCGAGCATTGTGACGACATCAGTTCGAATAAACAGAACTCGGATAACCGGAGTCCCGTTGTATATCCAAATATAGTGAAATACATCGTACGAAACTGGTGATCAATTCCAGAGAAAAATCGTGTAAACAAGATTCCTCAGAAGCGACTTAACGAAGATTTAGGTTGTTAAGAACGAATCGCGTTGCTTTCTGTGTAACAGCGGGGGTACACGAGGTCGATCGTGTCCTGAGGTTAATGAAAACGCGCGACTGCCGGTTAAGACGCGTGTGGGCAGTCGCCGGTTTTTCTTCTGAGAATCCATCGTGCACACGGTGGCCGGTTAACGGGCTCGGTTATTAATAAATTTCACGCCGGCGCGCGGTTTATTCTCAACGCCACAAATCTCGCGATACGGCCAATTAAAAAGGGCCGACGCGTTAAAAACCTGCCTTAATTGATACCTAACGAGGTGCTAGAAAGACGAATCGACTCACTCGGTCCCTCGGCTCCATCGTCATTGATGTTTCCAACGTAACGTTCGGTTTTTCGATTTCTCCACTTTCTTCGTACATTAGAATAATATTACGGAATCGATTAAGATTTATCGATCGGTGACGTTGTTTAGTTAATGAGCATTTTTTAAGCAGAGTAGACTTTTTGGACGCGTGGTGCTCGACGTTTGCCCTTGTCAAGAACGAAACTAAAATTCTAAGATTGATGAATGGTTTTTCAAGTTAGCTCGAAGAAATTTTCGTAACGAGTTGTTCGCCTCGCTGCGGCAGAAAATAAGATCTTCAGGTGGGTGAGTAATGTCTTAGGCCCGGTGCATTTTTCGAATATATTCAAGCGGATTTTAGTATTCTTAGTATTCTTAGCGCGTGTTACGGTCTTCGTTAACGATATAACCGATACAATTCCTGGAATCGACCGGTGGGTTTTCGAGCGTGATATATTTTTTGAATAGATAAAACAAACTTAGCGATCGGATTTATACACTTCGTCGCGGACAGAAATAAAATCCGCCGATAAATAAACGATATTCTCAGTTCTGTGCATTATTCCATCAGATTGAACGAATCACTGAAACGTGTTATTTACTTCAACGATTCGGAAAAATTCTACAGACATATACAGAGGTATCATACGGGCTAAAGAGGAATGAAATAAAAGGAAAACGATGGAAAGGACAATAAACGAAAAACCACATTCTCCCCCGGTAGAAGAACAAAAACTCTTTGCCTTAATTGCTATGCACAGCGTTCACCGGCCATCAAACGAGATTCGCATCGGCACTTGCACTGATATTCACGCTGATTTTGCTCGCGGCACAACTTTCAACGTGTCTATCTTTGGCTTATCAAACGACTAATACTACGTGTCACAATGTACGCGCAAATGACGCGGCAAAATGCACGCGATGGTTTCATGGCGAACAAAAAATATGTTTGTCAGTGTCGATCGATGCCATTAATCATCCGTGGAAAAGGAGAAAGCCTTGGAGTGGATCTACGATCGAGTGGATGCAGCTGAACGTTTTCACGCAACGAGTCTATTAATCGGCCAACAGGGAAGACGGACAGCCGTTTGTCGGGGAATTAAAACGTTTCGCGGACGTGACGGTTAAATCAGAAGTCATCTGTCTTCGCTTATAAAGCGTTTTATTGCTGTGCAGGGTCATGCTGCATAAACGAAACCTCATCGATGCGATCGCTATTGCGATCACGGTACATGACCATGCACATTTCTCTCCTCTTTGTGACCAGAGAAAATAGCCGTGAAAAATCCTTCTTTGATACCTGCTGATAGGAGGGAAAAAATTTTGACAAACGAGTAGAGCAGGAATTTTGCCATATAAATGCAGCGGCAATCTTGAGAAACAAATGGACCAGAGATTTTGAGAAATAAGCGGAACAGGAATTTTCAGCGGTAAATAGATGATGAAGATATACAAAGGAATTTTCTAAAGGTAGATTGCAATTGCAGGAGAGAACGATGCTTGTGTTTCTTTAGAGATGACGTAAAGTTGAGAATGCTATTATTGTTTGTCGTTAACAATATTTTAGTAATACGTACTTTTTATTTTAAGATTAATAAAATAGTATATTAAAAGAAAATTTGATGCTGCAAAAGTTAACGATAGACGTTATGTAATTAATTAATTACATAACGATAGACGTTATGGTAATTAATTAATTTGATAATTAATAATAATATAAATACAGTATTTTCAGTGTTACATTTTCAGTTTACAGTGTTAGTAACATACTAACAGCGGCAGTTTCTCGAAAATGATATCGGTAGGGAATAAAAATTTAATAAAATTTCAACGCAAAATTTTCTATAAAAATCTCCATCTTCGAGTCTAATAAATATACCGCAAATGATCAACATGCAAATTACCAGGAATCAGTTTGGCAGTGATTCCGACTAAACACGATCGGCATTCAATTCGCTAGCGGGCAAAAATCTCGCGAGATGTTCTTGCAGCATCCGCGTCATCCACGAGCTTATCGTCGAGACGAAACGCGAGAAATTAAAGATTTTAATAAAAGATCTCCCCGCGAGATCATCGTGTAAAGTACAGCTAACTTGGTTAAACGGAGCAGGAAAATAGGCAAAAAAAGAAAGGTAAATTGGCTGCGCGATCGAAAATGCTATTTCGAAATTCGAATAGCGAATTGACGTCATCGAGCTTCGCCCGCTGCCAAAAACGAAGAACAAGCTCGAGTTCGCGGCTCTATAAGCGAGCATTTAGAGCTCCGTTTCTACTTACGTTTGCGGAAATAATGAAAGGAATTATTGAGGGAAACCGTTGCGGAAAACTGTTCGAACCTGATGGCTAAATCAACGTTCATAAATTGCGAAATTGGTTGCAACGAGTGAAAATTCCGCTCGAACATCTTTGCACGTTTGTTCGAAAATTCCAAATTTCTTTTATTTCATGCTGTTTCATCGAATTTCGAATCAAATCTAATTTCTTCCATTTACGAATACGGATTGTGAAGATAAGTAAGTAATAATACTTAATAGTAAAAGATAGTAAGTCCAGTAATAATTATAAACAGATGATTGTTATACGAAATTAAAAAGAAATGAAATTGTCATATGAAACTAAAGAATTTGATGCTTGTCAGAGGTGTTCGATCTTACTCGATGTCTGACTAACTAAACTGTCGCCGACCGAATCTACTTCTCCGAATGTATCGGCTCGACAACTAAGCGATTGCGGATTTTGTCAATATCAGCTAATGGCAAACCCCGCAATCACTTAGTTGCCAATATATCCGTACGCTGCTGTATGAAAGAAAAAGTGGAAAAATGAAGGAGACAGGCAGCGAAGAGAATCGTTGTACGAACTTCTAAATTCTACGATTAGATGAAAAATTTATAACTTGATTAACTATGAAGAAATTCAGACGAATAGCCGCATCGTGTAACGATCGGATACAGTTAAAAAGTGGAATGATCCATTCGGTAGGAACAAATAGCGTATTAACATGATTTCGCGGAATGTTGGTACGCATGATAGAGTATCGTCACGAGTGGAAATGTATGTATCCTGGCGTGCGGCTGCACGTGCACGCGCATACGCAGCCATGCGAGCTACGGCACGAACCTTCGCGGTTTAATTTATCGGCTGAAATCTGGATTCGCTAATTATCGCGGTCGATGCGCACGGCAGCCGTGCGTGCGAGACAACACGGATCAAGGCGGACCCTAAATGATGAAGTAGAAAAAGAAACCGTAGAAAAAACGGTGGTTTTTCCATAAAACGCCATTTTTCGTAGGTAGTTAGGCACGTGGAAGTCTATGGCTGGGTTAGGCGAGTCGTTAAGGGAACAGGACCATATTGTTCGTAATATTTCGTCGTCTTCTTTTTCTGATGTTGATTTACAGGCGAACCACCGAGAAGAAGTTTGTGTGTTTTTGGTGTGCAAGTATGGCTAATTGTATAAAATTAAAAGCTTTTCAAGATTTGCCAGCCTTAATTAATTAGAAGATTGATTAACGAACGAACCTTTTTGGAGATGTTCTTTTAGGAAGATAATCTTAATATGTGGTTTTTTATGAGATCCAACAGCAACAGAGAGGAAAGTGGCTGTCGGGCCAATTTAATTGGATCAAGTAATTAGCATTTAGATAATGCTACGAAATTACGAAACTGTTAACGATCTTCTTCCGATCATCTCGTCGCTATCTCGAGACGTTACGAACAATTATATTGCAAACGAGTACTAATTAAACAGCCGCGTTTACGATAGTTCGAATTTAAATATAAAACGTTCAACGTAATCGTAGCAATCGTGCGGATGTTTCTCGAAGATTAAGCCGAAAATGAACAAATTTTGTTGTATCTTGTTGATCTGAGAATTTTATCATTTTATTGAGGGGCTTGGTTCGAGGATCTATGACCACTTTCGTTTCATGTTCTTCTTAATTTTCCACGAAGTATAACACACACGAACATCAAATTTTACTACGACAAGCGAAATGGTGTCTTCCTAAAGCGTACGAAGACTTTTATGGCCGACTGTATACGTTACACGCAGTTAAGCAGATAAACGAAAAATTAGCTAAAACGACAGTAGCCAGCGTAGAATCAATATACAACGCTTCGCGCCGCATTTACACGGTACAAAGGCCGCTCACTGAAAGAATCTCGTTACATTTCTCTGCCAGGTGGGCCTCGTCACGCGCTACTTTCCACACCAGCCGAAAAAAGAAAAAAAAGAGAGAGAAAAGAAAACGGCGACGCGTGCCACGAGAGAGAACGATCCCTTCTTCCCGTGTTAACCCTTCGTTGCAGCCATCCAAGAGCCATTTTATGGAGCTGCAGTGAAACAAACGAACACTCGCCACGTCGAACAAGTTCAGCGAGTTCACGATTAACTTGGAAGAATTTGTTTGGACAAGGATTATCGTTCGTGGAAGTACATCGAAAGCAGAGAGCGTATTTTCCAGGGAATCAGCGTAAACAATGTTACGAAGGTTTATTGCTTCTCGCCAATTTTTTTTCCTCTTCTTATTCGCGGAATAAAACGAAGTTCGCTTTCGCGTAATGTTACGCGTGCCTGCGATTAACACGAGTTCGACGATGAATTTTACATATTTTGCTCCGACAGCAACGATAAATTCGACCATGCTACAGCAAGTAACAACTTGATTTTTTAGAAAATATTACAGTATATTCTTTTCCGTTAACTAATATTTGAATTAAGACCGACGCTCGTGCAAGTTCACGTGTTAACACTAGAACTACAACACCAGTCAAATTGACTGGTTTCGCAATTTTATTTTAAAATTTCTACAGTATGCTATATTCTTTTCCACAGTGATGTAGTGACTTTCGCAACGATAACCAAAGGAATAATATAATGAATTTTATCTTGTTCTTTATGTATCCAAACTCGAAATAATTTTGTATCAAGGCTACTTATACCAACACCAGTCAAAATGGCTGGTACTTGTCAAAGTGTAAAAGGGTTCTGCAATTTGTTTATCGAACTCCAATAACCAGTTTTGTACAACTCGTCTTGTACAACTTCCCACGCGTTTTTAACATTTTTACGATCGATCGATTACGAGGATCGATCGCTAGATCGCTAGATGCTAACACTAGAAATACCACAGCAGTGAAAATGACTGGTTCTACAATTTTATAAATTTGTCAAGCCTCGTTTAAGGATCATAGTCTCAGATGGATTAATAATACCAAAAATGTACTACGTAACGTGGAATTGCTTCCGTAAGAAATTAATAAATCAATAAATATACAAATATTCTATCATTACTTCAGTATTTTTTAAAGACCAGTCATTTTCACTGATTTTGGTAGAAATAGCTTCGTGTTAACCATCGGTAGTTCTAGTGTTAATCGAAAGAACCAGGTTTCTAGTATCGAAATTTTTCTCCAAATTGGACTACATGTGTATTTCTTGCTCTCCTTACTGGGATACAGGGCTGGTGTATTTTTAATGGCCAGCCTTCTATCGAGTACACGAGATCGGTTACACGGTATAACGCCGTAAAGCGAGTAAGTCGGACCACTGAGCGGAACAACAACACGCGACACGTTGCAGATAGGGCTGATAACGCGGCCGGGTTATGTTGCACTTTCGGTGCTTCTTTTTCCTGTTATCCATGTTTTCGTTGCTTTTTGAAACGCACCTTTTCCTCTGTGCTTCATTGTAGATCGTATCGATAGAGACGTTGCAGAATTTTAATATAACAGTTTCGCATTGAAGAAATACGTCGACGATAGTGGTAACAGTGGGAACAATGTAGAGCCAGTAGTGTAGCTCAATGTATTAGTTGTATAGTAGTGGAACAGCGTACAGCGTGGTATCGTAGTTTCGTGTATTAGAGAAATATCGTAATAAGATAAGATTGAAGAGAATTCTGATAGTACATTTGCAACGAAATAGCCTGGTAATTTGATAATATGTTTTGGTCGAGCAAATAGAATAAAGTATCGATTGAAATATTTTAAATACGTATGACTGGTGATACTAAGAGATTCGAGTAATAGAATAATAAAGTCTTAGCCATAGTTGCGCTAATGTAGTGCATTAAATAATGATGGCAAAAAGTAGAGTATAAAAGTACGGTAATATAGTGTAATGTGGTATAATAGTAATACGCCAAGATACACGCCGTATACCTTCGTATATCAACGTTAAAGAGATCGTTCTAATTACCAGAGAATTTCGCTCGGCTCGACAAACAGATTCCACGAAACATAGCGTGGCAACGAACGCGATCCACGTTTACTCAAGCGTGCCGTGTATCGCGATTAATCGACTTCCTAGTCGACTGTGATCGAATGAAACACACAAACACGATCTATTCTACTTCGTTTGGTCTATTGCCTGAATTAATCGATTTATACATACAGGAACTTAAAAAAAGAAGAAGAAAAACAGAAAGACAGTACACGTTAAATCTTTCAGCGAGTGTACGTTTGTAGTAAACGAAATTACAATACATTTCCAGACTCGTTTTATATTTTAATTTGGCGAGAAAAAGAAATTGTTTTAGTTCTATAGATATATTCTACTGCAAGACGATAGTACGATATTCTTAACAAAATGAACAACAAAAATTCTTCTTCGGTTATTTAAAAATTGTTACGCTAGTACGCGTAATATATTCGCAAAAGTTTTCTATGGTGTTTGCAATATTTTTCTGAGCGTATACGTAACATACAAAGGAGAAAGATCCATAGCGAGGGAATATCAAAATACATTTCCAGACTCGTTTAATATTTTAATTTAGCGAAAAAAATCAAAAGAAATTGTTTTAGTTCTATGGATATATTCTACTACTGTTCGAATAATTTTATTTAATTACTGCAAGACGATAGTACGATATTCTTAACAAAATGAAAAACAAAAGCTTCTCTTTGGTTATTTAAAAATTCTTATACTAGTACACGTAATATATTCGCAAAAGTTTTCTTTGGCGTTTGCAATATTTTTCTGAGCCACTATATACGTAACATACGAAGAAGGAAGATTCGTCGCGAAGGAATATCAAAGCAACAATTTTCTCTTGCTATAGGTCATCAATATTTATAGCTGGCGGCCACTAGCAACGCCTTATGAAGCTATTTGCAGGGACCGATAATACGGCCCCTAATCGTCTGATTGCATAATAATGCTAACCGCAGCTGCGGTGAACCGCAAATAAGAGATGCCCTGATGACTACTCAACAACTACTTTCATTTTCCTTTTGCGCCTTTATTTGTCATTCCTACCGTCACGTTTTCGTTCTCCTGTGATTAGGTTGACCGACTTCCAGATGAAGACGACAGATAAATTCCAAAATTATGACATATTAACTCTGCCACGAACTTTCTCAGAATGTTCCTCCTAATGCAGCTATATCTTTAAGGCCGTTTACAAAGATATCGAACAAGCTGTGTTCTTCGTGGCTAAACATCTATATTATTCGTTGTTTTATTTGGGAAAATTTGAAAAGAAATAGAAAATCATTTATTCAGTCTTAACACAGAACAATATTATTTTCTCTATATTCTTCCTAAAATAAAAATAATAAAATAATCGCTGGAAAACCACTTAATGGATCTTAATTGAAATTAAGCTTAGTTTCCCTGTATCGTTTCTAGAACAGAAACAGTACAGTAGATCTGCATAATAAAATCTTCTACCCTATTCTATCTTCCTTTTTGCCTCGTCTTCTCTTCTATTTTTCTTCCAAATGAAGTTCATCGAAATTTCGTAGACACATTTAAGTAACTGTCTTTGAATTTTCTCAAGCTTCTTTCAGCCTCGTATATCGAACGAAAAACTCAAAATCGAACACGAAAGACTCGGCTCGCCTGTGAGAATGTGTCACGCGCGTCTGTCAAGGATTGCCGATTCTACTGCAATGAAATCCGTACGGACGTTTGCTCGGAAATTAATTCATAGAAGAAACAGAATTGCAACGCGATTACAGGGTATCGTGTGGATCAAATAGAAGGCCGAAGGCACGAAGGAACTTGACGAAGAGACTCGCCAATCACTCGACCTCGTTGCGCTCATTCCGCCAATTACTAGACGACGATGCGTGGCTCGATCATGCGCGCAAGACAAAAGGATCTGTATCAACCGTCCTGAAAAGATTCTCCGCGCGATTATAACTCGCGCGACCATCCACGAACCAGAACAGGCTCTTCTATTTGGTCTGCCTTCGATATAATCCGAGCAAGAGTAATTGGGATCGAATTGAAATCGTTGCTATTGCCTGTTTAACATTAACTGAATTCGATTTCTTTATTCTGATCGCAAATCGTCTGTTAATATCTTTTGCGCGGTTTCATAGGTACAATTTATTTTTTAATCTATGTTTAAGCTAAAAGAAAAGAGAATATCTTGAAGAAAAAGTTAACTTGGATCTAAATTCTTAGTGTTACGAAACATTTTATATTACATCTTTGATTTTTATTCTTCTCACTATGTACCTTGCCCTGTCATTGTTCCACTACGAAAGAAATTCCTCTATAAGCCATTAATCCTCGACCATCCAATTAGAAAATGGAACCACCAGTCTCCCAGCGACGTGTCTCCTCGTAGATCGAAGAGTTTCGTCTGACTACGAAAGAAAATGATCGGAGAGAAGGGAAAGCATTTGCCAACAATAACAAAGAAGCACAGTACATCGTCGTAAAAGCTGCACGTCCATTTAAGCCGAAGAATCCATCGAATTTGTCACGAGGATGGCCGATTAACGCTCGAATCTCGGCTCCATTATTGAAAATCCGCGTTGACTACCGGCGGATACCTCCCAGAAGGGTCCCTTTTCCTCCGCGTGTTTCGTCTCTCAGATAAAATCTGAGCCTAAGCGTCGGAGGACGCGGTCTTTCGTTTGGGAAACGAAAAGGACACGGAGGAGCAGGAGAAATAAAAAGTGAAAAATGAAACGAAAGGGAAAAGAGGAGAAATAAAGAGCAGCAGCAGGAGGAAGAAAATATGTGTGGTAGCCAGTGCCGTGTTATTCGATGCCAATCGAGATTAAGGGTGTACAATCTCCGACGTAGAACGGCCTCATTATTTCGTGGCCAGCGACTTCAACCGGTGCCAAGCTGGGCTTAATGATGATTAATGCAAACCCCCGTTGCTTGTTTCATCGTTTTAGAGAAAACAGTCCGAGGGTGAACGAGAAATACGCGTGGCTATGTTCGTAAAACCGTGCCACGAAACCCGTATTATCGCGATTCCTTAAACGGTCATCGGCCAATCACCGCTCCGCCATGATCCTTCGTCCCCGAAGATGACTGATGAGCTTCCATCCAGCTCCTTCCATTATGCTCCGTTGCACCGATCTTCATTCTTCGAACGATCTTTGTTCCTGGAAATTTGCGATCTCGAGATTTCCAGATTACGTCTGGCACGAAGGTTCCCTGACTTTGCAGACTCGTCAATTTTTTAGGAATCTTTAGACGACGTTTCGAAGTGGTGGAATTTTGCGATTTCGAGGGCTTGAAGATGACACGATTGTAGAATTTATGGTTGTGGAGTTGGATCTTGGTATTTTAAGGATACCGGACTGGTTGTGACTTGATTTTCAGGACTTCAAGACTTTAGATTTGTTCGTGTATTTTGAATTTCTACATTGCTAAGGAATTTGAAAGAGTTTGCAGAGGCTTGTTTGCAGAGGACGTTGTCTGTCTTTTCGTGACGATAGGTGGTTGATAGATGTTGGAATTTCTTTTCTTTTTGCAAGCAGAATGTTTTCTCGCGCTTCTTTCTCATTAGTTTATTGTGGGTCGCTTTAACGTTTATTCAAAGTGGAACACAGCTCCGTCGAAGGTTAAAAGTTAATCGCCGCTGCAAGCAAAATCGCGGTCGTCGCTTTGAAGATTTCAATGTCCCTCGTAAAAGAACGTAGCGTATCCTACGAGAAAATGAATTTCTAGCCATCAGAGTCTTAATAGCGTGTTTGACTCATAAAAATCAGCTGAATCTATCCAAGACATTATTACGTGCCAAGTTACGTAGTTATTTCCCAAATATCTGAAAAACGCATGGTACCATCTCGTCTCGTTAAGGACCGAACTATGATGATTTATCGTACCATTCCAAATATCTCGATTTCTTTAAATTTGACAAAGTCGTGAGATCTAAACGGAACAGTGACAAGGAAGAACTCTTGGATTCTGTCTCATAGTTACATATTCTTCCTCATAGTAAGACAATAAAGTCAAAAGACCATTCCAAATATCTCAATTTCTTTAAATTTGACAAAGTCGTGAGATCTAAACGGAATTAAACAGCGACGAGGAAGGTCTCATAGTCGCATATTCTTCCTCATAGTAAAACAATAAAGTCAAAAAACCATTCCAAATATCTCAATTTTTTTTAATTGACAAAGTCGTAAGATCTAAACGGAACAGTGACGAGGAAGAACCCTTGGATTCTGTCTCATAGTTACATATTCTTCCTCATAGTAAGACAATAAAGTCAAAAGACCATTTCAAATATCTCAATTTCTTTAAATTTAACAAAGTCGTAAGATCTAAACGGAATTAAACAGCGACGAGGAAGATCTCATAGTCGCATATTCTTCCTCATAGTAAAACAATAAAGTCAAAAAACCATTCCAAATATCTCAATTTTTTTTAATTGACAAAGTCGTAAGATCTAAACGGAACAGTGACGAGGAAGAACCCTTGGATTCTGTCTCATAGTTACATATTCTTCCTCATAGTAAGACAATAAAGTCAAAAGACCATTTCAAATATCTCAATTTCTTTAAATTTAACAAAGTCGTAAGATCTAAACGGAATTAAACAGCGACGAGGAAGATCTCATAGTCGCATATTCTTCCTCATAGTAAAACAATAAAGTCAAAAAACCATTCCAAATATCTCAATTTTTTTTAATTGACAAAGTCGTAAGATCTAAACGAAACAGTGACGAGGAAGAATCTTCGGATTCTGTCTCATATTAGCATATTCTTCTTTCTCATAGTAAGACGCCAAAGTTGGATGGCAGAAACGGGCCGCAAGGAGTTGCAAATTAAATGACGCGTTATCTGAACGTTGGCCATCGACAAGTCGAGAAGGAGGCCAATAATAACCGAAGAAACTACGCTAAATTAATTTTCTCTGTGGATAATTAAATACAATACCCTGGCATATCTCTGCTGCGTAATAATAAATAAATGGTTGTTTCGCTTAAAAACCGACCACTCTACCCCGATAATCCTGCACATAATTCTACCCTCGCTTCTTATTTGCGTTCATGCAAATGATCAATTTCGTTAATCAAGTACCGTTCCGCAAAACCAATTTCAATCGGCAATAAAAGCAACGAGAGATCGACCGAGTAATTCTATACCGATCCGAAGGATCGAGGGCGTTGGTCTGCACGTGGCCGGAGTAAATTGAATCCTCCACGCGAGCCAAAATGCGTATGGACGTCCGACGAAAAACGACGAGTTAAATGTTTTCTTTTCGTCGCCGTAGATAGGCGCGTCTGTCGATCATAATTCACTTCCTCGTTGTTTGTTCGAGAGGATTAAAGAAACAGTGAGATGGAGAAGAGGGTGGAGGAGGGGGAAAAGAAGAAGAAAAAAGAAATGCAAAGGCAGGAGGAGGAACACACACACATACACACGCACATGGTCGAGGTGTTGCGCACCGCGAAACGGACTCTCCGCGCAATCTTTTCTAATTATCTCGTTCCAGTGCACATTGCGACCCGTAATCGGATATGCTAATGAGGAACAGGGAAACGCAACGATGTTACCTATCCTTTTATGTCGCCTCGTACACCCTGCAACCGACCGACCTCCCCCTATACAGGGTGTCTCGTGCAATTTATTTCCTGGAATGTAGCACACGTAAAAATAATTGGGCAAATATGGCAAGGGAACTAGGTATCGACGTTGGTTTCGTTAAACAGGTCTCGTTTACGTACGGACAGGTACATAGTAATTTCAATTATTTACTGGCTGATCTATATACTGCGGAGATATACGCGTAACGAGTGGAACTTAAGTACATTACGCTGATACTAAATAGTTTGATTAGAAACTTTGATATCTATTAGGTGGTCCGAAAAGTTTCTTTCGTTTTATGAGGAAATAATAGACGCACAACGTGTTTTGTTTTGTATTATTTTGTTATTATTATTTTATATTATTTTTTCCTCGCGTTTGTATGAAGCTGCACCGTTGTAAAAAAACACGTTTGTGGAAGAAAGACACTTTCCGGACAACCTAATAATTAGTTTATCTGTTCGTGTATTTTTGCCCTCGACTGTATGCGAAGAGTTGATTGGGAGAAAAGGATGAGGAGAAATTTTGTAGGATTTTTGGGAAAACGAAAATTTATTTCTCGATATACAACGTGGCAATTTCGTATCTTCTCGTGGATATCGTATCGAAATAAAATACTTCATTCTTCGTGTTATTTTGTTAAAATGTAAAAAAAGGAAAAGTACGTTGATGTAGCTTGATTTCTTATAACCAGGCATCGTAAAATTCGGGACGATTTTTGTAAAAAATTAACACGACACGGTCAGCGACGAAAAACACGCGCAGAAGCGTACGAAAGCTCGTAGAAGTCCAATTTTTCGTTAAGATTGGCATTTCTTCTTTCTCCCGTGGACTCTTCTGTGTCTAACATTTCGAAGGCGAGGAATATTCAAATTACTTTATTATCTTCTTTGTGTGGTTTTTGCTTCTTTTCATCGAGATTGAAATATCTAGTCGTTATCGCGTAACAGCGTGAATAATGTAACTCGAAAGGTGAAGAAAAGGTGAAGAAAACAGGAAATTTCAAGTATTTCGATGTATCTTGAACGATGAAAGAATTCTAGATAGGAGATGCTAATTAAGTAGAATAGTACGATGCTACGAATGAAAATCCTTAATTAGATTGCAGATAGAGGGGAAAAGTAGTCCTACATCCGATTTTATATCGTTTGTTTATGAAAAAAGAGTTGTAATAATTTATACTGGAACTAACGTTAACCTAACCAGGCCCGGTCAAACGACCGATTTCAAAATTTAATTTAAGATTGTACTTTTATTCGTCCAAGCGTATGCAAATTATTAAATGAACAAAAATCGAGAAATTGATTAATAGGATAATATAAGAATTTACGTAAACCGAGACGAACAAATAAAATAACAACTACGATTGTATAAACAACAATGTATTTTACAATTTTCAATTAAATTTTGAAACCGGTCATTCGACCGGGCCTGGTTAACCTTCTCTATCTGACCAATAAAATGCAGAAAATCGTTCGAAGATGCCTATCGTTGAAGTTACAGCGCTGAGACGCTGTCTCAGCGTTCGTATTTCTCATAAAAGGTACGAGAGCGACCTTACTGATTCGATTGCTGCGTCTCGATTTTCTAAACAAATACAAATTTTATAAATTCTACGACTCTCTAACTTCTATAAATTCAATAAAATCTATATTCACAACGCAGAGTACGTGTATCATTACACATAATATTATTATATTATTACACAGTTCTAAAAATCATAAAATTCCCAATTCAAAGTTCAGCAGAATATTTCGTCAAAAATCTACGCCTATATTTCAGTCTTTAATTTTCGAATTGCACGTCCAAATTCGAAGCACCGTTCATCTTTACCCAAAAATTTTAATTTCTACGATTAATTTGTAATAAAGTAACTGTCGTGATTCGTCGTCGATGTTAATGTACAATTTGTACAATGATATACAACTAAGTGATTGCGGATTTTGTCATTAGATGGTATTGAGAAAATCCGCAATCAGTTACCAACCCAACTGGTGGTACAAGCGGAAAGGGGGTGATTCTACGCGAAAAAGAAATCGAAAATATGGAATAAAAATTTTTTTTTTAATTTTTCCATCGAGACAACGATCTACAGTGAGATCCGTTGTAACGAGACGCGATAAAGTGCACGCGTACCGAACGAAAATTCAAAGTCGATTTTCTCGAAAACAAAGCCTCGAACGAAAAATTTTTATTCTATATTTTCGACTTCTGTTTTCGCGTAGAATCACCCCCTTTCCGCTTGTACCACCAGTTACCAACCACCCTGTATACAGTTAGAATAATTTAGAGTTTGATCTTCTATAGTATATTAAGTTTTATTCATTTTGTGCTTTTTCTTCTTTTTTGAAAAATTGTAAGATTAAGTAGGAACTTCTCGATGGATATAGCTTAATATTTGGAGTGACTCTGTTTGCACATTTTAACGTTAGCTTGAATTTAGAGTGTCTTCCTCTATAGCAAACAAGTGGCAAAGCGTATTCTGGTATTTAATTCTGAATATTGTTGATATCTATTTATTGCAGAATATCGGTACGTTACAATAGTTTATTATTGGCTGTAACACCAATTGTTTAGAAATCATAGGAAGACACTATTCTTTTGTGAATACTCGCGTGAGTCTTTCATAGTAATATACAGGCAGAATTGCAGGATATTTTAAAAGGATAGAAACAAAAAAAAACAGAAACACAGATCTAAGATGATTCTTCTGTCACTTATCGATTGACAATTCATTCATCGCCAAAAATTTCAGTCAATTACACACTGTTGTATTGCACAAAGTACAAAAATATACTGTTTCGTTCATTAAGAATCATGAGATTAAATTCCCTTTTTAAAATTTTGTATCAATCTTTTCCTAACTGACCTCAAACTCAAAGTATCTCAAAATATGAAATTCTAAAGAAGAAGAAAAGTGGAAAAATCCATTTTCTCATACCACTTGGATTGTAACACAGTGGCGTAGAATCACCCCTTTTCCGCTTGTACCACCAGTTACCAACCACCCTGTATACTTCAGTATACATATTAGGTTGTTCGAATAGTTCCTCTCGTTTAATAAGGAAACAATAGACTTACAATGTTTTTTGTTTTATATTAGTTTATTGAATTATGCACGAACATAATATATAACGAAATACATGATATCTAATTCAATAAAATAATATAAAACAGAAATTGTTATCCATCTATTATCATCTTATGAAACAAAAAAGAAACTTTTAGGACAACCTAATACATAACACGTAATACTACTTTTTATAAATTTCTCCACGTGTCTGTCCATACGACAAACTCACTGTCCTTCCAATCTTCAACCCTTTGCAACATTGGCAAATCATCTTAACCACGCTGGACACCCAGTATAGCCACGTCCTTGTCTTCGCGAGCATTGGGTGCGGTTGGGTGGCGTTGCTCAGCGGCTCGCGACTCTGCACGATGCACGATCGAAAGAAATATGGTTGCCAAAGTAATAACCGTATCCGTAAATAACAACCGTTGCGTCTGGCCAGACGATGCAGATCCTCGCGAGATCCTTTGCGATAATTAACCTTCGATATGATGTATTATCGCGTCGCCATCATAACCGTCTTCTGTGCTCGAGTTTTTTCCCTTGCGTTAATTAGAGCGGTGCTCGATTAACCAGCGAATTACCGCTACTTACGTGAACGTATCAATCAAAGTGTGAGAAGGAAAACCAAGATCCACATAGTTACTTATTGGATCTTTCAATGTTCGATGATGAATCATTGGAGAAGAGTCTTTGCGGCTTTTGGAGCGATAGCTCGAATAGGAGGAGCACGATCGTCTTGTCGTGTTGTTTTTACCAGAGTCGGAGAGAATAATTGGAGAGAGAAACGATGGTCGAGAAGATTGAAGGTCTTGAGACGAAGATCCGAGGAATTTGTTTAATAAGACGTAATTACGGTGCAAGGAGGAATGTAAAAGGAGGAATTGGTTTTACTTAAATTTTAGTCTTAGAATAATAAAGATTAGCTTGCAGAGGCGTTGATAACGATTAGAACGTTCAATTGAATTTTCAATGGCGAATAATTACTAATAAATCTCAGCCATTATCGTAATTACCAAAGTAACGTTAATTAACTCGACGGAAGATCCAAGAGTTACACAAAGTGCCATTACTCAGTTGAAAACCTTGACAGCAAACTCGCATCAACAAGCGTACTTCAGCAGATACCTTTATCTTAATTTGATCTGTCTGATATATCAAATATATGTATACAGGTTGCCAGGTGTAACTACTGATCTACATTCGTGCTTATAACCAAAGCACGACTTAGGGGAGTGACTTGTACACACGCTATATGTGCAGAATAATGGCCGTATAACGTAAGTACAGTGGCTACAAAAAGTATCTCTACGTGCTTATTTTCCAACGAAGAGTTTTTGCCTCGATCCTCGCATTTTCATGGTACGACATTTTTGTAATCTATGAAAATGTACAAACGTTACAAACACTTGCGAACGTAATTAGCAACTGTCATTAGACGATAAGATACTTCGCTACAAATTAGAACTTTAAATCTTTCTTAAACCTGCCACTAAGTTCTTTCCATTATTTTCGATACAATTACATTTGTCCAATGTTGCAAAATATCTTCGCCGTTCGAACGAAGTACGAGGAAGATCCATACGCGTTTGCTCGTTTCAATTTTATTTGAAATATCTTCCTGCAACATCGCAAATACTTTCTCTTTTCTAACACGAGAGTAAGATTGAGAAACAAAAGTTGAAAGATCGTAGCAGGATTAAATTTCGCTGCAAACTTTCCAACAACCCGACGCGACATCCTGCCATAAATAATGTCCAACGAAATGCGAAAGCGCGAGGTGACGGAGAATCTTAAGAAATGGCCATTTTTGCGTCTCCTTGGCGGACGAAAAATCCTTGCGGGAAATGAAAAAGCATCAGCCAGAAGAAATCTATCCGTTTATCCAGCTACGGAATAATCGTTCATCGGTATCCGCGCGATCATCCTTCGCAAACTCTGCTGACAAATCGATGGAAGTTTGAAACCGAGCAAATAACGCGAGAACGATAGCCAACAGCGACGTCCAAATTTCGATCGATTTACCAGCAGAATATCCACCGAATTATTTCGTCGACGTATTGGTAAATTCTTCGATTGCTGCCACCTTTTTTTTCATCTTCGCGCTCGTCTTTCTCAACCATTCCATCGCGTTTCGGCTAAATTGCATTTGCAGTTTCTCGAGAGATGCTCTCAAACGTGGATCTTTCGTGCTGCAGAAGTTTTTCTTTTTTCGTTCGCCAGGAGATTGAAAAATGGCCATTTTTCGACGTGCTGTTTCCAACGACGAGAATGCGACAGCCGAGTGCTTACGTGCACGTACCAAAGATACACGAGGGACAGGAGCGAGCAGTAATTAAGCGATCGTGGGGTGGTGCATCGATTATCTCGGTTAAAGAGCAGCGTGAACGAGAAACGCGGCGATAATAATTCCAGCTGAATCACCGTGACAATCTTACACCGATTCGAATCCAACCTACGTCTCTTTACTCTTATCACAATGTACGTACGTTCGTGACAATCCTTCGTGTAGCAGCCGCCATTGATAAGATCGATGCTCCTTTTCTCTCTCGCGTAATATAGCGACGAATCTTTCGAGATTTCACGTCGTCCCGCGTCTTATCGCCGCTACACGGGCTACCCTTTTCGCGATTACATTACCGCGAGCCTGTGTTGCCGATCGAAACCGATTGCCCCTGGCTGGAAAGCTGTGCCGTTGCAAGGCAGCCGTAACTGCACCTGACTTGCAGAATAATTGCCTGGAACGCGATACGATCTACTTAGACTCGTTCTCTTTCCTTCTTGTCCGTGAATCGTCGTTCATTTTAACGCGGCAGCCTTTTCTCGTTCTACGTTTCCTTTCTTCGTCCCAGCCTTTTTCCCTTTTTTCCTTTTCTTTCGCTCGTCGTTTCTTCAGTTTGTTTGTTTCTCTTCTTTCTGCTTTTTTTCTTCTTAATTGGCCAAGCGGCTCGAGAGCGATTCTCTTCCTCCTCTTCTCTTTCTTTTTTTAATTGGCCGGCCGATTTGAAATTCAATCGAGGGATCGAGCGTGGTCGTGGGCTCGATAGCTTTATGGCTGCACGTACGGGGATGGTAATTAGTTGCAGGAGCATCGCTGGAAATTAAGAAAATAAAGGATACGACCGGGGAAACGAGCCGGGGCACGCGCGTTTCTTTTCGCCGAGCGCGTGGTTACCAACTTTTCGGATGTCCAGTCCCCCCGCCTTCTTCGCTCGCCCGTCTCCCAACGATGATTCCTTCGAAGATCCTTCGACGCGGTCCACTGATCTCAGAAAGCCAGCTTCTTTTACTCGTTTCTTACACTTGTAAGTAGATTCATATTCAATCGTCAAGAAGCTAATTAACTGCATTTCGTTGATTCAACGCGAGGAGATAAATCGGCCGGAGGTTAAACGATAATAAAAAAATATTTCTGCTCAAGACTCGATACGTTTAGAGCGTTAGAAATAGTCAACAACCTTACAGTACGATGTGTGTTTCTTTTTAATCGTAGGGAGCAGCGACTTTGTCCAATATTCAGATCGCTATCGATCAGAGTACGAGATATCGATCCATGTACAGAAAAAGAAAGAGAAGAAACGTTCTTGCACCTTGAGGTCACAAGACGACAAATGACAGGACCGTGTCGTGAACACGTCTGCTTAATATTCCACCCCTCGAGCTCGTCGTGTTTCGTTCGTCGTAATTCGTGGCGGTGAGACCGATACAAACGCGTCTGTCGATTCTATGCAAATCAGACGATTTCTACCGATCGATGTTTCGGTGTGCCAGATATCAAAGCGTGACGTTACTATTTCTGAAGGACTCGCCGTGATCAGAGCATGATTCGACCGATAGTTGGAATATTTTCCGACAGACGGTCCGGCTTATGGCACTTTAATACGCCTTCCGATAAAAATATACCTCGCCTCGTGCGTGACGAGCGTCTCGTTAGATCGTAACATGGGAAATATTCGATTTTTAATCGAATTTCGAATCGAATCGCGGCGCACGTTGTTTAGAATTCTAGTGGGTTGGCAACTAAGTGATTGCGGATTTTGTCATTAGGTGGCCATGACAAAATCCGCAATCACTTAGTTGCCAACCCAATACAAAAAGAGACGTTTGTACACGCGAGAGGTAAAAATCTTAGACGTACGTGAAAGAGAAAACTCTGGATTTTAAAACGATACGTGAAGATAGAACTATTCGTTAAGAAGAGGAAAAGGAAGATTAGGAAAATCGATAAAGCGAATTTAGGCATGTAGTTGCTGTGTCAGAGAAATTGACTCGTTAGAATCTTAAAAAATATACACGTGCGTACGTGTAAAGCGAGTAATTCTCAATTTTATAGCAATGCGTAAAACGATACGAACAAATCTGCTTGCTAACAGAACGAGGAAGCTTCAGAGGATCGATACGATATTAAATTAAACATTTTGAAAATAATAGGAACTTGTTGATAAAGAGGAAGACTTCGACAATTGATAAACCGAAATTAGACTTTTATATGTAATTCTAATGTTAAAGAAATTAGCATGATTCTTAAATATATTAACATAAGTCAATACCCAAGATAAATACAAAGATATTCGAGGAGATTTCGAAAACTGATACAATGAAATTATATATACGATACAATAATAAACTTGAGATACGTATTTGCATGTTCTAGAATTGAGGGTTAATCCTGGATCAACCTAAACCATGCTATCTCCATTTATATCGTAAGCCTCTTTTTATTTAGAAAAAAAAAAAAAGAAGAAGGAGAAGAAGATTGTTCTCGTCCGATCAGACCAGGGACCACGATGATATTTCGGTTTCACGAAGGTTTCCTGGTGGGTCGCGTGACAACGTTGGGTCGCGTCACCTCATGGTAACGAGCGCTTATTTATCCGACTCGCGATCTGCCGGACCACCGCGACGAAAACTGGTTTCTCTCGATGAATGAACGAAGAGGATACGCGCGCCGCGATCGTGCACCGGTTTCGTCCACCACGTTCCATCGCGAAAACCGTAACCAATCCGACCTGCTTTTCGTTAGATAACCCGGTCACGTTTCGAGGTGTCCTGATTCGAAGGATGAAACGTTGCGCGAAAGGGTTGAAAGATAAGACAATTTGATTCAGCGTATGCGTAATACGCGTTTGTTGCAATTGCAATGGATACAGAACATGAGCAAAGAGATGGAATTTAAAATGGAAATTTTGCTCGCGCTGTGTAGATGTGGCGACTCTTGACGAGTCAGCCGCTACGCTAGAATCGAAAAAAAAAATGATAGAAAATTTATATAAAAGGTGAAACATAAAAGAGTCGATTCAGCCATAAAATAGAAATCTCTCAGATTTATTATATAGCTAAATTATTAATCGATCGTACGATCACTGTATTTGTAAATCTTGTAAAATCGATTTCAAGTTTTACCAAGATTTATCTTTTGCTGTGAAACCGTAAGAGGAAATATCTATAAATATATAATTAGTAATTAGTGAAAGACAATTTCTGTCGTCGATTTAAAAAAAGGTTGGATTCTGAAAGGGACGAAGAATTTTATCGCGAATTATTTTGATTACTTTTGTGTTCGTCCTTGATCCGGATCCATTATCGTTTTAGATTCTGGCACAGGACAAAATCGCGATTTCCACGGGAGGAACAGGTTCTAAAATATTTTCTCACGTGTATCTGTGTGGTGGTTGAATCGTCGTTTGTTCATTGTGCCGGCAAACAAGCGCGCATTGTCGCATCGGAGCGCGACCGTGAATTGTGTCATTGTGGGGCGTTACGCGGGCAACGCGACGCTTGTGTCGCATGTGGGCTCATTCTAATGTAAAAGCCTGATTTTACGGTTCATTGTCGCGCGATGAGAAACGAGCCACTCTATGTTGTACGCCGATTAAAGCCAGAGGAACGAAGTATGGAAATTGACTGTCCGAGCTATGCGTAGTACACTTAGGTTTTGTTCTTTCCAGATACATATTTCAATCACGTAAAAGAAAAAATTGATGGTTTATGGCGAAGCTGTGCATATAACGAATCGAACAAAGTGGAATTTTTATGAATTTCCCGAATTACGAATAAATTTTCCATCGGATCTTTCAGCTCGTATCTCGCATTTTATTACACGACGATTTATAGCGATCGTGACTGAAATACGATTCTAATCGATGGAATATTTCAAAATTAACTACATCGTGTCTCAGCTCTTTGCCAACGCTGAAAGAACACGAACAACAAAATATCAAGAAATTTAGCGGAATTCTAAAAAATCTAAACATTGTATTATACCCAATCTTTTTGTCGTCTCTTTACCAATTGGTAAAACAACATTGCACCCTTGAATGGAAGAGAAATATCCTAAAACACCAAAGATCTCAACTCCCAACTCGACTGTTCCTTCTCTCTTGCTTCCATCTTCGGACTCCGCAAGAACCGTCAAAAATTCCCCAAGCCAATATCTATATACTTAGATATATTTGCTTGCTTCTCAAAGAACTCGAGTGTTCGACTCCAACGACTTCCTCATAAACTTTCTACGCTTTCAAGCCAACGTACTCGAGCTTATCCAAACGTCGAGAGACACGCGAAGCTGACTTCCTACGACAAGAACGTTCGAAGGCAAGAACAAAAGCCTATTACAAGTCGAGGGATCGTTGGTGAAATTGCACGTGGCGTTAAATCATAGGCTGGAACGGTGCGTGAAGCACGGTAAAGAGGCAGGCGTGCGTGAAGGAGAGCGTTTGACAGCGTTAGAAAGATCGCCGCGACAAATGATCTCCGTCTCACGGAGCGGCTATCTCTGTGGCCGAGGCTACCAACCTTCGTTTCCTCTGCTTGTAAACGGCTTGTCGTCCGCTGACAACAGTATTTGTCTCTGCAGCCCCGATCGGCCAGATTTATACCCGTCGGGCAGACGGCACTACCTATATACGGGGTGTTCGTTTTATCCTATCCAACAGCAAAAAGTCAGCGCTTCTTTTTTCATCGTTGAAGGAACGCTCGTGCGGCGACAATTTAGATCTATCGATCGTTCGAGCATTCTTCGTGGCAGACATGGGTATTTATTGTTAATGGGATGTCGCGTTTAGAGATGGTCGAGCGTGTGAAGTATCGCAGCCTTTGACACTCGGATCGAATGACACACGTTTTGTTTGAACAGAGTTTGATTTTCAGGAGTTTACTGATACTGGCAGACGATTCATGGCGATATTGTAGTACATGTACTGTACACGAGCTGTTCGTTTTAATTGGAACTTTTATCTTTTATCGTTGCACGTTTCTACCACGACGATTTGAGTTCATCGATTCTTTAGGCATTTGATAGTACAAATGGGTATCTGTCGTTAATAGGATGTGGCGTTTCGATCGAGTAGAGTTCGATTTTGGGAAATTTAGCAATTCTAACGGGTGATTGTATTACATGTGGCGATATCACGTTACGTGTACTGTATACGGGCTGTTCGTTTTAATTGGAATTTTTCATCTTTTATCGTTGCACGTTTCTACCACGACGATTTAGGTTCTTCGATTCTTTAAGAATTTAATAGCATAAATGGGTATCTGCTGTTAATAGGATGTGGCGTTTCGATCGAGTAGAGTTCGATTTTGGGAAATTTAGCAATTCTAACGGGTGATTGTATTACATGTGGCGATATCACGTTACGTGTACTGTATACGGGCTGTTCGTTTTAATTGGAATTTTCATCTTTTATCGTTGCACGTTTCTACCACGACGATTTAGGTTCATCGATTCTTTAGGAATTTGATAGCGCGTACGGGTATTTATTGTTAATGGAGCGTCGCGTTTAGAGATGGTCGATCAAGGATTGGAAATGTTGGAATAATATTTGAAATTTGGATCGAGTAGGACAGGTTTTGGCTAAATGGAAATCGATTGTTAGGAATTTAATAATTCTAAGAGATAATTGTTCCAAGTTATGCAGAATTTCACTAATTCTCAGAATGAGAAAAAATACGTTAAACACAGTACAGATCCCGTAATTTTGTGATCTTCATTTTGCAAAAGATCACCAAAGAAATACTCTTACATTATATAATTATTAAAATTACCAAGTCGTAGTGGTATCTTAAACTCGTAATTATTTTAGCAGAAAATTTGCAAACCACATACCTTGTCAATTCTATTATTCGCCATTGAAAAACATAGTAAAAGAGCAAGAAGAAATAAAATAAACCCGATAGAAGGAAGTTATCTTCGTATAAAAATTAAAATCTTCCAACTAAATTTACTTAATGTAAGATCATTGAGGGTTGCTAGCTTTCTGCATAACTTGGCTCAATTATGGCAATGTTATATATTATACGAATATACGGGTCTGTTCGCTTTAACGTATCGGATAGCCAGAATTTGTTCTCTTTTATTCTTAGACATTTCTACGACGACGATTCAACCGTATCGATTCTTCAAGTATTTAATGGTAGACGTGAATATTTATCGTTAATTTGATGTTGTATTTAGAGATGGTCAAACATCTGAAATATTCGAGTGTCTAAAATGTTGATCGAGTAAGAATTTCATTGTCAAGGGACAAATCAGGCAGACTGTTATTTTAATAAACGTCGTCGAACATCCCATCTGCCACGTTCTTTCTTCGTATTCGAGCTTCTTAATAATTTTATGGAAATTAGCGTTACAGTATGTGTATGACGTTAGTCGAAGGATGTGACGAGTACGTGACGCACAATGGCGAATGAACTCCACCAGGAAGCGTTTTGCATGCCTCTAAAGGAAACCTCGAGGTAATCGCTTACAACACTGCTAAATTAGGTATTGATTGTTTACGACATTGCTTCGAGCAAATCGCACAGGATACAGTAAATCTGCTCACTGAATAAATTAAAGCTTTCAACCTTTCTCGTTTGTTAGAACGTGAGATAATAAACGTTCCGTGTATCCGCATTATTATCCACGTATAAAATTATATCAAATGTATAATAATATTTACGTACAGGCGCAAAATCTGAATGAAATTGTTGCAGTTGGAATTTATTTACAACTTGCTTCGAGAACCAAAATTCGCATCCACACTATTTTCATCAAGGAAATTTTATAATTTCGTTTGTAATTAAATAATCACAGAGATGTACCGAATTTTACAATTGTCTCGCCGATGCCAGTCGAAAGATTCTTTTGCTAAGATCGACGTAAATAGCGCTAACGATAAAAACTAATCAATTCACTGCATTGTCGTATTTTCTGTATTTTCTATATCTTCTGACAAAAAGCTAATGTAAACCGTGCTGTGCGCACTCGGCTAATAAACACTCGGCTCTTTTTAGGAGAAAAGAACAAACAATAAAAATAACGCAGCTCAAGCTGAACATTATAGAGACAAGAAATACACCCTGTATAAGAAAAGAGCACGGAACGAATAGTAGCGAAACGGACACAGAGGGTTTCATCTCAATTGGCGATAATACAGCAGTCGAGTGAAAGCTTGACCATATCACGATCCGTTAGAGCGAGAATTTTTCTCTACTGTCGGTGGTCCTCGGCAAAACGTTACGCTTGATTAACATGAAACGCCCACCGTGAGCTCCCTGTGCGTCTTATCGTAAGCCAGTTCGCGAAGTCACGGCCCGATTAAGCTAAATTCTTTCGACAAGCGGCCAACCACGTCGATTATCTCTCAGACGTCGGCAGAAAAGATCGTGAACACCGTTGGCGCGGCTTTGTTTTACGAGACACCGTTTACGAGGGGAAAGTGGGTGTTTCAGGAGGAGACTTGTGGGACACTATCAGAGGAAATAAGTTACGTACTGAGATCTATTTGTTATAGCAAAGTTGCCGCGTACTATTTAATTGACTGCCACGCCAAAATCACATGTTGCACTCAGGACGCCACGAGAGTATATTTTTTTTATTCGAAGCATATAATGGCAAAATAATAATAAATTGACGATGTAAGACAACATTCTTCCCCAATGGACCGTTTATCTTGTTGGTGGTCACGGGTAACCATCATGGCGGCCTGGTAACAGCTGATAGCGACATATTATAACGAGGCTTCGTTTATTTCAACAAACCATTCGTATTCGTTGTTTCGTCGTAAATAAAACGTGCAAAATATATCGTTGAAACGTGTGGAAGATATTAGTAAACAGTACTTGCTCGTTCTATATATAATAGTAAGGTATGTGCACACTTCTAACCTCAATTATATGATTATAAAGCAGCATTTACGATTATTTTCTAAGCTGTGTTCATAATAATATTCGTAGATTACCTCTCAAAGATATGGACGCGAACACAGTGCACCGTTAGATGCAAGATTTGTTCTCATTTTTTTTTATCGATGTTCTAATAAAAATGTTTAATCGTTCAATGGGGCACTTTTTATTTCAAGGTATCTTCTATTTATCGGTTATATTCAAAATGCCCTAGCTGTCGATTTTCGTTCAATTTTTACAATTGTAAGAAGTTGAAACCAATGACCAAAGTGGCAGTCAAAGTGTTAAAAGAATAATTTAAAACCAGCTAATCACTGAATTTCAAATGCTACGCGATGAGCATAGGCTGGAAATGTGTGATCGTATTTTGAGCTCGATAACAGTCGACGAATAGGATGATATATGAGTTTGCGTCTTTAATAATTGTGAAAAAAGGAGAGTGAAATCATTTTGAGGGATTTAACGTTTCTATGCCAATGATCTACGATACGATAGGATAATTTAACGTTGAAAATAATTTTAAACGAACCGATCGCTAAACTGCGAATGCTATGTGATGAGAAAATGAAACAGAAATATACGAAGATATTTTTAATAATTGAAAGAAGGAGATGGGAATTCATCATTTCGAAGGATTCGACGTTTCTATGCCAATGATTTACGGTACGATAAGATAATTTCAAATTGAAAATAGTTTTAAACGAACCGATCGCTAAACTGAAAATGCTACGATGAGAAAAATGAAATAGAAATATACAAAGATATTTTGAGCTAGCTGAAAGTTAACATTAATTATCAGACTTGTATACGTTCGCGTCTTTAGTAACCGTAAAAAGAGGAAATAGAAATCCATCATTTCGAAGGATTTGACGTTTATACGCCAATGATTTACGATACGATAAGATAATTTCAAATTGAAAATAATTTTAAACGAACCGATCGCTAAACTGAGGATGCTACGATGAGAAAAATGAAATAGAAATATACGAAGATATTTTGAGCTCGCTAAGGGTTAACATTAATTATCAAAGATATATAGGCTCGCGTCTTTAGTAATTGCAAAGAAAAGAAACTGGGATCGATCATTTTGAAGGATTTAAAATTGTGGCCTGTAAAATTGATGAGAATGCAATAGAAATATACGATCGTATTTTATGCTCGCTAAGAGCTAACATTAATTATCAAAGATATATAGGTTCACATCTTTAGTAATCGTAAAAACGAAGAAACTGGAATACATCGTTTTGAAGGAGTTAGAAACATGGCGTGGAAAATTGATGGGAATGTAATAGAAACGTATGATCATATTTTGAGCCTGTTAAGAGTTAACATTAATTATCGAAGATGTATGGGTTCATATTTTTCGTAATCGCAAAAACGAGGAGACTGGAACCTGTCATTTCGAAGGAAATGTGTTCGAAATTTATATACCAACGATTTACGACATAATTAAGTAATTGATAATCGAAGTTAATTGGAAAGTTTCTTCATTGTAAGCGAATAATTTATCGATGCAACGATATCTCGTGAAAGTATCTTTTTCTCCATATTTTCTGAACGAACCTTGCATTTTTCACACGCCACTGTATATTTTCATTTTCATATTTCCGAGCTACAAGTGAAAGAACGATATACACGACGTATACGCAGAAGAATAATATCGTGTATCACGTAGTTGCACTGTTTCATCATAAAATTGCAAATTGCGTGTCAAAGCCAATTACGATGAAAATTAAATTCCACTGATTGTAATATATGTAGAATCATGAACGTAGGAAACGGTTGATAAAATTACAACGGCTTTCTTAGAAGCTGTGATAAATGTACATGAAACCTGTCATTGGTGTCAAAAATGTGAATCAGTGTACGTACGTATACACACGCACGATAGTTTTATATTTGGCCGAAAGAAGTTCATGGCGATCAAACGAAGACTTTAATCGAGTCTCTCGTGCGTGAAAATGTATAGACGTTGCACGTCAATTAGGTGTGCGATCTACAACGATTTCTCGTCGTTTAGACGCTATAAGCTAAAGCTTGGACAAATGGGTTGGCCGCTATCTAATGATTACCTAGAGGCAACGCTAACTAAATCTGAACGCCAGGCAAGAAAATTCATTTTTCCACGAGATTATTATACCACGAGGTAATGACAAAATTATCGTATTTTTATACATTTTAATCATACTCCTAAGTGTTATACATAGTATATAAAACATAATGAAACATAGATAATATAGAAAAAATATTGAAATATTATACATATTATGAACGATTAATACTAATTTAATACTATTATACCTAATTTGCAATTGACACTCCCCTAAACTTTTAACGACTATCGTATACGTTTTAACACTTCTTAATTCGTAGCCAGAAGCGTTCTAGCTTGTCACAACATTTATTTAACCACGAAGGTAAGTACGATTAGAAGTAACAGTTTTACCAGTCATCATCCAGCTAATCGACGTGAACACGATACACGGCGCGTCGTAACGAACGTTACGAGACACAAAAAGTCCGCGTACGTTGAAACCGTCGCCTTATCTCTGACTCGGATTCAGTTAGAATCAAACATACGATAGTCACTTGTTATTCGCGTTATAGTGCCACGCCGGAATAATTTACTTATAATTCTCAATGAGAATTGATTGTAAAATTCCTCCAAATAGAAAAAAAAAAGATCTCTAACTGTTGAAATTCCTGAGCGTTTCCAACGATCGGAAGCATCCACGACAAGCTAATAGAAGGAGCTATAAAGAATCCTGCTGAACAAACGTTTAAAAAGAAGACAAAAGCGGCAACGAGACAGCGATAGAAACGGCTGCGAGCCGTCGTATTGGATTTTTCTACGGTGTCCCTTGTGCCACGAATGATTCAGAATAAAAATTCGAAGGAACGGCCAAAGGTACCGAAGAAGCCGTCGTTGCCGGAAAGATCATCGACGACGTCGCGGGCCTCCCGTCGCGGTGGAAGTCCTCTAACGAACGAAACGTTCGTTGCCTCGTTCGAATAATACGCAGCAGATGCCAACCGTTCCTCACGTCCCTTTTGCAAAGCAGAATTTTATCTCGAATTACCCGATCGGAGATTCTCGTGTAACTCGCAGTTAAGATACGCCACGCATCCGTAGAGCGGCGAATCGCCATCGATTAGCCGGCTTTTAGCCTCCCCTTACCTGATAAACGATCGATGTACTTTTCTTGTTTCACGCCGAGCAATCGGAATTAATTGGAGAGGACGTGCTCATAAGCGGCATTTTCGTTCTCTTTCCTCCTTTTCTCTTGCTCCTTTGTGTTGTTTTTTTTTTTTTTTTTTTGGTGGACTCGGGAAAGGTGGAGCATCGATGGCGATGCCGTGATGTTAGCTTATGTGGAATATTAATGGGTCATTAAGGGACAGCGTTGTTTGGTTTCGTTCGGTTCTTTCTTGCCTTCTTTCCTCCTTTTTCAAAGTCGGCAGTTTCGTGCAAGTAAACAAGTAGGTTTATTTCCATGTTTTATTAAGTACAGTTTATCTCATATTCGTTTAACCCTTCCTGTTTTGCTTAGATTTATATGATCCAATTAATTGCCTCTTTAATTCAGTCTGACTTTTTCATATCGAACTTTCCTCGAACTGGTTTTAGAACGTTCTTCCTTTTTGTCTTCTTTTCTTCTTTTTATATGCTGTATACCAGGACACGCGAACGAATTTATAGGTTTGTTGGATTTGTATCTTTGTTTATGAAGGTTGTAGCACTTGTAAAGGATGTGGTCGACGATTACCTGTATAGCATAATTGGTGTAAATTTTTCCACACGTAACAGAGGAGTTATGTCTTTCAATTTACCGTCCTCCGATATCGAACTAGATTTATAACACGGACTATACGTATTTCCAACAACGGCAGATATTATCCGAGAAACACGCGTTTTATTCAGTTTATCCGCCTTCGATTTCGATGTTTCAACGGTTAACCCTCTTTCGCAAAAGATAATCGCAGATATATTCTTCGAGAGACTCGTAACTCAGCTAAATTGAGAAATTGAGAATAGTCTAATCCCACCGAGATACTTGTAACACTCGTAAAACTTGTTGAAGATTGAAAAATAAAAGATCCACCTTCTAATCTCGAGCATAGAAGAATAATAGAAAAGAAGCTTTTCTCAACCGATTCTGTCCTCCTCTTAATTTCAATCTCAACGCTGTTCCACGGTAAAACATCGTGACGAAGATGAGCCAGTCGTGAGACGAAGCGAGCGAACGTCTCTTCGTTTCGTAAAATCGATTCCGCGAAGACGAGAAACGATTTCTGGAAAACGCTGGTGGATCAGTTACAACCGCTGCAAGTCCCCCATCCGATCGATTCTCGAACGGAACCCTACGAGCAGCATTTTCAACGAGACTTCAATGAAACCCGGGTGGCGACGACGTTATCGCCGTTTGATCTCGTAAAAGGCCATTGTTGAATGCGTTCACGTAATTCAGGAAACGTGTACGTGTCCGTTTCGTGTCGGGCATATCATCGACGATAGTCGTTGTTCGTCGACCGTAGTAGCGTTTTCTCTCGTCCCGCGCCTCCGGGGCACCAGAATGCACCGCAGCGGAAGTACGTCGTGATTTGCCGCAGCGCCGGAAACGGCGCACGTGCGTCGTCGTTTTTGTAATTCATTCAGTCGCGTTCCGGGAACCCGTTCGGGGATGCTGTTCATTTTTCAACGGACAATGAACGTCTCCGAAATCGTCGTCGGCGGACAGTTGAGGTAATTTGTAGCGGGACGATACTCGATGGGTAACCGAAAAATTGATGGAAACGCGGTTGAAACGCGTTTGTGGAAAACAACGCGGCTGCCAAAATTCGAAAGGTTTTTGATTTTTTCGTGGAGACTGTTAGGCGTATGAATTAGAATACCGTAGGATATAATTTAAACGCGATTTCCCTTCCTACGTAGTTATTAATAATGCTAGAACATGGTTTCGCAACGTTGTCTCTATGGAGGGAGATACAAGCACCGATAAACGTTGGTTAATTGTTTCTTGACTTTTGTCTCCGTCATCCGTCTGAGTGAATGGAGCGTGGAGTTGTTTTTTTCAAACTAACAGGCGGCACGTACAGCGTTCTCTATGGGTACACTTTCCCTTTTCGTGAATTTGGAGTACGTTCGTGAGTACATAAATTTTCTTCCCCTCCTGAAAAACTAGTTTCTTGGCATTTGCTTTTGCTGCTTTTCGCGAACACTCTCCGCATTATCTTTATGGAGAAACAGAATTAAAAGGATAGGAAGAGTTCGCGTCAAACTGAACTAAAAATGGGAATTGTAAACGGGTACAGAACTGAAGGAGAAGCTGACACACTGTAGATGAGTCGAAACGCTATGAGGGCCACAAAAGTGCTTGTCAAAAAGATTAATCAGAATTACAGAAAATACGTTTGTTAGTATGCAAAGACTGGGATAAAAATCTTAGCTCGAATATTCGATACGTCCATTGAGCACTGAATTGTAAAGTAACTAAAAATATAGTATCATCCTATATGTGAATTTTCAAACTACTAAGAATATGGCTTCTTCCGATTGAGTTTTAAAATTATGGAAAGCTCGTTTTTGAAAAGTTTTTACCCTCGTTCGAGGAAATCGAATGCATTTACGAAGAAGGACATCGAAATCTAGCGATTCTGTGATCGAAAATTGAGTAAGAAAAGAACAGAGATAGATTGTTAATAAACTAACAATTGCGTAGTAAAAAGAAAGAAAGGTCGTTCACCGATTAATTGCATTGTTCAGCTAGGTCAAGAGGAACGCCAACGTCGTTCAATGGCGACTAAGAGGAATTAACAGTTCGCACCTTTCGCAAGCTGACAATAAAAGTGGTCGTTCGACGCAGTGTAATCGAGCCACGCAAACATGGCGTGCGTAATGCTCGTTACAAAACGAATCACACTCGGTCTTCCCATTTATGTCGATATATCCCGACTGTGGTATGTATGATCGTCAGTGTTTGACAAATATCGTGCCTAGAAAGATCGTGTAACGGAAGAGATAATTGTTACGAGCAATAGAGACCATTTTTAAGTGAAAAATAAAGGTAGAACAACAAAGGATGGGTAGAACAAAGGATGAGTCAGTCGATTTACTGGACACTTAATGGAAAATAATTCTTTTTACGTTAGCAGCATTATTGCAAAACAGCAGTAAAGAAGATTTTAAAATGAAAAGAATGAAGTGGATGACATTTACTTAATTTATTCGATGCTTAATGGAAGAATCTATTTTTAGTAACATACAGCATCAACATAAAATGAAATATACGTACATATGTAACATGGGACTAAAGTTCGATTAACCTACTTGATATTTAGTCGAAATATTTTCTGTTCTTGATGATATAATACGCCCTTTATTATTCGTAAGAAAATCGAAGGTTATAAAAATAAAAATAAATAAGATACAGTAAAGACAAATTTTGACCATCATTGTATTAAACGTTAAAAATTTTCTGTCGCACAAACTTGTATCTATAGATGTATTATTACACGTTATATATGTATGTATACAATAATTTACAATACAATAATTTAGCATGTATTGCAAACGAAACTTTCTCATGTCGGTTTCCAAAGTTTTGTTAGCAGTGCTTGTAATTTTATTGGAAATCGTTGACTCGAACTCGTCAACTTCCGACGAGATCCTGCAGCTTTAATTGATCAACTTATTTCAGTATGAATGAAGATAATTATACCCGTGGCGAAATGTTCGAAACTCGTTCTCGATGAACGGTATAAATCTCTTAGCAGTTGATTCGGATCAACCGGACTCCGATCAAGTGTAACTGAGTATGACATAACTGAGTAACCAAACATATGTTAATGCCAAGACAGGTGCCAGTTGCTTCGGGTATCAACGTTACGGATTATAGAATCGATTAGTAACTCGAGTATACGGACAAAAGATTCGTGTTTCAATCTCCGATCGAGATATTCTAGTCAAAATCCGTATGTTAAGTTTGTTTGACATAATAGCGTTACATATGTAAGTAGACTACTTAGGCGATGCTTGTTCAAAATGAATCGCTGATTTCGTTTCGATAACCGAGAGGAGAGAGCTTCTAGATTCACTGGAATGCTAAACACAATCTAGGATTGGAAGAATTAAACGGTAACTCTATCTTGAAGTACTTAAGAGATGCTTAAGAGATGAATATCGAACATTTGAAGATACAGAAAGTATGACAATTGCAAAATCGTTACACGCCTAATTTGAAAATCGTCCCAACGTGAAAAGTCTATTTCTCAATTTATTCATACCAAATTCCTGCTAATTCTATAACGCTCCAATGAATCAACAACTCCGTTACATAAAAACGTGGGCATCCAAAAGCCAAAAGACTGTGTAAATTAGCTGAAATAAAAATAACCGATCTCTTCATCTACTCACGCATACATCTTTACGATATTAACAATTCTTCGCCGCGAAATTACACATAAGGCAACTACTATATAAAAGAATTATACCTCCCATACCACTCATCCTTACGTTTAACGCCAAACAAGTTCTACACGGTAAAGGACTGAATTTATTCGTACCAAGTTTCTCGTAATTTTATCGCGCACCGATAATTTTATCAATAACTCCATTACGTCGAAACGTGAACACCCAAAAGCCAAAAATTTCCTCAGATTCTCGCAGAACTAACTCAACCCCGCACCCACTCGTAGCCACCCTCGCAAATCTCTGACAAGTCGCTCACCCCACACGTGAACCATCGCACGAAGTTCGAAGTCGCAAGCACCTACTTACCCCCACTCACGTGACGCACGGGAACCCGCGCACGTGAGTCGAACCGCGTGTAGGACCGATCAATGGGTGGCCAATCAGGTTGCACGGCGCGCGAGCGTAGGGACGCGCATGCGCAGCTGCAAGTACGACACGCGGCGCGGGCCGCTGGCTGTCAGACGAAAACGTGCCACCGGCAAACAAGCATCGTGCCGTCTCAGTGGTGTGTTTCTGTTAGCTGTGTGTTGTCGCGGGTTTCTTGGCCGACGGCTGAACAACGAGACGCCCCGACACGGGGTCAAGAGACCGTGTCGCGTTCTGTCTGTCAGTCTGTCTGTCTCGCGTCGCTTCTTGTGACTCTGTCCTTGTCGCGCTCGCACAGTTTGCCCATCAATGGGCCCGCGGTTTCTGTATCTACTCGATCGCTCGTACGGGCGACGTCTGCCCAGGAAACTGTCCATTACGGGCAGCGGAGAACGCGTCTAGCGGAGTGAGGAAACAGAGAAATGTGCGTGTAGTTCTCTTTGGTTCGACATGATTTCAGCTTGTGTTTGTTAAGTATTAGTGAGACTTACCGACGTGCCGGCTACATTGCAAGTCGATCGTCGTCGATTATTGTTTGGTGGTAAGTAGACAAATTTTTAGATATAACTTCTTGGGGGTGAATTGAGGTTACGGGGACGAGAGTTCGTTGAAATTTCGGTTCTCCGATCTGTTTAATTTTAACGAATGGTAGTCGATTCTTTGTACAAATTCGAAATATTCTGTGTTAATTCTTAGCTTCAAAAGTGTTAACAAGTATCGATAGAGAAAATATTTTTCAATAGTAGAAAGATGCTTTTTTTTTTTAAACTTAAAGGAAGCTTCTTGTGGAGTATCTTTAAATTTGTCAAAAGAAATTTTTCAAGTGTTTTGATCAACTGATTTTCTGCTCCATCGGTGAATATAACTCGGATACGCGATTAATATTCAATTTTCAAGAAACAATTTATTTCCATAAGTTACATTTTACAAGAAAGATTCCGAAATAGATTTAAAAAAAATAATTTATTATATGACCACGTTCCTCTACCTTCTGATTGCTCTTAATTAAATAAATAATCAATTTGGCTTTCGATCAGCTCATATATATAATTATACCATCGACTCTTACAGCGGAACAAAATAAATTTCAACGCGAACATTTCAATATGAAAACTCTAGAAATTTCCTTGAAACGAAGCAATTTCACCGCACTTGTATCTTTCTTCTCTAAGCCCTTATTTTGATCCGATCGAAGTCAGCAGGGCGCAAAAATAAAGTTCTCTATCGAGTAAACCGAGTAAAAAGCAAAACCTCGTGTATCACGTTCGATCGGATTTATCTATCTTTACAGCTAACGAAAGGAAAAAGGAAAAACAAATTGGAAGTCGAAGCGCCGGTATTTACATTTAATTGACAGTAAGTCGATGATTTACTCGGCCGTAGCGAGCCGTAGTTGTAAAATTTCCTCGAACGCCCGGATATTCTTGTCCCTGCTACCGAGTGTTTTATTAAGCGGGCATATTGCTCGCTTCTTGCGACCAGTCAGCCGATAAGAAAGTATCAAGTGGTCTGGGAAAAAGCTGGGAGTGCCGTTAAATTAAGTCACACTTTTCCACCGGTCTTTTCCACTTGCTTGCTGTCTAACCATAACTAACTCTGAATGGTCACGTTTGATCGTGATACGATTTTATACTATTTTATATTTATATAGTCTCGTTTGTACTTGCAAATTTCCACGCCACTAAGCTGTAAGAAACGATTAGAGTGGCTGTCGAACACGAGTTATGTATCGTTTCCTTACTTTACGATTTTGCCCGCTGTGTTTATTGTATGCTTACTTTTACGATTACGACATATTAATTCTTTAGCTATGATACCTTCACAAACGTTTGTAGTGTATCGATCAGAACAGTTTTTTTTTTAGTAATATCAAGAAACGTATTTTATGTTTACATGAAATTATTAGTCGAATTTTTGAATATCGGATCATGGGATGAAAGTAATTCTACGTTATAGAGAGCATTTACGTGTAATTAAACTTGCGATATTTATGCAAATCCATATTTTTACGAGAAATGGTAATTACGGTAATTATAATGAAAGTGGCATGAAGTTCTAAGAACTGCATTGCGTTCGTGCAATTTATGTAAATGTTTAATCTACGTTCGATGATTTAAACGAATTCTTTGTATCGAATCCACGACTTCTCTATAAAATTTCCGATCATTTTTTGTAGTGCAAAACGACATTCTCAATGTGGGAAGCAACTCTTGTCTAATAATTTAAAACATTTCATAAAATTCAAACATAATTTCGCTCGATATTGCCAACTTAAACTGACGTTGTTTCACAAAGTAATCTATATCTTACGATTTAAACCGTAAACTTAACAACTGATTTTAATAAATTAGTAATAAAGTTGACAAATCTTAAACATAGCGAAACTGAGACACAGACTGACTTCGTTGTGTCTTCAATTAATCCAACGATTCAGACTACTTCGTGAAACCCGTACGAAACTTTCTTGCAAACCTTCCTACCAGTTTCTTCAACTGAAAATAGAACGATAGAACCCTAACGACATTCCTAAGCCGAATTCGTACATTGTTTCACCATGGAATCGCAAATGGAACGAGGATGAAAGTGGCTGCGTTCATCGACCACGCTCCTCCAAAAACAGCGTGACAACGTAAATTCTGTTTTACGGAAGTTTCCCACGAAACTTCCAAGCAGCCTGAATTTTTCTAGCTCGAAAATAGCGTCTCCTCGTTTACCGAAGCATCCTGTAGGCTGGACACTTAAAAGTCGACGAGCCGCTTGAAACCATGTGACTCGCGAGTGCGTCCTTACGAGTGCGGAAGCGAGATAGGTTTTTGCAGAGGACGCGATCTGCTCAGCCGAAATTCATTTTACGCGCTGCGGCGCCTCGTGGGCCTCGTTTCAGGGAAGTGCCTTTGTGACCTGGCCCCCTTCCTCTCTCTTTCGCTCCTGTCACCCGAAACATCTGCTCAACGGGAGCACTAGAAACATTTCTTTCCTTTTTTCTTCATCGCGCAGCCTCCGTATTGGAACAGTGCGCGCCTTATGTCCCCCACGGCCCCCCATGGAAAAAATACAAATCACTTCGTTAACTGACGAAAATTTATATTCCTCTCGACATCGTTAACAACCATAGCAGGACGAAGAGACACGCTCTTTTTCTTCCTTGTTCTTTTATGTTAATTGTATTTGAGAATGAAGGGGGAAGCGTCGCGACGAAAATTTACTGGATATTTTGGAGGGAATTAATTGGAGAATCGAGTGTTTAGTCTTTTCATAGATAAGATTAGCTAACGAATAATAATCAGGCAATTAATAATTATTGTACAGATAAGTCGCACATACGCTGTGAATTTTCAAAAACGCGTTACCAGAGGTCCACACGAAAATTCTTGTGCTAGGCTGATAACGTTATCGAATATTATCCAACCGTCCTAACGAAAACGTACCTGCAACCGTGAACAGTCCCTCGTTGCTGATAAAAGCCCAAAGATAAAACGTACTTGAGCAAACCGAAGGTAAAAGTTTTTGATAAAGAACGTTACTTCTCGTTATCGTGCAGCGCAGGGTGAAAGACTGACATTTCTCTGATTGACCATTTTCTACGTGATCACCTTCACATTCCATCCCATACGACGACACATCGTGTCACATCTCGTACAGAAAGATAAAACCGGAACAGGTTTATCATCTTCGTGTATGTAAATTACCAAATAAAATCACAAAATAAGAATAAAAATTGCAATAACAAATATGCATGTTCCTTCATATAAAATACCTTCCAAGATTCTGAATTAAACCAATGCTGAACGTAGTACAAATATAATACAGAGCAAAATCAAAGATATTCAATTTTCCGGAATAATAATCCTAAACAAAATAGTCTCTATCATCTTCCGCTTCCAATTTATACCATTTATAACTAACTTATTCCAATTCCAAGTTCTCAAGCAATTTCTCCTCCCACTAATTCCAAGAACATGTACTGACATTTCTATTAATATCTTCAACACACCGCAGCAATTAAAAGTAATGATAAAAATTCTGTCAAACAGCCACACGTCAAACACAAATCGATTACCATAAATCAACCAGGTGAATGCTTAAGAGATCCATTACATAACCTCTGCTTCAATCAGAATTGAATAACAAAACCTCTCTCCCCGGTCATTATTAATTTTACGACAACAGAAAGCAATTGTCTGAAAGTTGGTGCTATATAAACAAGCAGTCATCGATCATAACAGAAAACAAAATATGTAAAAAAGAGAAGAAGAAGAAGATGCGTCGATTGCAAGCAGTTAGGAGAGGCGTTGAAGGAGCTTGTGAAACGCCTGCTTTCCGCTTAATTCGCCGGTGAATTCACCACGCGATCACACATTGACGATCGTGGGCACAAAATGAATATTCCACTATCACGCGCCGCACTTCCCTGTTCACCGTACCCTTCGCTGGTTTCTCTTCTGGACGCGGCGCACGTTCCATCAGCCTTTTGTTATTCACGCGGCTGTACGCTGGTGTGTCCCTTTTTAGCTACCCATGCCAGCTAAACTATCACCGACGCGTCGTTCTTATTCTTCTTTTTTCTTCTGCTTCTTCTTCCCCCGCGTCGGAATAAAACGCTGCATAGAACGAGATTCTCCTGCTCTTCGATCTCCACTTCGTCGTTGCTACTTAATTTCTTGGCTGTTTTGGCGAGTTTGAGGTTAGGTTTCGCGATGGGGTGAGCTTTTGTTCTCTTTGTGGATTACGTTCGTCCGTGGAACGAGATTCTCCTGCTCTTCGATCTCCTCTTTGAAGTGCTCGCTTAATATTTTTCCATATATTGGCGATTTTGAGGTTAGGTTTGGCGATGGGGTGAGTTTTTGGTGTTTTTGTGGCTTGCGTTTGGAGAAATCGGAAGGGTGAGAGTTCGGGGTATTTAGAAATCGTAGAAACGCGACATTTTAAAGGCTGATTGGATGAATCGTTGGAAGCGGAGAGTTTTTCATTTTGTAACAATGGTTCGAGTTATCTGGGATGGTAAAGGTAGCTGTGTCGAGGTTCGTAGTTTGAGGGTTTTGAGATTTTAATTGGCTTTGGAACATTGGCCTGAATTTTTTGAAATGGTACATTGACGTGTAAAGTTTCGACTTATTCAAAATTTAAAGATCGGGAATTTTGAATTAACTACTTTATTAAAAGGAGCAAGTGTGAAAGTTCAGACTAGCATTTTAACTTACGAGCTAATTAAGGCGGCTTTATCAATGTCTAAAATAAAGAGTCGATTGGTTCAGTGAAAATACTAAATTCGTGAATTGTCTTTGTAACTTTTACATTTACATTTTTAAAAATTATAGAAATTACTCATCAAAGATCAATTTATTATATACCGAAATGTTTGGGACTTGCGAATAATATTGCAGGTATAAATCACATAAAACAGGCACCATAACATTTACCCAGGCAGAGTACCTATCATAGGATCGACACAAAGGTACGGAATAATCGAGTTACAATCACACAAACCCTCGAAACGGGATCCCTCGGTATTCACCGCGCGTGTTCATCGTGTGAAATGAAACCTCCAAAAATCCCCTTTCTTTCACCAAAACCATCCTATTATTCCGCACACGATCGTTTCCGATAGAATCGGGCACCGTTTCTCCCGAAGTGAACTCGCAGCCCACAAAAGGAACCTCCTTACGATTCCCATAAAAAACGACACACGCGCATACTCCACTCTAACAACTTTCTTACGTAGCCTGAAAACATTTCAATGTCGACATACCGTCCCACGTAAACCGTCCCTACAAAAGCGTAAAAAGAGAACAAGAAGCGAGAAAGAAAAAATATCCGAGAAATTCTCCAAGTCTACTAAATCCAAGTCACCGTTCCTTGAAATTCCATGGTATAACTTAAAACTACGTATACAACACATACACGAAGCTAGTTTCTATAAAGAGACGACGTCTATTGGAAGGCGTATTGGAACATAAGGGGAGGACTGGAAGGCTGGACGAAATCATTCTTACGTAATAGACAGCTACTGTCACAGTATGTCGATAAATGGCATTAAAACAATCTGCTCGTAGCTGTACGAAGCCTATTCGGTCTCGACGGATTCGCCAAGTTCGATCGAAGATCTCCTTGTTCGGCGGTTCTCGCGATCGTCCAACGACGATAGAGAAGCCCGTGATGCGCATAGCGATACGTTTTGGGAACGTGCTGCGCCTCGCGAGCTTTTAACCACAAAGGAGTGGGGGCACAGAGGAGACGGAGTGGGGGGACGCGCACGTCCCTGGAATATTTTAATCGCGAACGAACGTTTGGGATCGCAGTCGAGCCGCGACGGTTCGCGCGTTAATGGTAGTCTATTTTGTCGTCTGTAATGCTGTTTTCTAGGTAAACATCGGAGATTCGTGGAGGGAATGACGATAACATCGTGGGTGTAATCTGTATGAGCAGCTCGTTACTTTGCGTGGCGCTAGCATGTATAATTTTCTTCTCGCTAGAAAGTTTTGGCTTTTGTTCGTTGATCTCATCCGGTGATACTGTTAGGAAGTACTGCGTGTGTATTGGTTGTATCGTTAGGTTGCTGATTGTACGACGATCGATAAGCAGTTTGTTTCAGATTTGTAACTTTATAATCGTAATATAATATAACGTTGCGTTACGAGGCGCGACTTTGTTCTACGTATTTGTTAAAATTTATCTTACTTCGCTGATGAGGATAATGGCACTTGATATACCAACGTTATAAATTGGAAACATGACGTTTTGCATTTGTTGGAATGTTGAGAGTTAACGAAGAGTCGTTAGAAATGTCGCGTGTAAATTATTCGCGAGTATGATCTTCAAAGATACAAGTATTGCTTGTGGAAATCTTGCGATTAAATTGCTATCGTGCGTTCGATGATAAACATTCTAATACGTATGCTAATAGTAAATATGGTAAATGTTGTTACAAGAATAACGATTAAACCAAATACAAACGTAGCTGGATCTCTGTATGGCAGTTGCGTTTACATTGTGGTTACACTTGGATTTTTATACGCTCGTAAAATGCACATTACGCTCTCTATATATGCAAAACTCTTAACACATACTGTTTACAGTGACCCTTGTCTTAAGCTGCGTGGTACACATTTTTATGCACAGATCCCCTTGTCGCTCGGAATACTCGTACGACAACTCGAGGCTCTTTAAATCCTAGTTTCTATTCTTCTTACCTGGTCACTGACAGAAAAAATGTCACGACCTTTTCCTCCTCCGATTCATCTCGCAATTTACGAATATTTATTACAACGATATTCGCGGTTATTTATGATAAATAAATTGACGGAACTAATTTTGCTTGTTCTTCGAAAAATTCCACGTTGATTATGCAGGATATTTGAGCGATGAAACGTAGAAGTTTACAGAAAGAAATTTAGCTTGCGAGAGGCTCGTAATATAATTGAAATATTTCTCTTGGCCCTTCGTAATGTAACGACTAATTTTATGACGAAAATGATGAGTAATTTTTAACAACAACGTACGTGCTTCATCGAGCCTTCGAGAAATCACGAAAATATCTGGAAATAAATTGAAATGACCACGTCGAGAGGACGAGAAGTGGTAAAGACCGCTTTTTCGGCAACGTCCGCGTTAAGCTGGCGTACGCTGACTTCATCCTCGCCGGCCATAATTCATTACACCATTTCGGCCGCGTATATTACACACCGGGACGCCTTGTTCCGAGTCGACCTCTCCCTAATTTAATGCCGGTATTTAGTCTACGGTTCGCAGCACGCGCTGAACAAAACCGTGAGCCGAAAATCAAGACCAGACGTGAAATTACCGAAAACGTGCTTGGAAACGAACCGTACTGCTCTTGTTTCGACTTCGATTCGCATGTGAAGAGCTTTGTTTCCTAGTCCGCGTAGGCTGAAATTGTTGCCCTTGGAGGATGAAAGCAGAGACTCGTTCACGCGAAACGCGCGTCTCTTAATCGGAAATTAAATTCGGAAAAATTTCCAGCTGGAATATCCAGAGATAAGAACATTCTTTGTAATATTACGAAATTTTAATACAAATTACGATACGATTATTTAGGTTCTGAATTAACATTACACCCTCCCTCAAAGGATCTTTCTTTTCATAGAAGACCTTGCAACGCGATGAAAATTCTCTGCCATAGAAATGCGCATTCTCCGCTCTAATTTGCCAAATTAGCTGGACAAATTGTAAAGTACAAATTAAATAATAAAAAAAAAAATTCTCCGCTCTAACCTCAAGCCAAAAATGAAACGAAAAGCAGGAAAGAAAACGAAGGAGAACTCCCCTTGATTAATATGATTTTGAATTGAAATTACACGATAAAATCCTTACACGAAACACTTTGCAACAAGATGAAAATGAAGATTAAAAGAAAACCAGAAAACCGGGCAAGATCAAAAGAATTCTAAACACCGCATATACACAGGAGACATCGCCTAAGAACGAATGGACCCACGGAAGGCCAGAAGGAACAAATTTCACCGGCGTTTCCAATGGCCGTTCTGTCGCGAGATACAAACAGAATCCATCGTTAATTCCCGCCATAAAATCGTCCGTATCATCGAAGGGAATTCTAAATGTTTCTACCGTTACCATACAATCCTTTTTACGATTCGAACCGCCATTCTCTGCCTCCTATACTCTTCCTTTCGGTCTCGTCTTATTCCGCCTTCTTTTTTTCCACGATTTTTACGAGCTCCTGTTAAAAGCATCTCGCCTAACAAAATATAAAAGTGGCGCGGGAAGCGAAACGCGTGCGGCGTGAAAATTCTTGCGGTACGCGCACGTGAAAGGCTTCATCCCAGAGGTTGTTGTTCGCTGTCTTTGTTCATTGGCGACCGGTGGAACAGCTCAAATATTGATCGAGAGAACACGTTCGAGCTTCTCGTCTTGACGAGTCGAATCTCCTATTCTTCCAGTAAAGAATATTGTTCAGTGGATCAGGATGGCGAGGTTGAAGATACATTCCGTAGCAGAGTGCACGGTAAATATGGCAACGAGTCACTGCAAACACGCAGTCGAAGATGATGAGGTCATTGCAACGTCTTCGTTTGCCATCGCAAACCGTGCAGTAACAATTGGAAAATTCGATTGCATTGTATTTGAGAATTTTGCGAAGATCGATATGACTTTGTTTTCCTGGCTTTTGCCCGAGACAGCGAACGTCGAGACACTGGAATTTTTCGAGTCTTTGGACGATCCAGATATCGTTTAATCATTGTGGAAGATTAAGGTGACTTTTTGGTTGATCTCTGGCCGAGAAAGTGAAAATCGAGAATTGCAGTTTCTTTTGGATGATACTTGGTCATCGTAGAAGATGGGAGTAAGTTTTTGACTGCTCTCTGAATTAGTTGGAAGATTGGAAAAACGAGGATTGGAATACTCTGGTTATTTTTAGTGACGTTTAAATGAAAATTGAAAAGTCGACTAGACAGAAGATAACAAACCGGGGGAAATATTTCTTTCATCCGGTGAAATCGTGAAAGAAAAATATTCAGACCACCCACGAGACCTCGCAACTTTCCCCATACGAGCAGAATCCCATAGAGTTAGAAGGGATATCTACAGTAAGCGGCTTACTGCAAAGATCGACACCCTTCCGGATATTTTAGGACAACACTAACCTGACGCAACCTTTCTCAGCATAATTTGTCGATACAATCGGTTTCCGTTTCTCGTGCTTTCCTATGTCTTTCAAGCATATGACAAAATTTCCAAATTTTTATCTCGATCAATAATTATAAACCGAACTATGTTAAGTTTCCAGCTAAATTAAGTTGAAATTTGAAGTTTAATATATTCTACAATTTCTTTCTTATACGTGAGTTTCAATGCCAATTTCATCTAACCCCCGTATATACTGGAGCACTTAAAATAACGTTTAACAGATCCTACGAAGATTCTGGAGTTTCGACTATTATCATAATTTTACCCCGAAACAGCGCGTGATATCTCAGCAATCTCCGATCAAGTCAAAGTTCCAACCTAACTCTGCTACGTTTTCATCCAACCACATTTATCTAACGTTGGAAGATATCTTCATAGTCTGAACAAAATATGAGAAAATATCGATATTTTCTCACGGCATTGCAGATCCTCTTAGCTCGCCGTAATGAGAACGATCGATACCAAATTCGCGGACTATAACGAACTAAAATTTCGTTATTGAAATATCTGCGAAACTTGTCAACAGGTTTTTTCTTTTTTTTTTTTTATTATTTAATTTGTACTTTACAATTTGTCCAGCTGGACATTTGGTAAATATTTCTAACTTAATTGCTAAATAACTGCTACCTTGCTGGCTACCCCCAGCGGGATGCCATCATCAGCAAATTGATTCAATTTCGTGCTACCAATCAAGGAATAAACAACATCGAAGAGAAATAGAACGAAAAGACGAAATAAACGAGAACTACTACCCAGTCCTCGACGAAACCAGGAGAAGAAGAAGAAGAAGAAGAGACTCGTTTAAAAAAGTGTACCACCTTCCCAGCGCGAAGAAAGAAAAACGAAAAAGGCGAGCAGCATAGCGAGGCAACGTCAAGACTATATGAAAAGTTGCTCTCAAAGGGACACTGAGAAGCGAATTGTCGCGGCCGTGTGGTATGTATAGTCCACGTAGATTTACAAAAGGAAGCGTAGAATCGTAGCAGCGGTCGGACAATCGAAAGAAAAGATTCGCTGGTGGCGCGCGTTGGCGTGAAATAGCGACGTCGATGGACGTGGCGTGGGGCTGTGGCGGAGCACGTGCTTCCGGTTTACGGCTCACCCAGTTCTACGGTTTATGGTGGAGGATTTATGGGCCGGGACACGGTTCACGGGAGCGTTGCCTTCCAGAAAACCAGGCTGCACCTTCCACAGACCCCTTTACCCTTCTTTCTTTCCTTTTTTTTTTCCCCTTCCTTCTTCCTTTTTCTTCTTTTCCCTTTCTCGTTTTCTTCCTCCGCGCTTCCCTCTTTTGATCCAACGCCGACAAACACGCGCACGCGGTGGGTGGATGGGATTTCTTGACCGCGAGAAACGACTTCGATTAGACTCCCGAGTCGAGGGAACGATGCTCCACCCCCGCCTTCCAATCGCTTCGTAAATTCTACTAACAATAAGGACGTGCTTTGTGCTCGGAAATCGATACCATTCTTTACGACTTGGCACCTTATTTCTTTTTTCATTTTTTTTTTTTCGATGTTCTCGCGGCGAGGATAGGCCTCGTGTCGGTCGGAGATCGTTTCGGTATTCGTTTCTCGAGGTTTTCGGGGTCTTTTCGACTGGAAGATACGTACAGAGCGTGCGCTATTTGTAGGATGAGATAAGCTGAGCGTTGAATTTACGAAGTATGGAAATCGATAAGTATAATACAGCGATATAATAAAATACAATAACGCGATTGGCGCGTGTAATTGATATTGGGTTGGCAACTAAGTGATTGCGGATTTTTTCATTGCCATCTAATGGCAAGACCCGCAACCACTTAGTTGCCAACCCAATATAACGAGGTATTAAGCAACGAATTAATTGTTCCTTTAATTAGGAAGTGTCTGTTTGCTGGATATAACAGTAAGTCGACTTACTACTACTTAATTAGATAATATCCAGTGGTTTGTATAATTATACCATCGCTTTGTGAAAGACTCTTAATGTTATCTTTCTAGAAAAAAAGCTGGTGTTAATTGAAAAAGATACTCCGTACATTGCTGATAATTGTACGCGTGTTAGAAACCCTTGGAGGAATTACTTTTCCTTCGATTACTACAGGGTGGTTGGTAACTGGCGGCACAAGCGGAAAGGGGGCGATTCTACGCGAAAAAAGAAGTCGAAAATAGAGAATAAAAATTTTTCGTTCGAGGCTTTGTTTTCGAGAAAATCGACTTTGAATTTTCGCACCGTAGATTTTTAAAAAAATTAAAAAAAAAATTTTATTCTATAATTTCGACTTCTTTTTTCGCGTAGAATCGCCCCCTTTCCGCTTGTACCACCAGTTACCAACCACCCTGTATAACAAGATAGTAGGTTGTTGTTCCTAATTGCTAACTCATTATCAATTTGTTCGCTTTGATATAAATGAATAATTTAACTATGGAATTCGCATACCTCTGTAGGAGAGTGGAGTATCGCGCGATACCTGTTTTCACCTTAGCCATACGACTGGAAAACGGGAACTCGGTCGAGTTCAACATCAGAATTTTAATTCGTTGTCCGACAGTCCTAGAGAATAAACATTACGATGCACATGGTTCGAGACGAGGATAGTAATGCCAGAGTGGAAGCTTCGAACTATCAATTTCTTCCCGCGCTTCATTTAAATAATATGGAAATGAAAGAAGACGGAGGCCGTGGGATGACTGTAATTTCAAAGGATTCCAATTTTTTGATCACAAAAGAGCGCAGCTAAATCTCTGTGGCGGTGAAAGGTTGCGCCCTCGAGAATCGGTAATTAAGGGTTTCGAATTTTAACACTTTCAGCTGAGCTTTTACGGCCACACAAATTTCTATAGCCAGTCTTTTAAATTGTTTCTGCACACGTTATTCTGTTTCTCCTCCTCCTTTTTTTCCTTTTAATCGAGTAAATACAGTTTATGAAATTACATGCATTACAAACGATCGATAGTTCGATTTATTTTTGTGATAATGAAAGTTTCAGTACCGAATTTGGAAAATATTTCTACGTGTCTCTGGTTTTTCGAAAATCAAATTAATACAATTTACTTAAATCGTCTGTATCGTAACGTTTATTTAAAGCAACATATTTATTACCGTAAATGTGTGTATATCGAATATTTCTAAGTACTAAAATAATAAAATAAATAAATAATTTTGAAGGACGAAATAAGAATATCTTCGAATTATTTAAATTAAATGGAAATATTTGTAGGAATAACAACCTCTGCTCTGGATATATAGGAAAACTGATTCCAGGAATCCTCATCTTTCTAAGCATCGAACGAACGTAATTTCCCAGCGAACACTTGAGGGGCTAAAAAATTCTTTACCCTCCTACACAAAATTTAGCTGAAGCCAAGAAAAAGAAACAATTACGGAACAGTAATAAAAGAAGAACATTCAGAGTTTCAACTTTGCTCCACAAAATACTCCTTTTAACTACCAAAACAAATTCCCCCTGTTTCTCCCATAAAATGTTAGAATTTCCATCCAACTGACTCCTACCTATAAACATAACCTAGACCAGGCGCCAAGCCTCCCTTTAGTCGCCATTAAACCTGTAAAACTCGATTTAAACACAAATATCCATCGAAGGAAACGCAATTAGCCAAAAAACCTTTACTACCTGGTGTCCAATTAACGAAACAATGAAGCTAATGCTGTTTCCGTGTAAACTAACCTCTCACGATAACGCGAGCGCGCGTAAATTCAAAAGACCGGGGACGAAGGAATACCAGGGAAGGTTAAAGGGGAAGAAACCAACGAAAGAACAGAAAAACCAAATTTTCTCGTACGGATTAAGGCCATAAAATTGCCTTCGCGCGGCTCTCTTGTGGAAAAGTCATTGATTTACGCGCGGACCTTTTCTCTTTTTAGCTTTTACGTTTCTATGGTAATCGTTCCTCGAGCCGCGGCCATTTTAATGAACAATACAATAGATATTTCTGGCGTAAAGTAAAATTAGTTGTAATTTTAAAAAATGACACATTGAATGAGACTTTCGCGAGTTTGGAAATGTATCTGGAAAATGTCACGATTCGAGATAATTCAGTTTAGAAAATCACAAAGATGATATTGCGACCATTTTTATAATTCCTTTTACCAACATTGTGCGTTTAATAATTAACGAGTAATTTTGTTTGCAAGCTTCCATAAACAATATTTCGTCTTTCGCGAGTATTCGTACAAGTTGTATTATTTTCAAGATGCGCACATGTGCGATACAAAAAAGAAAACGTATGTGATTCCATCGTCGATAGAATAGCGTTCCTCGAAAGGAAAAACTCTTCAGGCGGAAAATCACAAACGCGTGGAGGGGATGCGTACGGTTTACTGGTCGAGACAAGGCGTATTTCGAGGCTGGACAAATTGAATGAAATCGCTTGAACCTGTTCCTTGGCCTCCGGGGACCACCCGTAATTATAGTGACGTAGGTCAGGATTTTGATGGCGTCCGGCAAGGTAGTAATTTGAAGGTCGACGCCGACACTCTCTCGCTCATTCCTCCGAGTATTTATTAGCTGCGCGCCTTCGAATTAATTCCTAAGACCGATAAAGTGTAAAAAGAGAAATTCTAACATTAAGGAAGCTTGGGAACTGTGATTTTAAGTGATTTATGAGGAAATGGGGAAGAGCGTTTTTCTTTGTTTCTCTCCGTTTTGGGGCATGTGGAGATTATCTTGAGGAATGACAGATTTAATACCAGGAATACTACGGTGCTTGAAAAAAGCAATTCGTAACATTCTTCAAGTAGAGAAATTAGAGATTCTAGAGACTTCACGATATAATTGAGCGAATTTTTGGCCACTTGAATCACTTTTCACGAAGCTTGTTTTTTTGCATTGCTTTTCATTTTGACTTCCTATCAAGCGTTAAAAGTATCTGCGACGAAACGTTGTGTAACAATAATTCAATTTTAAATTGCCACATATGGAAATTCCATTTTGTATTATTCGTATTTTGTACATTTTGTATTATTTGTATTGTAAATTATTTAATCGTCGTGTTTGCCTAGTAAATTATAGTAGTATCTCTTCATCAAATATCGCTAATTACTAAATATCATATTCCATGAATAATATATAATAAACGGAAGGAACAATTTTTATGAAAATTAATTATGTTACAAAATTGGAAGTCGACTTGTTACGATGTGCTAAAAAATAAATGGTGAAATACCGACGCAAAACACCGCAACGAAACGCTATAGAAATGGAAAATGCTGTAATAAAGAAGATGAAAACCGAAACGAACGCATACGAACATAAAAGCTGAAATAAAAAGCGTTGCAGCGCATCGTCAAAAATGCTGTAAAGAAACGTGAAAACAGGATAGAAAATAGAACGAAAAGAGAAATAAACACGTCGTTAACCGATGGGAAAACGTGCCCGACTCGCTACTTCTTTTCTCCACCGCCTCCGCCTTTCGAGAACGTCGATCTCCAGCGGCGATCCTGGCGATCGGCCAGATCGGCTTCGAAAAACGTGTTCGCTGGTCACGAGGAACCTTTCGTTCGTGCCAAATTGAAATACGGCCCTGGAAAAATGATTTCTAGCGTGTGCTTCGCAAACGAGAACAACGTTTAGCACGTCACGCAGACGACCACGTAAATTTTTAATAGACCAGAGGCGTGTCAATTGAACGTACATCATCATCCCTTCCTTGCGTCTCGTCTGTCTTCGTGTCAATAAGATTTATAAGACAATAAGTTGTACCACTTTCTTTTGATTTTAGCACGTTTGAACAAATTTTTCAGGCATATTTTAGCCATGCTTGATCCTTAATTAGCAAAGCCATGCCACGCACGTGGAGCTGCCACTGTGAATTCTATCAACGTCACCAGCCACTTTGTCGCTCTACAAATTTTTTCCAATTTCCTTTCTTTTTCTTTCCAACGACAATTGAACGATATAAAATTTTCGACAAGCAATAATCGTTATATCCATTGGGTGGCTAGTTTATTACCGAACAATCGATCAAAAGCTATCGTCGTAAAGCGAGTCTTCCAATCAACGAATCCAATCAAAGGTGACAATTATCTTAGCCTTGGCAGCGTTATGCGAACTGATTCCAATAAAATCACCATAAACGCGACCCCTGGAACTTGTCTCGTGAATATTTCTTTTTTCTTTTCTTTTTTCTTCTTCGTCGTTAACGATCCCTTCGAGGATTCTTCTAGGAGATTGTTTTCTTTTCAGCGACCCAACGACGCGCCAAGGTACGTTTTCACCCTAACTTCGGAAAACATCAGTTGGCCGAGGCTGAGAAAGGGCGAAAAAAAGAAAATTATGAATCTACAGGCGGACGATTAATATTCCTCGGACGCTATCTAAAAGTCGAGAGAAGTTCCTTTCCCCCTCGAGTTTCAGGACAGGGACTTTCTTCGGATCCTGTCACTTGTTTCACACTCTGCGGAGAGAAAACACACGCGTGTAACGCGTATCTGGTTTCGTTTTTCTCGAAGGAAACGTAAACGTAAGAAAACTCCTGGGACGTCGTGGGTTCGATGGAAAACGAGGTAGAAAGGGGCGAGTCGAGTCTCGGAATTTTTGCAGGTCTACGTGCTCCTTTGGCGTTTATGGCAAAAATCTGGTCGCCAGATTGCGTTGGAACGTGCGGGGGAAGGTTCCTCTGTGCTCGGCAAATTGACAATTTCAGGAGTGTACAGGAAACGTATAGCACAGCGTGTGAAGAGAAAATTTTGGAAGGTTTATCAAAGGAATATTAAAAGAATAATTGGAAATAGAACGAGTACAATTAATTTGTAAGAGAATTTTGACATTTTAGCGTCTGTAGAGTATTTTCAATGTTACGGCTACTCGTGAAAGATATTTTCTATTCGATTTTCGAACCAGTTCATCTTCCAATATTTTTTTTTTATTTATTTGTTGAAATTACAATCAATTCTCGCGTTGAGAATTTTCAGTAATTTTTCTGGCGTGGCGCAGTGACATGGCTGTTTATTTACAATAAGTTAATACTATTATAGATAGGTATAATTTAAAGTATTATAAGTAAGTGCATATACTTAGTTTGGATAATTAAATGAATCTGACGTTTAGATCTAGCGGGTAGTGCCTCTTCAGCCTGCGAGTCTGGTCCGTCGTATCGAGTAGTCCAGTGATTAGGGGGTTTCGGTGTTTGTTGATTCTTTTGCTGTATCTGTTGCTATATTTTGCTATTTCCTCTTTGACGGTGGGTATCTTGAGGTCGCGGTGTATTGTTTCATTGGTTACATACCAAGGTGCGTCAATTAGGGATCTTAGCGTTTTCGATTGAAAGCGTTGGAGTATTTCAATGTTGGAGTTACTTGCTGTTCCCCATAGTTGGATTCCGTAGGTCCAGACATATCTTCCAATATGCTTTCATTTTGTAAGCGATTGGTAGAAATTTGGTCTGAAAAATTTCAACGCCTAAGGAAGCTTCCCGCTCTTAGAGGAAGACGGACGTGAAAACGTGCAAGATAGAAAAAGGAACGATAGAAAGTAAGAAAAACCGACAGATCAAATTGGAACATTCGCGATAGAAAGCTTACAATTAAATTGATAGAAATTTGGTCTGAAAAATTTCAACACCTACGGAAGCTTCCCGCTCTTTGAGGAAGACGGACGTGAAAACGTGCAAGATAGAAAAAGGAACGATAGGAAGTAAGAAAAACCGACAGCCGAAAAAGCTTACAACTAAAGAGGAAGCTAAGAAAGGAAAGGCGCCCTTAACTCGCTTTCTTCCTGCCAACAAAGCGTCGCTAATCGAATTAAGAAGACTTCGCGAAAGCCAGATATATCGCCAAACGCGTGTCCAAAAATAAAAATCCAACGCCCATCTTCTCTCGCCATTACCAGAGGATCTAACCGAATTGAAAAAGATTCGGCGGAAGAAAGGGATCCACTTAAGGGTGCGATGGAAGACGCAATAAAGAGTTCTTTATACTTCCTGAAGGAGCAACACATCGTAGCAACGATAGGATAATATGACAGGACCAGAGTCACGGTCATCCCTTGAGGAATTCAAATTTACAGGCAGCCCGATCTTAAGCGGACCACCCGAGGGGTTCGCTTAGCATAAATTTCGGGGATGGGCAGGTTCTTCCTTCTCCCTCCTCCTTCTCGTCTCCTCCCTTCCTTTCTTCTTTCGAGATTTGTCGAAGGAAATCGGCTGATTTACGCATGCAGCCACATCAAAGCCAGCTCACCGAGCCAAGAAAATATATTCCACCCTTGTGCAACAATTAACGGTGATTTATCACGTGGAAAAAGATTCGATTTCTTCGGTGCGTGAGGACAAATTGAAAGTTATTCTCTGCGACGGTCTATCATTTCGGTGCGAGAAATATGGGAGGAGATGGAAGTTTGGTTGCTTCGTTTTTTCGATCCTACGAACGTTTACATTCGCCAATTTCCATAGTTTCGGATTGTTTAATCTTGGAAACCTGAGAACACTGTGACTTTCGAATTTTGAAACCTTCGAATCGTTATATTTTCAAGCGTTGCAATTTTTGATTCTTAAAACCTTTGGGTATACGAAGTTCAAAATCGTGAAACTTTCGAGGTGGTAGATTTCCAAATGTACTTTTTTAATTTCGAAATTTTCGGATATTAGAAGTTTCCAGCTTCTTCAACCCTCGGACTGTTAATTTTCCAAATGCTTCGATTCTTCGATCTCAGGACTCTCGGCTATTCCAAGTTTTCCATCTAGAAACTTTCCGATTGTTAAATCTTCGAACCTAGTCTTCCTGGAACCTTCCAACATCCAAACTTGCAAATTTTGGGATTTTCGAATGTTCACATGTCAAAATGTTCCAATTCCAAGCAGGTCGAAATTGCCGGACTTTTACAATCCGCGTCTCTTTCGATCGCTAAACTCCGAAACGTCGAAACTTTGAAATTTCCAAACTTTCCAATTTCTAAATTACCAAACGTCCGAGCTTGGAAACCTGCCGCCATACCATGACTTCAACCCCCACAGACAAATAAATCCTCGCGCTATTTCAAAACACCGTAACCGCAACAGAGACCAGTTTCGTCACGTGCAACCAACGAACCCGCAAACTGCTGCACCTCCAGCCACAAACATCTCCTTCAGCCTGAATTTTTCAATTTTAGAAGAGGCGCGTGGGCATGGAAACCGCGAACGAGCCTCGGCAACTTAACCTTCGCCATTCGATCATTACCATTTCGCAAGTTAACATCAAATAGCTACAACGATAAACGTCATTGGCATCTCGTTAATCAGCCGCCAATCGTGATGAATATTACGTCGATGATTTGAAAGGCGACTGAGAGACATTTACGTTGTTTTCTTCTGTACGATTCGAAACCTACGTCATGAATGAGACGGTCACGCTGGTTTTTTAATCTTATCAGATAGTAGAGACGAGAAAAGGAGAGACAGAGAGAGAGGGGGGAGGGGGGGGGAGAGAAAGAGAGAATATAGAGACAGGATCGAATACATTATCTTATTTACCGGACAGCTTTGGAGAATTGAACGCTCGATAAAGCGTGAACGCATAAATAAGCGGACGAAATATTCCGTTTCCGTGACGCGATTATCGAGCAAGTGACTCGGCTCGAGAGCCCACGTGAAACAGAATTTTAATTTCCGGGGATGGTCGGTTGGTTGACGACACGAATTTTCTTTTTAATTTATCCCTGCCTGCTCGTGTTAATTTACGTATGTAAATTAAATATGTAAATTATTCGAACGAATCTCTTTTTTTCTTTCGTTTTATCGTCGTTTTCTCTTCTTCGAGATTGAATGGAATAAATTTCGAGACGAGTTCGTTGATTAACGCTAAGAAGAAGCGGCAAGACAGTCACTGATCGTGGTTTGAAGAATTATTGGAGCGAAGGTGGTGGATACGTTGGTGTAATGAAAGTAATCGAGTAAGCGGAGAATATTGGAAAATTGGATTGCCTACGTGTTCCTCTTCCTTGTCGCCTATTTGAGATAATGGAGTAAGTCGATTGTTGGACATTAAGCTTTCACGAAGTGGTACAGAGTACAGTTAGAACAAGTTCGCAGAGGATTAGATTCTGTGAAATCGTTTGTTGAAGTTTGTTCTCTTCTTAACGCGTTCTATTCCGAGTTCCAATAATAAATTGTAATAAACGTCTTTATATATTTCTATAACTATATTACAGTCGATTAGTAGACGTTAAGCTTCTATGAAGAGGTTCGAAATGCAGTTTGATAATGTTTGTAGAGGATGAAGTTTCCTAGCGTCATAGTTTATTCTTTTACCAAATCTTTTCGGTTCCAGTTTCAATAATAAACTGAAATAAACATTTGTATACGTTTCTATAATTTTATCGCAGTCGATTGTTATTGTTGAAGCTTCCACGAGGTGGTTGAAAATAGTGTTGGATGAAGTTTATAAAGGATTTCATTTTCTACAAAATTGTTTCGTTTCGACTTTTGACAATAACCTGGAATAAACACTTTTATATATTTCTAGGATTTTGTTACAGTCGATTAGTAGACGTTAAACTTCGATGACGAAGTTTAAGATGCAGTTTGATAATGTTTGCAAAGGATTAGATTTTGTAGAATCATACTTTGTTCCTTTAAATTGTTTCGTCTTGTCTTCTAATGACAAACTGCAATGAACATTTTGATATATTTCTGCAACTTTATTACAGTCGATCAGTAGACGTTAAGCTTTTATGAAGAGGTTCGAAATGCAGTTTGATAATGTTTGTAGAGGATGCAGTTTCCTAGCGTCATAGTTTATTCTTTTACCAAATCTTTTCGGTTCCAGTTTCAATAATAAACTGAAATAAACATTTGTATACGTTTCTATAATTTTATCGCAGTCGATAGTTATTGTTGAAGCTTCCACGAGGTGGTTGAAAATAGTGTTGGATGAAGTTTATAAAGGATTTAATTTTCTACAAAATTGTTTCGTCTCGACTTTTCACAATAAACTGGAATAAACACTTTTATATATTTCTAGGATTTTGTTACAGTCGATTAGTAGACGTTAAACTTCGATGACGAAGTTTAAGATGCAGTTTGATAATGTTTGCAAAGGATTAGATTTTGTAAAATCATACTTTGTTCCTTTAAATTGTTTCGTCTTGTCTTCTACTGGCAAACTGCAATGAACATTTTGATATATTTCTGTAACTTTTTTACAGTCGATCAGTAGACGTTAAGCTCCTATGAAGAGGTTCGAAATGCAGTTTGATAATGTTTGTAGAGGATGAAGTTTCCTAGCGTCATAGTTTATTCTTTTACCAAATCTTTTCGATTCCAGTTTCAATAATAAACTGAAATAAACATTTATATACGTTTCTATAATTTTATCGTAGTCGATTGTTATTGTTGAAGCTTCCACGAGGTGGTTGAAAATAGTGTTGGATGAAGTTTATAAAGGATTTAATTTTCTACAAGATTGTTTCGTTTCGACTTTTCACAATAACCTGGAATAAACACTTTTATATATCCTTTCCACGATAAACTTACGAGGCCAAGTAATTTCTTCTTTGAACGTCTTATTATTATTATCATCATCGTTATTATTATTACTAACGCTTTACTATTTTCATAAACTTATGGAACTGAGCCATTTCTTTTTCTTTTTTTTTTTCTTTTGTCAAAATTCAACATTGATGATACACAACAGCCGCATAATAAAGCTATAAAACTTGCACAAAGTGGAATCGCATGTGCGATAGCGATAAGGTAACTGCGGAACGCATCGCGTATTTCTCTAAACCGTCCAAAATTATATTACACCTGCCACGTAAATTAGAATACGAACCACCGACGAAACAATAGCACATAGAACTTTATTATACGGTTCGTGTCAGAACGTAGCCTAACGTGTAGCCTGGCGAGGTGCAGTTCATCGCGCGCAATTTGCAACGTGTAAGTATAAATACTTGGCGGTGAACGGTTCAACTCTCAGGAATAGACGCTCTGAACGCGTTACATACAATGTGTCTTTTCGCCTAACGAGCACGAAGCAATGGGTAGCGCGAGTAAATCTGCTTTCGGAATTTAACGCTTGAAAATGGTGGTTTATGCGTTTCCGGATGTCGTTAATGCAACTCTTGCGAACCCTAGGATGACCAGTCTTTATAATATGTCTACTAAACGAGCAACATGATTTTTCTCACTCGACGACATATGTTTGAATCTTCGAATAATTCTCAATCAACTTAGAATATTCGCTGACTGATTTGTTTGGTATTTCGTTGGTCGTTTACATTTGGCGTACAATGACGGACCACTTGTTGCGATTGTGCTTTATGGTCGTGGTTTCTAGGACGAAATCAGAAGCCAGGTTGAATTATTACGAATTGTCTGTACTTTTCGCGATATACAGTGGCTTACGAAAGTGTTCGGACATTTTAGAAACTCTTTACGCGTTATAGAAAACAATTGTCGCTATTGGGAAGATCTTTTTGATCTGAGAATATACAGTACATCGAAGTCCATCCACGATATTTTCTGGTAGAACGTGTTTCATATTGATTGTACTTTTAGGGCTGATCGTACGTTCGCGATAGATGTACTTGCAACTTCTGTGTACATTTCCGAATTGGTTTCAAGTTTTATTATTGTAAGGACGATACTCGTGTCTCGTTACAGAGCTCGTGAAATTTCACAAAAATTTGAATACAACGCTCGTGATGTATTGGTAGAAAAGAGTCTGTGGTAAGTCTTGGAATATTTTCTCGTTCTAATAGAAAGAGTTTCCAAAATATCGCGCTACTAGCTGAAAAATAAAGATAGAATTTATGTTACGTAAGAAAAGAGAGCCGAAGCACGCGATTGAATGTCGCTGTTCGAACGTTTATTCGGAAAAATTCAAAAATATTTATCGCTGCACTGCAGAAGTTTATGCAAGGACATATTTTAATATATTTGCATATGGTATATGTTTTGCATAGTATTTTAGTTGTTAAGCACACGCACATATATTATGTTAAATATGTATTTATTTCATATTCATCTCATCGTGTTTCATTGCTATCATAGATGACTAGCTATAAAGCATAGTGTGTGCGTAACATCGGGCAACCGCTTGGTCGCTGGATTCTGCACACGAGAACCATAAGAAAGGTTTATATAAATATACGTCTTATTTGATCTTGTTTTCCAGTTATAGCGAGCTTCTTCTTAGGCAAAGAATTTACATTACATCTGCATACACGCAGGTTCAAGGGATGTTCAAAATGACGTGCTTACATCCGAACAGAAAACAAAACTGTTGTTCGTCGCTTTTATCTCTTTTATCATTGACTCTCATATTCTCTACGTTTCACCAGGTATTGTTCGTTGACTATCGAGTTGCCTTTGTAAATAGATAGATTTAATTAACTATTCCGATTATTCGAGCGAATTATTTCTATATAAAATAAATCTCTGTATAAAACACGGTTTCATGTGCAGAATCCGCCACCGAAGCGGTTCACCTTGTATAATTATAAAATATTTATGGATTGTATTAGAAATTAACTTTTGTCCGCGACTTCCACTACTAGTCGACTACCAATACACGGAAGATTTTCTGAGCAGATGAATTTTTACGATTAAAATTCCCAGCTGATTTTTCGTGATGAAAGATATTGATTTGTAAGAAGGTTCGATTTCAGAACAAACACGATCGATGAACAATAACCATCGTGTTGCTTGACCTCTACCAAGCATGCCAGCGCGTACAGCTCAGATGCCGGGCTATTTCTCAGCTTCTACGAAACGAATCGAGATGATACATACCCCATTTTCTTTGCCGGGCACTAAGCTATACAACAGAGAAAATCCCATCAAGATCTATTGAGTAGCTTTTACGTGATGCGAGTACAAACAGACAGGCAAAAGTTCTAAAGATTAGTTTTTTCGACTTCATAGCTTATAAGCTGTTCCAGCATCACTGTTTTATTTTTTTTTCTTTTTTTATTTTATTCGATACACAAACACAACCCTTCTATTATTTTATATTATACGTATATGGACTATTCGATGTATGGATGCAGCTCTTCTACTGTTTTATTATGTCTGTGTAGACTATTCAATGTATAGACACAGCTCTTGTATTATTTTATTATATGTATATGTAGAACGTTCAATGTATAGACACAGCTCTTGTATTATTTTATTATATGTATATGTAGAATGTTCAATGTATAGACACAGCTCTTGTATTATTTTACTACATGTATATGTAGAATGTTCAATGTATAGACACAGCTCTTGTATTATTTTATTATATGTATATGTAGAATGTTCAATATATAGACACAATCCTTCTACTGTTTTATTGTGTATAATAATAATCTATTATATTATTGTTTACTATTTGTATAGTGTAGAATAATCTATAGACTATAGAAGATCTATATACATATAGTATACAGATCATCTAGTAGATACATATAGTATATAGATCTTCTATAGTCTATAGATTATTCTATACTGTACAAATAGTGAACAATAATATAATAGATTGTTATTATACTATATGTATATAGATCTTCTATAGTCTGTAGATTATTCTATTCTATTTAATAGATTATTCTATTATAGATTATAGATATTCTATATGCATTGCTCTATATACTATAGACTAATCTATATATAAATTATTCAGTCTAAGGACACAATCCTTCTACTGTTTTATTATATATACAGAATATTCACAGTATAGACAAAATCCTTTTGTTTTATTATACATACAAATCGTTCAACGTGGGAAGACAATGTACAACTCTTCCACTGTTTCACATATTCTTTTTTGCTCTTTATCTCTATCTTTTATTTCAATTATTTACACGTATAGATCATTCAACGTACAGCCACAATTCTTCTATCGTATTTATTTCATCGTGTGCATAGAAGTACGTATAGAGCAAGTGAAAATGTAGATGGACGCGGTTCTAAAAAGAGGATCCTGTTTCGTCTGAAATATATTCAGCTACGTCGCCTCATCGTTTAAAAATTCAATTAAAAACCAAGCTTCTCAGAAACGTAGCTCACGTTTTCTAGAAACCAAGTTCTCTATTACACGTTCCCCCGAGCCTAATCTGAAGAAACTACGAGCAACAGATCCGGCGAGGTTGCGGCCGAAGAGCGAGTTGGTGCAACGTGGTTGATCTATGGGGTCGAGTGCAAGGATGCACGCCGGACGTGTTCTGGCGTTCGAAATCCTCTGACACGGCCATGTGTTCCTTTTCTAGCCCGGCCCTGGCGATAGTACAGTCTATTATACTTTATGGGAAAGACACCGTGCATCCCGATAGTACTCCATAAAGCGTCCCGTCGTTTTCGATCGGATTTATGACGATTCGCCACACGCGCCGCTTTGCCGAGAAGGGAAAAAGAATAGAAGAAAGAAAAGAAAACGAAAATGGAAAGACGCGATTCCGTGATGTTACTTTATGGGACCCCTTGTAAACCGGTCCGATGGTTACTTTTAAACACCTCTATTTATTAAAGAACCAGGTTGCCCAACGATTTTTGTCGATCGTTTTCGAAGGATTTGGCGAGTGTGTAGGCGCTACGGTGTTCTTCGTTTTGCTTTTGCTTTTCGTAGTTTTCTTTTCCTCTGCTGTTCGATGCGCAGGTTTCGTCCGCAGGTTTCGTTCTGTTCGGAACAGTGGTTGTTTGTTTGTGCTGGGCATTAGGAGTTTGTAGTTTGATAGCAGCTAATTAATTGCCGGCCATTAGGAGTTTGTTGCTAGATAAGAGGCGCTAGGAATTTGGGCAGAGCTTCGGAAGGTTTGGAGTGGAAATTGTTGCATGTTACGATGCCCACGAAAAGTATTTACGTGTACGCTTAATCCTTGATACAGTGTATCTTTCTTTCGTATCAAACTTTTCTAGGGAAATTATCGACAAATGATACCAACTTTGATATACTTGGACTCAATTATCATGCAAATGCAATATCACGCAAATACTTTTTATAGTATGAAATTGTTGGAACAGGAGAATTTTCACAATGTAAGTTTAATCGATGGCTATTGAATTCTAAAACTGCTCTGTCGCAAATAATGGAAAGTATGATTTATTTATTGTATTCTTTCCCTATACAGCGATTAAAAAATAAAAATCCTAATTTTCGATTGAAATCGATTTTAAAAAATAGAAATCCTAATTAATATCAGAACTACCAAAATAATCACAACGATTGATTTTGAAATAAAAATTTGATCTTCATAGAAATTTTTAGTTATCTAAATTATCATGTCACTGCGCCACGCCAGAAAAATTACTGAAAATTCTCAACGCGAGAATTGATTGTAATTCTAATAAATAAATAAAAAAAAAAAAAATAGAAATTTGACGTTCGACACTCGAGACAGTATCGTTTCCAAGTATTCGAATGACTTTTCGTCAAACGTATGGAAGAAACTTGTCATCAAATAAGATTTCATTTTTTAAGGAAGAAAATATCTTTCTTACGTTGTAAAACATGTGAAACTACTCGAAACAACTCGAAACGTTCAAAGATCGATGAACCGGATTAACAAATGGATCAGCGGATTAACAAATGTGTTTTCTGTTGCAGAAAGTCATCGATGCCGCGCCACTAGATATTCGTATTATGGTCGAAGCAGTCGGGATGGCGATCGTGAAATGTCTTATCGTTGGGATACTCCTGATGTTGGAGATCGATCGAACTACCCAAGGACAGCTGGTTCGACTAGGTGAGAACTTATAATCGCGCTGGCTCGTACACGATTTACCCGTGTAACATGGCACGAGCGGATTTTTCTGATAGCTTTATAAAGATTTTATCTAATATTATACGTTATACTACACTGCCAGACGCGTATATCATTTACATGCTATAGTTATTTATATTTACAACGATCCACGATCCTTGTATTATAATATACGACAGAGTGTGTGCTACGAGAACGTCGATTAACGACCTGAACGACCATTAATGGACCATTTAACCACGACCTGTTATTGAAAATTGAAACGAGCCTGTAATTAGTCGATTCAAAATGCGATAAATGAAAAATCATAAAGTAAATACGACAAGCGAGCACGCACGTACTTTACGTGGTACAACGACCTCGGAAAGAATTTCTATTTCAAGAATAACCCCATAAAGGAAGGGAAAAGCGTTAAAAGCGAAGCACGAAGTGAAAAATTGCTGGAATCACGCGGATAGCGATCGTCGTCGCGATTCCACGCAGGATGAAAGGCGAAAAATGCTAAAAATACACGGAAACCGCCGGAGGATTCGTTTTCGCCGGCGAACGCGATTAAGTGTAACGGTCGAACGTTTACTTTCCTCGTCTCTTCTCGGCTACTAAATTTCTCCGCCTCTTTTCATCCAACTTTCGCACGTTTACAAACTCGTAGAAAGTAGAGAACGCAAAGAAAGCAGAACAACGTCGTTTTTCAAGGGCTCCCTTGAACCCTTTCGAGACTAATACGACGAGTTTCGAGATAATATTTTCAAAGATCGCTGAATTATTACGATCTTTCCCGACAACGCTCAGGCCAATCGCACTATACGATCGTACGATGAACAGAACCACGTGTTCTATTTAAAAAATTCTCCTTTTGAAAAATTCTTTTTTCAGCGAAGTATAACCCATCGTATCACCGCGTGTGAAACAAAAATTCGTGTTGATAGGAAAGAGACTTTGGATTTGTCAGAGGATCAAAGAAATATTCGCGATATTTTCATTTGTAACGAGAAAAATGAGAATAGTAGAGTCGTAAGAGGGCGAAGGAAAAAGGAACTTCGAGACACGAGGGTGAAATAGGTGGGGCTGGATGGAAGAGGAACGTAAAAGAAAGAAATGGAGGGAAGATCGGAGGGAGGAAGAACTTGGGAAATATTCGAGGATGATGGAAGATGACGGGTCTCGATCGTAAGAAAGTCTATCGTACAGCTTCTTCGCGCCAGAGTATTTTTAATTCCGCTCGTTCGAGCAGGAGGAAGCAATTTTCTCGTCTGGAGCGTCGAAAGAAATGGAAAATCGTATCTTCGTCTTTCGATCTGTCCGTGCACCCTCGAAAAATCAAAAATTAGATTGCTTTAAAAAAAAAAAAAAAGGGGGGGGGGTGTACGGATGTATTCTATCGAAGAAAAGGCTGGAAAGAATTGCCCTGAAAAATTCACCCTAAACACTCGGCACAGTTGTCCCAAACGTTGGACAAACAGGAAAAAAAGAAGGAGAAAAGACTGGTGGAAGAACAAAGGTTAGCCATTATTGCGAGCTTTTCTTTCAACGAGTGCTCTTCGACTGCTCGTACCTCCGTCATCGGACTTTTTTCGGTCGTTGGAACGCGGTGAAAGAGGTACAGGCCTTAGCCATGTGCTACGTGGTGGAATTTTGAGAAATCAACGTGTCGAAACCGAACCCATAAGCGTATGTGACTCTTTGTCCATCTTGAATCCTGGCTCTTTTCCAGTCACGTAATTCCTAGCCCATACCAGGAATTATGGCCTACAATTTTATTAACGCAGCATTGCCATAGAAAAATGTATTCTCCTTCGAATTTACGTTCTGCTTTACGTCTAGCAGTTGACGATACAACTCACAAATAATCGCCATTCTCAATTGAAACATGGATCGATCGAATGAGATTTTTCTATCAGTTTACGTTATCTTCTGTTTGTGAAATTAAAATAGAAAAGTAAAAAAGAAAAAACAGAAGGAAAACGTTGTTCGTTCATGAAAGAACGAAGAGCTGATTTGGAGATTGAAAATCGAATGGTTCGAAGCTTCTGACGTTTCAGAGGTTCAGAGGAGTCTGTGACGGCTAGACAGACGATTCATGAGCGAATAGAGTATTTTTAAAACGTAAAAAGGGGATAGAAGGCAGACGAAAATAAAAGACAAAGTCTTTTTTAGAGAGGTTGGCGAGAAATTCCATTTACGAGCTATGGCAAAGTCACGGGGATTTTTCTGCACTTGAAAAAATATCCTCAACATCGTCTCGTTTTTCTAGACAACTGTTCGATCGATAGAACCAATGGAAAACGTTACAATTATCCGAGATATCCTCGATCCGAAATTTTTTACGAAACGTGAAAGTATAGAGAGTTCAATTTCCAGGGATTCTCGAAATTATAAATCATGCGAAATTCTAAATTAATTAATCCTAATTTGAAGAAGATTTATGGATCATATTTATTTCATATACCATCACAGATACGATTTTGAAAATTATAAGCAGAAGGTCATTAACCAAATCTCAACTCGAATCTCCGGTTTCATAAAATTATGTTTAACGTCTAAGTAACATTAAAAGTAAATAACACGACGAAATCGATCGATTAAATAACGTCTAATCTTGTCGATGATCTTATCGTAACCATGGAGCATATGTATGTAGCGCGTATCTTGATTGATGAGAAATTATACGCAATATCGTTGAGTTAACTTGTGGAAAATAAAAATTCATTTTACTAGATATGAATCGCTGCAGAAAATTTCACATTTACTTTTGTATTTGTTTAACTCGAATCAGTTTGGGTCTCGTTACTTATTATCTCGACGTTTCGACGAATTATCGCGTCGACGATCGAGATCGAAAGTAAATTTGAATTTTTACACTCAGACCTCCAAATCTGAACGTTTACTTCGATCATGTCCACTTCGTACATTTGAATGTTACAATTTAGAGTTTGAAATTCCGCTTGAATCTCTATATTTCGATATTTCGGGCTTCGTTCTCCATTCTGTCGATCTAAATTTCTAGGCTACAATTTCTCTGAACTGAAATTTGTATTTTTAATCGAAGATATTCGGACGTTGTCTTATTTAAAACTTACAATCTCGTTCTATCGGAGATAATAACTTGTGAAGAATATACAAGCGTTAACAAAGACTGCGGAAGATGAAATATAATTCATCAAAAACTCGTAACTTTTTCCCTCGAGTGCTTAGGTTCCTTTGAAATTGAATGATAACGTAAAACTCCTCTGATCTTCCCAATTCTCTTAATTCACTAAAATTCATTTCTATTGTAAAATCTAACTGAATTAAAATTGGCAAGCTTGATCAACGATATAAAATTAATATTAAACATAATGATAGGTTAAAAATGAGATGAAACCATTAAATTTATATTCAGTATGATCAAACTATGCTTGGCCAACAGCGCCAGATATTTAATGTTTATTACAATAATAAATTAAATAACAAAGAACAGGACGATATAAAAATTTCAAAAACTTCAAAATCCAGTCTAAAATTCGCTTTTGCTCTAAAACCTAACTGAATTGAAATGGACAAGCTTGATCAATTATATAAAATTAATATTGAACGTAATTGTAACCATTAAATTTACATCAATATGATGGTTGGCCAACAGGGCCAGAAATGTAATGTTTATTACAATAATAAATTAAATGACAAAGAACAGGGCGATATAAAAATGTCAAAAACCAAAATTCAGTCTAAAATTCGCCTTTGCTCTAAAATCTAACTAAACTAAAATGGACAAGCTTGATCAACTATATAAAATTAATATTGAACATAATGATAACCATTAAATTTACATCAATATGATGGTTGGCCAACAGGGCCAGAAATTTAATGTTTATTACAATAATAAATTAAATAACAAAGAACACGGTGATATAAAAATATCAAAGAACACGGAAATGATATAAAAATTAATCAAAAACCATTAAATTTACCAAAATTTGGCCAACAGGGCCAGAAATGTAATGTTTATTACAATAATAAATTAAATGACAAAGAACAGGGCGATATAAAAATGTCAAAAACCAAAATTCAGTCTAAAATTCGCCTTTGCTCTAAAATCTAACTAAACTAAAATGGACAAGCTTGATCAACTATATAAAATTAATATTGAACATAATGATAACCATTAAATTTACATCAATATGATGGTTGGCCAACAGGGCCAGAAATTTAATGTTTATTACAATAATAAATTAAATATCAAAGAACACGGAGATATAAAAATTTCAAAAACTCCAAAATTCAGACTAAAATTCGCCTTTGCTCTAAAACCTAACTGAATTGAAATGGGCAAGCTTGATCAACGATGTAAAATTAATATTAAACATAATAATAGACTAAAAATGAGAGGAAACCATTAAATTTACATTCAGTATGATCGAACTATGCTTGGCCAACAGCGCCAGATATTTAATGTTTATTACAATAATAAATTAAATAACAAAGAACAGGGCGATATAAAAATATCAAAAATTCCAAAATTCAGCTACATGGAAAGTAACCCTTAATGAATACGTTTCGTTAGCCTGCGCCTCTATTAACGAATTCCATTAAGGTTTCCACGCAACAATGGAAACGTCAGTTTCTAGGAAGCTGGTCAAAGTCGAATTTCACTGGCCGACCGATGGAAAACACGACAACATCTGGTGAACAGATTCCGATGCGGGTTCTACGCGTCCTATTAAACGCTTTCTCCAAACGGTATTTTACTGGAAGCCGTCGTTTCCTTGGAATTTCCGGCAATTGCACACGTGCGATCGTTAATAAGTAAAGCAATAAGGAGGCGTTGCTTGCTAAAGGACTAACTACCGACTACCTGAGAACCTCCAGTTATTTTATCATCTTTCCTACATGGTAGAAATCTCGATACGTGCGTACTTGCTTCCGTAGGCTATTTAAAGGAAATACTCACGATCTTTTACTCTTAGATTTACGTAGATTCTTTTTGTATCGTTGCTGTTCAGTGCAGTGATTATCCTCGTATCATGTAAACGACAGCGTTTCAGAATTTTCAAGTATCAGCGTTTCAAGTATCAGAATTTTTACAACACGGTTCCAGAATCCTTTAGAAATTGTAAGAAATCTTCCAAAATAGTGGTAAGATCCTTTAAAAATTCTGGAGAATCGGAGCCTTCGCAAGTTTCATGCCTTCCATGTTTGCTTTGCCTAAATCAATCTTCCAAAATTCCTTAAAATCACTTCAAAAGTCCTTTGGACGGTGTTTTGAACACGTCCAACATTTTTCTAAATATTTACAATTCTCTATTCTTCTCACATTTACGTGAATTCTTATCTATCGTTGTTCATATACTGGTTATCTATATATCATGCAAGAGCAACATCCGTGCAAACGTCGGAATTCTTTCAAAGTAGTTCGAAAATCCCTTGGATACTGTAAAAAATCAGAACCTTTGCAAGTTCCGTGTTTGCTTCGCCTAAATCAATCATCCAAAATTCTTCAAAAACACTTCGGAACTCGCTTAAAAACTATTTCGCACACGTGCGAAATCTCTTTGAAAACTCTTCCAAATGTCTCTCAAACGTGTCTCCAAATTTCCACCACTCCGTCCCCCATTTTTCTACGTTCGAAGCAGTTTGAAATTATCGCAGAAGCCTCGCCTAAAAACGTCGCTAAAAGATTCTTACGGAAACCTGTTCAAACTTCAATTTTTTCCCCAAAATCTTGTTTCAAACCCTTTCAAATCTCTTCCGCGATCTTCTCCAAATTTCCACCGTTCCAATCTCCGCGATTCTACGTACAAACCAATTTAATATCATTCCAGAAGCGTCTAAAAAATCTGGGAAAAATTGCTCACGAAAACCTCTGCAAACTTGTAGTTTTTACCGCCAGTCTCTGCCCACCTGGCGTTCGTCCCAATGAAATCACCGAAAGCGATGTTCCAGCTCCAGATGTTCCGATTCTTCGTCTTTCGACTCGCACAGACGGATAGAATGGGACTAAATTCGACGTAAACGCGACAACGAGTAGAAAGAGAGAAGAGTAGACGAAGAACGAATAGAAACGGGCGAAATCAGGACGCGACCGGTGAATTTACTTTCCGGCAAGTGAATTTATTGATAACCGGCCGAAACGCTCGCGTTGCAACGATCCATATATATGTGTATTATTATGATTGAGCTCAATTGTCCAATTGGCCGGTCATTGAATGCCATATGCGCGGGCCAGGCTCGGCCCGTTATTAGCGGCCCGTCGTCCACATGGAATAATAATTCTCAACCCGACGTCGGCCGCGTTTCCACGGGCCCGACCAGGGCCGTGTGCCACGTATTCTTCTCGCGCTGCGAAATTGAGAGCCTCTGCCAATCCTTTGTCTATTAAATGTATTCAACAGGGTAATAGGGGCTGACATTACCAATTGGACAATGAAAGAGATGGCAGCGTAGCGCGATTTCTAAAGGGGGATCCGTTCAACGCCAGCGAGGATTTTTCGACAGGAGCCAATCTTCTTGATGACAGAATCCACGTTTGTCTTTCGTTTTAACAGCCACCATCGGTGAAGGATCAATCTCAGAGAGGTTTTGCAAAATGCAACGATATGGTTAACGAGCAGGATGATACTTGGTCGCTTGGAAATTTCGTTTCTCGGTGGTTTGGCCTGAGAGAAATTTCGCTCAGAATGGTATTGCTAATGGAAAGTATAAATTTGTTGGTCGTTCGGAGATCTAGTTTCTACGAGAGTTATCAAAATATCAATATCGAATATGAAATTCTGTTGTTTGGAAATGTTCGGTTCTTCTTGCGCATCTTCTTGTTTGCATGTTGAGAGATTCGATCTAGAATAACCCTGGCGTGAAATTACTTCAACTGAGAATATCGTTAAGGTATCTGTAAGATCCATGTTTCTGTGTACTCCAAGAAGAAAAAGTACCGATCTCCGCGATGGTTTATTTCAGCAGAAATATATCTGAAAAGATTGAACGCTCCTTTACGATGCGAAAAAAGAAAAGCTGATAGTACCCAGTCTCCAGCAACGATTCCACTTACTTCAACGACAATACACGCACGAAACTTATCCTACACAACGAGACAAACGTTGCTGTTCGCATTTAGTTATTTTAGCAAGCACTCGACCAAGGCTTTAATCACTGCCTCCATACTGCATCCAAATATAATCCATAGCAGCCAATGAGCAGACATGCTTAACGCACAACTCGTGGCTGAAGAAGGAGCCAGGCAAAAGCGTACGCAGTGAAAGAAGCATACTTGACCTCGGCCAAAGCCGTTGCAGCTTAATTACGATTGTCTGGCATCGAAGCGGGGCTGCGTACACTCATTAAGATAGCAGCCGGTCTTGAGCAGTGTCCCTTAATCTCTCGAAAGGGATCATCCTTTTTAAGGTATAATTATGCAGCCGGGATAGGCTGTTTCTCTGTCTGTTCGTTTTGTACCTGAAACAGCCCAGTGCGCCAGTTGAATCTCCCGCCGTCAAACCATCCAACGTTTCTATCTGTCAGGCCGTGCCTATCCTTTTTTTCATTCGAGTATCGTTCTATCCGCGCTGTTGTTTTATATCAAAGAGACAGGAGGAGGCCCCTCGAGACCAGCGTGGAATCTTAATTAGAACGTCCGAGTCGTCTGGAAACAGGACACGAATTCGACTATCTCTTCCAACTAAATAGATGCACCCAGTCTTTTGGGCACCTCTCGATCTAACCTTGCCCCCTGCCCCTTTTTCCAAACCCTTTGATAGGGTAGTAAGATGCGACAGGATCGCTACGAAAGGGTTCGGTAGAAACATACACCTGTTGTTCTTTCGTGCGTTGATGTTCTTGCTTTTTTTCTTTTGTTTTATTTTCTAGACTTCGCTTGCCACGCATTATGGTAGAGGGTCGTCGTTCAAGGTGAAGGATTATTGGGTGAGGAGGAAGAGAGAAGAAGAGAAGGTTCAAAGGGGTGGATTAGGAGAATTTGGAGAGATGGTCTCTGATGATGGAAAAAAGTAAATTATCGAGAAGCAGAGTCGATTTTAGGAAGATGATATTTGATGGAAATTATGAACCTTAAATTGTCCACTTTTCCTTGAGAATTAATTAGCACGGTATCTTAAAGCTTCTGTCTCATAACGTGTCAAATTATATTCTATTTCTATATTTTTATGCAGACTAAGAATCTTAAATTGCAGATGCATTGCTTGGAGAAGTTATTGATACAGTATCAGATTAAACAATTTTCCCATATCTACCAACGATTAGTTAACTTTCATCGATTTAGAAGACAAAGTTTGCTTTATCGTCTAATATTTCGTGCTGGCAAATCTACCAAAACGTTTTTATTACTTTGCCCTAATCTACTTAAATCTGAGAGAATTCTGAAGCGCTTATCGACGCTTCCACTTTACTACAGAGTCGTTCGTTAAGACAACAATTAAGAAGATAGGGAAATCAGAGGTGAACCGTGCGAACTAACTCATTAAGTAGACTTAGAGCTAATGGTAATTGGTTGTCAAGCAAGGCAACCTTGCACAGGGAATACATATGTAAATTATAGGGGTTGGTTGAGGTATTCAGATTGGTGCCACTGATGAAATTGAAATGGAAATGGAAAGCATTCGATGCTTCATTGACCTGAGCACAGTGGTTCGAACGTAGAATATGTAAATTAAATAAAATTGTAAAACATACTCAATAGAGACGTTATATATATATAATACATACAATTTGAGTGAAATTGGAGCAACGTTGATGGTACGTGATATTTCATTGTCGAATAAGAATGGTAAATGGACATTTGAATTTTGAGAAGATCGAAAATTCTTTATATTCAGATTTACGAGGGCACGAAATTATTTCAGATCAAATATCAAAGATTTCGAACAACGACGAATCGAATTCCTGTTGTAATTCTATACGTGTAATATTTATTTGAAAGAAATTATCGCAGAGGAGATATGATGGAAAAAAATAAGAAGATAAAGATAAAATAGAAACGACTCAACCTTTTCCAGACATTATCGACGATTAATTGTTTATTACCCGTGTTTCGCGTGATTCACAAGCGATAATAACACAACTCTCTAGATTATTTAAACGAGAACAATGGTACATGGTAATTAGCCTTGATCGGCGTGAATTTTACGATCTCGTATTATCGACGACGTCGAAACGCAGAAAATATTATTTCGTCAGAGCGATAAACCGTGTTAATATCGTTCGGCGAAGAAAAGCGAGCTCATAAAAGGATTGTACGATCGGTTTCCCCTTGTCAAGAATTAACACGATCTTTATAATCCGCTTGACGCATCAATTAATCCTTCTGGATCTTAAATTTCATCCGAACGTGTAGCTCTTACAGCGTCGAAGCGCAAGAAATTATTTCGTCAGCAGATATAACTGATCCTATTGTTTCTTTGGATTTCTGAAGTTGACTCGATTTTTACCACACGGTCCATGTTTGCTTTTTGACTTGCAACTAACGCGATACTTTGTTTCTTTAAAAATACGTTGTTGTATGTATCTTCGTTGATCGTCTGTTCTCGATTATCAGTAGATACGTCTGAACGAAAGTGGAGAAGGAAAGTATTTTCCTTCGAACTTTCCCTTCCTATAATTTCTACCTTTCCTCGCATAATTATCTATCGAGCATTTGCGAGCTTATCAGGTCACCGTTTACAACTAAGAAGCAACCGATCGTGTCACGCTTAGCTGAATCTTGGAAAATATACATTTCCACAGTAAAATCACGTACACGTGAAAGAACAAATTTTCCCTCTTTTAAACTGATAAACAATGATGAAACAATACAAAGAATAGATTCAAGATATAATATAAAGATAAAGTTCTCACTTTTAAAACCACATATAAAATAATGCGAAAGTCAAATTCAAAATATCACATAGAAATGAAACAAGAAGACAAAAATAGTTGAAACAAAGTACACGAAAAGAACTTCGAAAACATCCCTGTCCCTATGTCAAAATCGAATAATGATAATTAACCAATTAACTAACTCCAGAACCTTTTACCTCCACGTACAAGTAGATCTTCCCTTGCACGATACCCAGAAGCTAATTTCTCGTCGCACACCCCAATATCAATTTCCACCCTCCTTCAATTTCAACCTCGAAAGGGATAAATTCTTCGAGTTCATCGACTCGTGTAACGTTCTAGTGGCCAGATTAATTCGTCTTCGGTCGTCCTAATTTTTCACCTCGACTCGAGCAACAAAGAGCTCGTACAAAAGGGGGTAACAGAGAATTCGATGGCTTGCCGTGGTTTCGGATTACGGCGATCCCACGCGGTTAGATCGTATCTCAATCGTCTTAATCCGACGATCTGACCCAGAGAAGGCTCTTTTTCGCGTTCCACTAGCCGATGTACCAACCGGATTAAGTGTACGGTATTAATTCTACAAAGCGGGAACACGATACTCTTTCTTCAACTCTTTTCGTGCCTCCCCGCCGCCTTTTTTCTCGCGGAACCAGTGGATCGATCGTCGAGCTTCTGCGTCGTTTCCGACCAAATCACTTTCGCCGTTTCGGCAGCGACGCGTTAAGATGACGCGTTAATTGGTTTAGTAATTAACGAAATTGTGAATTAGTCGCAGAGAGAAAGAATTTAGATTTACTTGAGAACAAGTTTCACCGTTTGTCATTTGCATCTTTTGCATATTTTTATTTATTATTATATTACTATTATTTTTTATGTATATTATTATTTATTATGTATATTGCTATATTTATTTGGCGGGGCAGCCAGCTACGCTCGTTTAGACTCCTTACTGTACACGACGCGTCGCGAGTTCGAATCCCTCTCGCCCGGAATATATTTTCAAGGGATGGAAAACTCAAAAAAAGAAACTATATTTGTTTTTCTGCCTTCGTTTGCGAGGAGACGCAAGGAATTTTCTGTTCCGATTTTCTGTTGCCTAATTACCTTCGCAGAAATGGTCCGTTTCAAGGCAAGCCTGTAGACGACCTTTCACGAGTTTCCTGGTGTATATCCTGAGTTTGTTGAGAATTTGTTGACAAGCTCTACTCTTGAAGCTTAGTATTTCAACATTTCGACTGGCTGCTCTGTTAACAAGATTCGTTGTGTATCCCGTAAACGAAGACAGACACATAGCACAGGTTCGGATGAAGTTTTTCCATTGTCTTTAGGCGTAGAATCAGCTGGCGAGTCTCACGTGCTCCGCTACGTCTGGTGTATCTTTATTTTCGACTTCAACAGCCGAGAAACGAACTTGGCTTTCACAGAGCTGCAAAGTGTCTGATTCATATTTCGCCATGCGTATTTATCGAACGCGTTTGGTATCAAGAGATTGCTATAAATATCAATTAGAAATCGATGAAATTGAGATTAGAATTGATATAAAATAGTTTGATATGTAATTATTAGAAAACTGGGATTAATTACAGGAAAAAATACTTAATTCTTTGCGGTGAAAATTGGCGATTTGCGTTGGATTGTTTGGGCAAAAAGGTAAGTGGAATTTATCTACGACAGTGCGATGTCATTAACGATCGGTTTAAAGATCGACGAAATAAAAATGTAACAGGTGAAAAATAGGACTCGATGACCTTCGTCCTTTCATCACGAAATTCAAAAATGAAATATCATCGCGATATGTATTAGGTAAAGAAAGAATGTTTCGTAACTGATAGCAGGCAAATCAGCGTTTCGAATAATTCTCAGCTCTCTGCTAATGATTCTCGTTATGTTAGGCGATCTACCTTTAGCTTATTTCTATCGAAATCCAATAAATCCTCTGGCCTGACAAGCCTGCTACCATTTTAAGCGATGTAATTACCTTTCAGATATAAATCTTTGCGATTCAATCCGCCGCTTTTCTCGATACCAATAAACCAGCTACTGAGAAGCGCTTCAGTTGAATGCAGCAGCTTCTAAAGAACGAGGAGTCTGAGATAAGCGAGAACAGCTTCTGCCTGGAAGGTGGCAAAGGGGCGTGCAATTAAAGCAGCATAAATCACCAAGCTGTCCTCTAGCTAGCCCTACGATAGTTATATCTCGTTATAGCTCGACTCCTGGCTATTTTCGAAGCAAATCGCTTTCAAACACGTTCCTTTTGCCACACGCTTAAGAGATGATCTTCAAACTTGATTTTACGTTCGGTCAGAGTATTTGTGTTTAGCGATCATTGATTTATTTGGAAATTATCCAGATAAGAAGAACGTCAAACGTGGCACAGAATATATACTGGCATTTATACGTAGCAAGTTCTTATGTAATTTGTTTCTTTGTCGACGCTAGAACGCTTGGCAAGTGGTCGAATTTTGCGTTCAAAATTCCCTTCGTTTCCAGTTACTTCTCCTTACACCGTTGTTGAGATTAGCCGTGTCGAGCGGATTACAAAATATCAACTTTTGTTTTATTCGAAAAGACTTTTTTTTCTTTTTTTTAAATAGAACCTAACAGAAATAAATAACGAGGTGTATTCCGGATAAAAGTAAAATAAGCAGATAGTATTAAATCATTTCTAGATAATATCTACGAACCTAGAATAATTCCGTAATTAATAACATTAGAAAATTATTATTTTTCGATGGAATAGCTTTTCTTAAAAGATCGAATAACGTTCCAGTGAACATTTATTATTACATATTTATTATCAGAGAATTATTCTCCTTTAAAACATTGAGTTATCTTTCCAAAGAATCTAATTGTCTTCTTCCAAAAAATTCACTCCAAGTCCTACAAATTTGAGTTTACGTCCTCACTGCACATCTTTAAACAAACTTAAATTATCTCTAAATTCCCAAAAAGTCCAACCATTGTCCCTTCGAGAATTTTTTTAATTACAGCTATTTCCAAAAAGTCGAATTTCCTTCGGAACCGAATTAAATTTTTTTTTTTTTATTAAAATTTACAATCAATTCTCGTATTGAGAATTTTCAGTAATTTTTCCTGGCGTGGCGCAGTGACATGGCTAATTATTTATGATAAATTAATACTTATTATAGATAATAATTAATTTGCCGAGAAATCGTCGCAAGTAAATGCCACGACAAAAATCCTACCATTTCGTAGGCGAATAATTTCGTAACTTGGCGTATTTCGAGACAAGGTGTGTTGTTCACTTTGGTGCGAACGAACTCAACCAAAATCGTAAAACCGAAGAATCATCTATGTATATATTACTTCGTCAGGATCCCCCTGAAACTGACGAAGTAACGAAACGAAATCGATTCGTTGCCCATCGCTTGTTGATGTTTGTGAGCCAGATGAAAGAACGTGGTTGCACGAGAACTTCTGAATATTTTTGGAGTGCTGTTTACGCGGTTGGATACGCGTTTCGCGGTAACTGCCGTGTCCCTGAACGTTATTTCCAAGTGGTTGCTTTCTAGAATACGCTTTTCATCTCTGACTCGTTTCAAAATTTTATCGATATCACACTTGGAAAGATTTGATCGAGATTTTATCAATGCACCGTAAGAAATGTCATCAGCCGCAAATTCATCGTTTTAAGAAAATTCTTCATCCTTAGCAGCAGTAGACAATTTTATGCAATTTCATCGACGATCTTCGACTGACGTTTCAATCGATTGCTCTGTCAACGAAACAAACAACCGCGGGGAAAGAAAAATATTACAGTGACCGAGGTTGCAACAGTTCCAAACGTGAAAGAATCGCAAAGGAAAACTGCGCGAAGTTCCCTCGGGAGCCGCGCTCCGTGCAGCCTCAAATGGAGAAGATTCTCTTCGAACAGTTCCGCCGTACTTGGCACTCGTTTTTCCATCTTTCTGTCTCGTGTATATTTTTTTATCGTCCCGACAAGACACGGGCAACCGTCCTACAAAATACGACGGTTCATTCGTTGCTCGTTATGTCGAAAGCGTGTTAAGCGAAATCGAAACGGCGTGACGAAGACAATCGTTGCTTGACATCGACAGCGGTGCAACTCGCAACGCGTAAATTCTACACGAGTTTTCTAACATTTAGATTTTCGGAAATATCGAACACAGATTTTATTAACGCGTGCGTTAGATCGAAGACGAAATTTTATTTCGATACGGTTGACGCCGTATACTCGTCGCGTGAGATAAAATATCAGGTGCATTTATGGGAAGTTTAAATATAGGAAAACGCGGAGAATTCGCATAGTGCGCAAAAATATGGGCCGTTTATTTTGAAAGTGGTGTAAGTCTATTTTCCTTCGTTTTGAAATATTGAAGTGTTTGCGCTTCCATCGATTGAAAAATCCTGATAAACATTTACTCGGTTTGTCCGCGTCTCTATGCGTTCAAGCATAGATGTAAATTCGTTATACAAATAGCTTCCTTGAGAATTAAGTACATGAATATCATTTTTCAGGGACACGAATGAGACTTTCAATCTTTTTCATAAACTTGGCAATTTTTGTATACCAATTTATACCACGTCTAACACAAATTGTACAATTCGTTAAATTTGTATCGTTCGACGTTTCTGATTTATATTATTTTACGTGTACACTTTTCTTCACGAATATCTATACGAAATTAATAGCCGTTTGAAAATGAATGTAATAAAATTAAGTAAATTATAATTATCGTGATGTTATTACGTTGAACTGTAGTAAACATACCTGTGTCAGATTCTAATGTTAATACGAGGTTATTCATTGAGAAAAGAAAAACCAAGATAACGCCAATGTACTTCCTTTGATCTTGGGTTTGCACTTTCATACGACCCGGTATAAGTGTGAAATATTGTTAATTTAATAATGCTCTAAGCGTAACAATAATTACGTTTAATTACAACGATTTACTTGAATCACGCCAGCAGCAATGTAACAAATGTAATAATAATTTCCCAGTATATTAGCGCGTTTAAAACAACTTGTTCCCATTCGTACGTGCAATATTATGTCAGATACAGAGTGTTAGATTATATTCGCTATCATTTGTGTTTGATTATTGGTGCCTGGACTGTTTGGACAGGCTACAGATTACAGGAAATGGACCTGCACCACTTTCAAAGCAAATGATCCTGCAATTTCATTTATTAACGAAATTTCAATCGATTACAACGAACGAACGATCTTAAGATGCAAATTATAAATTGTTCATGAACAAAAGACGTTCACCTCGCAGTGTAAATGTTTTCAGAAAGATTAATTTTCGAAATAAAAAAATCACCTCGTCAGAGTCTCGTTCCACTCTGTTGGTGAAAATGTAAATTTCTTTTTCCTTTTTCTTTCTCGCGGACACCTACAGCCGACTAATTGTATCGTATTTTCTTCAGCAACGCGTTAATTATCGACGAATTCGAACTGGCTAGCGCCGATAGAAAATCGGCGGGAAGCACGAAGAAGGGCGGCCCGTTTCAAAAATAGACGCGTGTCTGGTAAACGCGCACAGATTTTGTTTCCACGTTGCTGTTGCATGTTGGCTCACGTGCACGCGCGTTTCCGCCAGCGTGGTGCCGCCGTTTCACGATATATTTGAGGAGATTTAACGCGCCAACTCTAGGCTCCAGCCTATCCACGGAATCCAAGCCGATTTACAATTATCTCGATATAGGGAAAACACGCGGTAAATTACTTTCGTCATGAAAGTTCCACTGGCTCGCGAAAAGAACGACTTCAAGAGCGAAATATATATTTGTGAATTTAATAACGCCAGGGTCAGAGCGATATTTATAAATAGCTGGATTTTATACGGACTGGAAGTGAATAGGGAACATACCTGTTCATTGATCTTTAATTAATGTTTAAGAAAATGCGTAACCACGCAGCCGTGTTTCCAGCTATCGTTTATTGACTTTTAATTAACGTTTAGGAAGGCGCGTAGCCACGCAGCTATGTTTGTAACTATCGTTCATTGATTTTTAATTGACATTCAGAAAATAGCGTAACCATGCAGCCATATTTCTGGCTGTCGTTTATCGGCTTTTGATTAACATTTAAGAAAACATACAGCCACGCAGCTATATCTGTAGCTATCGTTCGTTGACTTTTAATTAATGCTTAGGAAAATGTGCAACCGTGCAGCCACATTCGTAGCTATCGTTCATTGATTTTTAATTAACATTTAGGAAAATGTGCAACCGTGCAGCCACATTCGCAGCTATCGTTCATTGGTTTTTAATTAACGTTTAAGAAACAGCGTAACCATGCAGCTATATTTCCAGCTGTCGTTTATTGGCTTTCGATTAACATCCAAGAAAACATGCAGCCACGCAGCTACATCTGTAGCTATCGTTCGTTGATTTTTAATTAATATTTAGGAAAATGTGCAGTTACATTTGTAGCTATCGTTGCGGAGTAACAATCATATCGACGGTGAGAGTATGATACATTTTTGCGAACATTGACTCACCAGAAAATGATGGAATCGTGGAAGGCGGCTGAAGTACGTCGAAATACACGCAGATTTTCTGCGCTCAGGCCACGCTGAAACTGTTTGCGGAGCACGTGTATCTGGAACATTGAAACAGTTCGTTAAATTAGTTGAGAAGCAGTCGAGGTGAACTTGTTTTTTAAAGGTGAGCCGCGCAGTCAGAAATAGCTTGGTCGTGTAAATAAGAAGAAGAGTTGTTTTCAGTTCATTAAAATAGTTTTAAGAGTATATTGACCGAGGGCCGGCTGTAACGAAATGCTATGCCGATTCTAAACAGACGCTAGTGTGTCTGGAAATTGTAAGCTATGGTGTAAACCATCGATTTTGATTGTTGCTTTTACGGTGTTCGGTCAAGCGCTCCCTAGGATCTTCGTGGATTAGTTTCATACAGAATTCACTCCGAGATTAAGAACCGAATTTCCAACGTGGCGGTACATTTATCGATAAGCATGCGTCTTCCAAACTTTTATTTTTGAACATCAAAAGACGTTGCGATTCTTCTTTGACAATTTGAGTGATTTTTGGTAACATACATATGTATACAGAGTGGTTGGTAACTGGTGGTACAAGCGGAAAGGGGGCGATTCTACGCGAAAAAAGAAGTCGAAAATGTAGAATAAACATTTTTCGTTCGAGGCTTTGTTTTCGAGAAAATCGACTTTGAATTTTCGCTCGGTACGCGTGCACTTTATCGCGTCCCGTTATAACGGATCTCACTGTAGATCGTTGTCTCGATGGAAAAATTAAGAAAAAATTTAAAAAAGAATTTTTATTCTATATTTTCGACTTCTTTTTTCGCGTAGAATCACCCCCTTTCCGCTTGTACCACCACTTACCAACCACCCTGTATATTAAAATGTTTGTACGTAGAGACTTGTCATTACTTTACACTCTTTCAGTGTACTTCTCATTTATAATTTATTCAATACAAGTTTCGTAGCCACAATTGCAAGGCAAAAGACAGGAGTCTTAATGGGCCATAGATCGTCGACAACAATAAGTACGTCTACTAAATCGGTATAATTTCATGTTTGAAAATATTTTAACAGCCGTTCGCTGCCGCCGTTGACCACGTGAAAACTTTGGAATTAATTTACGAGCGGCGCGTGCTATTCACGATGAAGCACGAGCCAACAACCATAAGAGGTTCCATAGCATCGAACGCAGCGAAAGGTGTGCAAAAAAGGCTTTTTCAGACGATCCGCAGATTTATTAGACGGAATTAATGCTCCGTGCGATCGTTACATGGTTCAACGTTGTCGAAACGGTCTCGCGGCCGATAATAATTATTTCCAATGATTCCGCGCGAAATGTCGCTGGCTAATTTAGTGGAACGAACTGAGAACGTTCTATATAGAGATTGAAACCGACAGTCGTAAATTACACGAGTAGCCCAGGTAACAGCGCTACGTTGCTTCCGGCGGGAATCGAGTTCTCGTTGCCTCGATCGAAAAAATCTTGTTCTCTTTTTTAATTTCGTTGCCTGCGCAGATCACGTGGTTTATTAAGCGTGAAATTCGTGCAAGTCCGCGACGGTAGCGTTAAAGGTAATTACGTATTTCTTTGGGCGTTGCTTTCTCGCTTTCGTTACGCTCTTGCAACATTCCTATCGCAATCTTGGTTTAGAAATTTGGTAAGCAAACGAATCGTTAAACGCGTCTAAATTGCTAAACACGTAATTTCTTTGATTACGAGGAAGCTATTGTAATCGAAGGATGCTCGTAGAAAATACTGTATATGGCAAAACTGGAGAATTTTGATTCTCTTTATTGTTGAGGAAAATATTAGGTTGGTATGATCACTAGTTCCTACATGCAAAGTTGGTACGACTTCTAACGACGCTCTTTTGTTTTTGGCGTCCGCCATGTGTTAATTAACTGAGTTCATGTGGCTGTACATGGTACAGAATATATTCTGTATTTCATATCTCTGTGAATCAATTAAATATCGAACTCCAAAACCTATTTAATAACATTTATCGGAAGATGATCGAAGTAGCAATAAGAATACTGTGGTACAGAGTTTAAGTGCCACAGACAGATATTAAGTGCGATGGATAGAACGAAAAGTCGATAGAAACAAATTGATTTCAAGTAGTTGAACTTTAGTTCTTACGAATATAGTCATAATATAATTTACGAGACAATCGATTTTTAACAGAAATACTATGAAACGGTATTACAAGACAGGAGATCTATATATTATTTAGAATTTGTCCAGCTGGACATTTGGTAAATTTTTCTAACTTTATTGCTAAGTAACATGTGGATGGCTATTCCCAGTGGGACACCATCTTCGAGTTTCACTATTTTATTTCTTTAGTGAGGTCAGTGGGGTGTTTTCTTCTTAGTCTTCTTTCTGTGAGAGTTTTGCTCGTTTCAGCAGCCAGCTGGTTTCGATGTTCTTTCCTTGATCTATAAATGAAGAAATTTTCTAGTCGAAATGTTGGAAATCTGAGTGACGAGTTAACTCGTTTTAACCCAAAATAATAGGTGATATTTTAAGAAATGCTTTGGTAGGAAATTATAATTTGGGATTAAATTGTATATTGCTTCTTCACCGTAGAAATCCTTTGACGACGAGGCTGAAGGGGAAAATGGAAGAAAAGTCGGGCCACCGCATAATGGCACCGTAAAAGGGTGCACGTCTCACCCCAGACACGAATAAATAAACGTGGAAGCTCGCTCGCGTGGACAAACGAGGGATATTTAGGTCCCTGCCATTTAACTAAATGGCTAGTGCTCCCCAAACGAAATCACTATGATTTCTCACGTCCTATTCTAGCTATGTAGATCATACACGCGATCAATCATCGAATTTGCTGCCTACTATGCAATTGTTAATTCCGACGTCGAGCAAGAATTATTGTGAATTATCTTGAAAATTGAAGAGACTGACGTCGGGATGAAATATCATTACGCAGAACGATATTTATCCGGTGAAATATAAAACGCAAAATAGAATTCGAACAGACTAATCGACCCTAAAAAAATATTCCACTCCCATTCTGTGGTTTTAGTTTCCTCGTCAAGACAATTTATCGTATAAAACGTAAAATAAAATTGTATCGGGATACAACTGATTTTAAAAATAGCTAATGTCCATTTGCATTTTGTACATTTCAATTTGCGAAGGTAAGTATCGTAAAGACTATTTTTAGAAGATTGGCAACCAGAATATATTTAATTTGAATTTGCCCATTGAAATATTGTTAATGGTACGTACTGGATAAAATAAAAAATCGTCGAATTAAGATTTGACGAAGCTGGTGGATTTTATTTTATTTTATTTTATTAGGAAATTTCCTCGCTACCTGCATATTTTATTTTGTGTTTAATATCAAGAACGATCTTCCCAGTATAAAATACAGAACACAAATCAGAGTTGAACGATTTAATTTCAAACGCAACTTCAAACTATTGTGACCGCATATGACACAACGATGTCAGTCAAAGGATTAAAGAAAATGGAGGTTCGAGTCGCTCGCCAGAAATTGTTTACAACGATTCTCGTATTCGCGGATGGCCTTTCGTCCGAGTAAACCCGCCAGAAGCAGCGAGCTTTGACGAAAATGTAAAGGAGGAAGGAGAGGATCGAGAGAAAAGACAAAGAAGCCTCTCGGAATGTTTGTAGCTATTCGTGGCGCCTGGAACGAAACAGATGGCTGCGCGCGTGATGTCATACGCAGAAATCGAACTTCGTTCTACCAGTCAATAATCGATATTTTCTATTTCTCACACTTTCGAAAGTCTTCCGATCGATTTTTCTAACAATGTTGATATCTCATCGATTACTATGCGCTGTATCTGAGATAAAAATAACGTTTAGTAATAAGAATTTTCCTTATATTATTAAGCAAAGAAGATAAGATATCGAGGATTTTTTTAATTCCCCGCTGGACTGTGACAATTAAACAACTTCTCTTAAACACGCCTGACTAATATAATTTTATTGCCAAGACGAAACAATGAAATTTTCAGCGCCCATACAAACCAGCGCGAACCTTCAAAATGTATCGCTTAAATTCTTTTTACGGATCCAGATAAAAAAAGATATAAAAAACGATCTTTGCTGTCCCGTTCGCGATTCCGACCAATCGCAACGTTTTCGAAATTTCTTTTACGCTTCGCCTGCTAAAATAATCCTTCGAACTTGTCGAGAAAGTAGCTCGAGTTGCTGCGTTCGATTTGAAGAAAAAAGCAATAGAACTTAACGTCCGAGTATCAATGGCAGTGACTGCGTATTGAACGTTATTTGCAGATTTAATAGGAGAACCGAAAGAAAGAGAAGAAAATACGAGAATCAACGATCCACGCAACGAAGCAATTTTCAGACGCAGAAACAGAGAAAAGTAAAGGGAAGATCCTATTTCCATTCGAAGATTTCAATGCGCAAACCGGAAACTATCCGAATATCCGAAGATAAAATAAAACGCTCGCTTGGACATTGAGAAGTAGCGAACAAGCTACGTAAGTAACGAGTCGTCTGTTTGCTCGTGTGGTGTCTCCTCGGTCAAACAATCGGAGAACGTCCACGAGGCATCAAGTACAGCACGTGAGGACGCGTGTCCGAAAAAAGAAGCGGGAACGGAACTCGCAAAGACAATAAACTCGATGAACTTCCGTCGAGGGAAAAGAGAGCTCTCACGGACAATTAGTCGTTTGTACACGAACGCCGAGGATGTTTGGAGATAAGACAAAAGAAACGGAGAAAGCAAGGAGACGAAGATGCAACTGGAGTAGCTGCGGCTACGAAGCGCAGCAACATCGACTCCAGGAAATGGTGGGCGAGATGGAATTCGTTCTATGCTTCTAAAGACCAGATGATAAATAGTCTTTCAACGTGGCTAATTGCAGACACGTTTCGAGCATTTTGCAAGGTATTCGCGACTGTTGCTGTTGTAACGACGTAAATTAGGCAAATTGGCTAATTTCGTAGCTGTGACGGAGCAAGCGGAATTTATTAAAACGACGATTTCCACGATTATCGCTCGAGATCGACGTTAATTGAAATAGTTAGGGTGGCCATTGAAAGGTATGTCAGGAGACTGAGTAGCATCGAGCAGGATACACGGTTTGCCATTTTGGTAAATAAAACGCGACTTTTGGAAAAATTGTCCGTTTCCGAAGGTAGAATTGTACGGGCGTTTAACGTCGATATCGATCGATTGAAATTTTCTAATAGGTGTAAAGCATATGAAATCGGTAAAATGACAGATACTAATAGAGAAAAATATGTTGAGAAATATAAATGTTAAATGTACGTACCTCGAGAACACTTGGTACGTTCTCGTCATGATCGTCCGACGTTCAAACAAGTAGATTCGACGTGTCGAAATTCACTCAGTCGAATACCGATGATAGTTTCATGCCACGTGATAGTTAAATTAAGACGAAATATTCAAATTCTTCCTACGATTATTTGATTTTATTTCGCTTTACGACCGATAAGTAATCGACTGAATGATAGCTAAATACTCAAGTAGAAGCTGCAATTTTATTACAAATACAACCATCCTTATCTCACTTTGGTTACGCTATTTTGTCTTTCAAGGTGCCTGGTAGAAAGAGCGAGAAAGCTACTGTTTGCTTCGAAGAGTTTCGTAACGAGTAGTTAAATAGAACCTAATTACCAAGAGTTAGCAACTAATAAAATACGAACGAAAACAACGAAACGAACGAGATGCAAAGTGTTTTAAAAAATATAAAACAGTATAACAGCGTATAAAACGTGTATACATCTGATATCGAATTAGCGATTAATAATCGATAATTAACATAATTCCATCGGCATCGTCGCACTTGAAAGGCGCGAACAGACGTTCTATTCGAAACGATGGCGCGATCCGTGGCGGAGACGAGAGGATCGGCACAGACACCCTCGACAGATCTCTAAATTTAGTTAGACGCGTTTTACTGACGGGGAAGAGACGGAGAGGAAGAGGACACGATGGGACGTGGTTCCAGATGAAACGTCGGAAGGGACAGTGTCGCGATTCTCGCCTGGCCAACGTCCAAATGGCGATACCTCGATCGCCCAAATGTCATGAATGGGTCGACCTGGTAAACGTTTCCCCGTGACCAGATTCTCGAAAGAGAAAGAGCTCGAACCGAGCCAAGTCCACGGCTCTTCGGTCGCGCCGAAGTTCAATCGATGTTCAAGGTTGAGAAATCGAGGAACGACGCTGACCGATTTTGCATCGCGCGATCGTCGTGTCAGCGGTTCACGCTTGCGATTAAAACGGAAAATTGTATTTCACGCCTTCTACTTTGTTATCGATTTTTGATGTAAGGTGGTGGAAATCGGTGTAAGGTATCGCGGAAATAAAAATCTGCGTTGCAGGAATATCGACGAGAGAAGTTCCAGGGTCGAAGAAAGTCTATCGGGGGCCTTCTGTTTCTTGAGAAAAGCGAGATTAAACGCGTTACTCTTTGAAATTTCCTGTCGAGTTTGAAGTCGTTTATTCTTACGGTTGAATAAATTTGTAGAAGCAGATCGAAGCAGATTCTAATTGATTCGTTAGTAAGCGTTGGTACGTGTTCCAGTAACGTAACCGACGTGGTGATATCTGTTTAATGGCGAGAACGTATTCCTTTAATTAAATAAAACAACGCATTACATAGATTGGCATCAGTCAGTAACGAAAAAGTATTGGGTGGAATGAAACACACCGTCAGGATATGGTAAACGATGAAGGAAATAGAAGAGAACAGAGTCGTATGACAAATGATATCTACGAAACTGAGTAATGAAACGCCAGCGAACATCATTTTTCAGTTACAAATATTCTCGACAAGCTGTATTATTGAACGAGCAATAAAATATCCTAAGGATTAAAACTGATATGTTTTACTGGCAGGAGTAAAGGAACAACCACCACCTTGCTGTAATATATTACAAGACCAAAGAAATTCCATCGGACCGTAGAATAAAAACAGTTGTTAAATCTTAGCAACAACGATGCACTCGATGTCGCGAGAATCGATACGTTATCGTTCGATCGTCGTATCGTCGAAAATTTAATTTCAATTAAATCTATCACGCCGCCCGAAGGATTTAATTACCAACGATCAAAGATATAATGGATTAAAAGGCTATGATGATCGCGCGGCACGACGATATCGGGCAATTACTTCTCATCTACGTGAGCTGTAATTCTAGAAAAATCGTTGCAGAACTAATAATTACAAGGCTCGAGCCATCAATTTATAAGAGAAATCGATCGACAATTTGTTACAGTGAACGAAGCCCGTGTAATTGAATATTAGCAGAGGATGGAGAAAATAAATTTCTGAAATTGCGGTTAATATCCATTAACCGCGGTTAACGAGTCGACGATAACTAGGACGAGGTTGTTGTGACAACTGGAAGCGGTTACGATCGATGATCGAGGTTTCCTCGGAGGCGGAGAAAGGATATGATTGATGAATCGGTGGTAGAGACGAAGCGCATATCGTAAATAGCTGTCGATCTGACTAGGAAGTTTCAAACAGCTAAAACTGCAGTTAATGGAAATTCGTATTTTTCTGAATACGTAATACTGAAAGAATCCTCGTCAAATATTCCTCTTGCACGCTGTATATTATTATTATTATTTGTTTATCGCAACGAGATTCAAAGTCTGGTACGATCTCTGTTACAAACGTGCACGTTTGACATAATTGTAATGAAATATAGGGAAATATGACGTGATATTAATATACTGTATAACACGATAAATAACCTGATATAATATATCGTAGTATAGCATAGTGAATTTCAGGTTTGACTTTGGTCTTTGTATATTAATTGCAGGTCTTTGTTGATTGAGCTTTCTTTGTTTCTAAATTGGCCAAGAGGATACTCCTGTTAGGTTGTTTGATTTTTTTTTTACAAAGAAAACTGTAACAGTGTTTGCAATGAAACTTGCAGAGTATATTTTTGCATATGTCAATAGCATGTGTCATTTTTCTTGTCGAGAAGAAATTAAAATTGACGGCACTGTATGCCCTCGTACGCAATTGGCAAAAGGACCTCGTCTCATGGAGTTCACGATTGCGGTCGTTCTAGTCGTTTAAAATAAAAAATGCAAGGAAATCGTTAATTAGGATGAGTTTAACTGTATCACGAAACTAGGACGAAAGCAAAAAGTCGATAATTAAAAGAACGACGACCCTATGAAGTTCGATCGTCGATCCTCTCCATGTTTCTTTAACATTCAAAGGCTTAAATAAACAGAAAAAAGGAAGGTATGGAATTTGTTCTTGTTCAGACTATAGCGATATACGCGTGGAAGATTCACACCAAATCTTGAGCCAATTGGTCGAGTAGATTTTATGGTACCGTGAACGCCGTGTTGAAAAATAACAGACCTAAGAGAAACGTGTTTAAAATGTTGTGTGTCGATGATAATTATTTTAAAAATCTTTCGAACGTTCGTAACTTCGTTGATTAATCTTACATTTCTCAGAAATCCATAAAAATCCACGGCTTACTCGTAGACGCTCTAAATAAGAAAGAAAATGATTCTTGGAAGAATTGAAGTTTTCCAAAAATGGTACTGCGTCCTCGAATTAGAAGTAGCGGTTTTTAATTAACGCACAACACGATATACGTATGTTGCTTCTTAAAAAGACGCCAATTACGACTCAGCGAAGATCAAACTGAGATGCAAAAATTCAGAAGGTCGCGTTATCCTTCGTTTGGCATTTGTTTGGCGGATCATTTTCAGAACGTCCCTTCTGTGAAGATACCATGTGTCCGCTATTAAGTACGCATCGCAATGGAGAATTGCTTTCCTAAATAAAGGATTCTACGCGTGAGTTGCGCGTAGCTAAGAGAATCGACGTGAAATATCGAATTGCTATACTTTGGCGCAATTTTAGCGGCGTTTATTACGGCCACGATTCGCGGAAGAATCGAATTAGAATCCGCGTTAGGCTGCCAAGTAGCGAAAGCTGTCGGTTTATCTTTCGTGAACTTGGTGCCGAGGAAGAGTACTACGAGCCATGTTTCGCGTCTGTGGCGCTAAATAATCTGGATAGAATCCCATTAATACAGCTTTCACGTGTTTTGCTGAAGAGATACCTAACGATCTTCGCATCGTCGTACGACAAGCTTGTAATTTCATTGCGAAACTTCGAATTACATCGCTCGATACAATTAACGCTAGAACTACCACACCACTCAAATTGACTGGTTTTACAATTTTATTTTAAAATTCCTACTTTATGCTACATTTTTTCCACAGTGATGTAATGACTTTCGCAACGATAACTAAAAGAATAATATAATGAACTTTATTTCGTATTTTATGTATTCAAACCCGACATAATTTTGTATCAAGGCTACTTTTACCAATGCGACCTAATAATAAATAAATGATAATATGAATTTTTTTTTAATAAAACATATGAAATATGAATTGTCTTCGTTTCACAGATCTGAATCATCCCGACACGGTGATTGTGTCAATCGGTGAGAAGCTGATCCTACGATGCTCGTCGAGTTCGAACGCGGAGACGATTTGGTACAAAGGCGACGATATTTTCCGACCATCGTCGCCAAGAATTCGATTAATGAAACAGACGCTGAGGTTCAAGTACATCGAGCCCGAGGACGCAGATTCGTACAGTTGCCTGGTTGGATCAAACATGACGAACGAATGGAGGAACGTGACGATACGAATAGAATTGTTGCAGAACGACGAATACCAGCACGAAACCGAGAGACTGGAAAGACACGAGGAGGAAACGAACGAATTGGAAATCGAAGCGAGAAGTTAGTACTCGGATTTTCTTCGCTTTTCAACCTTGGACAGTTGTTCGTACTTTGTATCGACGATATCAAACAAAATTTGATTAAAAATTCGCGATCGCTTATTAGTTACATTTTCTACGTAATTTGTTATTTATAATTTGAAAGTTATAGCGCAAGAATCGATAATAATATTCCTTAGCTCTGCAAAAGGATAATAACGTTACCTATCCTGCGCCTCTTTCGTCGGTTAATTCTAAATCACCTTCATATCGTTGGAAATCTCTAAAAATTCCAAACAGCTTCAAAATATCTTTGGAAACCTTTGGTTTTAAATAATTTAGGAATTCGTAGAAATAATTTCGTTTCGCTCTTCCTGCATTGTATCATCCGTAAACTTGAAGAAGTCAGATTACTTAAAAAATCCACTCCCTTTAATGCGAAATTCCAATCAATGTTTCTTCCCTTTCCAAAAGTCCCTTTTCAAGTATTACAAGTTTAACCTGACGCTGCTATCTTTCGTTTAAACGAGTCAATTCTAGATCCTCCAGTTAATTTGTCGAATTAATTCTGAATGAAAGAGAACACGAATCTCGGTGTCACAGATTTGCCAGAAACGCGATCGTTGCACCTGGAAAGCGAAAACGCGGAGGTCGACCTGGACAACGAGAAACTGGAGAACGAAACAGCCGGTGAACACAACAACACCGCTCCCGTACGAGCACCGTCGTTTAATAAAAGCGTAGAGATGCCAAACGTGGTCGTGAAACCTGCTGGCAACATGTTACGTTTACGGTGTCCAAGCTTTGGCAACCCAAGGCCGAACATCACATGGTACAAGAACAACGAAGAACCAAAAAGAACGCTTGGCACGGTGGTTATGTCTAAGTGGACCTTTAGATTGGAGGATCTAGTGCCTGAAGACAGCGGCAATTACACTTGCGTGGTGTGCAACGAGCTGGGATGCATCAATCGCACGTCCAAAGTTGAAATTGTCGGTGAGTATCGTATTTTTTTTATCTTTCTATTTACTAAAACGTACAGCGTAATGGAGAAGTAAGAGTAACGTTGAAATGAAAAAGTAAAGTGTAATGTTGAAATTGTCAGTGAGCCGCGTTCAGTGCATCGTGCTTTTTATTTATTTTTCTTTTTTCTTATTTATTGGAAGGATGCTATGTATAATGGGAAAGCGAATGTAGCCTTGAAATTGTCAGTGAGTAAACGAGTGTCTCATTTTTTTCTTCTATTTATTGGAAAGATCTCCCGTCTATTTTCTTTTCATTAAAGCAATTCGGGGAACGATAGTACAATGGGGAAGCAAAAATTTGTGTTTTCTGTTAGTTAGCTTTTGTTGAATTAGCTGCGACGAAGTTAGAATAAACGAAGTAAGCTGCAGTGGAACGATGTTGTAGGTTTTAAAATGAAAAAAGAATCGCGGTATTCAGCGACCAGGAAGTTTCTAAATTTCGCAATATCGTTTTATATTATCATTTGCTATACGTTCTTCAATGGAAAATATTACGACATATTCAGTGATTATGTAAAGAAAGAAGGTTTCTTAAACCCATACAATTTGCACCTATTTTTCATTGGGAACAGTAACAATCAACGATAACAATCGAAGAAGGATATTTCGAAGAAGGACATTAACGACCATTAATCACTGTGCAATTTCTATGTTCGATCAAATGATTTTAAATTACCATTTGCACCTTCTCCAATGGAAATACCAACCATTGAAAGATTCCTATGACACCGGGTAGCACGAAGAAAAGAATCACGACGTTGGATCATTGCAAACTTATCAAATCTCATAACATTTCTCACGTTACTATCTACCATCCATCTTTCACTGGAAATGCCATCGATTAGAAATTTCCAGCGATCGCGTTGCATAAAAGAAGAACATTTCTAAAGGAAAGTTTCTAAAAATTCCATATCTTTTTACATTATCGCTTGCTACACGTTCTTCGCTCGACGAAAGGAATCAGCACATTAGATTGTCATAAATAAACTGCGGATCTTTATACATTTATGAGCAATTTGATACATTGAGAGTGTAATTTTTACTGAGTAAAACAATTCTCTACTCGGGTTTTATTTTTTAAATTAAGTATAAATATCCACAGTTTAGCCATGATTAACATAAACGTGCTCCGCTGGAAATACTATCGATGAGAAATTTCCAACGAGCGTCTAGCATAGAAAAGAAGGGATCACGACATTAAACAGTCGTGAATTTTCATTGCATCTATAGAGCGTTTCCCTCATAAACCATACATCAACGTGGATTTCCCGAAGAACGTAACCGCGGCGGTGAACAGCACGGTGACGTTCAAGTGTCCGATCGTGTCCGATCTCGAACCGTATATACAATGGCTGAAAGTAGTCGAGTACCCTGGTGACCAGGAGAATTCACCGACCGGCATTCTTCTTCAGGTACAGACAGACCGGATTGCTTAGATGGTGGAGGTTCCTGTGTCTTCTCGATGGATTCATAATCATCGCTTTAATTCTCCACTTTCGAATAAGAACTGTACATATTGTTTAGGTGGTGGAGGTTCTTGTGTCTTCTCCATGGATCTTTAATTATCGCTCTAATTCTTGATTTTTAATTAAACACTACTTGTATAAAATGATTATGTATAATAATGTATACAAGGTTTTATGTAAAACAAGACAGATTCCAAGGGATTCTGGTGATATGTGAACTGTCTGCGGCGATTTTTAAATAATATCCTAGTGACTAACGATACGGTGAAGGAAACATGTGCCGTTTGGTATTTCAGGTGCTGCCACGTGGATTGTTTCATTTTGTTCTTTTTTTACGTTTTAATAATGTCATGTTGCTGTATTCTATCTTCTTTTTTCTTCCGATCTGTTTCTTCGATATTCGACGATCGAGGTCTCTTGAGATCAAGCTTACTTGTAGAAAGATCGTAATAGAAGAAACTGACATGATGTAATAGACATTTTTTACGTGTTATTTCATTCCTTGGTTCTTAATGAATTAAAAAGTACTCGAACTAACTAATATTCCACACAAACGCGCACAAAATTTCTTTAAATTTTCTTCGTTCTTGATTACTTTGAAATTATTTGAATGTCTTTGAGAATCTTCAAAAATGATGAGAAAAATTGTACAACCTTAATTCTCGAAATCTTAGAAATATAATCATAGAATTCCTTAAACCATGAAAATAATTATAATCGTTATTATTAATATTCGATCTCTGTAATACAAGTTTGATGCAATAGTTTGATCTCGAGAGATTTCTTTTCATCTCTTTCTATTCTCTGATACACTGGAGCTTGGTAAAAAAGGTGGTTGGGTCTATTTTTCCTGTAGAGAGCGTGAAACATCGGCCGATACTGACCAGGCCTCCAAGAAACACGACCGTTCTGATAGGAGGCAACGTTACTATGACCTGCGAGGTTCTGTCGGACGCGCATCGTCATCTCGAATGGTATCACGGTTATCACACGTCTTTCGACACTGTCAACAAAACCAATCAAAGTTTCCGGGTGGAGGTCAAGGTGGGCACGTAGAACTACTTGAAATTGCATGCAACACACTCTTATTTTCGTTTATACGCTTCCGCTTCTTGTGTCGTCAATAGATCAAAATTAATTTAAAGTTTAAATGTGGCTAAAGCTATTTTTCAAGTTTCCTTGTTTACGATCCTAATAACACTTTCTTTAACTCTAACTTTTTCTTGTTGTCCGATGTTCTTCGATTTTGCATTGGTTCTGTTAAAGTCTGAGCTACTATTACATAAGCGTCAGTTTTGCATTTTAAACATAGTGTTATTCTTCTCATTGCTATGAAACGTAGAATTATGGAACAGAATATTACTTTCATCAGAAGATCTAAATTGCACAGTATGATAAGATTGCAAGTAAATTTCATTTTATTTACAAGCTATCTTTGTACGTTTTCAAGTATCAGAATCGCTTAGTTTTCATTCAATTGCAGTTAGATTCATATTTATAAAGAAGATCATTTCTCTGTAGTTCTTTAAACTGAAACTATGCCATAACTAAAATCGAAGACAACCTTACAACCATTTGCCAAATCATCCCCTTACTTAAATCATCTCCTACTCAAAGCAACGAAGCTGTAATCCTCCATTTCTCTAAATCCTACTGAATTCTTTCCAACAGGCGGAAGGCGCGGACAATCCAGAAGTACTGAAGCTATACAACGTGACACAGAAGGACGAGGGGTGGTACACCTGCATAGCGCAGAACGCGTTGGGAGAAACCTTCAGCAGTGCCTATCTCCGAGTAGTCGAATGTACTTAAAACTTTTTGTAATAATAAAAATCCCTTTTCCTTAGTTTTGTTCCTTAGTTATGTTTAGAAAGAGATATAATTGACATCTTTGCAATGGATTCTGCTCTTTCCCAAAATTGTCCAATAAACTTCATTATCTTGCTATATTTGCAAGAAGATTATCGCGTTCTGCCTAAAAATAGAAACAGTAGAAATTTCTCTATAAAATTAAAGAAGTATCTCTAATATTCTAAACGTATACCAAGAAATTTGCATACTCAAACACCTTATAACAATCTTGCCTTTTTGGTCTGTCCATCGTCCCCAATTCTAATAAACATTTCTTCGTTCTCCAGCTTTGGAGGACCATGGAATACCATTGACAGCGAAACCACAAATTCTCGTGAACGTTCTCGCCGCTGTCCTCTTCATCTTCTTCGCCGTGGGCGTGGTGGTGGTAATATACATTTTCCATCGTCTGAAACGCGAGAAAATGAAGAAGCTGCTGGCCATAGAGACGGCACGTGCCGCAGTCGTGACTCAATGGACGAAGAAAGTGATCGTGGAGAAGCAGAACTTAGTAAACGCGCAGAACGTTCAGGAACCGTTGCTGATGCCCGTGGTGAAGATCGAGAAACAAAAATCGACTGTCGCCGCGGAGGACAGCAATGGAGGAAGTATCTCGGAGTACGAACTTCCGGTGGACAGTGCTTGGGAGTTGCCACGAGAACATTTGACTTTGGGAAACACCCTGGGCGAAGGCGCATTTGGAAAAGTCGTGAGGGCGCAAACAAATACTGGAAAACCCGGGATTCCTTGCGTCGTAGCTGTGAAGATGCTGAAAGGTAGACGCTTTATCCGACGCTTCGTTCTGATCGTTCGAAGTTGCTTGAATTCCTCGTTATGATTTTGCTAGCTTCGCTCCTTCTTCACGTTTTTCATTCTTTCTCGCTCGAACTCCTTTTTCATTCGATTTTCATCAAAACTGTCTAAAAATAATTTTGATCTATGCAAAAAATCTAATCGCCAATTACACACCAATCATTTGACCTAATTACCCAGTGACTAATTTCTCCACAGAGGGTCATACCGACGCGGAAATGATGGACTTGGTATCTGAGATGGAGATGATGAAGATGATCGGCAAGCACGTGAACATAATCAATCTGTTAGGAGCCTGTACACAAGGCGGGCCATTGTACGTGGTCGTAGAATTCGCTCCGCATGGAAACCTTCGTGATTTTCTACGGGATCACAGACCTTCCTCTGGATACGAACCGACCATTGGCCAAGAACCAAAAGAGAAAAAGACTCTCACCCAAAAGGACCTAGTATCGTTCGCCTATCAGGTAGCTAGAGGGATGGAATATTTAGCGAGCAGAAGGTGTATCCACAGGGATCTGGCTGCCAGGAATGTTTTAGTCAGTGATGAATATGTTTTGAAGATCGCTGACTTTGGTCTCGCTAGAGACATACACTGTCACGACTACTACAGGAAAACCACAGACGGAAGACTTCCGGTTAAGTGGATGGCACCCGAAGCTCTCTTCCATCGAGTTTATACCACTCAGTCCGACGTGTGAGTATAAGAAATATTCTTAGTAATTGGATAAATATTCATTTGTTGTAAAAAATTATTTATCTTTTCGAAAGTATAAAATCGAATGAGTCTGATAGCGTCTAACAAAGTGTCCCTAACACTGGTATCATTTATATTCGTTGACTAATTTGAGTCTATCGTCGTAATGTTTCAGATGGTCGTACGGGATTCTGTTGTGGGAGATCATGACACTGGGTGGTACCCCATATCCGTCCGTACCATCCGTAGAAAAATTGTTCCAGTTGCTAAGAACTGGCCATCGAATGGAGAAACCACCGTGTTGCTCCATCGAAATGTAAATGCAACTTTTACAATTTACCATGCGTTTTTCATCGTGACGGAATACTAATACGCGATACTAATAAAACGAAACAACGTTGCAGATACATGTTGATGAGGGATTGCTGGAGTTATCAGCCTAACGAACGACCAATGTTTGGGGAACTGGTCGAGGATCTCGATAGGATATTAACGATAACTGCGAACGAGGTAAGAAACTCGAAATATTCTCTGAAAATCGAGACTGAGATTTTGAAGTTCCTTTCAAGCAGAAGAGAATTTCCAAGCTTCAATGATTTACATAATCATTCGTTTGCCTTGCGCGAGGATTACTCGGTCGTTCGATTATTTCTTCCAATCTTCGAATCTCAGTTATATTCAAAATAATCCTAATGTGTTTGGAATTTAAGGAACGATGTAACGTATCGTTTTAGGAATACTTGGACCTTGGCCTCCCGCAGCTAGACACGCCGCCGTCCAGTCAAGAGTCCAGCGAAGCCGACGACGACGAGGGCGAAGAAAAATTCCCTTACCTACTGTGAAAATCCCACGAACGATCGGTTTTCGCCGAAGATTGTGTAAAAACTCTGAGAAAGATCCGGAATGGACAACGAACGAAAGAAGCGCAGAAGATAGAAGCACGAGAAGGACGAGGGGTCAGATGCGAAGAAGAGAACGAACGAAGATCACGAAGAAGAGAAAGCTATTTTATAGTCGAAGAACGCTGGTGAACGAAAGTCGATCTACCGACTGACCTAGCGAACACGCCAAATAATATAAATCAGTATTGAATTGTTTAGCGCGTATTCCGTAGAATTTAAGGAAGAAGAAAAAGAAGAAGGAAGAAAGTAACGATCGAGGAAGAAAACTCCGGCCTTCGAGGAGACTGATTTTCTTACGAACAACATTGTATTTATTTTCCTGTTATCTTCATATCCTGGGAAATCGATTACTATTATGGAACGTGCGTTTGTTCCACGTGATTCACGTACACGCGTTTCTCAGGTTTCTGTCGTAACAGAATCGTATCGAAGACTTTTGCTGCACACCTGAACTACTATGGCAGCCGAAGCGTGAGATATATAATAAAGAATAAAATTTCTTACAAAATATTCACGTCCAATTTTGTACATGTTATACTACCGTGCCATTGATAAGTGCCTTGGGAAGATGAATGAAAAGAGAATGAGAGAGAGAGAGAGAGGAGATGGAAGGAAAGTTCCGCCAGGGCTTCTTGTATTCGTTAATATGAAGAGAAGAAGAAACACGTACATATATATGTATATGGTGCATCAGGTTTGCACAGAAGAGATACCTGATCTACAGGATCATCTCGAAAAGTGTTTGTAACTAGTCAATTAATAAAACCTGTACGTTTCTCTGTAACATAGCTCGAACTCGGTTATTAAAGTATAATGATATGTATTATGTTAGCGTTTCTACGTGAATGGACTCTAGTGGACAACGAGCGCGAATCTTCGAATTTTTGTAGAAAGATGGAAGAAGATTGTAGATTGTAAGTGAATGATACGATTCGTCGAGTTTTTAATCGTCTTTTTTTTTTTTAACACGCGAGTTTCTACGTTGTGATCCGAACGGGAGTGTCTTCGTCGAGGAGGGACGAGAACGATTCAAAGGATATTGTACAGTTTCTTGACAATACGACGGAAGACAATTTTGCACATGACAAATGTTAAAAAAAAAAAAAAATAAGAAGAAGAAGGAATTGAAAAAAAGAAGATAGAGAAGAAGATGATGGAGAGAAAATTCATTGCATCGTCCACGTGGATGTAAAATGCATAAAGATGTATAAATGGTGCATGCGAGAGGTGCTTAGTAGTAGATAATTTATTTCTCTGTATATTGTTACTTAGGATGTATTTTAGGATGTCGTTAACACTATTTTTTTTTGTATTATTATAGAACGAATGAGGCGAGATACGTGTAAAATATAGAATGGAGATTAATCAATTGATCAACGAAAATAATATACAAAAATGAGAGAAGATTCTTTGTACATAGCACCGATCTGTTTATTTAAAAGTTTTTCTCAACTTTTTCTTTTTCGTTTCGTTACCCAGCACCTAAAGGTAGCCAGTAAATCAGCATTTACCAAGGTAGATTGTATGTATAGTCTGCATAAATATTGGATTATTATTGTAACGTGAGTTTCGTCTCGAATAAATCACTGGAAACTGTACCCACATTACTCAATGTCTACATTTATTATTTCCAGACGTTTTCGCATGGTTTTTGCAATTTTCATGGTTCTTATTAATTTTAGATGTTACAAACTTGGGATTCTGAGAAGGATTGAGAAACGTCGAACGAATTTTCACAATCTAAATATATATCGTCATTCTAAATCGAATCTTTGCAACTACTAAATTATTATTTTTGAGAAAATTCCCCAAGGTTATTGTAATTAGTGGGCTGAAAATCATAATGCTATAGGTTGCTTCAATGCTATTTTTCTTTTAATGTTATATACATAATAATCGGTTATAAAAACATTTCGTAGCAGAAAACGAAATTATAACTAATAAACTATATTAATTACTGAATTAAGGTTGAACAATGAACTAAGCTAAAAACCGTATGACTAACTCATATTTATTAAATGTTTACGATTAAGAAAAGAAACAAATACAAAATCCTTTCAAGTATCTCTAATTAATATAGGTTGAAATCAAACGAGTCACGCGCGCGTAAAAAATAGATATGCATGCATCGACACGGTTAAACGAATAAACAAATTAGTTTATGATTGATCGAGGACATATTGAGGGCATTGGAGAACTCCCCACCACCAAACGAAACCGCGTGTCCATAAGCTAACCCATAAGACAAACGATGGCGCTGAGATCAGTTCGTTTTGTTGTCATGAGTCACATTTACACTAAGTTGTTTTTACCAGGTTTTTAGTCGAACGTTTAATTTTGTATTCCTCCATTTTGCTTCGATTCAACGACAAAAGATGCCAAGAATAATACGGACCATTCGAATGAAACTTCCTAACGAATAACACGAGTGATAGTTGCCATTGTGTGCTAACACTCGACATTCAGGTTAGAATCCAATAACCCACTTTTTACTGAGCTCAGTACTTATTTTCTCCTTCAGATCGTTGTGTAATAACCTTTATTTTATTTCCTTACAAATTTTAAACGATTTAAACCATGTGTCAGTAGAACGAATTCTATGAGTTTTACGTATTGCCAAATTTTGGCCATTTCTATAATAATGTCATTCGTGTACCATTATGTCAACAGTTACTTTGGAGCTTTTCTTTTTTTCTTTTTTTTTTGGAAAATAATAGTATCGTGAATTACTGTGTAAGATTTTAGTCTTATAAAGTAACAGGTTTAGAACGATTTGATAGCATTGAAATCTGATCGTATTTGTATGATGTCTCAGGTAATATTTATTAAATGGTGATTACCAGTGCCATGGAGAGGAGAATCAAGTTGAAAACACTGAACAGCCACATAACGTGCAAGATATGCAAGGGATACTTGATAGATGCCACTACTGTTACCGAGTGTTTACACACATTTTGCAAAAGCTGTCTAGTAAAACATTTAGAAGAGAAGCATACCTGTCCAACATGCCAAATTGTCATACATCAGTCACATCCCCTCCAATATATTAGCTTTGACAGAACTATGCAGGATATTGTCTACAAATTAGTTCCTGATCTTCAAGAGAGTTAGCATTGTCTTACCATTAATAAAACTGATAAGATAACTTAAAAATTCTCTATAACTGACAACACGATTAATCTGGTATATTTATCTTCAGATGAAATTAAAAGGGAAAGAGAATTTTATAGAGCCAGAGGTTTACCTTGCCCTAAAGATATCCTACCAAATGCTGGAGATGTTGAGGAAGAAAAGGCAACAGCTGATGCACATGCAGAATCAGACTATCACCGTACTGATGAGCAGGTAAAGAGAGATAAAAATTGTTTACTCTATATTTGAATAAGTTTTGATAATTATAAACAGCAAATGTTTTCACAGGTTAACGTATGTTTGGAATGCATAAATACAAGCTTGAAAACTTTAAAACGAAGATTTATTAGGTGCTCTGCCCAAGCAACCATTACACATTTGAAAAAGTTTATTGCCAAGAAAGTGTTAAATGGAATGGAAAAATATCGGGATGTGAGTAAAAATTATAAAAAATTCATATCATAATTTATATTGCATTACTAATTAATGATGCTCTTTGCAGATTGATATATTGTGCAATGATGAATTATTAGGCAAGGACCACACGTTGAAATTTGTTTATGTAACAAGATGGAGGTTCCGGGACCCACCTTTAAGGTTACAATATAGACCACGAATAGACATATAAGACTAATATCTCTATGTTCGATATGCGATGAAAATCACAAAAAATCTTGTACCTATTTTATACGTTTGCTAGTTCTATCCGTGTATTGCTCGTCATAGTACTTATTTCTGTGTTTTTGGCACAGTAAAGAAATTTAATTCCGAGAATAATTTCCTGCGACGAAACAGAGTTGCTTTACACCTGCAATTTTCTATCCCAGCAATAGAAAGAATTGCTTTAACCAGATTACCAATAATCATTAACACGGCATATTGTTACAATAGCAATTCTATACATTCGATTATCATTTTATTCCTTTCTAGTTAAAGTTTGGGATCATTTGCATATTATCTTCGATTGAGTTACATTAACTCGCCTTTCTAATGTTCGTTACGAATTATTGATCTATATTTGTGTAACGCATAAATATAAGTAGATGAAGAAATCATAGCGACACTGTGACAACGAGAAGGTAACTTTTTCGTTCGCTGGCAGTATCGCTAAATGCGATTCTAAATATTTAGTTTTATATTACCGTGACGCGCCTTGCGTGTTCTCGTATCGATCCTTTATAAGTAATGTTTTTAGTTCGGAGATACAGAAATAGCAATCGGTATGTGTCACGGATAAAAATTTGTTGCTTTCCCGCACATGGCAACGGAACAAAAGATTATCTTTCTTCTTGTAATCTTAAGACGTAGATTTCTTTTTATACATACCCTAATTGTATATAGAATATTTTTGACAGAATCCCGAATATTTGACAGAATATTGCGCGTAGACACAGCTTTGTATTAGAGAGAGAAAGGGGAAAAAATGGAAAAAATAACCTGGGTCTAAGTACTGGAAGATTTGGACCCTTTTAACTTTGTATGTTTATGCGCTGTACACATTCTAATTCAGGCCCCGAGTTTCACTCAATACCAGGATACAAAAGAATTTTATCAAACATATTTTCTCGAGGGATTTGATAAGGACAACGATGCGTTGAACGAAACAGGCAGGGCCACATATCGCTTAGTATTTAAATGAACTTGTTTTGGCGAACAGTGTAAAGTGAAGGAAACAAAGTCGTGTGATTGTATATAAATATTCTAGAGGGAAGAAATAAATAAAGTGCAGTTTACTTTACAAAGTAACGGCATTTTATGAATGCCAAGGCTTGTATGTTGTACACTATGTGTGTATCTCCATAAATTATTAAATAAATATTATGTTTTGTACAGTATCAACTGAATCGATTAACGAGAATTCAATTATCATTAAAAAAGTAAGAAACTTATAAACTGCGAATGTTTATGCAAATTTATATCTTTGTATGCAGTGGCTACAAAAAATATTTGCATATATTCTTATTTTCCAATGAAACATCTTTTTATCAGGTTCTATATTTAATTGTTATTATACTAACTTTTGTAGTCATATGAAAGTATCACTAAATAATATGAACCTTACTGTGCTTGCATTTAATTAATTAATATATAAATACTATAACAAATATAATGTGCAAATTCAGGGTGATTTATAGATGTATGTTAGTATTTCAGAAAATGAATCTACATAATAAAATAAATAATGAAAATTATATGAACATTTGCTCTACGTATCTTGGTTTTTGAGTTCATATGACGTGTTTTACTTATTTTAATGTGTAGATTCGTCCCTTAAAGTATTGACACTTATCAGTCACTTTTTATAGTTACTGTTTGAATATTTTATATATTTTTGAACATTACGTGTATTTTGTACATTATTACATCTATAAATTTGTATAATATATGCATAAACATCTGTAGTCTAGTTGCAAAATTCTTTCAAATATCTTAGTCTGTTGAAATGATGTAACGAATTTTTTGAATCGTATTACAGACAAAATGGCGATAAATTATTATCTAACATTGCGTGGCCACCAAACAGATGCTAAGAAGGTTTATCCACAGAATACTAATTCCATCCGAATAATACAAAGCTACTTTGCCCCACTATTTAGAAAGTCTCTATACACCTTTCAAATATTTTCAAAAGAATGAGAGAACTTGAATCATACAGTTATGCAATAATGATGTTCACGTAAAAAACCATGCAATCCTTAGTTTCTCGATCGATAACACATTTCGTATTTTTCAGTCAAAAAATTCGTTATAAGTGCTTGCAATTCCATTTTACGAAACAATATTACGATATCAATAGATTAGAGTACACAAACTTACATTAATTTTTCAGACGAAACGCATAGAAAGAAACACCACATTTACGCAGGTAAAATTTTGCACCAAACTAAGCTAATTTCATCATCAAAACACATTTCATGTTACCAAATCTAAGAAGATTCCTTACAAATGCTTACAATTCCATTTTACAAAAAGATATTACGAAATTAATGAATTAGAATGTAAAACTTATAATAATTTCGATACGATACTTCCGCGCGTAAAATTTCGTATCAAAATGGTTTCGCGATTTAAAACGGTACGCCTGCGCAGTAGCTATACAGGCAGAAGCAAATGAACGCATGCGCGATACATTCTAAGGTAGTTTATGGTCAATGTGCGTCGAGTAGAGACCGTGGCTGCACTGCAGCAACACGGTAAACGTGGATTCGTTGAACTCTTTATGAATTTAATTCTGAGTATCAGTAATTTTCTCGTATGTCCGATCTGCGCGCAGTTTCGCAGATAAATGAGCTTGCAAGATAGCCTCTTCTCCGAGGACGTGGAGCACGACGTGACTCTATTTTCAAGGGACAAGAAACGGAAAAGGTAGGAGAGCCAAACGATCACATTTCCTGATGCAACGACGCGCCTTTAAAGGTTAGATCACACGGTCTTTTCACAACGTGTCTTCAAACATTTTTCACTTTCAATTTCTACGAACGTCTATGATACTACAACGTAAAGTTTTCTCCGAGGAATCATCGGTATTAAATCTCTTAAAGATATATCTCAACAATGTAAAAGTACTTGATGTTTGTCAATCACGCAAGAAAATGAGATAATATACGCTGTCATAAATAGAATCGATTTGATAGCCCGCAATTTTTATTGGCGATTTAGTTTAGAATGTTAGCAGAGACGCGTTATGTTAAATTTATTTGTATCCTTGACATACAATCTGAAATTCAAAGGCAATTAGAATTAACTTTATAACCTAAATGATTTAGGATACCATATAACTGTTGAAAAGTGTTCAATGTGTTTGTTATTGATGTGTTTTATGGCCTCTGTGCAGTATTTATAAATATCTTGCACTAAAGGTAAATGGTTGATATCGTTGTCTTCCAGACAACGTATATTGGTCTGTATTACTGCAAGTGATTAAAATATTCGGAAATTAAGGTATACATATACACAGGCTACTTTGACTTTGAAAAAATATAAATTTCATACTAAATACAAATTTGAACGCTGATTAATTTATTTGCGCTGTTAAGACAATCGTAAATATGCATTTTGACTATAAACCAATACTTCTTGTTTGCACTGAAGATCTTTACATCTAGCATTTACATCATTTACACTCCTGAACAAGAAAATAGCACAATGTGTAAATTCGTAAAACTTTATTCGATAATGAAGAAAAATAGAAAAATAATAAACTTCTTTTGAATGTAAACTTACAATATGAAATGCTCTCGGAGTATAAATACGTTTTTCTTACCCGTAAAATTAAAAAACTACAAGAATTCAATGAGTCAAACTGATAACACATACTACGAAAAAATGAAAATTTACTTCTATTTACTGAAAATAATACAATGTTAGTATTTTGTGGAGCCCCCTTTCTGTAAACCGTTCTTGCAAGCTCTCCCCAATAATTTTCAATTCAGAAGATCTTGCTGTCCGTTACAGAACGCCCATTTTTTTTTTATCAACAAAATATTTTATAACTATCTGTTGAACGACAGTACTATCTTACTGGAATATACAATTTTTATCAGTACTTGTTACTGCATGTGTTTGTATCTTCAGTTCAATATACCTTTAACTATTCATGCAACTTTATACAAAGACAATTTTCGTTTTTCTATGATAACCAATACCTGCCCATACCATGATGCTTCCTTAGCATCTTAGTTGTCGGCTGCTTGAAACTTTTTCTTCTGTCCATACATCGTGGTAATAATATTTACATCTAGCAGGGCCATGTGAAATTATTATGCTATCTTTTTGTTCATTCGAAGAAGTACAATGTTTACATCTAAGGATTACTAACATCGACTCAAAAAGCTTGTTTTACAAGATGTACATAAGAAAGACTGTATTTCCATACATATCTCACACATATTATCAAAGTTACAAAATGTGTTATCTTTTTGACTGCGAGTGTAACATTTCGATTCTTCAATTATTAATGATATAAAATCGAAATTCTTTCGTAAATTAACTTGATATAAATTAAGTAGTGTAAAAAAATGAAACGAGATCACAATCAATTGCCGCGTGATAAAAATATTCATAGATTTTCTTGTTTATAACTAATAGATTGTTCCATTACATTAGACCGTTTTTTCTTTTCTCAAATTCCCCGCGCATTTCAAACGTTTACGCGTTTTATTTTTCGCTGTACATTTATATTTTTAGCAAACTACATAGTGTTTTGAGAAACATAAAAGAACTGTGACGCATTGGCAGGTTGCCTGAAGAAAATAAGAATGCGTTTCATAGATATCAATAGTTCTAATTAACATTTCTGTTTTTAATTAACATCATATGGTTCCTTGCACTTGATTTAGAATATTGCAGTAAGATGGGAATACATAATAAGTTTTTAAGTTGCGGTTATTGGTTAATTAGCCCTCCGTAGATGGCGGAAGTTGCGTACGTCGTTAGATAACAAAAGAAAATTTCTACGAAACGTAAATTTTAATGGAACGTATTATCTCCATCAACGACAACGAAAATAATGTACCATACGGTTACACAAGATTAACTGTCACTACAAACACATATTATATAAGAATACCGTAATATGTACAGTTCTTCGATTATTCAATATGCAGTTCCAATATTTCATAAATATTTCATGGACCGTTCGTATTTAAACATATTCTATCCTTAAAACTTTTAAAATACAATTTGTAGATATTTTATCGATAAAAAATGTTTAATGTCATAATTACTTTGCTTAAGAAATAAGATAATAAAAAGGAAAGGAAAGGAAAGGAAAGAAGGCCCCGATCGTCCGCCATATTGAATAATTGTTTACGTTTAGATGACAAATAGGAAAATTTATTTCTTTTGGCGAAAATTTTGCTATAATTAAAAAAAAAGAACGCAAACTACTCGGAAGATTAACTAACTCTATAAAATTTTCAATATCTCTGAAGGTAGTAAATATTAGAAGCCCAATAACGGCGATGTAAGCGTCAAAAATATCATACGTGTGTTAACCCAAAAAATCCTCACCTCTTTCACTTACGTCATTTGCCACCTAAACTCGTTAATTATTGAAATCACGCGTCAGGGGGACAGATGGTCGATTTTGAATGGCACGAATAATTGTTAATCTATGGAGTGCAACCGGTCTCTCGTCGTATGTCGCTCACGTATACGCATGATTACGTGAACCACGCAACACTTACGAGTCGCACGGGACTCTGTTTCTTCTTTGTAGTTCAAGGCTCGTCGATTTAGTCGTCTCTGAAACGTAATTAACATAGATCTTACTCTTGGAACGACGATTCATCAACCGGATCAGACGATAGCGTGGAACGGTTGTTTTGTTCGGTCTGTTGCAGTCGATTTCTTTTTCTTCTCGGCTTTCATATCTGGCTATAAGAGAAAGAGAAGCGCAGAGAACCCCGATTTATCACGCTACATGGTTCGTTCCACCTGAACGGTTGGCATGTAATTTAACTATCGTGAAACGACGTTAAGGTGAGAATTTTATCTTGTTTTCCAGCATCCATATTGGTCTAGATAGTTTTATTTATCTACCGAGACTGAAATTGCCCTCCACTAGATCTTGAGAGTTCGTTTCCTATTTCCTACTTTTTGTGTATTGCTTGCGCCTGTTCTAATGCTCTCAATGCTTTCTAAAAACATCCGGTTACGACGTTACACATAATAAATTCCGCCTTTATCCGACCGTTTTATTCCGGTTGAACGTAATAGCCGGTTTCCATGAAATCTGATTATGTATGTGAAATGTAACACGGTTGTAACGGCGGTGATGTCGGCGTATAATGGAGAATTTGTATCGGAAAGTTGGCCAAAAGTCGATTTCAGAAATTTTGTTTCGCTTGCAAAATTTTCATTCACAAAAAGAATCGGATACATTACGAATAAATTATTAATGACCTTTTTCTTTGTACGTACGGCATTGAAGTACTTCGAAAGTTTACAGTTGAGTCATTCGATTGCTCTACGAAATAGCATAAAGATAAATTTGGAGAGCCTTAAGCAAATAGTATTAAATTAGGAGAATTATTCAGAGGAAGCATTTAGGCATGAAATATCTTATATAAAATCAGAGTTTAAATATAGATAGTTATGTAAGTTGCAAGGAGAAAATTTTCGAAATAAATGATGAAAGAATAATCAAGAAATTGTTTTTTACATGATCCATAATTTTAATATCGTAACAAGTAATCAGTGTTTAATTAAAAATCAAACAATATTGATGAAGTTAATCGATGTGGCTTGTATATGATCCGAGCGAAAATATTTTTAAAATAATATTTTCTTACTAAAAAGTTGTCCTACATCTTTGCCCAACTTTTTCATGCAAATACCCGTATTATGTGTCTGTGGAATGGCCGAAATGATACGTGATTATTCGGACCAAGGATGGCTCTAATTTTAAGAAAATCAGAGAAGGAGAAAGTGAAATGTTATGTAAAAGTTAGCCTGCCTGTGTTCATCTGACAGGATACGGGCAAAGTGGCCCGGGGCAAGGCGGTTACGTTCACCCGTCCTCAGTCCAGTCTCACTTTCAGCCGTGATCGTAACGCGTTCTTTTCACTTTTGCAGGGTACTCGTCTTTCCACCTGTAAACAACTATCGAAGATATATTATACACCAGCTGGTGCAGGACCGTTTTGCCGATCTGCATACATTCTCGATCGGCCAGGGTTCTGCCAGACGGACAGTCGTGTGTTACAAAAGTGACGTGATAAGGTATCGAAGTGCCTATTGTTATGATACATGTATTATATGTATAGTGACATTGCTTCGTTAAGTGACCGTTGCTATCCCCACCACTCCGATCTTGCTTCGTGAAGTAAGCCTTTGATGTTGCGTACAGTGCATCACAAAGGTCTTCGTTCGTCATCACCATCAAGTTCGAAGTATTGTAATCAAGATGTTAGATCCTACAATATTTTTGGTATCCAATTCTGTATTAATTGCAGTTAAATGTATATTTAAATAAATATCACAGTTCCTTACGTCTTTATTTAAAAAAGAAAAGAACTGAAGAAATACAAAATATATAAATGTATATACGTATGTCTATAGGTACGTTATAGCTCTCTATAGGTATCAATTGCAGTTTACTATCTTTTTAGCAGTAATGGAATTAAAGGTTTTGTAATTACTGGTATAACCGTTTTAAGATCTTCGTAATCTAAATATTTATGATTTCTTCAAGAAATACATTAGTATACTGAGCATAATGAGAATAAGTATAGATGATTCTGTAGCAAAGTTTATTTTTCATTTCCTTTGTGATTACAATTGTATCTATAGACTTTTACAACTGACTGTATATGATATAAACAAGCACGTACATGCCTCTCTCGATAACTAACTAGATACAATCCCGTGGTCATTTAGCAAAGTGCTATTACATTCAATCGTTTCAGTGATATATCACCTGAACAAATCACAAAGTGTAGGATTTCATTATTTCCTGTTGTGAATCATTTAATGATGCCCCTCCATCGATAACCTATCAATAAAGAAGACATTCTGATAACAATTATAGTTCAGCGATTTCTGTAATAATTGTGGATAAATATATAGTGTTTGTGTTAAATTGGAGAAAAAAATTGTTACTATATTTTAATAGTATATTTTATGAAGTGGATTTTATGTAAAAATGGATTAATTTTTAATAGATTTATTATAAAGTTAGTAAAAGTACTAAATTATAAACTCTCAATGTTTTTGTATCACGGAATACACCTATTTCTTCGCATAAGATGCAATATCATTTTAACGCGATTAATTTAAAAACGATTATATTAATGCTCGATTCCTTCGAAAGTAGAACTCGTTCTAGATTGAATCAGATTTACGCGAAATTCACAGACGATTCTAATACTGTTACGAAATGAGTTTACAAGAATGAAATTCTTACGACGTAGCAGCAGTAAACGAAAGTGAAACTGACCGGCTCAAGGTCGCGTGACGTAGTACTCAGACGCGTCAGAAAACTATTTAACCGACTTAAAAAAGAAGTATCAAACTAATTATAAAATAACAAGGTTATAATATTTTATTTTTCAATATTCAAGGGACCCAAAATTGAATGGTGAACAGTGTACAACAAGTTGTATAACGAAAGGTACTGGTACCTTGTTCGAGATGGGCATTGAAGGTCGACGATCGCCCTCCGCATCTCCAGAACGCGTACGAATTCAAAGACAAGGTAATTAAAAACTTATATTGAAAACTTCATATCTGAAAAAGATAGTGTAAAGTTAATTAAATTTGTCATTCGAACTTTTAGTAAAATCAACGCCAACGGTTGAAATCTATAGGCCGCCAGCTGTTAGGAGGGCCAGAAATGAACTTCAAACAAATATGGACCAAGTTCAAATACAAGCAGCTGCAGATTCATCTAGTGCAAAGTAAGAAATTGTAAAAATACTTCCGTCTATTTACTTTCTTATAATTCAAAGAATAAATTGTAAATATCTTTAACTGAATTTTATTAAGATCTTCTCGTCAGAGAAGGCCAGATCGCGCGGTTTATGTACCAAGACATCGTAGAAGTTTGGAAACAGAAGGGAGTCCTCAGCCAGTAGAATCTATTCGTGCGAGTCGTTCAGTTAAGGACAATCCGTCCTCTGCTTCTCATGGCCAATCAAAATCAAGTTTAGATATCAAAGAAACAGATTCTAGTTTACAACAAAGTATAGAATGTGAACAAAAGGAACTAAATACGTGTTTTGATGATAATCAAAGTAATGATGAACCTGAAATTAATATCTGTCTGCAAGAAGATCCAAAGGACCCGACTTCTTCTGTTATTCCAGAAGGACTTATGATGGAAACTAGTGATAAAATAACAACTAAGCAGTTAGATAATCTAAATGAAGATGTGCCAAATGATACAGACGGTACTACTGCTCCTGAAACTAAATGTGAGACAACTGATACATTTCATTCAGGAATTATTGAAGAGCAAGAAATCTCTAGTAATTCTAATGAAGATAACAATAACATAGACTCAGTTGAGACATGTATATATAGTGAAGTTAATGTTAATGAAGAAATAGACAGATCTGATAAATGTAATAACGATATTGTTGTAACTAATTCAAATGCAAATAACAAACAACATTCGGAAATTTCAAATAAGGACGAGATAACAAACCAAAAGAACACGCAAATGATGCGTCGAAATATGGTATCAAACGTGCTGATTATCTCAGATAGTGTACAGAAAGAACCACAACAACCTAATAAGGAAGTTATTCCTATTCCTACAGCACTACCAGAGAAGAAAGTAAAAAAGGTTGTGCGGCAGAAAAGTAAACCTGCACCTCCACCTTCTCCACCAATTAAAAAGATTAATAGGGATGAATGTGACTGGGACAGTTTATTCGACGATAATGGTGATTGTCTAGATCCAACTCTTATCGAGGAGGCAAGTATTTATGAATTTACCATTCACCAACATAAAACGACAAAACTATGTACTTTTTTAATGTTAATTACTTTTATTTCAGTTAACAGCGGCTGTTGGTAATGTTGTGATAGAACAACCGAAAAGCGATTACAAACCGTACACTAAACACATCGAGGTATCTAGCGACGAATTTGCTCATGTTGTTGAAATTTACAATTTTCCATCAGAATTTAAAACCAGCGATTTAGCAGCTGTTTTTAGTCCTTTTAAGAATGGTGGGTTTGAACTAAAGTGGGTAGATGACACACACTGTCTTGGAGTCTTCAGTAGTCCTCTTGTTGGTAATTAGAAACGAGTCAAAATTACACCGACATTATCAGTAACAAGTGCTCACCCGTTAAATCGGTTTTAGCTGCTGAAGTATTGGCTTCGGACCATCCATTTGTTAAAACACGACCCTTGAGCGAGGCCACAGCCTTGAGTAAAACAAAAGCAAAAAGGAGCGCGGAATTTTTACAGCCGTACAGAAGTCGTCCAGAAACTTGCGCGGCATTAGCTAGACGACTGGTTACGGGTGCTTTAGGTGTAAAATTAGCTACTGCTAGGCAGGAACGCGAACATGAGAAAAATGTATTACGTGAGGCTAAAGGTAAGTATTATTTACACAAAACACTTCTCACAGTTTGAAGCTTAAAAAAGCTTTAAAAAAGCAGAAATAAGTTGTTTTTTCTTTGTTTCTAGAAAAACGTAGATTAGCCAACAAACAGCGAGAAGATGCCTGGGAAGGCATTATACCTGAAAAGTAGCATTATTTGTTGGAAATATAATGTTCATACATTGAGAATTATTTACATCATTATGTAAGTGTTTTATGGCATTTACATGAATTTGTGCCTTACTCATCTATTCTCATTTTTGACAAACTCATTTTTGTCGAACTGATTTGGCGATTGGTTTTGGGAACACGGGAAATTGCTTGCCAATAGATGAGTGTGGCATGACAAAAGTATCAATTAACGGATATACTTGTTTAGGACTGGTAAAATGAACTTTCCAGTGCTTGTTTATTTTCTACATATTATGCATATCATAATATTCAGACCAGTTGAATGAGCGTGCCTGTTGTACTATTTTCTAATGGAAGGGTATTAAAGCATTTTAACTAAACATCTAGATGAGGACGATTTACAGCCTTGACATATTAGGAAACTATATAAAAAAGAACATAGATGTAGAAGCGTTTTATGATATACATATACAGTTATTCTTACCTCGACAGTTGCCTCTTTGTTATAAATTTATATATACACGATAAACAATGCTGTGTTGTGCAATTGTAATACAAGACAATAAGTTAGAATGATATAAACCGAGGATATCCTTTTACACAAGCACGTGTGCGTGGACATACATCGATATGCTACAATGACATGTAATCACAACGTGTCTTCACAGAGTTATGATTTTAGGGTAATGAATTTTACTGAAATATGAAGTGGCATTTTATTATTATATGCAATGTAAGATTATTGCAGTTACGAATTATGCCACTTATTATATTACATATACATATATAAATCTGTTACATGAATGTTAAAGATTTGACGCACAATCACAATATATCAACAGGAATTACAGATTTACTAAGAGAAAAAAATGAATTTGACACAGATTGTATTTTTATATACAATTGTTACCAACAGAGAAATAAAGATATGTATTGCCAAATCCTAGTCAATGTATGCAAGGAATATGTTATCTATATTGTATATTATATTGCAGAATTTTGTCAAAAATTGACAAGAGGATTAAAAGAAAAAGGGAATAAAAATATTTTATATATCATTCTTTTGTATATATTTTCAATCCTGGTAGAACCTAGTTACATTTTAATCTAATGACAAATTCAGAAGTTAAAAATTTACAATGATGAAACGATACTAGTATAAAGTAGTACGTTCGTTTAAAAATGGCAGTATTTTTTACTGTACATATGTACAGTGATAAAAAATATATGTATAATTGAAAAAGTTATACGACTTGTCAATGAGATGTATCGTTCAATCATCCATCTTTCTAGCAATATTGAAATATTATACATGTTTTGGACAAATACGAATTGCTTGTTTTACCATTTCCCTCCTTTCTTTTTCTTTTTTTGTTGAACCTTACGTTGCTGTTGTCGTGGACCGGAACTTTCTACCGCTGGACTATGTCGAGGGTTGGGAGAAGGTTTCGCATTTGTAGGCATCTTAGTAATATCACTGTAACGATAAGTGATAATAAAAGTTATTAATTGTATGTATAAATTAAATAATAAATGTGTGAATTAATACATACTACATATCACTAGCTACAGCTGCAGCACCTTGTGTGCCCTTCATCGCAGCATCTCGATTTCTCCTATCTCGTTTCTTCCTAAATCCACTACGTTCGTGTCTGGGTAACCATCGTTCAGGATCAGGTGGAACATTTGGATCATAGTTCTTAGGTAACTTTCCTTTGCGTTTACGTTTTTTCTTTTTCTTTTGTGTTATATCGACAACGGGTTTGCTACACAATAGAGTTATAATTATTAATTTTATTGAGAATTTTATTATCGAGACTATATTAAGAGAATAATACTTACCCAGGAGATGGTTCTATCTTCTTCTTGGTCATTTTGGTACCAATTACCCAGTTACTGTTCTCCAAAGCATCAACGTCGATCGTTTCAGAAAGGTCATGTAACGGTGGCAGACGTTTTGATAGCAATTGTGCCTTTTCTGGACGAAATTGCACATAAGCTACCACCAATTGCGCTAATGTCTTAGTATCGCAAGGCGCAGCATCTACCATTTCTTGTAAAATATCAGCTGCCATTTTAATTTCTCCTCCGCGTAGATAAAAATCAGCGGCTTGTCGCCATAATTCTCCTAAATTAGCAGTAGCATCCTAAAATTGAATATCAAAGGTTATACTAAATCGAGTTGAAAAAGAAAGAAATTAGATTAAATGCACCTACCTTATTTTTCTTGTAATAGTTAACTGCATTTTTTAGAGCATCTGATGCTTTTTCACGATTATTATTAGCCATATGAAGAGTTACAAGTGCGCTGACTATGCCAGGTAATGATCTGTCTCTTTCACTCAGATTTTCAAGAATATCAATTGCCTCTTGTCTTTCATCCTGACTCAATAAGAGTTGCACACAAACCAGTTTCATTTGCAATTCTTTATCTCCAACTGCATACTGTATTAATAACTTTGCTGCTTCCTTTGCTTTACCCTCTTTACCAAGTTGTACTGCCTTAACAAACATTGCATCCACAGCCAGTGCAGGATGATCCTTAGCTAGTTTATTGCAAAGTTGCTGACACTGGTCTGCCTGCAAGGACATAAGTTATAGAATAATGATATGTGAACAATGATCAATAAAACAGTGTATTACTAATTGAGTTTATACCTGATCAGTGTATAAAGCTAACAAGCACTGATTGTATGCAATGTTCCGTCTCTGTCTAGAAGTTAATTTATGTTCTAAGCTATCATGAGTAGCGCTTTTCATTCTTTTTTTACTATCAAATACGTTTTGATCTTTATTAAGGCACACAAGGTTATTGCTTGCAACTGCTACTAGAGCTATGTCATCTGGTTTTGCTTTCAAAGCAGAAATGTACAATGCTTGAGCTTCTTTCTCGCGACCCTGAAGCTGAAGACAATATCCAAGTTGAACTCTAATAATTCCTAATTCATCTTCTATTTCTTCTTCAGCAACTCCATCTTCCTCTAAATTTTCTTTACACTTTTTCTCAGCTGCTCTAAGCTTTTTTTCTGCCTCAATCAAGATGGCTTTATCACCTTTGCTACCTTGTGCAATTAAACCACAAGCTGTATTATATATTAATTCATATGTATCTTCGCGTAATGCAGGAACTTCTAAGTTCTGTTAAAAAAAATATAAATTACAATAAATATAAATTAACATATACTTAAATAACATTAACTGTTAAGGACTTACAGAATCCTCAATTGCTAAATTTACAACCACTGCTGCAAGATTAGCTTCCCTTTCATCTTCATATTCATCGTGAGAATTTTTTATAATGTCTCTGTACACAGAGAAACATTCTTCATATTTTTCTAGCCTATACAGTATCTGAGCCTTCAGTTCCTTGAGTTTCAATGAAGGATTTGAAACATTTTCTACTACCTTCAAAGCGTCCTGCACTTGATTCAATCTATATAAACAATATGCTTTCTCGAAATCTAAATTGCTAAAAAATATTTATTTGTTATTAGAATTGTACGAAGTGAATATTAATTAAAATAGAAAAGTTTTAACACTAATATATAATAAATGAATGACATACCCTGATAGTTTTGGATTCTTAGTAATAAACTGGAGTGCATCATTGAATTTAGATAATTGAATATAGCAAATAACTTTACAATGGAAAGCTGCTTCTTCATCCTGGGAAATACCTAAAACTGAAAAATTTTCTATTGTTGAGAATATGTTGTTCTTCGTAAATGGGACACAGGTTATGTTGATAGTAAACTCGTAGAATTGAAAGCAATTTGTAAGATCACGAAAACTCACTCTTATTAGCAATTTTTATTGCCCGCTCGTATTCACCATTTTGCCCTAATTTATTTAATTCTCCGTATAATAGAGGAAAATTGTTTTCCTTTGTGGCCATGTTGCTCACTTTGCGGTCATGTCCAACGTGGAACTAATTTATGACTACCGAATACAGCATAATGTTCCAAGAACAATTTTAATAAAAGTTATTGCTTATAAAGTATAGTTTATGTACCTATTTGAAAGAATTAGACATTGTTTAGAATATTTGATAGTAATTAAACAATGTATAGCAAACAAATTTAATTAAATTAAATTTATTTATTAATACTACTCAAATTTTTTTTTAAAGCATTCAAAGATTAGGTAATTACAATATTTAATTTCAGTTGAAGTAATATAATAATACTTGTGTATAATCTAACTGAAGATAATACCACTTTGATATTAGTCTTAAAATTATACTAGAAACGCAATAAAAAAGTTTTATTTGTCGGAAGTGAGAAATAAAACTTTGTAAGAACAAAGGAATAAAAAAGAATGAGTTAAATTTCCATGTTACTCAAATGCTTATTCATTTCATTAAAATTATATATATACACATACGTTAGAATTATGTACAATTTACAATTTTCAGTTCAGCATATACATACATAGCATAGAACTAACACCATAAACGTAATATAAAATAGATTTTATGTCTTATAGAAATTTGTGTTGTTATCATATTATATGTTCTGCAATACCAAAGCTGGTAATACCTACTTTAAATGGTAATCAGAATGTTTTTTACGCCCTCTGCGAATTATTGCGGTGAACAAAGGAATTATACACTTATTTATACTTCAATAAAATATCGATATTTAAGTTATCGATACAAATTTAAATTTCAATGGCTCATCAAATTTAAAACATTGCATGAGAATTATTCTGCTTTTTATTACAATTGCAATTTAAATTCAAACTACCATTCATTGTAACTATTTTCATAATTAACAAAATGATTTATATTCTAACATAAATTTTAAAATGGAAGTAGATAATTACAGTAGATAAATAACACTTGGAGACACGAGGACAAGATGGTGAAACAACTTGTATTTTGACTATGCGAACAAAGATTTAAGTGTCAAATAATGATATGTACATTATTATAATTTATTAATTTAAATCTATAAATATTTTGTGCAAAATAAATTACGAAATGCATCGAGTTGCAAATTAAACCATTTCATTTCAGCAGTTTGATTTTTAGTTAGAATATGTATAAACTCCTGATCTCCAGAAAACACTGTATCAAGTTACTAGCTTGCTTACATTCGTTGCCACCAGCTAAAATGACAATGAGTAAAGATTATTAAATTACTCTTTTTAAATGGCAAATAATTTACAAAAAATTTTGTTTAATATTTAAAATAAAGTCAGATTTCTTAGTAACAATTTTTTATTTACCGATGTTTTTGCATTTATTGACCATTTCATCAGCCATTAGCGCGTCAGCTCCATAGGTTATTAACTGTCTCTTGGCAATGTTTACCCAAAGGCGTCCATTCTCTTCTACCTGTGTTATGGAAATAAAAATGTTTTTTCTTTACTTCTTTCCATATGCGGGATGTTATAAGAAAAGAATTTAACACATCAGTTATAATTCACAGAAAAGAGTAAGAGATGCCTTATCAACATACAAATCATAAAATCAATACTTTCGATGTTAGGTTAATTTTGTACTCATAACCTATTCTAATTAATGTGAAACGATCTAAATCGAACTTTTCATAAAAGTTTGATAGAACGAGAATGTCTAATAGGATTTCTTCTTATGACAAAGTTTAAACACTTTTTTCCCATTTGCACCGATAAACGATATAGTCAACTATCGACGATGAATAATACAGTTATATAAAATGCGTATCTCGTGTAATACGAAATATGGGAAAATATTTGAAAAAGTGTTCTTGTATTGATATGTTCTTCACCTTTTTCTGCTCTTCATCGAAACGATTGATTTTAGAAAGTATGTTGATAGACATTATAGGTTTACAAAATCGCGGAACTTGTTTCATTTATGTAATTTAATTCAAAGAATACTTTGTATGATATGACTTAAATAATTTCGTTACTTACGATTCCCTTTTTCCTCAGCATACAGTACGTGTAACAACCAAGTCTCTCGTCTGCCTTAGATATAATGCCTTCCTTAGCACCCTGTATTAATTCTGAAGTTTGATTAATATTGACTAAGGTTTTCCATTGTTTGCAATTTATTTCGTTGTTTGCTACTTACTTGGATCGATACTAGTCTCTGTGATACAAGATGCCCTGAAACGTTCCACCTTGGCTTTTATGCTATTTGAAAATGCCTGGAAATATTACAACACGTTATAAAGACTTTAAAATATAAATAAATATTGAGTGAAATGTTGTTAATAGTTTAACTATAAATGATTCGAGCTTGCAGGTTGTAAATATACAATCAGAATATAAATAAACTTTTTCGATATTATAGTTAACTTTTTAATTGTAGTATGCGAGAATCCGGAAGTATCTCGTAATTCGAGATATTTTCACATACTAAGAGCATCAAAGAGAAGAAATTTTAAGATCGAATTATTATATTTCTCTTATTTTAGATATTAAAAGAGTCCTGGTTTTACAATCAATGAATTCTTTCTTATATATCGTTTTAATCATAAAATAACAAGCCACGAAATTATCGTTTTATTCGATTAAAAATAATGAGATTATATTATCCATCTATGACGATATTTACAATGAATTTCCAACACCGAAATATTTACGAATTATAATACTCGAGACAAAAATATAAGAATTTAAAACATTGATACATATCATATATGAAAGAAACAGTCCTATTAAACAAATTAGATGATTGCAATCAAGTAATGTCGAAATTTACCAAAGTCCCGACGAAGCAGAAGGCAAAGACAATAGCGAGGATCTTCATCTTCCTTACTGAGTTGTCGAGGAGCTCGGGTAAGAAAGATCTATATTGAATGTTCACTAAGAACTAAGTACGCGTTAAATGTTGCTCGAGTTTTTATAGTTATAGGTACAATCATTAATAATAACACGTCCCGTAATTTCTCCCTCCATTGTGTACGGGCAAACGATACTGTATTTTCTGGATGGAAGCTCGCCGAAACTGAAGCTCAGATTGGACTCGGATGTGGCACAGCTTGGGCTCGTTGTGACCGCTTTATAAAGAGCTTTAAACGTTAACCAGATCCTAAAGACTCTATAAAATCGCACAGTGAAATTCCTTCCGCCTTGATATCCGTGAGACAACTCTAATGCAATGACGAAACATTCTTTTTTCTTTAATATTTCATTAATGAAAATGAGATCAAATAACATATGGTTTTAAAATTCAGTTATGTTGATTTTGCTTATGAATTTCCCTTTTTCGATTGCTGGTCGGTTGGTCGGTTGGTTCTAACTGTTAGAACATTGTCCTATGATTTTTAGGGCGTTTCAAGAATAATATAAATAGACACGAACATAATACATCATAGAATACTAATCCTTTCTTCTTCTCTTTCTTTGTCTTGTGTCATCATCTTTAATTTTCTTTTTATTTATTGTTCATCGTCATATCCGCTGGTAAGATATTCGTGACTACAGTTACATGTATTGTATAAATTTATAAATGTTAAAATTTATAAATATTTACATGCTTAATTTGCATCTATATTCTACTAGTTAGAAATGATTATATATTGTCGAATATCTTTAAGTTGCACCTTGTGTCCTTGAATTTGGTGCAGTGTAGAGCAAATATAGCAAAGTAAATGTCCGATGGTGTTGTTGGTGTTGCAGTATTCACAGGGCACCGGATTCTGTTTTCTGATAAGATGAGAATGTGTGATGTTGGAGCGACTTATCCTGAGCTTGATTATTCTTGTGAAAGACATAGCCGGACTTATTTCATATGCGTTTTTCCAAGCCTGCTCCGTGGTCATAATTTCGTATATCCATACACACCTAGTACAAGTACACACCTAGTAAGTACAAAATCCTTCTGAATTTGTTAACGAGCTATCTCCACTATTCCACGAAACTAATCGCTCGAAACAATTCCCGGTGTTATCTATGATTTGTACCAACGGGACGATAACGCAATTATTAATGAACTGCCGAAACAAAAAACGTACTTTTGCTTTTATACTTTTTATTTCATTGTTATAACATAATTTCAGTTGGATTGTTCAAATTTTTACGAACAAAATGATGCTGATCATGACTATATAAAATATATCTATCGATATATCCTAACGTATGTACTTTCATTGTAATATTGAAATTAAAATTAAAATTTTGCATTTTTTACATTATTGTATTTTGTTTCATATAAGTCGTATGCTTTACGTTTCTAATACAAATGTTAAAATATTTTGTATGCTATAATCATAATTATGTAGTATATGTACATACGTGACATACGCCATCAAAGCGCATGCGCAGAAAGAGTTGTTATATACCTGTTCGTAGTACATAAAATCGTAGACACCTTATTCATTAGAACTTAGCAGTTTAGTAATATGTAGAAGTCTCTTATAGGAGCTCTTGTTCTTCATGAAACACCCTACCAAGTTACTAGCTTTCTTACATTCGTTGGCACCAGCTGAAATAACCATAAATAGGAATCATTAAATTATACTTTTCAAGTGTACTAAAAATTTTATTTAATAATTAAAATGAAGAATTAAACTTTTTGCTTATTATTAACAAGTTAAATTTTTTCATGAGTGTTTAAATGGAAAGCAATTTGTTAAAAATTTTATATAATATTTAAAATACAGACGGATTTTGTAATAACAATTTTTTACTCACTGATGTTTTGACATTTTTTGACAAGTTTACTAGCTGTATGCCAGGGGCTTCCCCAGACTATCAGCTGGTGTCTGGCAACATTATTTTTTATCCAGAGGTTTCCATTCTCCTCTACCTGTATTGCAGAAATAAAAATAATATTTTTTTCACTTTCTTCTCTATAAGAGAACTTAAGACTTCATTTATAATTTATAAAGGAGAGTAAAAGATGCCTTATCAACATAGAAACCCTGGAATCAATTTTTTCGATATTAGTTTAATTTTTGTATTCATAACCTTTTCTAATTAATGTAAAAGAATGTAAATCGAACTCTTTATAAAAAATGGATAGGGCGAGAATGTCTAATGGGATTTCTTTCTGTGACAATATTTAAATACTTTTCTCTATTTATATTGATAAACAAAATAGTCAACTAACGATAAAGAATGTACTTATATAAAATGTGTATCTTATGTAAGACGAAATATGAAACAAAATTTGAAGAAATATTTTTGTATTGATATAAACGGAAAAAACATCGAACATCTGTCATAGATATTTTCTTCATCACTTCCACTGACCTCGATCTTCATACATGTTACCGAGACCTGTGTGATCTTCAAAAGGCTTTAGCTGTCGCGTTGTCTTTTAAAAAGCTATTTGCGCTTCGTGTGAAAAGGGAATACAAATGCTAAGTCTATAATTGTCTTTTTTCATATGAACTAGGGTTCAATAAAAATGTTCAAACCTAACCCCAATCTATTTATGATAATGTACTTACAATAAAATATTTATAGGTATTCCCGTAGTTTACGCGCGCTTTCTTGAATTTTTCCCACGTTGAAATTTAGAGCACTGAGCAGAAGTCACATCGCGTTTTCTGGTGAAGTTTGGAATACTTTTCGGGATTACTCCTGTGTTTTTTTCGTTCGCAATTCCTGGGATTTTGTGCGTTTCTTTCTCTGACATGGAGGAGGTTTGGGTAGTAATTTAAATTGCGCAGCAGACAATGAACAAACTAACCCAAACCTAACCCAAAAACAAAACGATAAGTGTGGGAGTATCTGTATACAACACACATGTATATACTACGTGTTGACTTGTTAAATGTGTACTTAGCGTCGAAAAGGTACGTTTTACTTATAAAAGTTATTTTATTAATGTGTTTTTAAAAAACAACAAGCGGCGGCTAAAGCTTTATAAACGTTAACCAGGAGGATAACTTTCATAACTTATGTGAAGTTCAAGGTCACTGGAGGTTAGTCCCCTAAACAGAAGTTTTACCTCTTTTTTTTTATATAATTTAATTTAAAGAATATTTTGTATAATTTGATTGAAATAATTCCGTTACTTACGATACCCATCTTCCTCAGAATACAGTAGGTGAAACAGCCAAGTCTCCCGTCGTTCATAGGTATAGTTTGTCTCTTCACGTCTTCTATTAACTCTGAAAACCGAATAATATTGACTAAGGCTTTCCATTCATTTTAGTTAAAATTTATTTTGTTGTTTGCTACTTACGTAGATTAATGCTAGTTTCTATGGCGCAAGATGTCCTAAATCGTGCCAATTGGGCTTTTTTGAGATCTGAGAGAGCCTGAAAATATTAGGATATATCATAAAGGCTCTAAAATATAAATAAATATTTGGTGAAATGTTATTAATAGTCTGTTTAAATGATTAGAGTTTGCAGCTTGTAAACATATAATTCGAATATGAATAACTTTTCTCGATAAGATAGTTAACTTTTTAGTCGAGAGAACCCGAAAATTTCCGACCGAGAATTTTTCTCGGGATCAAGTCGAATTCCTGATACTTTCGAGTTTTCACACGTCTCTACTTTTTAGAGTTATTAGATCCTTTCAGAAAATCAAAGAGAAGAAATTTTATGATCGAATTGTTATATTTCTCTTATTTTAGATATTAAAAGAGTCCTGGTTTTACAATCGATGAATTGTTTTTTACACATCGTTTTAATCATAAAATAACAAGCCACGAAATTATCGTTCAATTCGATTAAAAATAGTGAGATTATATTATCTATTTTACGACGATATTTGCAATGAATTTCCAACACCGAAATAATTATGAATTATAATACTCGAAATTTAATTTTTTCAGAAAGTAATTCAATTGTACGATTAAAATTAATAAGATTACTATGCAACGATTACGGCAAAAATATAAGAATTTAAAACATTGATACAGATTATATATGAAAGAAAGAAACAGTCTATTAAAAAGATTAGATGATTGCAACCAAGACGATGACAGAAGGAACGAGAAGAGTAAAAAATGTCAAAATTTACCAATGCTCCGACTAAGCAGAAGGCAAAGACGACAACGAGAGTCTTCATCTTTCTTTTGAAGTTGCCGTAGAGCTCGTGTAAGAAAGATGTATATTGAATGTTCACTAAGAACTAAGTACGCATTATATGTTGCTTGAGTTTTTATAGTTATAGGTACAATCATTAATAATGACACGTCCTATAATTTCTCCCTCCATTGTGTGCCCGCAAGCGGTACTGTATTTTTCGGATGGAAGTATACCGATATTTCGCCTCTTGCCAGCTATCAGAATACATGTGCTAGAAAAGAGAACGGTTGTTAACATCTAAAGAAGAACAAAAATATATCTAGATAATTTATTCCGTTTTTAGAAGCATTTGAGTAGCCTCATAAAAGAGTAGCTTCTCTTAGATAAAGGGATGATGTGAACAAAGCTGAATTTTATTTAAATAATTGTTTGCTTCTTCATACTTGTAATTTTAGATTTTACAAGCTTGCTGTATAAGTTGATCTTGATGAGCACGATCGGCAGAGCCTGCATAATAATTTCTTGCACAATACACTTTCCTGAATTTCATCGCACTCACTGTCATTGTCGCTTTCATTGTCTGGCATACGGTTTTTATTCTCTATCCGAAGTGAAGATCCTAAGATCACGGTGAAGAATCGCTATGTAGAATGATCGCTGGTGGCTTTATTTACTAAATTTTACGTCTTAATTAATTAAATATTTAATTTACATACATTTTAATTTACGTACATTTAAATTACAATATTTAATGAAAATTCAAGTAAGCGAATAATCAAAGTATAGATAGTATACTTTCATAATTCTCATGGCTATAGCAAATACGAGTCTATGATCTTATAAATTAACACGAAAGGAAGGCCAGAGTTAGAGTGCCAAAAGAGAATATCTCAAATTGATTCAATTCTTAATACACTGACGTATAATGAAACTGCAAATTGAATAGCTCTTTTTGTTATGCGGCATTAACTCGTAACCGATAAGGATGAATGAAACTATGCACTGGAATAATACTGAAAAAATTTTTTCTATTTTGTTCTAGGATGATAATAGTATATTATTTTTATGCAAGTGGATTCATGGGAAGAACCGATAGGGAGAGTTTGAGGTAATTTCTCGAGATTCAGCCATTGCACAGGAGAAATGACAAATGTAATTGTACAATATAAACGATTTCATCTTGTGGAATTGGAAAAGGCAGAAATTACATTTACCATCCTTGTCAAGATACTGAGACGAATTATAAACTTACAATTATGTATAATAACAGTGGCATAAATGTATCATAATGGTGCGTTTAGCATAGTTTACACCAAGCCAATGCTCGTGAATGAACCCTCGCTGTTTTCCCCACTTTAATAAAATATAAAATAAAAACCATTCGGTTATGCCTTTATGACGAAAGAAACTGTCATTTAAAGTGAACAGAACGGAAAGTGAAGCTGTCATTCGAACGTAACCAAACATGTGCAAGAATGCGCCATGAAATCATACGCTTATTCATTCGGTGAACACATGCTCGCTTACGCTTTTATTCTTTAATTTTAGTAGAGTGGGGAGAGAACAAGCATTCGTTCGTTTAGTGAGGCTTGATCTAAACTATGACACGATCGTGGTCTAAAGTAGTCTAAACCACCTAAACCACAGTCTAAACGTATCATAACTCTTTGTGGCTGGATAAGCACCAGCAAAACAGTGACATGAACGTACATAAAATATTCATTTTAAATAGTTCTTTGAATCAATTGAAGTGAACTACAAGCAACAAAAGTTTAAATAGAAATACATTTATATTTAATAATACGTTCTCGTACGGACATTTCCTACATATTCTGCGATATAAAGTGAATATAGATCAATGTTGGAAGCTTTTATTTTAATTGTCATTGTTATTACTCTCCAATTTTCTATCATTTTATGAATAACTTTTATTTTTCGACTAATGAAATCCTTCTCGTTTGAACAATATACGTCAATACCATAATTAACTTATAGATTATTATTTATTTATTATTAACTCAACTTAGGATTTCCATTTCGTCAAAGATCTTCTCCGGTATATTCTATTACGTTATTTAAAAAAAAAATGTGGTAAAATATGAGAACAGGATTCTTTTAAATGACAGAAAACAGTGCTGCCATCAGTATCGAGGATTCCAACTATTTGATGCGTTAAGACGTCTATGCTCATACATGCACCAACACATTAAACAATAGCTTAGTCGTTGCATTACAGAATATTAAATTAGTTGTGTGTAGTATGAAAGTACAACTGCCACATTGCCTTATAAAACATGGGAGATAAAGGTAAAAAATTTTTACTTTGATACATAAGCATTTCTCCTTTGTACAGTCATTTTTATCACTATTAAGGTTCATCCTTTTATATTCTTTACAGTACGAATGTATACCATTGAAACTTGGCGAGAGTTAATTAATTAATCTTTTAAATAACCGAAATATCATTATGCTCATTACAGATTGAAATTTTCGTAGAATATCTTATGTTTCGATAGTTTGTTCAAAGCCGGCCAGTGGTTGGCGTATTAGGTTATGATACGTTCCTAATTGGGTCATTTGAAAGCGCGCCACTTCGAAAGTATGGTGTATCTAATATCGAAAGGACTTTATACTGTTAATGCATTCGAAACATTTCGATTTGTCTTTCTTTTTTTAGGCTTTCCCACTTTTATTTTCTATACTTGTCAAGGTTAATTCCTTTTATTATGTAACCTTATATAATTTACTACACCTTGGCCAACAGCTGATATCTAATCAACATTCGAGTTTTATCACTCCATAAATTGAAAAATTGATCTAACTGTTATAACGCGATAAATATTGTACATTATCGAATAAAAAGTAAATGTTCGTCACATCCACACTTCACGATAGTGTAGATAGAGATGATGTCACCTGAGTATAACAGTATATGTAGATATGAATTAAATAATACTTATATTCATGTATTTCTAATACGATTTTTGTGGCTAATAAATAGCATATTATATTTTGTCTTGATATTGTGTACTATTGATAATATTAATTCGTTGAAATCAATGTATGTACATATTAAGGTTACTCATAACCTTATATTTTTTATACCTCGGAATTGTACGTCGCTAATATAAAATTTCATTTGTTACTTGTATTTCATATTTTATATACATAGTTTCACATAATATTTGATTTGTTGTATGTCTGTTTCTTTGAAATGTTTTAAATTCTATATCGGAAATTAATAATAATACATACATACATATATGCATCAGTATTAAATGATAAAGCTCAAACGAAAATTTACATCATGTAAACCATTATAAGGTGTCCAGCTGTTCACTCCAATACATTTTTTTAATTTTTTATTTTAGAAATTAATGAAGTTAGGCAAATGCAATTAAATGTTTTATTATTGAAGGTAGAAAAGTTATTGATTTCAGTTACTAATAATATTGTGATAACATTACAAGACAATAATGTTAAAACAAAATTCACATGGGGCCAAATTTTGTTCTTTTAAGTTTTAATATATAAAATGCAGATTTATCTTAGTATTTTATAATGTATAATTTATTGAAAAATTTGTATTAAAGATTTATAATTTGCTATACAAAACTGTATATACAAATAGCTATAAGAAAATTTAAAATATGTTATTTTGTTCGAAAATTTCGACTAACATATTTCCCCTATTTATGTTTACGTAATTACCTACCTAATTGTCTAATTATATTATCATATTGTCTTATTAACAACAAACATGTTTTCATTCCAATAAATTTCTCGATCTCCGGCAGATCAATAATAAATAAGAGACCGGCTTTTATATACAAATATACGTAAAGGATTTCATTTCAATATAATAGATCCTAATAATAGACTGTATATTATAAATAAATATAATTTTCTTAAATTGATACCGTATTATGTGTATTAATATTAGTATATAACGCCTAATATATTAACATTACGTTAATATTTGTTTACTACAAAATAAATATGTTCACATTTCATTGTATTAAAATAAAAAGAGATCTCACGCACAGAATCGTTTCACAATCGTTTTTCGGAAAAATAAACGATAACGAATTGAATTTACATAATTTACACAAGATATATAACAAATGCGTACATGTTATTCTTATTAAAACTTATTGTTTATTAAAACTTATGTTTAGAGCATCATGTGCACTTCAGTGGAGGAAGTAGCCTCGGGAAAGATAACAATATTATGGTACAACCGCAACGACATGGACAGATAGATGCTCATCTCGGATTTCTACAACTTTATCACAGGTTACATTTTCTTTTTATATACATGTATCCAAATTATATAATAAAAACTTAAATAACTAAATTCTATTTTGAAATTTTTTCAAAATTATAATTTATTCTGTAATTACTTGTTCTAGATATCACGTAGAATTCTTGATACCTTGGAACTTGTGTACACATAAGGAACGGAAGAGTTCCGTACCGGCAATAGTTACCGGAACTCACAATCCTAATTGCCATATTGTAGACTTGATAAGTGAAAAGGAAAGCCTAAAGTAAATCATTATATAAGCATATTTAAGATTTTATGCTTTTGTAAACAAACTACCATTATTTCTTTTTATAACAAAGTCTCTAATTTTAATTATAATATGCTCTTTTTCTGCGACAGATTAAAAATAGAATTGCTAGCATATAAAGAAAAGATCTTAAAGGAAGAGGTGCAAATATTGTGCTGTAAGAGTGGAAGTCCACTGAAGATTCAACTGAACAGTCGTGTATTGGGACAAGACAAGGGCAGACCATTGTTAAGGAACGGGATACGCAGTGTCGGCGTGGAGCAATCGAACGAAGATGAGGTCTCCGAGTAGATCTCGTTGATAATGATATTATTGTTCGAATATCTAAGAGTCGAGTGTTTTTTTCACAGGTGCTGGGTACGAAATTGAGGGCATCTTTAAGCATGCAAAGCAAACAGAGTCTCTGAAGAAATTCCGAGCTCGATGCATACCAAGAAGCGCACGTATCCAGTCGAGGACGTATAATGTAACAGAGGATAAAACTTGATGCACGAGAACGTTCCTTATTTCGAAATTTAATCATGCAAAACGCAGGATTGCGTTGCAGCGAAATTCGTCGTTGCGGTCAATTATCAATGATCACTGTTTTAATCGTAAAAGAATCACATGTGCACGTCACGTTCAATCTCAAGCATAGCGCAAGCAATGTTTTATCTATCGAGATTAATTTAACTACACAGCCTGTTCCAAGCTGCACGATATAACTTTCGAAATATGCGATGTTCAGTAAAAAAAGAAAGAGCTTTTCTTTGAATTTATTGCATCTGGTCTGATTGTACAGGCCTATATCACAACCGCAAGAGTTCTTTCCCCTTCTGCATCGAGTATTATTATTGCGATAATCTCGATGCAAGAAATGAAGTGTTCCTTTAATCGGCCTTTTTTTTGAAGGATCACATCGATATACATGTATGTGTAATTACGAATTACCGCTAAGTACCGCATTTGCCTACTGTTCCTTCTTAAACGAAAACGTATCACGCAATGCCTATATATATATAAATCTATTACATCTTTTAATATCTATCGTCGATCTATCCGCAATAACAAAATTGTATTTTATTATCGTTTTACATTGAGCGTAGATTTTAAACGATAAGGATATATCACTAATCAAAAGCAAGTTTCGCAATGAATGATGATGCTGTTTTCTAATATCTTGCTAAGCTGACACGAATTATTAAAATGAACAATTCCAACGAACATTTTTTTTTTTATTAACGATCATTCCATATTAAACCTTGTTTGTACCTTACACTCGACGATCAAAGTTATAGTTTATTCAAAATTAATTTGCTGTTCAAGATCAAGAAGAAATTTCTATCATTTAGGAACAACTCTTATAGTATATTAATTTCAGTAATCCACTGATTTTGAGGAAACTATAATTTCTTCACGTCTGTGGTATTCCTATATGCATTGTACTAATCGTATTAAAATCCAATACTTTTTACGTTCAGAAACGAGATTACTTAAGACATTCCCTACCATATGTGACATGTAATATTTCATTACTTTTAATATTTATTGTCGCAATTCCTCTCAATATTATTTTTTACAACAGCAGCGAATATGTTAAAAAATTCTAATTATCGTTAGCATCGGAAGTTTGACTGTTTCATGGGAATACCAGTTGGTCCGTCAACAAATTCGCAAATGTTGAAACCAAGTCTAGCCAAAGGATGACAGTTACTTCTAGGATTACCCCACTTGCCTCTAAAAGTCATCCAACTGGGTAAGATGTTGTTGTCCTCTTTTAGAAGCAATTCCATCTTCTTCCATGTGGGCCAAGCGGTACCAAAACCACTCTCATCGTAGAGGCGAGGTAATCTGACAAATTTATGCTTCCCTGGCGCCGTCCAAAGTCCATGAGATCCTCTCGCGCTAAATAATATCGGATGGGAGCCACCAGCAGTGAAAACTCTTTCGGGAAATATAGGTTTTTGAAAGATGCCTTTTCGTGTTTCTTGGCTTTCGTAAACGAAGGTTCCACTTCGTAAATCGTATCGGTAAAACGCGCCTGCGTCATGGGCGGACACGTACATGGCTGAAGGATAATTCGCATCCTGAATTAAAAAAAAGTAAATGGTTTTATATAGGAAGATAAAAATATTGTATTGTATAAATATAATTAAACATAATCTCTAAAACATTCCGATCTATACTGAGATTTCATATGATCTTCTTCAATACGCACGAAAAATTTGATTAAAAAGGAAACAATAATTCAAAATGCGAAAAATATACGTATTTATCAATTTTTAGACTCATGTCATTTAAAAAAACATTTGAAAATGCTTTTCAGAACAAAATAAGAGTATTTGTTTTCATCGAATGAGCATGAGTTCACCTACCTTAAAATAAAGACTCATGTGTTCCCAATCGCCCACGTGGTTGCCATATTCCTTGAGTATTCCAAGGCATATCCCACCCACCGTGGGTATCGGCCAGCTACCAAAAAATCCAAGATCCAGAACGCAGACTGCCTTTCCCTCACTGAACGGATAGAACATCCAATAGGTCACGTGAAAGTGCAGCTTCCGGAACTTGTTTCCTTTTTTCTTCTTTTTTTCAAAATCGCCATGTTTCTACAAACAATTCCATAAATATTTATTGGATCAACTAATCGACAGAATAATTTCCAAGAATCTCCTACACACTACCCTCAGAATATTTTCAAACGTCTCAATCTTTATTTTAAGAGCTACCATCTAGATTAAAGAACAGAAACTTTCTTTTTTTATGTCGTTCTTTTAACATCTCTACTTTTCTCTCTGTTATAGCTATTGCTGTGTAAGAATTCCTGTTCAGTATATGTACCTCTAAACTCTGTTTCCCATCGCCCTTCCAAATCTTTCCTGGAAGATCGTTAGTGAGGATCATGGACGAGCCGAAATCGTCTATCTGCACGTTCCTCGATGCTATCAACGTCTCGTCCCCTTTTCTTCGCGACTTTCTTTCGTCTCTGACGGTCTTTAAGCTTATCACGTCCGCAGAAACGTCTGGTACAATGCAGTTCTTGATCACAGCGTAAACCGGTACTGTGCCCCCTGGTTTTCGGCCGTATAGGAACGACGATCGATTCCTCAACAGTACTTCTACCGACATAAAATTATTCCATAAAATAAATTTTCTATGCATTTTATAAAAATTCATTAAAATCGATTGTATCAGGTTTGGATCTCTTCGAATGTAATTTTAAGATTTTTTTGTCATTTGTCATTTACCTACGTCGACTCTAGTGCGAAGATAATCATCGTCGGATTGCATGTTATCCAAGAATTCAGGTACCCCAAGGGGTAAAAATAGTTCGCCAGGTGCAAGCCATACTAGAGGCGCCCAGTCTCGTACTAGTTCTTTTACTGCAATTTAATTTAATGAAAATAACATGAAATTATGATGAAAATAAGTTGTAACATAAATTTATCTATTTTCTATATGCGTATATGTAATATATGCATTACATATATTGTATAAAAACAAGATGAATTTATATTACAGCCCAATATTTTATAAAACTAAATAAATAAAAAGTTAGGAATTATTTTGATGATTATACTTAGATAATTCTTTTTTCACTATCTTTTTTATGTTGCAAACAAAAGTAATATTAATTTCCACAAATATAACATAAATTTATTGTACTATACTAAAATATCAGTGGCAGAACTATGATTAAAATTACAAAGATTGAAACTATATTATTACATACAGCTTGCGATATTCTAAACCTATAATAACAATAATTCTACCGTGGAGACAAAATTATGAATTAAACACTATAAACGATGCCAAATAATACCTACAGGAAGTTGAACACGTATATAGGTGCGTGCTTATATAAAGTTGAAAGTAAAAGATAATGTATCGTCCCTATAAAACGATTTAAACGTACAATATAGTGGAAAATAAACGCGAAGGTACGGACATAATATTGTACCCGTATGTCAATGACGATTATTGATGCTAATGACGTTACCGATGATAACATAATATGTTTATTAGAAAGCCAGTTTGTTCGAGCTGCTAGCTTCAGTATGTGCCACATATATTTAGGTAGAAAAAAGGAAAAGCCTAGGGGGATTCTGCTTTCATTTCATTTTGAGTGAGAAGAACTGTGAATGTATGCATCTTCGTTCCACACATTCTCACATTTCAACCTTGATCAAACAGTTATGTACCATCGTTTAAAGCGGCGTATCGTATGGGTCGTTAAAGATCTCGAAACCTCCTTACAAGCTCGATCCAAGTTGTAATAATTCGCAGATCTTTATGAAAAATATTGTAAATTTTCTTTCGCAAAATCTCGCTACAAAGTAGCAAACCTTTATGAAAAATTTCATAAATTATTTTCTCATAACCTTGTTACAAGTACGATAGAAATCGTAATAATTCATTCGTATAATATAAATCGTTATGAAAAATTTCATCAATTTTTCCTTTCCATTTCATTTTCTTCTCTGATTAAACGTAAAATTTCATTCTGATGGAATCTTCAAATATTCGAATTCTACTGAAAAAAAAGAACTATTTTTTAAGATTGAAGAACAATGAGTAGCGCAAAGGGATTTTCATTTCATCATTACAGATAGGAAAAGCTTTCACCCTTGGCATCCACGTGTCGATTCATATCCTGACATCGAAATCATAATTATTATGTAGGACCGATACATGGTGTTGCCATATTTGGTGTTACGGCATGTTTCCCATTATACTTCCGCAATTAAAGAACAGGCGCCGTGAACGGGAACAAGTTTCTGTTTGTTTTTACTTTAATGCGGCGCTTACGTTGTCACTGGGATAATTATCCCGTTGTTTAGATTTGCCCAAGATAATTTAATTGCTATTTGTTTCGAATGACAATCGTTTCTTAGATTTTTTCACCATGATAAATATGTTGGACCTTTCTTATAACTAAACTGGAACCATAGCTTTAAAACTGTAAAGGATTGACAAAAATTTCATCAACAAAATTACGTTTTCTTTTTTATCATTATATCGACCAGCGGATTTAATAGGTATTTGAATGGTAATCGTCAATTTATGAGTTTTCATCACAACATATACATATGGTACTGTAGACAGTATCTAGCCAACAAATTAGCTCATAGAATTGTATTCTGATTGCTAGTATAACAAAATAAAAAAGAATTATTATGATGCTCCTAGAGATTCTTAAGGTTTATAGGAAAAATTAAATAGTTTCGAATAGTACATCATTTAATATATGTATGTATGTACTCATGTGATTATTTCGAAACTGAAGTTTCAAAAATTTCAGGATCACCTCGGTTTACTAATACCACATAATAAACTACTCGAAGCCATTTAATTTTGTCTAATGAAATTTTCGTTTATCTTCTACTGTTTTAGAACTATGGCTTCGTCCTGTTGCGGAAGATCCTGTAGAATCTTGTTACGGTACTCCGGAGCAATTAACCATGATATACGCTAACAATTCATGTTTCTTGTTAATATCCATGTCCATACTAATATAGTACAAAGAAAGTAGAATCATTTTAGACAAGATCTTCCCGTTACATTCTACACACTCACGATCCTTAGGTAACACAAGATCGCCATAGATTACAAATATCTTTGAATCCTTAACATAGATTTACATGTCACGAGGAAGAGAGCCAATTTCACCATGGAAACGGACTTTCCTACAAAAAGAGGAGTAATACGGGGGCGCTAGGTAGCCAAGATGGAATTCGTTTAATTATTTTCTACGCATGCGTGTAATACAGGCGAAATCGAAGATTAATGGAAACTCGTTTTGGTCTGCTTGACAATCGTCAAACCGGTCCAGAGAAATGGGACAATCGATTTTCAACCTTGATCAGCGATTCAAAGCCATAAGTTTTATCCCCAGAAAATAGATCGATCGATCTCACAGGAGTACGATCATTGTAACATATATTAACAACACGTTCATGCTAAATACACATGTGATAATACGCGTGATCGTTTCGACGAGACAATTTCACCGTTAATCCAACAGTCGCAGCTTTGACTGGTTACCATGTAGACTGTGTCCCGATTCACCACGCTTTGGTGCTACTTTTACGAGCTTGCCGTCGCCTTTATAGAAAACATTTCTTCGATGGTAATTCGTGTAGTGACCGAGCATGAACTTCTTTGCATATGCCCGTTATAATTACATAATTGTAATCATATCGAAATAAATAACTTTACGAAATAAATAAGTTTCCAAACGGTGACTATCGTGATTCGAATAAGCAAATTAGTGTTTAAATTAATCCATTTTATGCACTTAAGTTATTGTATTACGGCCTTGTTACAATTTATCCTCATTACATTTCTTTGAGTCAAAATTGTAAAAAATGGAGAAGGTGAAGGACGAATAAAATGTATTCATGTTTTGCGTTTGCTAACTTCAATTTCTTTACTTATTGTTAGTCTTCTTTTGCTTGATTCTTCAGAATTACAAGTACAATATACCAATATGAATTTAAACAATTTAATTGGATCATATCAGAAACCTATACCGATTATCTATTCTGCGATCTCTTTAATTTTGTCAAAATCCAATCACCATAAACTTACGGCGTTTCACATGAATAATAAATACGTTATTTTAACTCCACCAACTCCACGTAAATATGTTTCTATTACATTTTACGAATCTTTCAGATATTTAATAAAGTTTAGACAAATTTAGAAGAGCTGATCTGTCTATCGTGAATCAAATGCAGAAAATAATTGACAATGACAATCGTTTAAACTTGAAGTTCTTACCTCGTTCTTCGTCGGTGGTTTCCGAAGTCACGATCATGTGAATGATACACAGAATCAACAGCAGACACTGCATCGTATTCGACTTGTTCACACATTTTGATAATCGAGTGCCGGAAAAGCCGCGAAACTCGAAACTTTTTAAGTGTTGCTCATCCTCGATGCGCTGTTTCCCGCCACCTTTATATCCCCACGTGCTACCGTTGCTGTGGATCTACCAGATATACCGTGTCACAGAAGAATTCTGAGGTTAACGATCGTCCTGCTACCAGCTACAGTGTTTCTCAGGTAACTGACCGGTTCTCTACGTTCCCCGTGCCGCTCACTGGACAAACATTATCGTCGCTCATGGCCATTGTGCACGCAGTTACGAGGATGCGGGGGGAGACCGTAAACGTAACGAGTTAACCCTTCTATCGAATTGAAAGTTTAAAATTACGGTCTCGCGCTTTTCATTTTAACTACACTGACCTACGCGCATGTGTGTATTACGTATGTGAATACGGAGAAATTATATATATACAAAGAGAGTGCTTTTTATATAATAGATAACTTGATTTTTCTTGATCGCCAATTTTACTTATAGCGTCGCTATTACTTTTAGTTCAACGATAATGCAGTTCGAATGTTAATGATTCATTATCAATAAAATACGAATTTTTATGCATTTATAGGAAATTTGAAAGTACAAAGTTACCAATAACAGTAACATTCTGTTATCAATAACAGAATGCATATAATATGAAATAATATAAGTAATATAGTACTTTTTATAATATTTGGTAAGTAAAACAACCTTCGACACAGGTTCTATTTTTTAAATTGTATTCTCAAAAATATAAATTTACACAGAAATCCGTAGTCCAACTATAAAGCATTCAACGTTATAATAATAAAGTTATATGAAAAACATGCCATATTATTGTAATATTTTATATTAAATAACATTATTAGTCTGATTAATTTTTTTATGAATCTTAATTGTATAAATGTGTATAAATTTCTTATTATATAACTTTTCATAAATAATACTAATATCTTGTTAATTAGTTAATCGTTATATGATCATGCGATATTTTATTACGCAAGCAAATAATACATGTATATATGTGCGTATCTGTCTGTCAAAGATTACTTACATTTTCAATGTATGAGAATTTACTGATAAAAGAAAGATTCGTTAGTAAAAATAGTTCATACTATAGACTTTATAAAAACCATTGACATGAAATAAAAATAAAAAGAATAGAAAGTGGTCATAAATTACGACTGCGGTTGCGAAAGGGATACAAATCGGGCGAACAGGAAACCGCGGAAGCCATTTACGATTAGTGAAAAGAAAAGCGCTCTGCATGTAGCATAATCATAAGAATTACATTTGTAAATGCTATATTTCCGACGTTGTCGTTCATGTGTACAATACTTTTAATGTTTTCGTATATAATTTCGTATTTTCGCTAACTTTTTACATTTTACCCTTTTTTTGTCGAAGTAATGAAAGGTTTTATAAATATTTCAAATGATGCAAAATTACTGTAATAGTTTGTCAAAGTTCGTGATATTATTTTCATTTCTATGAAATGTACATTGCCAAGGATGATTATTATACATACAAAAATGACAAAACTGTCAATGTCTACATATTAATGCAAATGACAAGGTAGATGAGAATTAATGTTTTATAATACTTGCTTATTTATTTAAGAACTATATTTACTTTATTCATTCTTCACACAGAAACATATTCTACATTTTATATTTACATTATTCGTAACAAGCTTTATAAACACTTATTCGTAAATTATACATAAGGTAATCACAATTTATATGTTTGAATATCACACTTTTCAAAGCTTTTTTGTTACTTAATTCTATAACTCTATAAAAACAGCTGATTAGATAAACAAAATTTCAACAATGTGAATGAAAAATTACGCGTGAAAGTTATTAATTTACGAAATATATGTAGTGATAATTTAGGAGCCTTTTATCACAAAGTGCTTATTGCTATCGCTTTAATCAAAAGTATTACATTGTAATGTCAAATACATGCAGTGTTATAAGAATAAAACAATAATTATATATTTATCGTTTACATAACCTTTTAAGAAAATTCACAATATGGCAGGAGAATCCACTTTTTATACGTATGTCATTAATTTTCATATTTAGAATTTATAACAGAGAAACATAAGAGGAACTGAAATTTGATTTACTAATTACTTTTATCAAATGGAATATTAAAAATAATAATTTTAATCAATTAAATAATGTATAACATTGCTTATGACAGTGTATAATAAACTGTATAATGGAGTGAATAATAAACTGTAAAATGGAGCTTGGAGAATATTTATAGCTGCACTATACATAATATTAAGAATAGGGGTGTGTGGATACTTGAGTCTAAGTTCAGGTCAAGCACTGGTCAAATTAATTCGTATGGGATTGGGGTTCTTGGAGTTTATTATATTTAGATACTCGGACATACTTATGTGGTTACGAACTTTCGGAATCCCAATCCTACATCAAGGATCCAATCCAAATGTACTTTTGAATATTTGAACACCCCTAATTACGAGTATCACACACAGCACCTATTAACACTTTTACTGCCAGCCGGTCGATATGTTACCCCTTGGTGCTTATGCGAGAACCGTCACTGACTGGTATGTCGGCCATGCTTGTTTACGTTTAGACTCTCTCCTCCGAGTGCGATATTTTTCACATATATCAGGTATTTGAAGCTAGCAGTATGAGGGTTAATAAGTCTGAAGTTATAATTAATTAATATATCACCATTTAAAGTACCATTTGCTATATGCAAACAAAGTTTCAGAATTTGATATAATTCTTCTTCATTATAATTCTTTATATAATGAAAACAATGATAACAAAAACATATATTTTCATAGGATCATGAATTTTGCATTTTAAGAATAATGAGTTATACAGTTTGTGTAAAAATTTCCTTACATTTCTATATAATATTATACATGATTTTATAAAACAGTGCTCCTATGTAAATTGCTTAGAAAGAGGAAGATGCATTTTATAAAATGCTCGTATTTAAAGCAAATTTTAAACTCAAAGGTAGATCATAAATATTTCATTTTTTCATTAATCACTTCAGTTTCAAAATGCACTGTTTTAAACAATTGTAAATGATACTTCCATATATTTGTATATTTATTCTATATTGTGAAAATATACATATATAATTAAATTTGTCCAGCTGAATAAATCACAGCATAAGGCACAGCTGTATATGTACTATATCAAAAAGATAAGACATGCAACTGTACTATCGTATCTTTATCATAAATACAAGGAAGCAGCAAAACTTTGATCTCATATGTAACATCTTTTGTTTTGTCTTTCTAAATTTGGATAATTACTTTATTCTCCAAGTAGAACAGTTTATCTTAGTAGATAATTGTATAGTTATTTGTAAAAAATTTAATTGCAATGTGAATTTGATGTTTAACAAACATATTTTTCAGTTTCAATAGAGTACAAAAAATATTGTACTGATCGAAACATGTTTCTTATTAAATCTGGCAGTCTTATGTAAATGGAGATCTGCAGAGTGGGCACAACGCTCGATGCTGTAAGATCAAGTGTGATTTAAATTCATTAATTTAAATTTTGATGAAATTAAAAAGATCTGCGATCATGAAGTTTGTGCGTAATACTGTATTGTTAATGTTACTTACCCCTTGAGCTTGATGTCTCCATTCATCAATGCAGTTCTTATGAAATTGATGTTTGCAAGGTAGGATGTATGTAGCTTTATTTATCAATGGTAATAGACATATTGAACATTCTTCAGAATCAAATAATCTATTGGGCCGTCTATTATCATTGAGAAAAAAGTTATTTGTTATTTAATTATGTAACACTTATTTACGTAGTTATACTTCTACTATACACTTATATTTAGATCATGTTTAAAAAAACTTACTCTGAATGATAATCGTACGCATGTTCATAGTATTGCTGCGCAGTTCTTGGTTTATTAGTTCCAAACATAAAATAGAGAACCGTAGCTACGGTAACTCCGATGAGTATAGTTACGAAACCTGCATGCGGCATCTTTCTGGTATTGACAGTTCAACTAACAACAATCAACAAATTCGACGAACTAACTTTGGATATCCCATTCGCTCAAACTTATGAAACTAATGTTGATCTACAGCTTTCAGCAAGAATACGTAAAAAGTACGACGAAACCCGTGAAATCCCCGCGGCATAAACAATGAAAAGATCGAAACGTTGCCTACTTCGACGGTATCGATTCTTCGTTTGGACGTCTGGACAGAACAAAACACTATTATAACTTTACATCGCGGTCATATAAACAGACCTCGGCACTCGCTAGAGAAAACCATCCCAAAATTGAATCGTGAAAAATAAACATGGAAGATAACAAAGTTCTCGTTCTTGCGAGACAGATAGAGATGAGTAAAGAGTCTCTGTCTCTATTTGAAACATTTACACCATATCACACATGCGCAGAACGCGAACTTCCTTGTCTTCCATCTTAACTTTGATGACTCAATTTTCGAACGGTTTCTTCTATGCTTTCAGTTAGAGTGATAAGCCTGCTTATATGATCGTGATCGTGGTTTGTACATAAGAGCAAACAGGCTGGCTAACAGAAGTTTTGCCAACTTACATATCAAACATAATCGTTAAAAAAAATATATATTGTAAATCTCAACTTTGATTAAAATTACTACTAATATATGCCTGATATGAAAATAAGTGTATTGAAATTATGACAGTGTGTGATATTAAATTATTAATAACGATGCAATTACATTTATCTTATGAGTTGTTATTTAGTGTCTTTTACTGAAGGCGACTGGGGACATTTGACATATATATGCCAAATTTTTAATAGTATCGTCATATAATATAGTAAGTATTCATAAGTTTAGTAAGTATAATATAGTAAGTTATCATTTACTTTCATTTTATTTTTGTAATGGATAGATTTTCATTTTTCAACAGTTATAAAATGATACATTTATTGCTATTTACATTAATATTCCTAAAAATGACTAAAAGAAATGGCGATACAATATTAGGTCCTTTTCACTTTGAAAGATACTCGTAAAAAGAGTCGTCAATATAATTTGTGTTAATGCTTTGCATTCAAATTTAAAAATTTCTCTCAACAATTGTTAAATTAAAACAATACATTGCCTCATTTGAATAAATTTATGAAGAGTGAAATCTTTTCACCTGCATGTTTTAAACTACATGCATTGATTAGTCGTAAATAAGACTAATGGCATTAATAAAATTTAAACCTTCATAACACAACAGATCTAAACGAGTAATATCACTCCTTGAGAATGATGCGTTCGCCAAAGTAACCCTCCCAAGTTATTTCTTTGATTATGAGAAATTACATCTTTATCGTCCTCTTATTAATGGCATATTTCAAATCTGGTAATCTAAAGTTGCTGTAGAATGAGGGGATGATAATGTAACAGGTGTCATAGAAGAAACTGTACGATTGATAGATTGTAGTGGTGGTGCTTGCTGTTTTATTAACATGTGCCGCAGACATTGTGCTTCCTCTCGAAGCGTTATCACTTGTGCCCTCAAAATTGCATTTTCATGCTCCAAAATAGTTGCGCGTAATGCAATCTACAATAACATTTTAACAATTTGATACATTATAAATATTTTCTTGTTCTTGTAGCAATATAACTCAACTTTTACTCACGTTATCTTCTCGTATTTTTCGGGCGTCACGAGATTTTTTCGCAGCTTGATTATTACGTTTACGTCTTTCGTAATATTTCTCGTCCTTCTGATCATCTGGAATGGGTTTCTTTTCGCTTCTGGGCCGTCTGTGTACGCTTGCAATGTTATTCGCCCCCAAAAAGTGACGATTTATCATAGTACCTGTTTTACCGACAGATTAAATGTTTCATTAATCATTGCACTTCATACTTGCATATTTACGAAACACTATAAATGTAAAATTATCCATCAATGTTTAATCAATAATACTTAGCGAAAAATACAAAAGTTTTGCCCCGGGTGAGGATCGAACTCACGACCTTAAGATTATGAGACTTACGCGCTGCCTACTGCGCTACCGAGGCACTTAGTAACACAATTGAATAATAATAAATAATAACTCTCAATTTGTACAAGCATTTTTCTTACTAAGTAATTGAGACAAATATTCACTTACTTGTATTGCTATTTGAAAATGCTGGGGGCACACTTATGGTTTGTATTAAAGGTTGCATAGTAGTTACGAAGGGTGGTTGAAGCAAAGATCCTGGAAGTGAAAACGTTGTTGACAACGGTGAAGGTGTTCGGCCGATTACAGTATCCGGTGTATTCGAACTTTCTAAAATGTCGATATTTCTAAAGTTGTAGTCTTTGGAATTGTATGGTTCGTATCTGCACAGATCTACAAAATTAATATAATTTTATTATAATTTCCTATATTATATTTTTAATGATAAGGAGAAGATATTGCAAACTAGCTTCTAGTTTTATTTTGAGAAATGTATCTAGCAATCAAATTTCGCAGTACTTATTTATGAATCTCAATTTATCTAATTTAATTATTTTGGAAGATATTGCTGGTATAGTAATAAAATAATTAATGTGTATAAAATTTGTTATATAGTGACAAGAATATATACGGTTTTTAAAAAACGAAGTAACAACCGCCCCTGTGGCCTAATGGATAAGGCATCGGTCTCCTAAACCGGGGATTGTGGGTTCGAGTCCCACCAGGGGTAATGAAAACAATTCATTTTTTGTTTCCAATTCTATAGATTATTTCTTTTTGTCCTTATTTAGTACTGCATTTAAAAAAGCAACACAGCTATGTAATTCAATGAAATTAGTAAAAATTCAACGTCACTCTAAAGGGGATGAATTAAAAATAAAGAAATTGTGTCTTATTTCATTTTAAAAATACAACTTTAACAACATACAGTAAACTTACGTGTATGATTGATTTTAACGTATTGTATGTTTTCACAAAATCCTTGTCGATTCACTGTGAATACTATATTATAATTAACCTTCCTAAATATTTCTGCCCAGACTGATTTTACCTTTTTCACTTACCCCTCTAATTATTCCTACGATATTAATAACATAATAACAAGGGTATTCTATCATTTTAAATGTGAAAGAAGTAAAAGAAGTAAAAATTGCAAAAAAAACCTCTACCGTGACAATGTGTCAAATAGCACATTGCCGTGACCAGGATTCGAACCTGGGTTACTACGGCCACAACGTAGGGTCCTAACCACTAGACGATCACGGCTACTTGAGGTGTTGTAAACCGTTTGGAAATCGCCTAAATTCAAACATCATGCTGATCAACATATTCATCTATCCATGAACTGGTTCACTTGTTCTTTAACTAAACAAAATGCCAAATTACAAAACTGAAAAAGACGTAATAAACACAAAATGAAATTATATATGTCAATTTAAACAATAAATAAATGTAATAATGTACAAATACAAATAAATATATTAGTAACAGAGATACAGTACAGTTCATTGTTACTATGCTCTTATTGTATAAAAAATAAAAAATTTAAGTGCTTATAAATAGAAATTAAACGCTTTTATCAAAAAAAAAAATTGTATTTTATGATTATGAAGAAAATTGAAATGAATTTTATGATTATGAAGATTTCTGATTAATCAATAAAGAATCCAAAATCCATAAAAGTACCTGAAGTCGGCGCGAACAGGCTATAGCTTCTCAAGAAATGTAACGCAGAAACCGCGCCTGACACTGCGCTTCCGCTACAAATTGTCCTTGCATGCGCGTGAGAGCTCATTCCTCTAAAACAGATAGAAACTATAAACACCAATGAAACCACGTGCAGCACTTTCAAAGACGGTCAAATTATTTTCATTCCAAATGAATCAAATAAATCACCGATATTTCTATTTGATAAAAATTCTTCGAAGCATTCTATCAACTTTTATGAAATCATTCCTAATCTTGAATTAATTGAAACTTACAATTTATCGCGTTCATCAGACGTTCTTCACTTATCATCCACAAATGTTAAATTTACAACCTCTTCTTGATCTCTTCAATCTGTATAATTTTGATTAATTGTAAAATAAAACTCAGTTTCTTTTCTTTTGATGTTGCCACGTTTCACAAAATTAGTTGTTCCCGTATTCACTGACCATAAATTCAATAATAATTTAGAAATATTGAGAAATATTAGTTAGATGTTTAGAGACGCCATTAAGTGATTAAAAGGAATTTCGACTTCTTCGCGACGTAACTTCTTTCTCGTCATAACTTTCCGTCAGGTCTGTTGATGTTCCTTATCACGTGCTTCGTTACCGCATACCTTCTCACAGAAAGGATCCGCAATTCGTCGCCATCAGGGATGGTTCCGCCTCTCTGTACATGCGCAACGTAGAAGCTAGCTACTGTTCCGCCCCTGAATCGTTAGGGGTGAGTACCTGGCTGGTATTTTAAGTGGTCAAGCAAGGCAAAAACGTAACCCTGGGCGGCCAATCCCCGGGTATGGGGCCCGCAAGCGATAATCGCTCAACCTTACGCACGTATCACGACCCTAATCTCTAGATCTATTGTTATAATAGGTCGCTGGGCTCTTCGTATCTTGCATGATTGAATGATGGAGATTAGCATCGGCATCGCGTTGAAAGTTGTTACTGACGGACGTTACTGTTTATGAAACACGCATTTACGCTCTTTTTCTTTTGGCCATATCGTTGCTTCACTTCTGCGTGCCTCGAATTAATGTTGGAACCACAATTTTTTCTGTAAATATAATGTCACTAATAATTATTGCATAGCTTCTGCTATAAACCACTGCAAAATGAAATAAACTTAAATTTTCAATTTTTAAACATTATTAAATACCTTAGATTTTACTAGTATTATCTGTAGGAAATACACTTTTAAAAATCTATATTTCGTATATGCAGTTAAAACTGCTCTTTCTGACGCTACTTTAAAACCGACAATCCTATTCAGTCTGTTTGCTGGAAAGGAATTACCTTGCTACCTACAAGAAATACAAAAGTCTCGTTATGTCGATAAGGACTCGGGAGCACCTTTGTTATTCTTTGCCTGTTATTTTTTATCTCTATATATAGGATATTTCAACGTAGTAAATCTCCTTCAAGTGTCGAAAAACCATAAACATGGAGACAGAAATATAAATATAAACATAGACAGAGACACTAATTATGTTTATACTAGACAATATGTTTATACAATATATTTAATGATATAATATATTACCTTTATATTATATTAATAGAGTTCCTCGTATTATTCCTAATTCGTATTTTATTCACTGTTTGGCCGATCTATTTGGCAGAGGCTCTCATATTTTCAGAAAGCTTAAGTGTCACTTTTGGCAAATTATTTTATGGCATTTATCTTCATCTGTCTATGCTTACATACATATGTACATATAGACATACAAGAACATTGGCAGGCTATGTTAATCTAGCAGACAAGAACCACCTACCTACGCGTTTCTAATGTCTCTGGGACAATCGGCAGCTGACACTTTCATGTTACCTACGAATGTTTAATGCGTTGGTAATTATTATGAAGTAAATTACACGACCGTGTAGGCAATATCGAATGGGGGAACTGCAACATTGATGAGGCTGACTCGTGCCTTAAAATTGTTTCTATTCGACCTCATCAATGTTGCAATCCACGCCGTCCGTACGACATGGATGGCAATTAATGGTCAAAAGATCGATTGCTTTTCGCGGGAGTTAGCCGTACTGCAATAGAACAACCAGGTCCTTTGACCTTCGCGTGTCTGTAGCTGTGTATTGCGAAGCATAATCGGCACAGAATGATCAGAAAATATGAATAATATTAGTAATTCGATCAGTAAATACTTTCCAATTGTTCAATTAACTGCCGTGCGCTGTATAACACTGAACACGCTTTTCAATTTGCAACGCGAGAATTTTAAGAAATATTAATATAAAAATATCTAAAAGTTTAAAAATATAGATGTAGTCAAATGATCGAAAATTTTACATCAATGTTTACGTATAGCTTTTCTCAACGCTTAAAAGAAGTAATTGTTCTGTTTGAAAACGATATTTGTATATGCGTAAAGAAAATAATTTCAAGAATTATTCAACTAGTGCTTCAAATAGTGCTTAATTTCTTCCTGCTAAATTAAATAATATTCTTAAGCAGTTAAAAAATTCTGCTTTCAACGAATTCGCTATATTTGTGATATCCTTAACTTTGTCTATGTTCGCAGCATTAAATCTTCTTCCTTTCTTTAACACAAGTTGTGCACTAATAGCGGTAAATGTAATTGCACGAAAGAAAATTGGAGGTGCGACGGTGATTTACGGAATAGCGTGTCGTTTTCGTACGCGAAAAAAGGGGATGAGCAGCATGGATTATATTGCCTGTTCAAATTTAACTCGGGGACGGGGGCGCACCGCGGGTTAAATAACGCCATTTGTTATCGTAATATCTAATTTAGCGTTGAAGGGTGATGCGCCAACAGCCATGTGGTCGTGATCTCACGAGGCCACGGTACAGGTGTCTTAGGAACAACAGTTTAGCTTCCATAAGTTCGCCAGGTGTACCTGTAAGAAACAAAATGATTCATTCCCAGACCCGCTTTTAAACATGAACTATACTCCCTGGCATTTTTTACAATACTTATTCTACATTTACATATTTTTTAAGTTAAGAAAAGATATCCTTATCATTGGGATCTTCTTCAATAAACGTAGATGTCATTTTAAAGTATACCTTCTATCATCCAAATGAATATATTTTTTAGATTGTTGAAGAAATTGGATTGAGGTTTACTTAAGTATCAAAAACTACTGCCAATAAATATTTTAGACATACTACTCCTACTAATTTTTACAATATGTATATTTTACCAATATATACCTCCATGATAATTTTTTCATTCTTGTTAAGAGATCACATAAGGAATCTTAAAAAGAATACTCCTATTAGTATTAAAATAAATGTAATTTTGAATTTTGCTTAAGATGCTTAAGATTACTTGAGATTACTTAAGATTACTTAAAATATTTAGAAGAAGTACTGATTGTTAATTGATAAAAAATTAGTCTCCTTGGAAATTTTCAATTTCCTTTTCAAAATTCAATTTTTTACTTCTACATATGCAAAGAAAATGGACAACTTAGTAATATAATGGTATAATATACATATAATGGTAATCATTCCTTTATAATGATACCAATGAAAGCCAAACCTGCCAATCGATCTGATCAAGTCTGACGTTTTCACAGAGAAGCAAAAATAATCAACGAGACCTGTCCTTACATTACGAACCGCGTTCTCGTCGCTCTGTCGGCCGCTCGTTATCATTATGCGGCTGAATTCGCGATAGCGAACGCCCCCGCGGCTCTTGCTCGCTTGGTCTCTGCTCGTGCGAACCCAAACACCTGCCCGCGACCAACGAGTAACGTGACATCACGTCATGTGACCTCCTAAGCCCCGGATGCGCCCCGAAACCCCTTAGATCCCAATGACACCGCGCGACCTCCGACTAATCTGCGTAATCGCAGTCCTGGAAAACGACGGATTACACACTCCGACCATATCTTCGTGCCGCCATCGCACTTTCCTCATCGTACCCTCTGTCCTTTTTAATCCTATTTTTAAAGTAACCAGAGTTCCCCTTTGGTTCCTTTAAATATATTTGTTTTATGAGCGGAAGCAATTATTTTAAAGATTGGCCTATTGTGGTATCAAAATTTCTGCTTAATTCTTTTAGGTATACTTTTGTTATATCTAATGATTAGTCTGGTTTGTCATGGTTTTAAACTTAAGATATTACAAATATATGGTATAGTAGTTATTAATATTATAAACAGTTACCGATTCATTGTAGATATTGTTGCAGGTATTTTGACCTATTTACTTGTTTCCTTTAGTGATCATGTTTGGTAACAATCTTAATTCTGTTAATCTGTTTTGAAAAATATAATTGTAGTGTCACTTTATAGAATAAACCTCTCTTAAATGAAATTACTTACTTTAAAAATGAAATAATACAATACCTAAGTATTTTACATAATCAACATTTTTACGTTCACATTTTATCTAATCTATCAGTTGGAACTCAATTATGCCAATATAAGACAAAATCTAGCAGATCCTAAGTCTCCAAGTTCTTCAGAGCTTAAGGCATGAACGATTCATTTGAAGAAGCTTCAACAAGTATTTTTCATCGTTCCACGAGTAAAATGTTTGTTCTCCTTGTTCGTAAGTGATGAATACGAAGGAAGATCACGCATGATTCCATGTATCGTACACCTAGAAGCGACATCATGGCGAAAGGGTCGCGTGTCTAGCCATTAATTTCATCCACCGTTTACCATCTTCGCGTAGGAAGCACGGATTGCTCTTTCACCCTTGCACGAAGTCACGTATTCGTGACGCCCATTGTTTCACAACCGAAGCAAAGTTATCTCATCAAGTCGTCACGAGGACGCCCCTCCTCTTTGGCAAAAGACGTGATTAAACTTTTCTTACTTCGCTCGGTTTGCCTATTTACCACTGACTTCCGACTACGTTCTGCGTTCCTTCTACGTGTTTCGTGTCAGGTGTGTACTGATTAGCAGATTTCCGTTTTTGTTACTTCGTTTACGCTTCCCTTATGCGGGAAGTATCGCCTGCGATGAAAGATTAACGTACCAGCTTTTGCTTTTCTTCCTTTGGGTTACCTGACTTTTTTCAAGCAACCTGCATCGTTTCATTTTTAGTCCCATGAAGTAACTTTTGAATTCGCGTGATTTCTAGATTTATATTTGAGCCGTTCACAACTCAACATATGCAATTTTTTAATTAAAATTGAATTGAATGAAAATTCTCAAGTTTGGTGCCATAGCATTGATGCTTATTATATATATATAATTTCATCAATTTTCTCTATTTTTGTTTTATGGAATGAACTCATTTGGCAAATAAGTGGTTTATCTGATCCTTGGAGAATTCAGAATGAATATGTGTTAACAAATTAATGTGCTCACTCCACACGTTTCTAAAAATCGCAATATTTTGAAAAGTAAATTTTAATAAATAATTTAATAAAGCACATCATGTAGAAATAATGGACACAAGATAAAAGTTATACAATTTTATATAAAAATTCTATATACTGAATGGTTCTTCTCTAGTCTGCCATTGTCCGATTCTTACAGTTTTTCAGATTCTTTTGTTCGTAGATTCTTTGCCCTAGTTCTTTCATTGAATGAGTTAACGTAAATGCTTCTTGTTCCATTAAGAAATACTAGAAAATATAATAAGAGATACCGTAATTCTTCCATAACCAGAACTTAATCATTTAGACTTAGGGTTTGGTCCCGTGAGGTATGGAAGGAGTATACAGCCCTTCGTTTCCCAGGCTGTTGGCAAATTGTGGCTTACCGCGCTGGCACGGTTCTTATCCGCACTCGTCCAGGTAATTCTTAGCCAGTAAGCTCGTCGTTATCAGATACGAAACAACCATCAATAGTTTTGCGAAATTCTAAAAGAAACAACGGAAAAATTCAGATGTAATCGTACTCTGACTACGATTCTTGGTACATTTCTTTTTAAGCGTTCTTTCTTAAATGTTTATTTATAGATTCTATTTATAGAAATTCTGTTCATAGAGATTCTATTTAATAATTCTGTAATGATTTTCTCTTGGAATAAAATTATTTTTACATAAAGAAAGATATTATTAAGATTGAATACTTAACGAAAATTGTTTTTCTAAATTCTTAATCAATGAAAAGTTTGCTACCGTATAACTATTCCTATTCTTTTACAATACAAATACAAGATAAATGTGAAAAGGTAGATTTAAATATGAAAGAGGAAAACTACGCTGTAGAAAGTCAACTTGCATAACGAAAATGGAAGAGAGCAATATATAATTTCATTATACATTACATTATTGAAATAAAAGCATGTTGTTTCCGTGTACGAACCGACATTGCTTCTTATTAATATTTTACTCATACGGTTCTCCCTCCAGCGATCAAATGCTCCTCCTATTTTTTCCTCTTCAGACCAACACACCGCCCACTTACCATATAGCATGTTCATGTACTGTTATTTCAATTGCAAATCGATACTGACGCATGGAAAACACAGTTACAGAGGTAACTCCAGGCAAGATGGATTTCATATGTCTTGGAAAATGGAATGATCTGGCCTTTTATTTAATTATATTGCTGGACTTTATGCTTTACAATACTAATATATGTTGGAAACTATCGTTATTATTATTTAAATATTAACAAATCCTATGGTATACTGTTCTTTCACACGATGGTCTACAATGGTTAAAAATATGGTAATTACGTAGTAAATATAAATGGTGAATGCTAGAAATAAAATTCTTATTGGAAAAATAGTGTTATTTTTTACATTATTATCATAAATAAATATTCTGAGTTCTATTGAAATTCTACCGAAATTTGTTTATTAAAAGAAATATCTGAACATTCGTAATTTATTCTAAATGTATTGTTACCGTATACGGCATCCTTCAAGATAATTCACTTCGATGACATCTCGATAAACGATAATCTTCAAATTCACACGCTCGATACAAATACGTGTTGCTTTTTCTAAATTTTACATGCTTTCTTACTGGATCATTTACTTTGAATATGGAGAATTCAAGATCAGGAACATTATCAGACGCAGAGGCAAACAGAATGTTAAATGAAATCCTTGATGAAGACAGGGAAGAGAATTTAGACGATGACGACGAAGATGACGATGAAGGCGATGAATCAGAGTGTACAGCAGCTTGCGCAGGAGATCCTGCTGTTAAAAAGGTCTAATATATACTACATAATAAGAAAATGATCTTTTAAAAAATTCAATAAAATGTTTCCTTTTTTAAGTCCATCATCTTCTTGAAATCAACTTTGGTAATTACAATTTTTCAAAGTTCTTTAATCTCCAACTTTGTCATAACATATTCAAACTAAATAATAAACCATAATATCCTCATCTTCCTGAAACCATCCTTGGTCAATTGCAACTTCACAAAACCTTCTTCATTCTCAACTTTCTATTACAATATTTAACATAAGTAATAGGCCATGAAATATAAAACATCAGATTCAATCTTAATCAGAACAGCAGTCTTAACGTCATTCATCGTCATACAATTTCTTTCTTTTTGCAGAGACTCTGCGAGTGTATGCGCATCGCAGAAAACTCTTCCAGGTTCTCCTTGCGCGTGATGGAGGCGATGAGGTTGTTGCAGCGCAGAGAAGACCGTCTGCTACCGACATCCACCGCAGAGGATATCGTCGACTATATTCAAGCAACTTATCACGATGATGGTGACCTTTACGCTCAGGTGCGAACCACGCTGAAACAGGTCTGTTCCCAAGGGTTAGTTCTGCGTCAAACAGAGCGAAACAGCCGGTGTAGGCGAAAATTGTGTCTCGCGTGAGACACGATCGCGTTTCAAGGCAACTGCAAAACCGTTTATCTCGCTCGTAGACCGTGCATCTATCGACCAGTTTCGTTTACAGTTCAACTGTTAACTGTAACGCTTCCATCGGTTCGTTTCACTTGATGAACAATCAAATCTTTTCCTGTAAATGAAATTTAGGAGATTTCGGAAGGATCTATTAGTGACTGAGACTTCTAAGACCGTTATGGAAAATAAATAAAGTGCAATTATTTGTTTTTCTATAAAACTATACAATATAGTGCTATAGTTGTAAAAAGCTATGATTATGTTTCATAGAAAATTGTATTTTCTATTAAAAAATAAAATATATTACGTTTATTATTGAAATTAATAACAAAATAGTTCATTTTCTATTAACAGTTTTTATCTATTTTATATTCTATCATTATATATATTACTAATGTTATGTAAATAGTTACAGGATTTTAGAAAATATTAAGAGAGCGACAATGAATTTCCAAATAATTATTCTTATGAAGTAGTACAGTATAGCACTCTTTTTTCGCCTCAAAAGTTAAGATAACTTATCGATAAATTTCTATCCTAGATTCGTTATGGAATTGTTAGAAAACGAGTATCATTTAATCGGACCAAATGCGACCTCGATGAACCAAGCCACTTGCACGAAAGGTCGAAGGGATTGCGCGTTGTCTTCGCCAGTTAAGACACCGAAACTTCGCAGGAAACGCGATGATAATGGTGACGATTGCGACTGTAAAACGACAACTGACGAAGAACTAGAACCTACGAGCAAAAGTCGAAGAGTATGGATCAATAAATCAAAAAGAAATACTCGAAGGCAACACGAAAAACATGAAGAGAATGTTGCAGCTAGAGAAGTACCAGAATGCTCTTGTAATATGACTGACGAAGACGTAGGAGAAGATGAATGTGTATGCGAGGATCAAGTGCAAAGAAACACTAGATATAATAATAATACAAGAGTGCAAGAAAGAGAAGATGTGCAAGAAAATGATCACAAAAGAATAAATGAAGAAAGACAAACGAGACCAGTTCAGGATTTCTCGATAGAGTCCTCAAGAAGAAGAAATGTTCAGGGAAGGAATAGAACGATGGAAATTGTTGATAGAACAACGATAGGAAACAATAGATCAAACAAAGCATTATCAGATAACGTGGACAATTTTTACAGTAAATTACAAGGAAAGATTTTGTCTTCTGGAGACAAAAAGCGAGAAAGAGAACTAAAAGCGTGGATTAAACGTTGTCAAGAAGAATGTAAACGACAAGAGAATCGACGAAACAGAAATAATTAAATTTTTCGTTGAGCTCGTGACTCTGCTAAACGTGACTTTGATCTAAATTATTAATAAATAACTACTCCAAATGGAGTGCTCTTTTGAATGATAAAAAATTATTTTTGAATGGAATAGTTTTCATCAAATGTGTAATAAAATTTTATCAAATGTGTAATAAATAGACCTTCGTACCTTTTATTCCGTTTTTACTTGCTTTTTTTTGTATCATTATATATTACCTTTTTATTAGTTTATACGTATTATTTTTATTTTTCGTTGAAAATAGTGTCAAACATGGGGAAAGTTGTAGAAATCTTCCGGTACGATCGATGGGGATTAAATAACCAGAATGCACCGCGAAAGAAAGTGCTTCACTTACATAAGATCTTAATCTGTTATCTAAAATGCCAAATATCACAAGTATAGAGATTTTATATCACTTACATCAGTAAATTACATCGAAAAAATATAATTCATATTAAACTTATACCTGTATTTGAGTTTCTGCGCGAATGGATGTTTCTCTTTCTTGCGTTTCTTCTTCGAAATCTATTACATGCATTATTACGTTGTTTTCGAACGCTATCGGTGTACGCGATCTTCCTTAAATATTTATACACCAAATCGGAAACCGTTGATTTTTGATCATGGCGTCGTAGAGGATTTTGCTCCCTATTTCTATTATTTTTGTTCCGAGATGCCAATCTATTCATAGTTATGCATTATTCGAGAATATTAAGGAAGAGAAGTGCGAATTTAAAAGATTTAAACGTTACAGAATCATCCACTACACTAATTTCTTTTACCTGACTTCCTTAGTTTCTTCCTTTCTTGTTATTTTATATCGATAGCCTCTGTTTTCTAATGTCATTTTAGTTATTTTATAACATTAGATTCATTAAATAGGGAAAGAATTTAAAAGGGTATATTTGTGCCATTACATACCATTATTTAATTTAACATCATTTTTTTTAAAGGAGAACTACGTATTTCGTTCGTTAGACATGATGCATATATATATGTATAAACGAATTCGTCTGCTATGTCAATTCATAAACATGTGGTCAAATGCAAAATTTATTTATGATTTTTACCAATAGATGATACAAATATTTTCTATTACATATTGACTTTCCTATACATAGTTTGTGCTTTTATACGTAGTATTACTAGAGAATAGTATCAAGTAGAGATTAAATCTATCAGTATTAACTAAATACAAGATTAACTCCTGTATTGAGTTAATATTTATAGTAGTTTTTGATAAATGATATGATAATTTATCTACACCTTTTTACCAGTAGATGGTACACACATTTCTTATAGTGTGTTATTTTCTAAAACAGCTACATGTAGCGCTGTAACAACAACGATGATAGTTTACATCATGGTGGTTTTGTAATAACTGTCAACATCAATTAATCAAAAGGATAATGTCTCATAAGGTGGTATTTCATTATATTTAAAAAATCAACCTCTCATTTTTACATTTTTACGTTGGCCACATTTAAATGTTCGTCATTGCTTAAATATTCAATTCTCATACTTGATCATTATAATTTCATGATCCTGACATTTCAACTTTAGTGTGCATATTAACTGACAACCTCGAATTTATCGACTTTTTTTAGACAGTATGCAATGAACGCGTAAATAAAATAACACTAATTTCACATTTTGTGAAATGAAAATGAAAAATAAAATTCTCTGATTTTCAAATAAGATTTAAAACATTATGAAAGTATTTTAATGTATAAATTATATTTCAGGGAACTATTAGAAAGGATTCATCTGTCAGGAATGGACATCAGTCAAATGTTAAAGCAAAATCTAAAAGTTCATCATCTTATGCAGACTCAGAGAATTCTGAAAAAGTAGATTTAAAATTGATAAGAATGTCTCAAACTCTTGAAAAAAGAAAAGAGGATGACAGTCACTCAAGATTAACACAAAATTTACAAACAAACAGAAATAGTACGAAACATCCTATTAAATCCTCTAAAAGTGTTCCTGTTAAGGAAAGTTTTTCCTCAGCATCCAAATCAAATATTAACAAGTCTAGAATATCATCAAAAAGTATTTTAACAACTAAAACACAGACTGAACTTATGAAGAAGTCAGATATCAATGCTGTAAAAAGCAGTAAAAGTAGTAGTGGAAGAATACAGAGTAATTATTCAGAAAAGAGAGGACAGAGTACAATATTTATACCACAATCACTTACAACTAAACTCAGTGCTAAATTATCTGATAAAAGCATTAGCTCTGTATCAAAAAATGTAAAAGAAGTTAAAACATATTCAAGTTCATCAGAAACAACTGAATCAAAACCAAGGTCTAGGCAACGTAGACTATCTAGAACATTAAGTCCAAGTGAAGTAAAAATGTTACATTCTGCTAATAATAGATCAGATCCTTTACAGAAAATGGACCAGAAGAAAAAGGAGAAAATAGAGGTACTTCAGACAGATAATGAATATGATTATGAAGATGATTTTGAGGTAAAATACTGTAGTTTATGCACAATTTATAATTTAGGTCTAATTTAAACTATTTCATAGGATTATGAATCTGATTTTCAAGAATGCACAGATAGTGAAACATCTGAAGTTAGTGAAGAAACAAGCATTAATCATATTAATGTACCACTGGATCCAATTGAACTGCATACTGCAAAACAAGTATTGATATTTATTTTATCATAGAATAGTATCAAAAGCAGTAATATTTTTTTATTTCAAGTTATCACTTTACTGTAGCGCAAAATTGTGAACAGTGCCGAACAAAAGGAAGAAGAACATATGCATGATTCTGGTCATTATGAGCTTACAGAAGCAAGAAAGAGAGCTGCAAGAATAGACTCAATTGCAAATGATTCAAAGCTATCTTCTCTTCTTGAAATAAAACAACCAGTTAATAAATCATTTAGGTTTGTTCTAAGCAAAATCAAGTTTCAAAATAATTAAATAATTTTTATTGTGCAAATTGTACTGTTTTCAATAATTATATATAAATGATTGCCAAAATAATATTGATTTACATAAATAAAAATTTAATATATGCACGTGTACGTATTTTTATATAGTGAGGATAGATCAGAAAATAAATCGTTACCATTATCTACTGATGAAGGATTCGAAGATAGTCGTTCGGGTGATTTTGCAAAATCACCACCGCTCTCACAAATTTCGTTCATTGATTTCCGTAAAACCAAAGAGGAACAAAAACCAAAGGTAGTAAATTGATAAATTAACGAAATAGTGAAACTTTTTATTAATAATTTTATTTATTATTGCTTTCAGAAACCCAAAAAGAGTTTAAGTAGAGGTGAAGAGCTATTAGAAATGATAAAATTAGATGTTATGGAGTGGTCTGTTCTGGAATGTTCACCTATACCATATGAAGAATTTATTAGAAATTATGGAAAATTAAATGCTCAACAAGTATAGTGATTGTCTATTAATAATACTACATCGTGTTATTAATTGAAAAATTAATGCGTTCGATTTTTAGATATCTACGCAAACTGGTGAAGATAATATTGACATAGAAACACAAACGGAGGAAATAACATTTAGAAATAAATGGACTCAATTTCCAATAGCTTGCAGACAAAATTTACAAACCAAAGAAGATTTAGACTTATTTCGTATGGTACATACACTTATCACTTTTTACTGATTAATCTTTATCTTAAATATCACATTTTTAGGATCAAATTGGGGTCGGTAGTGACAATGATAATGATATAGAAACTATAAGCTCTATGTTACCGCAACCCTTTGATATATTGCGATTAAATGATTTCATGAGTCGCGCAGGAAAGGTAATGTTATCATTATTGGAAGAAAGACGATCTGGTGGCAATGTGTTTAAAAATGAAGAAGAAATACCATTCAGTGACGGTGTTGTCAAACTTTCTATAAATTCCATAACATTTTTGGCTGGTAGAGCAGTAACGATAATCCATTATTCAGAAGTCTTAAATAAAATCCTATTGACTATTCATTCTCCAGCTGAAGAAGTACGAATTATTTACTGAAGTACCAAATATAATCTATAGCAGTAAAACGTGTAATATTTTATTCAGGAAATCGAGACATCCAGCAAACAAGATTACATAACCGATTGTTGTATTGGATGCGTTTGGAATATTTCTGAACCATCGATGCCGATTAAATTATTGTACTCTACCTGCCCTATTACTTCATGTTGTTTTCATTCAACGAATTATAACATCGTATTTGCTGGACTTCAGGATGGGTATAATATTTTATTACTTTCAATTGTTGTACAATTTACTATATAAAAATAAATAAATATATTGAACAATAGATCGATAAGTCTCTGGGATTTAAAGGAAGATGAAATGTGGCATCAGAAAGTGACAGATAAAGAAAACAATTTAGATTGGACAATACGGATGCCTACATATACAACAGCAACAAATGTAGAAACAAATCATACAGCACAAGTTGTTGCAATACGTATACTATCTAAAATTGAAGAAAAGTCAGTAGAACAATATAACAATAAATTTGTACCAATACAGGTTTGTTAAAATTATTGTACGCATTATATGTTGTCATGTATATAATGATTTAGTTATTAATGTTATCTGCATCAGTTATTTGTTTAACTTTAATTGTGAATATTACTCGTACTAATAGATATGTAGCTTAAGTGAAAATGGTTCAGTTGTTATATGGAGTGTTTTGCACAATATGGGCAAAAATGTCGACGATTTAGGACTATCATTTTGGGGTAGTGTAAAACTTATTAAAAGTCAAGAACTATTTTTACAACCTAACTATAAAAAAAAGTAAATATTCCCTAATAACATGTTTATTACCTATTAAACTTCAACTTTACTAAAGTCTTTTAACTCTCTAGAAAGATCATTGCAGCTACGTTCATTGATATGCATGTGGATTGCATTGATAGTAATAATCTTTATATTGCCACTAACAGTAGCAGTATTTTGCATGGTACTTGTATTGGTAACAAAGCTAATCCTGCTGTATATACAAAGTTGGATACTAGTAAGTTATTAATAACACATCAATTTTAATTAGGTCATTGTAATTTCAATACTTCATTTGATGTTTCAGATGACTGTGGGAACGTAACTTGCATAGAAATCTGTCCATTTGGATATTCGTTTTTCTTGGTAATATTTTTACTTACATTCACTCTTTTGGATTTTTTCGTTGTTCCTAAAGCAGTTTTCTAATACAGGTTAGCTGTGATGATGGAACAATTCGATTGCACTCTTTAGATATTAAGAAACCAATTTTACAATTAAAAGATGAAGACAATACATACATTATTAGATCGGTACAGTGGTCAAGGTCGAAACCATTTACACTTTTTGTACTAGACAATAAATCATGGTAAGAAAAACTAACAAAATGAATATTGATTTAAACGAAGTAAGCAATTGAAATAACTTTTGTATATGGTATTTTAGTATACATATATGGGATTTAAGTAACAGTGATATATATCCAACATACAAAATAAATATGCGAAATAGTGGACATATAAAAACTATGCAATTATCATATTGCAAAACAAAACGAGATATGTCTCATCAGTACTTGGTATGTTTTTTTTTTCACGCATAATAATTTGTAAAAATTCTATATGTGTTATTTTTTCCAGGCGTTTGGTACAGAATGCGGGCACGTAGAAATACACAAGCTAAAAATGAATTTTTATCATTCAAAGGAAGAAGATTATTTACAGGAATTAAATGCTTTCATGCGATACGTTGCGATTTTATAAATAAGATAAAATCATCAATAAGGTCAATACTGTTCAAGGAAATTGACACATTTTTTATACTTCCGGTGAATTGAAACGAACTTTGTATGCCTTGGATATACATTTGTATTTTCAAAGTGAATGATACATACTTAAATAATATTTAAGGACAATCCTATAATCATAATGTATGTGTCCATTGAAAAGCATTTTTTAAACTGGTGTATCACTTTAAGGCAAAACTAGAAGTTTACACAAAACTATTATTATTTATTGTACACATTATTCACTGTAACGCACAAAACTGAAACCGTCCACGAATTGTATACAATCCAAAATTTTATAATGTAAAAAGATATTTAAATAATATACCTCAATGAAAACATTCTTCAGTAATAATTTCTTTATTATTCTAAATATCACTTTATCAAAACATAGACTTATATAATGATGTAAGGAAAGACATTTATGCTCAAGTAATTTGTAATTTACTTAACATAACGATCAAAATATATATAACCTTCATGTAACTATAATGGAAATTCAAATATGCCGCGCCGTTGCAATTAACTTGTTTTACAAGATCATCAATAATAACAGGGTAACTCGCTACACGTTGAATTTGGTGAACTTCTAACTGTAGATGTTGAGTTTCGTCCTGTAAAAAAAAGGGCATTTGCATTTGTTTTAAATAATATAAATCTACATTAATAAACCTATTCATCATCGTAAAATTTTACGTTATTTATTCACAATGTGCGATTATTGTTCTTGGATTGATCAAATTTTAGCGAGGATCAGATCTGAGGCAAAGCCAGATAAAAAAAAACGTCGTAGCTATGTTGATCCAGTTATAGTAGTTCATGGAGGCGCGGGAAAAGTTCCACGAACGAAACGTAAACACATACTCTTTGAGGTTTGAAAAATATTATAGACTTTTAATTTAAAATTAACTAATATTATTTTCAAAAAAATGTTTATAAATAAATTACTATAACATTAATAACAGAAATAAAAAGTAATTATTTATAAAACATACCTGATAGTTAGTAAACCTTTTTGTAAATAATTATTAAATGAAGAATTATTCATACAAATAGGTTAAAAATGCCGCCATTGAAGCGTATAGTGATCTTATCAATGGTCGATCAGCAGTGGATGCGGTAGAAAAAGGAATCGTTTATATGGAAAGTAAGCCGTTTTTTAATTGTGCGAAAGGTGGTTCTTTGGACGTTAACGATGAAATTGTCACGGATGCTGCTATAATGACGATACGCGACGCTGGATGTGTAGGCGCTGTTCGTGACATAGAACATCCTATTTCTTTAGGTATATATTTTATCTAACAAATCAGTGTACGGTTAAAAACATTTCCAGTTAACGATCTACCCTAATTTCCAATTTCAATTTCTAATTATAGCACGGAAGGTATTAGAGAAAACGGAACATGTTCTAATCGTCGAAAATGGAGCTCAAAAATTTGCCTTGGATAACGGAATTTCAATTTTACCGCCAGGAAGTTTAAACATATCCGAATCATTAATGTCAAATTTTGAATCGTTAACATGTTGTATGAATGAAGAACAGGAAGAAAGTGAATGGAGAAATGATGCTAAGGGTGAAAAAAAAGAATGCAATTCGGATTGTTTTATAAATCGACCTCAAGACGGTGAAGCATATCCATATTGTGTTTTATCTACTGATTTAGACTGGGATGATCCGATAACTGTACAGGTGTGTTTTCTATGGCACCATTATTTTATAATACTATTAGACTCTAGACACATTATGAAATCATAAATTACAATTTTTATTTAATCCTAAACTGTGTTTCTCTGTTAGTATATCTACAAAAGGATAAACAAAGATCTAATAGCTACTATAAGTTCTCAAGTTTCATAAAATATAGTTAGAAAATATGAATATTAGGTTAGCGCGGTTGGAGTAGTAGCATACGATCGTAAGAAACGGCTTGCAAGCGGAACATCGACAGCTGGAGAACCTCGAAAGCCGGTTGGTTCCATCAGCTCAATCGGTACGGTAATTGGTTGCGGCATTTACACAGATGAACATGGCTGTGTCTCTGTATCTGGTAACGATACAAGCATCTATTGCTATGCACCAGCACGGAGAATAGTTAAAAAATTATCTGAAGATATATCGATTAACACCGCAGTAAACACAGTGCTACAGAACTTCGAAAATGAAACCGGGGAATCTCACATAGGTGCCATTGCGTTAGACGCAAAAGGCGAGCCTTGCGTTTCCTTCAATTGCACACATTTCCCATGGGCTTTCTGCCAGAAAGGTTACGTTTATTACGGGATGGCGCAAAACGAGAAGTATTGGGAAAAAATAACTATATTAGAGCGACCTTTAGATTGCATGTGTATAAGTTCCGACGATGAGGATTAGAGAAATGTTAAATATTTCATTTTATATGCGTTATACTAGACGAATTTAACTGTATAAATGTCTATTTTTAACAATGTTAATATTTGTACCTATAGCAATATTAGTATCTTATTATTTTAAAGTTAATATTATGCTTTTACATACCGGAAATATAATACTATGATTTGAATCATATATTCCATACATGGAGAACGCAGGCGTTGGGCCCTTGAAAGTAATTCCGAAAAGCTTGTCCATTTCCAAAAGCATCGAGTAGATTTCTTCTCGTCTTACGTCTGTTATATTTTCATGTGTTATCACCTGGAAGTAATGTTTACAAAAATATTTAATGTCGTTGCTTTTAATACTTTTAACATTATTTTTCTCATAAGAGAATTACCATGCTTAACGGAGCCCACGTAAGCAAACATGTTTCATCCGAATCGACCTCATTAAGGCATAGGGTTCGGTACTTGTTATTCCTCGTCTGATAGCCAGGATTCCCTAAAATAGAGAAGCAACAAGTTTAAAATGAGGCACAAGAAAGATATGATTATATACTCACTGATATTTTTATAAAATAGTGACGAATTAACATACCAATTTTCCCCTCGATGTTCTTTAAATCAACAAAAGCCACGTCTCCAACATCAGACATCATGCAGTCAAAGGCAATCAAATCTTTCCCAACTCCGTTCGCTACAAATCACATTGTTTTCTTGTTTAATCAGCACACAAATCATGCTACGCGATTTTATTATCACGCCACGTGTAAATACACACCTTGGATATTCAAGGCATGTAAATTATATGGCATTTGGCCGTCACTGTCACTCAAACCAACAACGGAACTCTCTGTAAAAAAGTTAGCAACTGCTTCTGTGTCCGAGCAATAAGACTTTGTACCTGATATATTCTTCAGAGCAGCCACAAAAGCGTACCACCCTACGAAAATGTGTTTTGGCCGTCATTAAACAATTTTGAAAGAGTTTAAAAATATTTTAAATTATTTATATTGCTAAACATATAGAAATCAATTGAAAATATTTAAAGAAAAATTAATCGATATAATATCAAGAATATTAATAAGTATTATTTATATTTTTCATTATTTCATAACAATGTGCAATAATTAAATTTCTATTTATTGATTAACAGGAACATTGAGGATTTTGTTTAACAACTTTATCTATAAATATGAAATAAGACTCATCTAAAGATCACTATTCGATAGAATCATTCAAAAAATGGAAATATTCTCACCAACGTCTCGATATCCCGTGAAACACGCCTTGACTCCTTTCAAGTCTCTCAAACTCTTGATCCATGAATCCTGTTGGACGATAGCCGCAATTCTAACGAAGTCATTGTTCCTCTTGGGTACCACCTGCACGATCGTTTTTAGACCCATTCTGAAACAATATCCTAAACACTGTAACCACTATCATCTCTATCCACAACTTTATGCAACTTGAATGTTTACTTACTTTCTGGCGTCAAACAGCTCCTCCGGCTTTGCAACGAATATATCCGCACGCTCGGTTTTGAGAGTCTTTAAACAACCTGCTCTGCTCAATTCCTGGATACACGAAATTGCTGGTTCCACGCCATACACGATCGAAGCTTCCCTGAGCCACCGACACTTATTCTCTTCCAAATTGGACGCGACGCACCATTTCACTCTTCTCGATGGATGACACGTTGCACGATTATTAGCGGTCATGAAACGAGGAACTGTGGTCAAGTGTTACTATTGTTATTATTGCAGAAACAAAATCTTATAATTTAACTTTTTCATAGTGCAATATGAAAGAAATTCGAGCAAACTCCTCTATGTATCTTGGAAGTCATTATTTTCTTATTTCTTATTATCTTATTACGCTATGAAAAAGTTAATCTTTAATTAATAAGATATTACATATAGTGATATATGATGAATAGACTGCGAATTTTTACTTATGAGAGATTTAAGGATGTAAAAATGCACAGAATGTTCATAAGATGTAAACATAGATTTGCACAAGCATCCACAGTCTAATGACAAATTAATGAAAATCATTTTAAAAAATCAATTCTGTCTGATTAGTTAGAAAATGAACACAATAAGAAAACTTCTTTAATAGAATTTTTAAATAAATTTTTTCTTGAAAAGGATCGAGTGTTGTTCATGTTGTAATTAATCGTCGCTAATTACATCTTGTTAGGAAGTCCTCCGGCGTTTCCAGAGTATCTGTGCTCACCGGCGTTGGATGATAATTTTCCAACAATTGGCGTAGTATCGAACTGAACTTGTCCATTTTCAAGGAGCTCATCATCTTCTCCACCTTTTCTGCTACCTCTCTGGTAAAAGGCAAACATCACTTAAAAGATACATTACTCCATCAAATCCTTTTTATTAAAGTCTCTTCTTTTACTAACGATCTAGCGACGACCATCGGCCATGGTTTTGTTATCCATACGCATGGTTTGTCAAGTTTCACGGGCCTCGTCGTACCATCCGGACAAAGATACTTGTAATTTTCTTTACTGATCCGTTCCGTCTAATTTCATACATGGTTTCGTTAACAAACTGCTTGAAGTTGTTATATCACGCTACTCAAAATAATTAACACGTTCCATAGCAGACAAAAATTAGCATGTTTCTCTATTTAAACATTCATAGGCGAGTATAAAAATATTTCTTGATTTACTGCAAAAAGGCATGAAAATGTCAAGAACTCACCTTTCTTTTTTTTTCTTTTTTTTTTAAGTTACATATTTCACTTTTACAGTTCAATCAATCGTTTATTTTATATCTTAATACTCTATTCTAAGTTTACATACTATTCTGAACTTTAGAATCTCAGGCGAAAAGGCGATTATCCTGATATTGATTATTGGACATATACTGTCCAAAAAGTTAAGATTTCGCGTTTTAAGATAATAGCTTCGTTTCTGCTATTTATGGAACATGTTTAAAAAGGGACAATATTTCGACCCTTTCATTTTTCTTCATTCTTTGATTATTTCGAATAGTCATTTGTTTATCTGAAATTAATTCTTCTACCTTAAAATGCAGCAGGGTATCATTTAATCTAACCCAGGCAATGTCACCTGCGTTATCAGTGAGGCAGAATAAAGCACCTTCGCGACCGTAATAGGCATCATTCGTATAACAGCCGACTGGATTATCGCACGCGGCGCAAAGATTCCTATACTTCGATTCTACGAGCAAGAAGGTGGGAATGGAGTAACTACATTGTATATTATTTTCAATTTGCTTCAACTGTACAAATACTTACTTAATTTACTATCATATGTGGTATCGGCGGTCCAAGCGCCAGCAATACAAGCTGCTTCGAAGAAATTCGACAAACCGTCCATTCGATTCTCCAACAACGTCTTATCCGGATCACATTTTCTCAATATTACCCATTCGTCAAAGTACTACAATTGTGATACAGGTATGTAAATGTTTTGATAGTTCATTTGTATTTTTAAGTAATACTATTTTGTATGACCAATTTTATATTTATGTTCAATTATATTATTGGATGCTATAAAGGCCTTAGCATCACATGTTAATTTGAAGTAAACTGTACCCAAAAATTGTTGTATGCAGTGATTACTTTCTACGGCATCTAAAAAAATAATATTTCTCTTTTGATATTTGATTTTCATAATAAAAATTATGTAATAAATTAATTGCAATTTTCATACATTTTTCCATAAGAAAAAAGAATTGTAAACAACACTATTTATTTATATTGATATTTGTGTAATATTTGAAAGTTACGATTCCCAAAATGTGTGTCAAAATAATGATTCTATTATGTAGAGGTTCTAGATAAGAGTTAGATCCCACTGTTAACATAAGTCGGTCAATATTGATTCACAAAATTTAATATAACTTGATGAAAACATAGTAACGAAGTTTATAGGTAATATGTAATATGTAAGAAAAGAATGAATAATTTATTGATGCGTTTCATGAACACAAGAGTTTTGAGTGTTCTAAGGCCATTTTTGCATCCAGCTATACAACTGTAATTAGTTATTAAAGAGGAAGTTCATATCGTGAATTCTAATTGACTGTATTTTATATAAAGTAATTAATATTTTTAATAGAATTCTTCTCAGAAGAAGTGATTTATATACATATAAATAGCAACAAGCAAATTATCTTCTCTGATACTCCAGTACTTATAATCTTATTTTGAACGATTGGGTTATATTATCTGAGAAAAATAATATCTTTTATAGAACACAGACACGGTAAACAAGGAGTAGTTATAAGAAAATTAACCGTAGAAAATGCATTGGTCCAATCATCGGTGGTATCCAGTCCAGGATGACAGAATCTCTTACCCTTAACGTCCCAAATATTCCTCACATCCTTAGATACTATGACTACCATCTCATAACGTTGCTTCTCTACCAAAAGATAATATAACATCGAAGAAACGTGAATTTCAACTTCTCACGTGATGGCAACTGGTAAAATAATTTTAATCGCTATTCGATTTACTTTGTAATTACCATCTGGAAGCATTCTTAGCTCGTTCGTGACTAGAATGTTGTATTCGTTGTACGCGGATGCTGCGACCAGATCTTCCGGTTCCATTACGGTAAAGTCGGCTTTGGCCATGGTCAATCGCCGCAGGCAATTAAACCTGTGTAATCGATGTGCCGTTAAAAAACAACAAGACGCGAAACGCGGAGAAAGGAATCGATCAATACTCTTCAAAAAGTATAAAGTAGCATTCAGACGATCATTATTATTGTCAATATTTCAAATTCTCAACATTGCATTGATAATTATGTCTTGATCGCCCACAGGGTGTCTTATGTACAATAATGGTGAGTATCTTAACTATTGATACTAATATTGATAATAATATTAATAATATCGATATTGTCAATATTACAGGGTTCTCAACATTATCGTACATAGGAGACCCTCTAGAGCCAAAACAGTCAATTTTTTTTGCCAATACAATATTATCAATATTTATTGACAAACTGCATTTTCCTCATACATTCAATATCATTGATAATACATTCAATTTCGCGTTAGCGTTTAACGATGTCAAATCACAAGAAAGCATGTTCAGTCATTACATATTTCAACATTATCAACGAAAGAAGATAAGAACGTATGGAACACAATTATTTTTCATCAAACCACCTCGACAATATTCGAAATATTGATAATACTTCTCTATAGTAATATTAGGAGATCTCTATAATGTTGAGAACCCTGAAATATTGACAATAATATTAATAATCTGAATACTCTTTAAAAGATTTATCGATCTTTCTATAAATTTGTTATACTCGCCTATCATTTCCTATAACACACTCTACCTGACTCCCTGAGATTACCAACTGCTTGCAAAGTTCGCGGACCCTTTTTGTTGTATGAATGCTCTCGACCACGCATAGTTTCACTGAAACGACGGTGTTTCTATTTTTTTTTTCTCTTGCAAAACTCTTTCTCCTCCTCTCGAGCAAAGGGGAAATCATGACTACATAATTCGTTACCAATGACGAACAAATTGCTCGCCGCTCAAAGTAACTGGAGGGATCGTGTTAACGCAGCTTTCTATAATACTCTACATTATTCTCTTATGATACTTGAGTATTTTAAAATCCTATTGTTATCTTTAGCGATGAATTATTAAAGGCATTGCATGGATTTAAAGAAGAATTTTTAATATCTATTTTTTAGCTTGTATATTTTGTAGAATATTGATGTTACGGGGATCGTGGATATTAATTAAAATTACTTACAATTTTCAGCGTTGATACTTTGATGAACAAACGCGAAGAAGAAGAGTAAAACAAATAATCGAATATCCATCTTTGACGACCTTTCCACCGGCATCCTCTTCAAGGACGTATCGTAAGCGTTTGATTTTCACTCTTTCACAAGATTCTTCAAACTAATTATCAAAAACTAATACACGATATTTTTCCATGTAATGTTTCATACCGAAAACACACTGATGTACAGGAATAGAGTGTGCAAGGGTTTCATTATTTATAACAATAATTACACTTGTCGCACCGTTATAGTTGACGAGGTAAACGCTAGTTTAATGAATATGCAGACACATTAATCAGTAACGGAACTAACGGTGTTACGCATCAACTTCAATGAAACTTCGAGTACAAACAGAAAATCAACAAACATTTTATTAATTTTTTATTGTGTATAATTGCATCCATAAATACTCGGCGATTTAAAAGATATTTAGCAACAAAGATCGAGTTTCATCTATTGATACAATCAATCGGGTTTGCCTGTTACACCTTCTTTTTTGTTATACTATCTATTTTTCTTCATTCTCGTATCGCTACTATTAGCGTTATTATTACGCGCGTAGATTGAGCAAACTTTAGTTAATATTCCATGAATAATTCTATTCGAAGTTTCATTGAAATCGACGCGTAATGCTTCACGCAGTCTGGTCGTCAGTTTTCCTCGATTCTGATGTAAATTGACGGAAATCATTGAGAGACAATTAATACGGACACCGAAATGAAGACAGAAACGACCTATTCACGATCACAGATAACGAAATCCACAACGATAATTATTCATGTCTGTTTACGAGACAACTTGATGAATCAACGCAAGGATCTTCTTACAATCGTTCTTTATAAAAAGTTCTTCGTCATTTATGAAATGACATCATCGGCTGAATCTTCAACTATCACGAAAAGAAGTATTATTCGACTGTTTCCTAACAACACGTACCTTCACCTTTCAATCAGTGCACCAAATTCTCTTGATATACAATGAAGTACTCTCTCGGCAGAGTGCTAAGGACAGATGTCCGACAATCGAAATAGAAGACAGTAGCGGGTAGACAACAGGCACGGTCTGTTTCGAGGGGAATGAGTGTGAATTATGTGAAAAAGGTCAGCCGGTTCGGCTGCATGAATAACTCGATTCAGCAGAGTCTTTGGAGATGTAAAGAACAACGATCGACGAATTTACCACATGGCGCCCGGTACACGAGGAGGTGGATTTCTTTGCATTCGATGCGTCTACCTCTACATGTAACTCCACGCAGACTGGATTAAATTGAAACTGGCTGCTGATGCGACCAATAGTCCAGTAGGGAACTGGAATTATTGAGGCTGGTGGGGGCTCATGCGTAATATAACATGTTGGTACAGTAGATGACGTTAATGTTCATGAAAAATCCGAAACGAATTTAACCAACATTTTGCACAAGTGAATTTTTATGTGACGCATACTATTTAGTAAATTGTAAAAACTGTGAATTATAATTGGTTAAGAGTTATTACTGAATTTGATGCACATGTGAAAGGAGAAGAACAGGACTGATGTTTCTTACTGATGATAATTTACATCCTCCTACACAGTGGCTGCATGTGTGCCTCTGTTATATTTTCCGCGTATTTTCTCAATGAGTCTTGTTGTCGTTATATAAACGGAAAATCCAGAGAATTGAATTAATCGTGGGTTAATTCCAATCAGTTCAGAATCAGTTAATTTCAATCAGATTTGAAACAATCTTAGTGTAGCTGTTGTTAACTTCTTAATAATCATAGTAGGTTTTTATTTGATACCTTTAACTTTACTCTTTCTGTTCAAGTTTCATCACTCATGTCATTTTAATTAAAACAAAAATTCGATTAATCGTATAATATACACAGCACTTCATCAATATTTACATTATTATCAGTATTATCAGTATCATTTTATTGATTAGGATTAAAGAATGTCATAAATACAAGCTATGCTATTTGCAAAAACAATAACGTATTCATAGAACATGAATTATTCACCATGTTCTCTATCAATCATCATAATTTAATTATTTTAGCAATTATATTGTTTCGTGTATTTAATCATTCTATAGTTATACTATTAAACATATAATTCGAAAAGAATAGCTACACATATCTTCCACGAATTTAATTAATTGAAAAATAACACAAGATCCGAAATTTTAAACTTTTCTTGTAACTGTGATTTCTCTATGCATGCTCCTCACTTAGAGGTTTAAGTCATGCTACAATTGCTACTGAATTATTTTGTTAGTAAGTGTAGGAACGAAGATTGCTAGCAAATTATTATTATTGTTACGCAGTATCATTTCTCTTAAAGCATATACATCGTCATCATCATACAATATTTTCCAACAAAGTCCTCTAAAATTGCAAAAGAATAAATTCGCGAAGATTTAAATATTAAATATTCCATCTTTTTTAACTATCACAAGAAATTTTTATTATTATTATTATTTATTATTATATATTTATTATTATATATTTATATATATATATATATATATATATATTTATTTATTTATTACTCTATTAGAGAATATTTGAATAAATTAAAAAAATTGTTAAGGTATTCAAATAATCAAACATCCAATACAACTTTGCGCAAAAAATTTTTACTCGATTTAAAGTTATAGTATCCACTGCATAAAAATTACAAATGACATATACACGCATGTTTGATGATAAGCCTTGTTCGACCAAGATAACTAATCAACATTGATAGAAGACTATATATAAGTACTAAAAATGACTGATTAATATTTGTGGAATATTTCAATTACTCGTATCATTTTTTTACGACGTAGTGATTTTTTATAAAACGTAATTAATCAATTCTTTTGTAACCGTAAAGATTAAATTAATATTCATATAATAATCTAACAGTACTGGTTATGAAAAACTCACTTTTCAATATAATTTCTTAAATAGTCTTTTTCATAACATGTGTTAGGATAGATAAAATCTTCTCTGTAAATACGAAGATTCTGTCATATGATCAAATATGAGTTATCATAAAGTGTATCTTATGCATACATATGTGTGCATCTGTCATATGGATGACCTTGAGACGCTCACATCTATACATATGTGCATACATATGTGTGTCCATATCGAAGATAAAAGTATCTCGAACTTCGAACTCGAAGCTTCACACTTGACACAATCAGTAGTTAGTAGCGCTAGTATAGCTGTATGTGAAGGAGGTATGTTAAGTCCATGTGATTCGCTGTCAAAACATCAGTATACAGCCTCCGTACTTCATGTCAGTACGTTCAGTACTTTCCTTCTGTGATATTGACGATATGGAAGGAGAACAAATAATCAAGAGAAACAACTCTAGGTTCTATGCATTGTATTATTAATATTATTCAGTGTAATATGATATATTTAATTTATTCTCTTACGAACAATAATCCTTTTTATTGTAGCAAAATAAGTCGTATTAATATTATTGAAGATGCAGATAAAGTATATCATCCGATAATGCAGAGGGTGTTTATTGCGTCGTTATTTATATAAAGTACAAATATAGAGGAATCACATGTAGGGACAAATTCACTGAACGCGGTTAGTTCGATACAGTGAACTTTCACAGATTAGAATTCTATTTTTTAATGTTTGTTATAAAGTAGGCAACATAATTTTTATTGAATATTTACAATGTTACTTCTAAATTATATCTATAGATATATGTGATAAGTTATCTTTTTGTACCAGTGTTTCCTCTGTTATCTTACTTTATATTCGTTCTATGTATTTATTGTTTTCATTTATATATGTGTCTGGAATGTTTCTAATTAGTTATGTATATTAATATATTTTGATTTCGGAAAACAATGCTAAATTTAAGTATTGTTCCCCAGACTGAAATATTTAAGACAATATTTTTCTGATGTATTGGTTACTGTAACGTCACAAAAAATGAAGCTGAATTACAGACAGTTGCCTATCAAGGCACATTATTTCTTCTTTATGGCAGGTAAGTCCAATTAATTAAGTTGAAATACATCTTTCTTTATTGTGTAATTCTTTTATATTATTTCTGATTGCAGCTATGGGACCAATTCTTCCATTTTTACCAGTTTATGGTAAACAACTTGGTATTTCAGCATTAATTATGGGCAGTATAACAGCTATTCTACCAATCTTGTTCTTAATTGCTAAACCAACTTTTGGTTTTCTCGTGGATTATTTTTATACCTGGAGAAAAACAATTTTTATCGCATTATTAGCAGTAACAAGTGGTTGCTTTATTTGTATGTACTTCTTACCAGTACTTCCAGATCCAGTTTTTTCAGACTATAGTTTTAGTAATGTATCTTGTGATTTGTTACCATATTGTAAACTAGAGGTACTTTATTATTGATTTGTAATAATATAATTTGAACACTCCCAACTTTTATAAATTATCAGTTTTTATTTTCTATTTCAGGATATTTCTAAGCCATATTTATGTACTGGAGTAAAGAATGCTATATGCCATTGGACCTGTATAGATAAAAATTTCTCTGTATCAATACAATTCCAAGCACTTAATGAAGAAATAAGCTTTTCCTCAAATTCAACGTGCTTAATTGATAAGAATAGTACCTTATATTGTTCTAAACATAGCAACTGCAATGTTATTTGTGATAACTTGTATGATAGTTATTGCCTATATACATCTGTTACTTTTTGGGGTTTTGTTTTATTAATGTCTCTTGGTAATATTGGTTTCAATGTATGTAATTGCATGAGTGATGCAATTTGTTTTGATATATTAGGTATGACGTAATTTCCTTCTCTTTTCATTTCAGTTTATTAGTGATAGCAGCAAATATTATATTTATTTTTCTAGGTGAAGATGGTCAAATGGGGTATGGTAGACAACGTGTTTGGGGAACTATAGGTTTTGGAATTTCTGCCTTTTTGGCTGGCTACACAGTAGATTATTGGTCTAAAGGAGAAATTATTAAAATATACACACCTGCGTTCTTACTTGTTTTCATATTCACACTCATTGATCTATTCTGTTGTAAAAAATTAGACGTGAGTACCTATCATAAAATCTCAAAAATAAGAAATATTTGTTTTTAATATATTTAATTACACTATTTATTAAAACTACTTTTTGCAGCTGCCAGTAATGACAGGATCGGCAGATATACTGAAAGACATTATGAAACTTTTGAGGTTGAAACCTATAATTATATTTCTCTGTTTTGCAACGATTGCCGGCATTCTCGATAGCTTTATGATTTATTTCTTATTTTGGTAAAGTCTTATTTCGATAAAATATTAAATTTTTAATATTTCAGTATAAATTTTTAAAAATGTGATACATAAATTACAAGAGCAAAATGAAATTCGCAAATAATACGTTTCAAATAGGTATTTAGAAGACCTCGCTATGGCAACTAATTGCGTGAGAGAGATTAAATTAATAGAAGGTTTAATCGTTGCAGCAGAAACTTTGGGCGGCGAAGTCATTTTTTTTTTGTTGTCTGGTATATTACTTATTTATTTAAGTAATCTTATTTTTTGTATTATTTTTTATTTTTTAATCGGTTTCTCCTTAATAGGTAAGATCCTAAAGAAACTAGGATTCGGATATAGCTTTACATTGTGTTTCGTATGCTATGCTTTACGACTTGGACTGATTTCTTTGGCATTGAATCCGTGGTGGGTAATACCAATAGAACTGTTTATGCAAGGACCTACTTATGCACTTTGTTACGCGACAATAGTCGCTTATGCAAGTAAAGTTGCACCGCCCGGAACATCAGCTACTGTTCAAGGAATCGTAGCTGGCATGGATGACGGTTGTGGTAATGAAAGTTTATGATATGGATGTACCGTTGTTTAAATATAATACACATAATATGCATTTGTATTATTCTAATCGATGTTTACGCAAAATTACTCAAAGATATTACTCAAGTATACTTAATAATTTTACTATATTATTATTTATTGCTCCAGGTTTTGCAATTGGTAGCTTGATAGGCGGAATCTTATACAAATTATTTGGAGGTGTAACAACGTTACGGATATTTTCATCAATTGCCGCTATAACAGCATTCATATATCTCATTTTATACGTATTATATTTAAAAGACATAATACCAGGTAGTAAAACTAATAGTCATTAGACATTTAATTTTTTGTATGCTGCTGTGGTTAAATCAATCTCTTATTATAGATACAAAGAACAATGTAGAGTGGAAAACACCAGAGGAAGCTCAAAAGAAATGTACAGTTGCAGAAAGCTGACTACACAAAAATTTAAATCAAAAATATTTGAATATTTTACTGCAAATGAATATTGTTGTTAATAATATAATTATCGTTTTACTAACCGATTTGTTTATTACCAATTGATAATTTATAAATAAAATTTGACATATTTTTCTTATTGGTCTAATTCTTATCACGTGTATTTCCGTTTAAGAATTTGAAAAGAAAAAAAAATGTTTATATAGTTCAGGTGACGGTAAAGTTTAACAGCTGTTGTACCCGCGGTTGCCACGTGATTGGTTTGATAAAGATGACAGATGCGTGGCGTTTAGATACTTTACCATCTGACGTTTTGATTTTAATTTTCGATTATTGTCATGCATTTGATTTGGTACGACTTAGCGAAGTTTGTAAACGGTTCCATGATATTATACAGGAAGACACACTTTGGATCAAGAAGAGTAAGCTGCCGATTGTGACGAATCAAACTTCAAATAAGTTTCGCGAAAGGTATGATAGGTTACGGTTAAATATTTTTTTCTGTATATAACATATTATTTTTGTCGCTGTTTTTAGTTATCGTCCGTGAGGTGATTTTATTTGCACAATTCTGTGTGTTGCAAAGTTCATAATATGTGTTGATTCAAAAGACAAGAAGCTTTTACCTTAACATACATATGTACGAAATCTAAAAAGCTTCAGGTGGTTCCCAATTGTTCTATAGTACTAACAGTTAATTGTACATTTTATATTTATGTCATATATATTATACATTATATTATGTATTACATATTGATAATTAACATAACAAATAAATTGAAGGATCACTTACATTTTTTAGAAATAAATTACACTGTTATTAATCATATTACTACTAATTATATTACTATTAATTATAAATTTAAGTTATAATTGTAGTATAATATGACATATTAGTAAAGTTATGTATTAAACAGAATTTTATTAAAGTTTCAATATCTCAATTTAACAGGTGCATTTCATTACTAAGTTTACGTGCAAAATGGCATGTTTCAAACAATTGGCAATGTGGCAAATACGAGAAGAAAGCTTTCTTCTCTCAAAATGCAAAAGTTATACCGCATATTCAATTAACCAAAGATATTTTATGGTGGAGTGGTGGAAATCAATTGTATGGTTTTAGACGTACTGAACCATATCCACATAATAACCGATTTTTTATTCATGATAATATTACGAGTACTATTTCCAAATTTATTGTCAGGAATGATTATATTATTACAGGCCATAGGTATTTAGCCATAGGCTTCGTATTAATCAAGATAATAGCAAAGCTGACATCTTATAAAATATTATTTTATATACGTGCCATTTTTTACAGAGATGGAAGTATGCGATTTTGGACAAAGCCACAAATTAACCGAATCATAGATTTTTACTTTAGTATAGAACAAGCACATTCTAGAAGTCTAAATGCATTGGATGAAACATTTTCAGCTATTATATCAGGTGCCGGTGATGGTACCGTGAAGGTATAATTTTAAATATTACTTCAAAAAGTATATAATTAATCCTTTTTGGTCGTAATTTCTGAGGGCATTGATCTCGCCAATACTTCAATGTCTGGCAATACCCAGACTTCGACTGGAAAGAGTTAACATTCGAATAATATTATAATAATATCTAGATTTGGACACCTCTTGGACAAGGGATCTCAAATGTACCTTTAGCAACGATAAATATTGCACAGTGGGTATGCTCTCTTTCAATTGATCCAATGAATGAAAAGGTTGCTGTAGGTACTGCTGGTAGTTGTGATATACCTCATCTTCATATATTTAATCTTGGACAGTAAGCTATTATTTAAATAAACGCAAATTGAAGCTCCGAGAACGCCTATATAAAATTTATGTTTCATAATAATTTCAGTTATACCAAATTTGATACGTTAAAGACAAATAAAAAAGTACATGCAGGGACATTAGATATGGTTTGGGATAGCCCACAAACTTTACTTACCTGTGGATATGATACTTATATTCGGAAATGGGACTTGAGGTAAATATAAATATTTCTTATCCTAAAATAATAGCATCATTATTTTTACTGAAAAATAATTATTCTAGGACTGGAACATGTGCATATTCGTGGCGAGAACCAACAGATGCAACTTTATACTGTATATCATCAGACTATCAGTACACTATGATTACTGGAACTAAATTTAACTGTAAGGCTGTTCTCTGGGATCAAAGACAAAGAAATTATGTACAGGTCAGTACTGTCGTTATTCTTATACGATATTCGATATAATATGCAGTTTATATATCGTATACAATAACATTAAATTATATTTATAACATGTTTTTACTTTTTACAGATCTACTTCATGAATCTTCATAGAATGTCCAGTCCTACTTATTCTGTCAGCTTTGATAGTACACATTTATATGGGGCAACAGATCAACATTTAGTCGAACTAAACTTCTCAGGATATTCGTACAAAAAATCCAATTACAAAGAAATTCTGAGATATGAATACACAGAACCAGTTACTAGCTGAAACTGTATCGTGTAAAATGAACGTGTAATATTAAGTACACTAACATGCAGGAATATTTGGACCCTTTCAGATTGTTGCAAATATATACTCATATTATTTGCAAAAATGTTATTGCAAAAAAAATACTCTTGAAAGAAAGCTTTTTAATTTAATTTTGGCCTCTGATTTTATCTCAAACAATCATATATAGTTAAAAACAATAAATAAATTATTAAAATAATAGTTAATATTAATTACTATAAATAAAGGAGCAAAAATTTTAAGTGGGTTAAAATTGTATTTGTTTAATATTAAAACAAACATCAGTTATGGCAAGAAACAAAAAATTAACAGTAGAGAAATATTATTCTATCATAATGTCAAAAATATAATAGAAATATCAATATTTTGATTGGTTTGTACCAGAGGTCCAAATAATTATGCACGGCAGTGTATATAAAATAAGAAACACTATACGACTGATATAGATTAAGATATTTTACTATTTAAATTATTGACAAATTTAATTGTAAATTAAAAAGCACATCACATTTGCAATAATTATTAACACTTTATTATATCAACAGGTATTAATTTCTGCAAAACTCTTTTTCTTTTAAATAATCGTTATAAAATGTAAAGAATTTGATTTAATGCACGCATAATTATACAATTCATTAGTAAATTAGTCAGGAACATTTTTTGGTTTTCAACCTGAAGTATATAAGAAACTATCTGCAATTTAATAACACTAGGAAAAAAGAACTTGTAATACGTAAAACTAAATATATTTATTCAAACTGATTTAATGCGTTTGTTCCTTCGCCCTTTTATATTTCATAATACAGAAACTATTTTTGTTACAATTAACTTCTCTTGTTATAAATAAGGATATGGATACATTCAGACATTAGATGTTGCAAATCCAAACCCAAAATTAAGTATTGCGTTAAGTAACTTCTTATGATAATCTATACCTCACCTGTCCTTGAAATAATCCTATCAAAGCATTTTTCTAATCATATAGTTTAGAATACCACCGTGTTTATAATACGTTAAATCTACTTCGGTATCGAATCGTAGGATTACTTCGAACCTTTTACCATCATCCGTAGTAATGGTAATTAGTTGACCAGGTTGAGAATTCTCAGGGACTACTATATCATACATTTCATAACCTGTCAATCCTAGGGTCTCTGCGTTTTGCCCAGGTAGGTACTGTAGTGGAATAATACCCATACCTACCAAATTTGACCTGGAAAATAGCAATGGCAATAAAATGTATATAAGGTACTCTCCTTTACATTTTGAAGGTTCTCTACAATGTAAAATTTTCTCTGATTTATTTTGTAATAAACAGTTACCTATGTATTCTTTCATATGACTCAGCTATAACCGCTCGAATTCCAAGAAGATATGGTCCTTTCGCAGCCCAATCTCGTGATGATCCAGATCCGTATTCTTTGCCGACAAGAAGTATTAAAGGTGTTTGATCTTTTGCGTATTTTTCAGCTGCGTCGAAAATATCCATCTAGAAACATACAGTTATGTTCAAAGATATTATAGAGACTAGTTTATTTGATTTTAATATGTCTACAAACCTCTTCCTTAGTAGGAATGTAAATTGTACGTGGTCCAGTTTTTGTTAGAAATTTGTTTACCAAACGAATGTTAGCGAACGTACCTCGTGCCATTACTTCATCGTTACCTCTACGTGAACCGTAAGAATTGAATTCTTTTGGTGTCAATCTAAAAACGGAAACGTAACAAATGGATCAAATAAAAGATTTATTTATCTTCTTTACTCTTATCCTTCTTTACTTGTACTTTAAACGTACCCACGACCTGCGAGATATCGTGCTGCTGGGGAATTGCGTGCAATACTGCCAGCTGGACTGATATGATCTGTTGTAACAGAGTCGCCAAGATTCAGAAGAACGCGTGCTTTGGTAATTGGTTTGATTTTTGTTAATTCCTAATTACAATAAAAATAATCTCAATTAATTCTAACTTACTTATCAAATATAAAATAACGTGTCTCTAAAAATTAATAGATTTATGAAGTTGTATATAGGTACGTAATTTAGTGAACAAACTTTGCCAATGTGTTCTATAGATAAAATAAGACTAAAATGTGACAAAAATATGAAATGCAATAAACATTGATCCTCTTTCTTTTAATTTAATACAGGATAAGGCAGGATATATACATAATATTTGTAGTACTTTTGTGTTGATACAAGATACATATTCGTTCCAGTTTCGTTCTTGCGAAGTCGGAAGTCACGATTTTCAGAATGTAGCAAATATTTATACGAATCATGAGTATAAAGATGTGCATTTCGTTTATGAATTGCGTGCCGAAAGTTCTAGAAGTGTCGTTAGAAAACATCAAGAAATGTTCTTTAATAAAAGAGTAACACGTCACATAGTGTTCGTCTACAATAAATTTATACTGATAAAATAGCTTTATACTGATAAAAGCGGACGATACTTCGAAATATACACATTTATAAGTATTGGGAATACCAACGGTCAAGGAGGAGATTAACAGAAGTGCAAGAAGGTACAGAGAAAGGATAGCAACGCACCCGAACCGGCTGACAGCGGAAACGGTCAGCGCATCAAACATAAAAAGAAGATTAAAAAGGAAACACTCAACAAATCTCACAAAGGACGTAATCTAACATACAAACACTCACCACACTAAACAAATCAATCAAATTCGAAGATGGTATCCCACTGGGGATAGCCATCCACATGCTATATTGCTATTTCACTAAGCTATAATATTTTACCAAATGTCCTACTGGACAAATTGTAAAATGTAAATAAATAAATAATAAAAAAAATTTATAAGTATGTATAGGTTTACGTTTCATATTTTTGTTATAATCTTCCAATGTAGCTATGGGCTGAAGGATGAATTTATGAACTTTTTGCTACATAACTTGTTGTAGGCTTGTTTTTATTTATAAAACATACTGGCAAAGTTTGTACACTAAACTACGGGATGATCTTTATAATATAATATTCACCTTTTGCAAATTTTCGAAGTATGGTGGACTCTTTATGTAGGTGGAACTTGCATCCCATGGATATAATGTAGAATCTGGAGCTAGCAAGTTTGCCCAGCTAGAGCTACCCTGTTTAATTTTACTATAAACTTCTGTAAACATTGCCGGAATTACGAATTTTTGCTCGACAACTTGAATTTCTGATCTAGTAGGCCAAATATCTTGTAGGTATATGGGAGTGCCATCCGCTCGACGACCTGAATATTATGAGCATTATTATGAAATTTTTCAAAGACCATAAAATTAATTAAATCATTCATTTACCAAGTGGTTCTTTTTCAAAGTCTATATCTACCGTTCCAGCAATGGCATAAGCAATTACCAAGAGCGGTGATGCTAGGTAATTTGCTCGTGTGTGCGGATGAATTCTGCCTTCGAAATTTCGATTACCGGACAATATACCACAACATACAAGTGCGTTCTATTTAAGTAAAACAAATAATTAGAAGAGATAGAAATTATTTACGTTGTACAGGAGTTGAGGACATTTAATATATTATTACCTTTTCAATACTTTCAACAATAACATCTGGAAGAGGACCGCTATTGCCGATACAAGTCATGCATCCGTAACCGACAACATCAAATCCTAATTTTGTTAAATATGGAATCACTCCACTTTCCTCCAAATAATAAGTAACGACTCCAGATCCCGGAGACAATGATGTTTTAATATAAGGCGCAACGCATAAACCAGCTTCAACAGCATTTTTTGCAAGGAGACCTAAAGTTATAAGATTCTATTCTACTAAAAATATTCAATTTTTAAATATGAAATTTTAATTATTTTGATAATATATCTTAGAACAGCAGTTCCCAACTTTTATGCTACTACGCCTCCCCGATAAAACCTTTTTCCGTGCTCGCCTATCTTTTATTTTTTTAATAGATATGATAATAGAGGCAATCATAATGTAGACATTAAATAATAAAAACTGTATTACAAAAAAAAAAAATGAAAACTACAATTAACAGAATAATAACAAGGTTGTGCTATAACATATACGTGATATTATAATATGAAAAATAATATTTTATTAGAAAATTTTGGGGCCTCCCCTGGCAATAGTCCGCGCTTCCCAAGTTGGAAAGCGCTGACTAAGAACGTGAATTGTTCTTTACGTTTCAATGGGTAATAAATAAACGTCAAGGTGAACATATTTTGTAAAAGAAATTACCTGCTCCAAGCATGACACTGGGGTTGCTAGTATTAGTACAACTAGTAATGGCAGCAATGACCACCGAACCATGCCTTAATTTATAGTCTTTCCCTCCATACTCAAACATACTTACGGTATCTACTTTCTCAGGGCTTAAACCATACCCTTTGAATCCTACCTGAAAATAAAAATAATTTATTAATAATATGCTTTCCTACTATTCGATAAAACAAGATTGAGATATAAAATAAAAAAATATATAGAAGTATAGCATACATAAACAATTAGTTTTTGTAGATAGGTTTAAAGAAGTTTATATGAAAATATAAAAATGAAAAATCATTTTTTCGCATCATAGATTGTTTCAAGGAATGACAATCTAAATCCTTTCGTACATCAATACACGAAAGTTTGATGACCTACGAGCATGATTGCACGTAGAATTCATTGTCCGATGATTTGCTGAAGGCGCAGTCTTATATCGCAAAACGGCAGGTCCCCAACTGTTTCGACATTCAATGTCCAATATATAAAGCTTTATTTTTATTTCATTCGTATGTAATTATTTATCTTACACGTTTAGAAATAAATAGGATGTTTCATGAATAGTGAGCTAGAATTTTAGTATAAATTCAAGAGATTAGGCATCGAAGCAAGTAAATAAATTTATATAATCACATGTTCATGAACAGATTTCTCAACGCGAGAATTGATTGTAATTTTAATAAATAAAAAAAAATGTGAACAGATATATAATATATAATAATATATAAAGATAAAAATTAAATAATCTACTTATATAAAGTATCATTATAAAATGTTCATACATTTGGCACGAACATCACTCTAATAACGATTATGATATGAATCCTAAATTAAATTATAATTAATAAAACTTTAGACAATATCTATATATGTATACATATATATACATTTTTGTCCAATTTTTTTAAATTACTGAAAATTTTCAACGCGAGAATTGATTGTAATTTTAATAAATAAAAAAAAAAAGTTTTTTTTTAAGACACCCTATATATTGTTATATTGATGGTAGTTTCACCAATATAATAAAATTCCATAAATTCACAGAACAGTAATCCGAAGACAATTAGTGACATTTTCTTTCGGAAACACAGCTGTTCGAATATTCTTAATGATGTCTCCGTTTACCGAGGCTCTTAAGGTCACTGTAATTACTTTTGGAACTTTGGAATCGTAAACACATTTTCGATGTCTAAATTCTTGAAGACCCTTTAGCATGGAATACGCATTATTTCAGACAATTACCGGCAACGTTATCGTCCGAACTTTCCCTCGCATTTAGGGATTACTTCCAGAAATTCTATACGGGCGAAACAGTTATTTACAATTACCTATAGGTTCACGAAACCTAGGACCCAAAACCTAAAATCTAATCTCTACTAGAAAATATTTTCTATAATATGAGTTTCAAAATAATGTATTACTGAAAATTCACAACGCGAGAATTGATCGTAATTTTAATACATAAAATAAAAAAAAAAATAATATGAATTTTTTATAATATGATATATGTTATTGTAGAAAAAAAATGTAAGCAAAGTTTGTATAAAATTCATCAGATATTAGAAATTTTATTTTTTATCTGAAGGGACTGCAGTAAAGAAACAGCTTCAGTACTAAGTAACTTGATCACACCAATAAAAAATTAATCAAAATCAAATCACTCTTTCAAACATGCTAACATTAACTCAAAATAGTTTTACTCTTTCAAACATGCTATACATTCATAATAACGAACTTTCGCATTTTTGAAAATACAGGATTTTTAAATATAAAATGCTCCTATACCTATACCTGTGCTTCTTCTTCTCTTCCAATAAATACAATTTAAATACTAAAACTGTCTTCTTATTGCTACAAACTCTTTAATTGCTATGCATATGATAGAAAGGGATTTTACAGAAATAATTTCAGTAGAGAGAACAAGACCAATCGTTTGCAATATAAGGCACGGCGAATATCTGTACATAAGACGGTGGTATGCAACAAAATGCGTGAGCTTTGCAAAATGAATGGATGTTGTATCAGCAATTTCAGCGAGGTTGCACGTCGTTCGTAGCCTCATCGAAAACAGTCGCCCGTGCTCTCCGCGAAATTCAAGATCGATCGATCATCGGTACGTATAAAATATTTTTTATATACGGAGATCGGTTGCGGTTGCAATTGTTATAACATTATCATCAGCCGTACATATGTAAATTCTTTACAGCCTCTCAATGACAAAGATATTCTAATTTGATATCTGACTACTTTGTTTTTAAGAATAATATATATAAAATTAAATTTGTAAAAAATTATATTATGTTACCAAATCAAGGTTCTATAAAAGACATAATATTTTCAAATATAAATCAACTTTTGCTTTTAAATAAATGTATCAATTTCATTTGTAACTTGAAAATCTCTAAGTACGTATTTTGAGAAATTCTAATTATCCTATTCTCTTCTCAATTTTAGTTCTTTAATTTTCCCTTTCCTTTTTATTTGAAAATCGTTTGATACCGATACTCGTGGATTAAGTCTTCGATTGATATTGATACTCGTAATTTCTTAGGATTCTTTCAGAAAGAAACGGTATAGTTCTTGGGCCGCATCCATCATGGCCGAGTCAAAAATCCGACGACAAAAGGGCGTTGAATTTCATGACACGGATGAACAGTCAGCTCTCTATGATTCACGTGGATGAGTTTTCAGCAAATGTCCTTACTGTGATAGCATAGTAATGCGATTCCGATGTTGAACATCTTTCAATAGAAATCGATCGATCCCTTGTTTTTAAAATCATGCGAGCTTGTTGTTGCTTCATCACGTTCGCACGATTATCGTTACTGCTTTTGACCAATATTTATGTCGTGATGGTCAACCATTAACATATAATAATCTAAAGTATACAATGACTGGATCATGTACATAAACGTAACTCATTTTCAAACTAGCAATAAATGAAGGTTGTTCATGTAAATATTGCGCGATTTGAAAAAGGATAACACTGCCTTATAACTGTCATTTTTAAAATCATCCGCTGAAAACATTTATTAAGAACTATTTATCTTGTGAATTGACTGCGGGTTTTTGTGCAAATTCATATTTCTAAAAATATAATTAAAAAAATAAAATCTCAGTAGAAAATTATTTTACCTACCAAGTATCATAGCAAGCACAATACTTTGGATTTTTATATTGCCTACATTGCGTGTACGTTTTTCACTTTCAACTTTCATATAAATGCATAAAAATCCACGATCTACTTATAAATAATTTACTAAACATTTTTTTCTTATTGTTCAACAAACGATTAAGTTAATCAACTCAGTAATTATAATTATATTTATTTTATACTAAATAATAACCATAGAACTATAAGATTTGTTTTTGCCAATATTTCTATATTATTCCTGAAAACAATACGTGATTTCATTTTAGTTGTTTGCAGGGAAACATTGTATGCACAATGACCTCATCGAAAAATCTTTGTCTACCTGAGGAAGGTATACGAAGTTCATGGAATGTTCACCAGGTTGGTCGGCATTGCTTAAGGAAAGAGGGTGGGGGTACCTCCAGGGAACATATAAATGAGACAGACGAGCGTAAAGGGTCATTAGTGTGCAGTTAACAAGTGCGGATGACTAGTCTAGTGGCTTCAACTTCAACTTCGAGCAAAAATTAATTTTCGTAAAACATACTACATATCGTGGGAGTTAAAATCATTACTGCTTCGTCTTTGTGATAAACTGTTCTTGAACTATTAGTGATCTGTTATTAATCTTAAGATTCATTGACGATCGGTATAGTCACTTTGCTCGTATTCATCCCCCAGTATAACATTCGTATCAGTTAAAGAAGTTCGGCAGAAGAAACATTCTACATGCTTGAAGAACAATATGGAGGCTGCTATCGGATGAAATCTCGTCCGGTGTGGTTGAGAAGGAAGCCTCACCGGGTAGGATTCATCCAGTGTCCGCCTCCGTTCTCCAATTGTTATTAAGAGGTATTTACGAAACGTATACTCTCGTTATTAGGGACGAAGTATTCATCTAGTACTACGTTGCAAAGAAATCGTGACTAGATCGAAATACTCGTCTTCAATAGCGAGATTCATCATCCACAAGTGTGTTCGTCCAACTTCAACATTTCTACCAAATCGTCTCGTTTATTTTTCCTTGGTGATCTATTTATATGGTGAATCGAAAGGCCATAAAGCTAGACCAGCAAGGTGGGATATACGAGACATATCTTCATGTAACATAGTGAAGCATAATGATTATATACCAAGGTACAAGGTAACAGGATCTCTCTCCAAATATTTCAAAATCGCGCTTTGTGAACTCATATACACGCCACAGATAATCGTCTTTTAGATGAAAGGATCCCAAGGAACTCTGCTGTGATGTGTCGCCCTAACAGATTCATATCACAGCAGTAGTTACTTAGGATTCTTTCGCCTTTCTCCACTGGGAAACTTTAGTAAGCACATATCACGCTTCGAAATAGCACGCAGAACGACGCGCTTGGGAAGACGCAGAAAAATGCACATGCTTTCAAGTACAGCATGGGATAAACATAATCCTGTTTGACGCTAATAATTAATCGTCACTGGGTTTTGTTTGTCCCATACAAGTACTGACCAATCATCGCTATTGCATGTTACTACACAATCAAATGCCCTGCACAGCGGATGTTAATAAATTGGCACAATAGCATTCTATGGTAAGAATATTATGATAACTTAAAAATCCTACCTTATTAGTAAGGCACTTCCTGAAGTCTGCCTTCATATCTACGACAGACACTCGATCGTGAGGCCTCTTAGGGCCACTAACGCTAGATACAACACTTGCTAAATCCAAAGTGACTGTCTCTGAGAAGACCGGATCTTGGTTTGGGTCGTCATAGTTCCTCAACATGCGTACACTACTAAGATATTTCTCTATCATATTAATATGTTCGTCAGTTCGTCCTATAAAAGAATTTTATACGTGAATTGGATTGTAGAGGTGTTATTGCCAAGTTTAATATTCTTCTTATAGTTTGTATACCTGTTTGCTTTAAGTATGCTAAACTCTGCTGGTCAATAGGGAAGAATCCAACCGTTGCACCATATTCTGGGCACATGTTCGAGATTGTTGCGCGATCTGCAATACTCAATTGAGAAACGCCTGGACCAAAGAATTCTACAAATTTTCCAACAACTCCAATCTGACGAAGGTGCTGCAATTATATGAATAAATTATTATATAAATAAATTATAAATCTTTTGTATTATTAGATTCACAAATATTTTTTTAAAACTAGGAAATTTTCTGCTACCTTAGTAATTGTAAGAACAAGATCTGTTGAAGTCGCATATTGATTCAAGACTCCTTCTAATCTATATCCCACTACTTTTGGTACTACCATTGATATCGCCTGGCCTAACATAACAGCCTCAGCCTCAATTCCTCCAACACCCCATCCAAGTACACCAAGACCATTGATCATAGTTGTATGGGAATCTGTCCCAACTACACTATCAGGGTACAACATATTGTTCGTATCAAATACAACTCTGGCTAGGTATTCCAAATTTACTTGATGTACTATTCCACTTCCCGGAGGTACGATTAACATATTTTGAAACGCTTTGGCACCCCATTTTAAGAACATAAATCGTTCCTTGTTTCTTTCGAATTCGAGATCTTCATTTTTTTTCAAGGCATCTTTGCTGGAAAAAATCACTGTTATCAGAGCTATGTTATCTTTATTACCCAATATAAAGCTATTATCGCTATTTTAAATATTCGTGTAATATCGTTCATATTGATTCTAAAAGAAAAAAAGAAACAAAAATAGATTTAGAGTTGGCATTATTATGTAATCATATTACACAAAAATACGAAATTATCTTTTTGATTCGATAAGTACACACTTTATACTTTACTTTTTTTGTCAAATTAAATATGTAGCAAAATTATTCATTTACCTTCTAATAAAGTCAACTTGTATTGAATGATCAATAACAAGATCAGATGGACAAATAGGATTTATTTTCTTTGGATCAGATCTTAGTCTTTTCACAGCATCTCTCATAGCTGCAAAATCCACAACTGCTGGCACTCCAGTAAAGTCCTATTTAAAATGGAACTTAAGTCACTAACAAAATCATAAACACATAAAAGTTGTCTTTTATAAAACTATTTACCTGTAATATTACCCTAGCTGGTTTAAAAGCCACTTCTGTTCCTTCTTCAAGAGCCTGATTATGTTCCCAATCTGAAATCTTTTCAACATCAGATTTCTTTACCTGGAAATTATCACAATTTCTAATTGCACTTTCCAAGAGTACTCTAATCGAGAAAGGTAATCTGTCTGTAAAAACATCCATCTTAAAAAATTGTAATTCTTTTATATGAGATGATATGTTTAACAATTCATTGATACATACCATATTTTTTTCCAATATTAGTAATATCAAAATACTTATATTCCTTAAGTCCAATTTTAATGGACTTCATTAAATGATTGTATGGATTTTCGTCTGAAAATAATTTGCCATATTAAAATTGCATTAAATAAAGATATTATTTATTTCCTGAAATAGAAAATATTGATTTTGAAATTAGAATATATACAAAATTATAAAACAATCATATACTCTCTATAAAATAAATATTTAGTATGTAGCATATAATATCAAACTTCTTTTCAAATCTTCAATTCTTCATTCATATAATTGCTTTAGTTAAAATTTAATTACATATTACTTAATTACTAATTATAGAAATTATACTTCATCAAAAATCGAATGATAGCTGTCCAGAAATTATCATTTAATTTTCTTTCTTCAACTGTTGAGGCATTTTAAACAAGAGAATGTGTAAAAAATATTCATGCAATGCAGTTGTCAAAATAACAGGTGTCATAAAATTATAATCAATGTCACATTGTATTTTCTACTTAAAATAAATTTATTTGACTTTATATATCGAAATGACTAATTTAAGATTCTCATGTATTGTCATGAAAAAATAACATAGCAAAATGAAATTTGAAAAGATTGTTTTTCCCGGTGATTTCTTAAATTAGGGCAATACATACATAATATTATGCAAATTTCATATTGTAATAAATTACGAAACATTTTCTTTCAATAGGATATAAAAAGGTGAAATTAAAACAATAAATTATAGTGTAAATGCGTTTTTCATTTTTTTAATTATTGTAAATCTATTTTAAAAATAAATGAAAATAGACAAGGCAGATCTTGACACTTACCAGCCATGATTGTCACTGTACCAGTCACGTCGTCCAATTCGCTTACGATGTGATATTATTTATACAGGGTGACGAACACATACGTTACAAAAACATTCTTTTTTTTAGAGAAATTTATTTGCCTACATTTTAATATTCTATAATAAAGATAATAATTATATTAAATTATAATAGATTACAATATATTATTCAATATAATTCATATATTATTTTCCTTTATAGAAATTAAAAATCATATAAAAATATTATTTTATAATAATATGAGAAATTATCTACTTGCTTATGAAACATGTGATTTACATTTGATGAATAACAATTTTTATGCAGTTGTAACGAAACAACTTATTATAATAATAAAATTCTTACACGTTGTTGTTTACTTGTAAAAGTATATTTTGTAAATTTTTATGTAGTACAATTTTTTTTCAAAATGAATGTAATAAATGTATTTTACAAGAATACTGTTTTTTGTAACACCATCTAGAAATGGTAATCGATACAGAATATGTGACGATTGCGATATATCGAATCGTTCGATTAAACTTGTTGCAGTAACTGAGTACTCCGACTTGCGAATGTATACAAAACTGTGCAATTATGATAAACGTCAAAACGACGAATTCTTTTTAACGAACACCTAATTAATGCAAATTATTTTTTAACGAACGTGTTTTGTAATTTAATTCCTTGAAATGGAAAAGAATTTAGAAAAAACATTAGATGACGTGTAAGTTTTATACAAGAATTTTCTCATATATCTTCATCATATATCTCATATATGACAAAGCGATTATCTAAATTGATGTTTGTTTTAGTGCTACTGATACAAATATTTTGCAAAATGTAATATTCTCATTAACATTTAATATTCATATACCATTATTTTATATTCTTATTACTGTGCAACTAAATATAACCCTTATACTTAATAACTTAAATTGTGATACAATATGAAGAATTCTATTAATTTTGATGTCTATTGATATAACAATACATTTAAAAAATTTATTATAAAATACATTTAAAATGTAAAAATTAGCAAATTATTGATTAAATTTAATATTTTTTGATAGTAATAATACTGAAGGTATTATTGGCTGCATCTTGGCTGATCATGCCGGATTATGTTTAGGAGGTATTTCTAGCTAATTTTATTTACATTATACACTAAACATTATCTGGAAGAATAAGAATGAAACAACTATTTTCAGCCAAAGGAAATGCATCTACTGATAGTGCAGGAATAATTGCAGCTATTGCAGATCAAGTTGCAAAGCTAGAACCTAAATCACCAGCTCCAGTTATTTCTCTTCAAAATGATAGCAAGTAATGTCTTTTTATTGATTTTGTTTCGTTTTGTACTGTTAAAATTAAGATACAAAATTATTAATCAACAAATTTATTAAACAACTTTGAAACTCAACATGTCTTTAACTAATCTTTGAACTTGCACTAAATTAATATTAAAAACATTATAAATTATTTTGTAGGAAATGCCTTATACAACGCCAAGGTGCAGTAGTAGGTGCCATTTATAAGGATATTTCTATGTAAAATAGTTTTGTTATATAAATGAATAATATTGTTTGTATGTAAACTAAGCTCTATTATGTTTGTTATTTTGTTAATTATATATAAACTTTAAATATATAGGTGGCTTTTTAACACATCCTCATGAGATAGTAGAACTTGTACTTGATTCTGATTGTAATAGTATAGAAAATACATGATTATTAAATTTTACAAGACTTATAAGAGTTCGTTATAGCACCTTTGTAGATAGTTTGTAGGTAAATATCAATAAATCACCATTAAAACATATCTAAGGTCAGTCACTTTTCTTATGTCTGTTACTTCTTTCATACCATTTGTTTGTACCAAGTCTAATTAAATCATGGTGTTCATATATCCAAGAGACAAGTACTATCATAAACATTATCACTCCAATAATTAAGTGCAATAATTTTTCATCTGGAAAAAAGTAAGCCTGAAACATAAAAATTTCGAGTTGTAATACTACATTTTCTATTAATATATGGAATAATGAAAAGTATTACTCCATTACATGAGAGACATTAGTGATCAATGCTGCTATTAGAAGAGAAGCAGAAAACATAGGCTTTGGCACTAATCCACGTAATGGACGGTACATTGTATCTTTGTATCTTTTATTGATAAACATAGTAGAATGCACAATTCTTAAACTCATGTTTACACAGTTTCCAAAAATGAAACCAACTGGTCCAAACCAAATAGCAAATAAATAGGATGCACACAGAAATGCGATCGATTCGTAAATCATAATCAAATTGCTCTTGTTTATAGTCGCACTATCGGCCGTTGCATTGCTGTAACATTCTGTTACTCCATTTATTCCCAAAAGGAGGATAGCTAGACAATGTGCTCGCATTAAGAGTACTGGCAGATGTGAAATTAATTTAGTACCACCATATAACCATAAAAGTGTGCTTGAATATGACTGTCCAAACACTAAAACAACTAACCCAATCGACATAACAGCTGAACATAAATGTGTTAGCACATTTACGCTTTCTTGTATTTTTACCTTTAAAGGAAACTTATTTTTAATAATTTGTAGTATATGAATACATGAAAAATGTTTCATATAATACCTACAGGATTTTGGTCATTAACTGGTTTGTCTCGTTTTACCATTTGAGTAAAATAGAAATATCCACTTTCTTCTATTGGACGGAAAATAAACCTTGCTGCTAAAGAACCTAAATTATTTATAATTTCGTATGTTCCCTTTAAACATATGAAAATAAAATGAAATAGAAAAGAATTAATTTAATGAACTTATATATAAATACTTATTATAACTGATTAAATACCTGTTCAGTAAATGTTAATACTGGCATTACTGTCATAATTAGCCTTTCTCCTTCTGTTAAAATTTGCTTTAGAATTCCTTGTCTAAAGAAACTCCATGTAAGAATAGTCAACTTTTTATCTAGATATGATTCCTAAAAATGACAGTCTGTATACATAATACACAAAAGATCCATCTTAATACATACTTTGTTTGTCAATTGCCCAGGCAAAAAGTCCTTCACTGTTTTGAAAGGAAATTCTCTCACAACATACTCGTCAGTACTGTCTTTTAATGACATACGCCTCTTTAACTTATACTTGTTAAGCTTTTTAATATAATAATGAAAGTATAAATAGTGACTAGCAGTATAAAATATTGCTGCAACTAGTTGAGCTACACCAAATGCTAACAATGCATTCTCTGGATTTTGGAGTATCAATGGAACAAATGTTATAGTACGAATAGCAATCATGATAGAATCAAGTATAATCTAAAAAAGTTCAATAACTAATTATAAGTACAATTTCCCATACTATCTTTAATTCAAAATCTTACTTTCAACCTAACAAATAAAAATGCACTAGCGACCAGTTGAACGATTAAAGATGATAATTCAATAATACAAGACAAAGCAACTGCCCAAACTGCAAATGTATAATATGATGGTAATGCCTCAGATGTTGTTAAAACAGAAAGCCAAATATATCCAAACAGTAAGGACATTAAGAAACATATAGGAACCCTGAAAAAATATTTACCATCTAAGTATTTATATAGGTTTCATTTATATTATAATTAATCACTTTTAGAAACGAACGTCATCCATAATAAATTTACAACTTGAGCCCAATTATGTTCTGCTGTGTTGGTTAAACATGCTTTCATAAATGGTTCTCGAGACAGAAACAAAATCATTGATTCCAATAATAGTAGTCTCACATTTATGACTCCTAGAACAGCTTGACCCACATACCGAACAACGAAGGCATTTAAAATAAAAGTGACTCCTCTGCATAATATCTAAAAAGAAGTTGATTATAATTATTTTTCTCATATATATCTTAGTTTATTGACATGTTAGAAGCTATCAGATATTAATAAAAACAATATAACTTTTTTAAATATAAGCAAATAAAGGTATTGTAATCGCGAATAATAGCAGCAGAATTTGTATTTATATAAATGATATAATTTTTCTCATAGATAGAGAACGATGTTTTTTGCCATGAAATACTTAAATTTTAAAAGTGTTGTGTTATTGTATATACCTGAAATACAATATTGAACGAAGCTGTTTCCACGCTGCTTTTCAAAATATTTTGTGACATTTTTATGGACGATCAAATGAAAATATAAATGTTTCGAGATTCCCGCCCAAAGGGGTGATCAATGAAATTCAAGGTTATGTAAACACTTTAACGGTATCTAAAACATCAAGTCGATCATTTTTCAGTAATTTCATTCGCGCTCCTAACTAATCGGAACATAGCAAATACAAAAGCCAAGAATTTCTTCATACTGCATGAAACGGATTTCATGACGTAATTGCGTTAATTTTCTATATATATATGCATTGTGTCTAGTAATTTTGTGTCATGCATCTTCATCTATTCTTCCTAGTGGAAAACTGTTTTCAAAACAAAAGCTTTTTCCTAACCTTGGTGACACAGAATTTTGACATACATGAGATAAGGTTAGGTTTCACCTAGCAGACTATCACAGTAGAATCAGAGATTGTAGCGTAAGTAGACAATGATTAACTTGTGAAGTGATGTCATTACGCAATAATGTCCATGTGGTCTTTTCATTTCATACCACTACTTCACGGATACAAAATGTTAAATTTCTAAAATAGGTATCTCTGATCGCTTTCGTTCATTTAACAAATATTCTACGATGATTAAACTATCACATACACGATGACTCTTTAGTTATTAATTAAACGAAACGAAACATAATAATATTAAATATTTAATTATTTTTTTAAATTTTGCTATCAATGTTCGATAATGTTAATACAGTAAAGAAAATCAAAAATTATACTAATCGAAAATGTTACAAGAAAGTAATCCAGCAGCCACCACAGGTGCGAAAAACGTTTTCGTTACTTCGTTAATCGTAAGTAAATTATTGTGTAATGAGTATATGATGAAATAACATGCATGCCTCTATTATCATTAATACACATGGCAATTCTTTACATTATTATAAAAAATTATAAAACTTACTTGATAATCATTTTATATAAATTTGTATTAATGTTAATATCCTTCCAATCTTTTTAAAAAAGTTTTTATAGTTTATTTACTTAAAAATAACAAATATATTAAATAGCGCCAATTTTTTAAAACAGAAATTATATTTTCTTGAAAATTAGCGTATATAATATTATTTTATAACATTTATTTATGAATTTACGTTAACAATTCATGGATATTTTTGCAACTTAAAGTTATATTTTTATGATATACGTATTTTTAATATATATTGTATATCTACTATATATAATCTAAGAGCAGTTAGATTTTTAAGTCAACATCTACACATGCAATTGTAAGAAAAATAATATTTAATCGACGATAGTCAGGTGCTCTCGCAGGAACTATGTGCGATTTTATATCATTTCCTTTGGATACGCTTAAAACGCGATTACAAAGTCAACATGGTTTCTTAAAATCTGGTGGTTTTAGACAATTGTATAAGGGTTTAGGCCCCGTAATGATAGGATCCGCACCATCAGGTAAACTTAAGATAACAATTTATCCTTTAATACATTTTAAAAATAAAAATAATATTGATAAAAATATTCTTTGCAGCTTCGTTATTTTTTATAACTTATGAAACTTTAAAAATAATGTTTCAACCTCAAATACCTGAACAATATCACGTGTTTATACATATGACTGCCGCGTCAGTCGGAGAAATGGTAATTTATATCTTATTAATGTTATATGTAAATAATAACAATAATAATAATCAATATATACAATTTAAGGGTGTGTGGGTACTCGGTATCTCAGGTTCGGATCAGGTCAGGCTCACGATTTCGAATACCTGCACACCCCTAATATAATCAATATACAAAGCATAAACGATCCTTTTTACCTCTAAACATACAATTACAAGCAGTTTAGTAATGCTGAGATGTTACTAATAGGTTGCATGTCTTATTCGAGTCCCAGTAGAAGTAGTGAAACAAAGGAGACAAGCATTTTTAAGCGATGCCCACAAATTACCTTTGAGAGCTTTATATCGTGGTTACGGAAGTACTGTGATTAGAGATTTACCGTTCGGTTTAATTCAGATGCCACTCTGGGAATATTTTAAACTTTATTGGAAAAAGCACGTGAAACGTGAGTGCACGCCTATGGAGGGTGCTATCTGCGGATCGACGTCAGGTAGAAAAATAAAAAAGAGTTAATTAAATCACGGGCATGCATTAACATTGTATATTTTATTATTACGAACATTGATTTTTATAGTTGCCATATCTGCGGCCCTAACGACACCTTTAGACGTTGCAAAAACTAGAATAATGTTGTCGAATGTGACGGTAGGGAAAGATGAAATAAAAATATCCGCGATGTTAAGCAAAATTTACCACGATCATGGTTTTAAAGGGTACAGAACAAGCTTGTCTCTTAAATATTCGATTCTACTTGTTATCCTACAAACATAATAATCGATAAATATTTTCAGACTTTTTGCAGGCTTTGTACCAAGAGTGTGTGGTTTTACTATTAGCGGATTCGTATTTTTTGGTGTTTACGAAAAAGTTAAAGAAATTTGTACTGCGGTTTTGCCACCATAATGTTGTGAAAGATACATTTATAAATATAAATCATGGTTAATATTTTGTCAAATGATACTACCATAGAGTCAAAATAGAAAGAAAATTGAGACAGAAGTTAATTTCGTATGTATTTGGTAGTAATTTTATCATAAATATTGCATGTTAATCTTTCATCAGCAATATAATATATTAATGAATAAGAAAATTTTTTTAAACTTTTTTTATAATCACATTGCATTTGTTATAACATATTTTATTACTTTTTCTATTTCTACTACCTTTACCTACTCTTATTACTTTTCAGATTTCGAAGAGAATGAGTATTTACGTTACATTGAATTTTACTCATGACATAGAAAAGTACAAAATGAAAATACAATTGCATTTATATTTTAATTATTAATAGAAAGATACTGTAGTCTTTACCGCAAATTTTGCATTTAAATTGTAATAATTAAAAATGAGAAAGCACACTTTTATTCCACAATATATCTAAATGAATGTGAGCATGCACGTATTAGGAAAGAAATAAAGAACACAAAGAAATGTAAAATATAAAGTATATTTAAAAATAATCAACAAACATGAAAATTTTCCTTACATTTACATATAATAATGTGTTGACTTATACTGCACATTAATTTATATTCGTGATATTCACTTGTACAAAATAATATAAAATATGATAAATAAGAAAATTATGGTAATTTTTAATACTGACTTTGTTATATTCATTAACAACAATATGTTACTTTGGGTTCGTTACTTATATCAATTACCTCTTCAATTTTTTGTACATTATTTGGATCAGACATAAAATCTTGTGCAATTTCATTAAACAATTCAGCTACAAAATTAACTTAATAAATATCACACATTATAACAATAATGAGAGTGTATAATATATATCCTTACCAACATTTTCTCCAGTTTTACTAGATGTTATAAACAATTTAGCTCGAATACCAGCAGTATATGTTTTTACAACATCTATATTAGGAGATGGAACTGCACCATGCTCTAAAATATCATTTTTTGTTGCACAAATGTATATTTTACATCCTTCTTCAACTTCCCTAAGCTCCCTTATCCAGAATTTTGCTCTTTGAAATGTATTTGATTTTGTGATATCATAACAGATAACAGCAGCCTTCGCACCACGGTAATATATCCTACTCATAGCATCATATCTAAAAATATATAATTTATGACAATCAACATTCTTGAATTTTTCATTTTTGAAGATTACTTACTTCTCACTGCCTGCTGTATCCCATATTCCCATGATAAGCCTTTTCCCATTGACTTGCATTTGCTTAGCTGCAAACGCAGCGCCTATAGTCTAAGGAAATTGGAACTGGGTTAATTTGTTTTGTGACGCATCTCTTAGATGATTCTCAGTGCAAATCTTAATAACTTTATTTTACAATATTCCTTCCACTTCGCGGACTAAGAGGAACAAGACAGACTAAATCAGTATAGTCCCTAAGTCATTCCAATATGAATTGTACAATTGACAAACAAGAATCTAGAAACAAGTTCTTTATAATCTGATATCTCTAGAGAAATTGGATATACAGACTAAATTTTCCTTATTTGTTCTACATATTACGTTAAATGATTAAAGAAAAGATAAAGAAAACAATTTCGAACATTTATTTAATTTATTACATTATATAAAGTAATGTATAATATACACGTTGTATGTGATTGTACTTACGTTTTGGTAAGATAGACCTTCATTAAACCTTTCATTTACGAAACGTTCGACGAGACTCGTTTTTCCTACAGCTGAGTTACCCAATAAAACCACTTTCAAATCGACGCGATTCATCCCTAAATAATGAAACTTCCTCAGTGTAATAATGCTACGAAATAAGTACTAGTCCTTTTTGTACCATTTAGGTTAGAGTAATTGTTTATTTTTTATATTAAAGAGTAACTACTGTTTAATATTTGTAGGAGATAAATCTGAAGGTGACTACAATGCCCTTTGATACGAAAGACGTCATCAAGAATTCAGTACAATGTCTATTCCAAGAAAAACTGGTAAACTTGCATATAAATACGTAACTAAATAAATACTCTATCAAGCATTTATTACTTATTACTTGTCACAGATGGCGCTTTTATATTTTTACTATCTCATTGTATATCACATCTGATCATACCTACTTTAAATTCAATTTGTATTTTATATAAATTTATGATAATATTAGGTAAGATCTCAAGGACAAATAATTACATTTAATATCTTTTAATAATTTTATATTTGTAATTTTATAATTATTTTCAATAAATATTTGTTTGAATAAATTACAACACATAGAAACTTGTAATATTAGTGAAAACTTATGTTATTTTTCTATTTTTCTTCTGTTGTAAACATTTTTATTTAAATGTATCTTCCAATAATAAAATAATTCTTCAACAATGCCAAAACTAAAAATTAGCATCTTCTGTTTGTATATAATAATATAAATTTTGTAATGAATTTCTTTAATTTTACTTAGCTTTCCCTTGTGCAGCAACTGCAGCCATTGCAGCTTTTACAGTTTCTTCGTCACCTAAGAATTTCATAGATACAACAGGCTTGAAGTTTTCATCTAATTCATAGACAAATGGAATACCAGTTGGTAAATTTAATCCCATGATTTGATCATTGCTCATTTCTAAAAAAAGAAACACATGATTATTAATATAATAAATAAACAGAATTGGTTGTGCTTTGAGAAAATAATAACTGACGATCTAAGTGTTTAACTATGCCACGTAAACTATTTCCATGAGCAGCAATGATAATCCTTTTCCCTTCCTTCAATTGTGGAATAATAGTATCATTCCAATATGGCAATGTCCTCTCAATTGTCAATTTTAAAGATTCAAATTTAGGGAATTCTTCTGGTTTTGGTCCATCTGCATATCTTGGGTCTTTTACTATTGTTTCATAATACTTGTGGTCTGATTCCATTGGTGGAGGAGGTACATCAAAAGATCTTCTCCAAATTTGAACTTGTTCTTCACCATACTTAGCAGCAGTTTCTGCTTTATTCATACCAGTCAATCCTCCATAATGACGTTCATTTAAACGCCATGTTTTTTGAACAGGAATGTTTTCTTGACCACTTTCTTTAAGAATTGATTTTAAAGTTTCTTGAGCTCTTGTCAACAATGATGTATGAGCGATATCAAACTTAAGGCCTGCCTGTTTGATTGCTTTTCCAGCTGAAAGTGCTTCAGTTTTACCTATAATAAACATATATATGTCAAACAATAGCATAATTTTGAAAATAATGAATTTCATCTCATTACATAAACTATAGATTATTTTATTTTTTTGACCATGTGACATATTTATAGGATAATTGAAATCATGGATAACTGTAATTTAGTGATAATGTCACTATCATGACTTAGGTGCAAATTTTTATGCAAATTTATATTGTTAAGGACATAATTAAAGCGGTAAAAGTTGAATAAAATTGGAGTTTTACTTATTAAAAATTATTAAAAATTATAATGAGTATTCTATTGTAGGTATATCCTATGCTTCTGTATACGTATTCTATGCATTTTTGCATCTCCAGATTTTGTATAATTGCATAAATATCCGCTACCTAATCATGACACTTATTCATTAATTTATCTTTTTCTCTATAGATATACGTCTTTAAAATAAAGAAACTTAACCAATGAAACATGGTTAACATCACATTCGAAATATTTGACCTTTTGCCCTTGGAGTTTATTCTCAGAATTTCCTTTTAAAAAATGACTTACCCTTGTCGGATAAATCGGCGTCATACCATCCGCAAAATAGATTCAATTTATTCCATTCGCTCTCTCCATGACGTACCATAACAATTGTATATTTCGACATTTTTTTATTGTAGGAGCTAACTGCACGCAAAGACGAAAGACGATTCGTAAACGGCGATTTACTCTGTTCAATATCTTTGCACAACTGCTTTAATCGAAAGCCCCCGTCCCCACCACCTGTCACATCTAATCGTGTAAGCACTTTATTCAAAATTTTACATGGATACATTCTAACATTTATTGTTTATGCTTTCACTTACTTTCGTTATATCGGCTAAAAAATTTTTTCTATTCAAGAATATAACTAAACTAGCGGCATATATTTACAACCGTTGGTATTTTGACTTTGTTCCTCATTCATTTATTCACGTAATAACACATTTCGCGCCATTGCAAGTAGTTCTCATTGTACGTTATATTAGCTGCAACACGTATGAAAACTCGATCAGTTTGAGTGTTAGTTAATAAATATATGAAGTAAATAATTATTTCTGATTGAAAGTTTTTATACGTTAATAATTAATTGCAAGATTTTCTAAAGGAGAGTCTCTGCTCGAATGAAGTGAAACATAAATATAACCTTCATGAAAATGAAGTGTACTAATACGAATTTGAAATCTAATTTAAAATGACATTACGAAAATAACGAACACAAGTTCTTATCGTTGGGCTGATAATACATGTTAATCTATTTAAAGAATTTTCATTCTGTTTAAAGAATTGCATATAATGGAACTTTCAGATCAGCAAGTTGATGATTCTTCCTTGTCATTAGATACGAATTATTTACAAATCTCGTGCAACTGGAAAATCAGCAATAATAAACAGCTTCGTGATGCTTTCACATTAGAAGCTTCGTCTCTAAAATTTATGAAGTAATCCAGATATTTACATATTAAAATATATTAATTTTTTTCATATAATAATTATATATATACACTTATTCCTCTATATACACTGTATACTTATTTGTTACTTATAAATACACTAGATTTGTGTATTTAAAGTAATATAAAACCTGGAAAATATAAAGTATTATAAATATCCTAATTTACTATCAGATCTTGCCATATTTCTTTGTTATTTTAATTTATATTCACATTTTTATAAATAAGTATGAATTTTTTTATAGAACTAACTTCGAAGACATAGTTTCTTTAAGTACATGTATATCTTTACAACCAATTGAATCCAACAATGAACCATGTATGCTAGATGTAAGATTAACTAATGGGCAGAGAATTTCCCAGATTGCTGTAGTTTCTGAAGCTTATGTATTAGAATTTTTCAAACAATTTGGGGAATATGAAACAACAAAGTTTGCTGAATTTGTAGATGAATTTGAAGACAATTCAGTCTACTTTGCAGAGACAGCAATTTTTCCACATGCTACAGAAGCTAGCATTAAGGTATAGAGAATACATACAATGGATTTAATTTACAAAAATGTATATTTAATTCAAAATTTCTATTTTAGTTTACAAAAACAAAAAGTAAAAATTCAGTTATGTGGATATATGGTATAAAGCTCTATGTAACAGAGTCAATTAATGAACCTAAGAGTTTTTCTACAGAAATATTTAATCCTGAAATAATAAGAAATTTCTTAACTAAACTTAGTTTTAACAATGAAGAGAACAATATCACGAGTGATGTTCAGTCATGTTACATGAATATTTTGAATTTATCAAAAAATAAAGGTGTTCAGAAAAACAATGAAGAAGAAGTGGCACAATCTGCGATTGATAGCACTGTGTCAAATAATATAGATATTATGACATATATTGATAAGAAATTTGAAGATATGGAAGAAAGATTAATGAAAAAAATTGATGAAATGGAACAAAAAACAAATGAAAAACTTGATACTATTTTAAGACAATTAGAAACTCGATGTAGTGTCAAGTGACCTTTCATTTATATAATTTAAAAGCATATTTGTAAATAATGACAATATATATTTAATTCTGTATGGAATATATATGTAAAATATACACATATAAAAAATTTTGAAGATAATAGTTTTTCTTAAAAAGGATTTTATTCCTAAGTGTTTCCTGAATATCTATTTACACATTTTTGAACCTTCACATATAGTGATGTCAAGTCTTGTATATTTTGACTATCCGTTACATGTACCTTTTATTTCTCATTTTTGTATTGCAATTGAACCTTTTAAATACATGTAAATATTAATATGTAAGAACATACCAAGAATTATATTACACTTCATCTAATTCTGTTCTTTCTATAAAATTTTATACAGATATAAAAATCACGGAACTATGATGCACAGAAAGATATATTTGCATAATAAAGTAAAATGTTGGTAACATAAGGTTATTTTAATCAGAATTATTGCTATCTTGTGGAGGATCCCATTGATGAAGTTGTTTCCTCCACAATCTTACCATGCTATCCCATCCTCTTCTACTATATTTAATATATTTTGGTGGTGTTCTTGGATGCTCTCTTGTACGTTTTTCTCTAAAATATGTGTAACCAATGTAATATTTTTCAACATAAATATTTCTGACCATATCGTAACAAACAATATTCTTACTTAGGCACAGCCTGTATGTATCTATCATATCCAATAGTATTTTTTCCATAATCTATTTCTTTTTGTCTACGAGCTAATACTTTAGGATCTGTTTCATATTCTACCCGTCTCTTATTACTATCTGAAGAATTAGTAGTAGAACTTGAATCACTATTGTGTCTAGTTCGAGAAACTTTTGCATCCTCATCATTTATTTGATTTTCCCTAGCTCGTTTGCGAAAACCATCATCATGCTGCTTGTTCCTTACATTATCTTCATAACTTATACTGACTGCATTGTTTCTTTGATTTTCTCTGAACTTAGACATGTTATCAATTTCTACATTTGAACTAATATCTTCTTCTTTTTTTTGTTCACTATTAATATGTGTCTTAGCTGCACAAGAATTAGTTTCTAAAAAATTCTCCCTCTTTGCATCCTTATTAGAGTCTACTATTTTGGTCAATTCATGTGAACTCATGCAAATGGCTTCATTAAGAAGAGCATCATCTTCTTCTGTTAATTGAGTCCACGAAGTATGCATGTCTAATTCCATTTTATTTCGATCGTAGAAAAGCTTTGTAACACAATCTACGAGATAAAACTAACGTCAAGCCAAATAAACAGTTTAACCTTAAACCGACGAGAAAAACCAATAAATAAATAGTATCTCACCTAACAAGAATAACCTAAATGAATAAAACAACTTTTGTATTAGAACATAGAAGGAAATTGTTAATTGTGCGTTTCCGTAATAAATAGAAGAATTCGTGAAATATAATTATTATTTTGTGATCACTAAACATCGAAGTTTCGAACACGCGATGAAATTGCACTTAATTTTAAACAAATTTATAAAATAAGTTCATTCTTACAATTGTTACGAATTCTGCAATGCGCGCCTTTTCTGATAATCTAACATTTGCGCACCTCAAACAACTTTTCAAGTTCAACTTAGGTTAAAAGATTTGAAACTTTTTTCGTTGTTGATCTTTGTAGAACATATATGTTACGAGTACGAGAGCAACGATCGTCCAAAATTTCATTTCTTAATAATCGTTCCATGCATATCGCTCTAAGATTCTATCGCATTTTCTTTATTTTAAACTCACTATCGTTTTCGTAAAATTGAATATTACAAGATGTCGGCGATAATCTAGCGCTTTTTGTTTGACAAGTTCGCATCCCCGCATCGGTTTCTAAATATCTTTGATGGGCGCGCAAAAGGGTATAAATCAAATTTTAATCAAAACAGAATAAGTATGCTTATATATATTGTCATTGTTGTTTCTTACTTGGTTTTAATGTACAAATTAATTTTATTTCTTTCCTGTTCTTTTACCTAAGACTTCATTAGTATATGTAAAAAATAATAGTAATTTTTATTCTTTTATACATTTTTTAAGGTTAAAAGGCAAATGCAATAAGATTACAAAACATGTATAGAATTTACAGATCTTTAGGTTCCAAATGATTTTGTAAAGATGTGTATGACTTTAAAAAGTAAAAACCATTGTTTTAGTTGGATTGAAGTACTTGAGGTTGCAATGGAATTTATGAAAGAGAATGGGTATGTTTATGTATATTATGATTATACTTGTAGAAATAGTAAAACTTTATTTTAACTCATGTTATAATATTGATTACAATATAATTTTCATTTTAGTATTGATGCTTCTACAAGACAAATCATTTTGATGTTTGATTTTAATCAGAAGCGGATATTATTACACAATTTTAAGCAGATGCAATTGTAGATACCATTTCTGCAGAAAACACTAAGTTAATCACAATGTAAATATTTATTTTAACATCATTATACAAATTATTATATATAATTTAATTCTATAATTTTATTATTTAGATAAGAGAACTATTTCAACTAGTCTTAAAATTAGTGAAATTTTTCTTAAAGATGTCCATGAAAAGGTTTCATCTATTAGACTATAGTTATTTTTATAATATATTATTGTGGATCACTATGAAATTTATTTACTAGACTAATAGCAAACATATAATATTTGATAAGGCTATATTAAATTTGAAATTTTCAAATACAAACATCAAAAAAGCCAAGTATATATATTATTACACCTTAGAGTTGCTTGGTAAAAAATATCAATTGCTTCTTATATTAAAGTAAGGAGATACTGTGAAACAAGAAATCATTTATATGTATTATGTTATATGTAATAGTTACAGTTTAATATTCTTATTTTTTTTTAATAGACACCAAAAGATTTTGAGCATGGTAAAAGGCCAGAGGTAATTTAAAGCTCCAGACTAAAAAGGAATACTTAGATAGATAGACAGTTCCTTATGCAAAGTATGATATTTAAAAAGGATACAAATATAAAGGAGCTTTTATTTCAGTATTTGGTATATATTAATTTGTTTTTACTAATATAAATATTATAGATATTCATCCAAATACATATATTTTATTTTACAAATAATATATATAAGATATATATAAGAATTCTTTATACATATATTGAAAGTAACATTGTTTGTGATCATAAAGATATGATTATATATTTTATTTAGAAGTGAGAAGAAACAACAAGATAATATGCAGATCAATGATAATATTAATACTAAAGTGTTTATTAAAAGATAGAACATAGCCGATATTGAAACTAATTTGTATAAAGAATTACTTTTGTTTCTGGATTTCTCAGATATTGATTTTGATGAATTGGTATAACAAGAAATAAGATAACAGATGTTACTATATATACGTATGTACGTATTTGAATATTTATCTAATATGTTCTATTCATATTTTAGGCTGCTATTATGTAACTTCTTCAACTCGTTTACAGTATTTTAAGTACCCATCTAATAAAGTTTAATCGGATTATATTTGAAATAATAATTTTACTTTTTGTACGAGATATCTCGTACTTTTAAGCTATGTGTGAAAGAAAAATATGCGATATATTTTGTATACGCGCAAAGAACAAATATTATGCTAAAAGGATCGTGAAATAAAATTCTGCGCGACAACGAACTTCTTGCGAATTCCTAATTAGAAGACGTTCGACCCTCAGAATGAAGCCCACCAGAAACTGATGACATTATCGAACCTGAATATGGAAATGACGAGGCCTCCTGCCCACCTAACACCCACTCCATTCCTCATCAAATTCTCCGAAACTGTCTATCAAACAACAGTACCACAGTAACGATTGTACATTTCTATACATTTTATATATTATAAAATATATCTATACAAGGATGTTCTTAACAATGAGTACTTGGCATTAGTCATTGCATTTTAAACCTCTCTTGTAAAAGGAAGATTATTTTTTCCAAGATAAGGTTTTTCTTTAGACATATTTTATTCAAAATATCTTATTCTTTATGCTCTTTCTGTGAGAGGTTTAGATTCCATAGTTGCGTGGATACTGTTAGTCCTATGGTTTTGATACATCCTGTATAACGTAACGGCACTCACTTTCAGTACGAGTGCCTGCGGTGAGCGCGAATCCGGTGCAATCTCAGTCAACGAAGAGACGCCGTCTCGCGTAGATCAACAGGTGCTCTTTCCCGTGCAGAACACGTTCACCAGCATGGGTAAGTTTCAATCCTGTTTGCGCCAACTTATTCGAAACGGACAAACTTAAAGCTGCTTGCCGCGCTCGATTCTGAAACGCTGCAACGTATTGAAGCTTGTTTCGGCAGCGAAAGCAATAAATCAAAGGTGAAACCCACGCAGTAATGCCTTGCGTCTTCGTTTAGGTATGCAGGATGAGACACACGAGTACATTAGACTCTGTGCTTATGCGTCTTTGCTGACATAACAATAATGTTGCGTATTTTCCATGTTGACGTATCATCAATAATAAATTTTATAATAATTACATTTATTATAAAATTTATCTGCTAACGCTGGATTTGAATATTAATTTTTGAATCTATTGTATGGTTCTGTCTTAATCGTGCAAAGGATAGCTACAAGTTCAATGAATTTAAATACTGACTAAATCTGAAATTATAGATATCTACGATTGTATTGTTGCGTTCAAAATAATTAAAGAATTACTCATGTGACTGATCGGTATCGGTATGGTATTCGCTACTTAAAAGGCTTTGGTACGTCGTTTAAGTCTTACGTTCACTAAAAATATCACCATACTGAGATTTTTACAGTTATGGTAATTATCTTCTGAACTATTAATAAGTATATTATTTTTTCTAAGAATTTAAGCGATATTTAAGGTAGCGGAAGATCAGTTAAAAGTAAAGATACAATCCTACGCTATGGAAGGACAAATTAGCAACTTTATGCTTACTACGGTGAATGAACTAGATCTTAAATGTCATAGACAAATGTCAAGGAGGAAATGTTACATCAAAATGCATCTCGTTGCATACTTTGAAGATTCCAGACTGTACTGTCTGGATCGTTTTTCGTTAGAAATTACAATCAATAATAGTTGTGTTTAATTTCTGACAAACGATGAGTCAGCGATCACTTTCGCAATTCTTATGCTTTTACACCTCGTTAAACATTGACCTAGAAAAGAATACCATCACGATTAGGAAATAGGAATCAGCTGTTTGGGAGATAAGTCACATATGCCTTCTTTAATTCTAATTCTTCGATTTTTATATATAAACAACCTGCTTAATTTATTTTTATGTTTAGAAATCAATACGTTTTATTATATCAATATATTAAGTTAATAGAATTCCATTAAATTAATATTCTGTGTTAAGTAATCTTTATACTTTTCATTTTTATATACACAATTTTATTTTACTTGCAGGCATCATAACTAGAAACATCGATTCATCCAAGATTAGCTTTATAGATTTACATAAACGGCATTTTAACATTTTTATAAATATGCCATCATTTATAAGATGAATTAAAAGGGGATGGATGTAATTTGATTGATCATTCTTATTTCTATTCACGAGTGTCGCATGGTGTCAACAAAATGTCAGGAGGGTATCGGTTCAACGAGATCAGTATCTTGAAACAGGAGCAAGCCGATCGAATGCACCACACGGAACCATACCGACCTCGTCGTCCTTGCAGAAATGCGCTTGAATGCTGCCTAGATCGACAGTAGATTATCCAACGGATAAAAATAATGTCTGTCTGACTGTATCCTCCCATTACTCACGTACAATTAAAGATAAATCCAAAGCAAAGATCGGTTTAAGAGAACGATTACAATTTCTCTTGATTCATATCATTATGCTCTTTATGTAAATGTAAATGTGTTCTTGAAGATGTTTCTTTGAGAAACAAGTATCTCTGTTTCTCTTCTTTATCATCTTCTTCAAATTTTTGAGAAATAAACAAATATTTCCTATGTCGGTTTTAGAATAGTGGAGTTTTAGAGAATTGGAAGGAATTTTTTTCATATTGGTCGAATTGGTTGTTCTTTCTTCCTTTTTATTCTACCTTTCCTCTTTTATTGATAATTTATTTATTCTCTTTTCTATTTTCCATTGTATGAAAATCCAAAGAAAAGCTATTGGTATTGAAGTACTATTTACTATTAAACAACTCTCTTTTTAGTCTTTGTTGTTGTAATCTCAAAAATATAAGTGTAGAAGATATTCCTTTTTGAAATTTTTTTGCAGCCATGGGTTACAATAATTCAGTTAATAATTTAATAAAGTCGAACGACAATACCGCAAGTAAATTCAATTGAAAGAAGAAAAATCGTGTCGAGCGTATAATGAACATGCATGGCATTGACTCCTTTTCTTCGCGGCCCAGTTTTTATCGTTTACGTTCATTTAATAATGAACCATGTCCACAAGCCAACTTGCGTAAGTTTCCATGCCCAGAATGAAACTTTTTGCTCTGTCCCAATAGTGCCCCGCCTTTTAAGTATGGAACCGATCTCTTTTTCATTTCTTCATTTCGTTTGGAGTTATATATATAGTAGTTCTCCTTTCTCTCATCTCCCCTTTTCTAAATTACATATACTTGTTAGTTTCGCATATTATTTTTATTATTATTTCACATAATCCCTAATAAGTAACGCATATTAATTGCACCTTATCAATTTATTTTATTAAAATAATAATTCTTTCAGGCATTGCAAACTATTCTATTTCCTTAAAAAATCACACCCATTGTCATACTTTCTTTCTTTTTTCTAGAACAATATATTTCTTCATCTTCTCAAGATCCGTATATATTTTTATTTCCTTATTTTTAACTTTTTTATCATTTTCGTTATTTTTCATACGTTTCTCATTTCACAAAAATCATCCTTTTCTTTTTTCAGGAATCGCATACGCTTGTAGTGTGGTGGCTATGCTTGCCGTAAGTATATCAGATATATCACGGTTTCTTATGCTTCCTGCTTTTCACACTTCCGGAACTAATCACGAATGCATTGTACATAATTCGTTGCTGGCGAACCGATGAATCGGAGAAATCGTCCATCGTGAGAGGAAAGATTATACTTTACTTTTTTCATACCTAAGTTCAACGGCTTACACAGAATCCCGAATTATTTTTGTATCATTTTCTTTCTTCTTTTGTTATTGATTCTATATAACTCTACTTGAACTTTATAAGAAATCGCACGCAAATTGCGCACTTTGCTTTCTTGCGTAAAACTCGCGAACTCGGAGTCGAAGAATATCGATCCTTTCACAAATGGAAAGTGCAGTTAATGACGTATGAATCATATCAAATGAGATGAAGATTGACATAAACTGTAACGATCCTTTAAAATAGGAATGTTTTCTTTAGCTTGTAAAGTAAAAATACTTGGTAAAAAAATGCCTAAAAAATGAGATATAGAGGTTTATGTAATTCTGTTTATGTGTCTTAGAATTTTGAAATATCTTTTTATAATTTGGAAAAGCATAATTTTTTTCAGTAACTTACTTAAATGACTAGAACTTCTAATATATATTATAGCAGATTTTGTTACATAAGTAAGTTTCTAAAAGATATTATGCTTTTTTAATTTTAACAACATATCACTGTTAAATACTTTTGTTTATAGGTAATATTTTCATTTACGAAAGTATTTAAAAATATAAATTCCTCGATCGCTATTTAACATATCAATTATTCTTAGATGATTGCAAAGAAAGCTTACGTGAATGATTCCAATAATTAAAATAATTACTTAAAAATTAAAAAAAGAGATTGAAGATTCTCTAACTAGAAAACAATTAGAATAATAAAGAAATTGTTCTTAATAGGTAATCCTTCTAACAGTGGAGGCTGGTGACATGATGCGGAAGAGCATTGTTTTCGACAAAAATACTCCAGATGTGTTCTACTGCCCGCAACAGAAACCGACTGGTTTCCAGAAGATGATCGTGAACGCGAAACCGTTGTCAAGGCTTTGCCAATTCGAGGGGAAACCGATCCCACCCGATTACAAGAGCGACTGTTACAACGACGTGGACGAGACCGAATACGCGTGCAAAGAGAAGTACAGAATTATGGTGAGTCATCGTCGAGGTCATGGGCCTCGAAATTTCTCACCGAAAGCGGTCAAACCTCGGGAAAATCTTGGAACGCGTATGAACAGAGAACAAGGTGTACTCAAGTGCAACCAGCTGGGACGAATCAGATGAATAAGACAGAAACAGCAATGTTTTGATTGAATTGTTAAAGAGGAGCTTATGCGCTTCAGCTGCATTTTACGCGTTCTACGTTAACGCGATTAAACCTTTCTGTAACGAGGTTTAACTGGAAGTCGAAAACGCGAGAATGGAAACAGTTACTTACATTAATGTGCGAAAGTTTCCAGATAGACTTTTCAATTTATGTTCCAACGGAGTTTTCCAAAAAAATTTCAAATGTGGCCTGATTTAGGCCTGTTTTAAAATTCAAGTTTACTTCTTTAGTTTAATCTATAATCTCTAACGTCTATCTTGTATGTTAAAGAATCTCTATTAATGATTTTACATTTAATTAATAAAATAAAATGCTTCCAATTGAACTTCAGAGAATCACACGGAAGAAGTAAGCTAAGCTAAGTTTTACTAGTGATGCACGCATCATCCGATCATCATCAACGTAACATCATGTCCATCACGTGTAACGCGACTGGTGTCGGTTTTGTTTTCTTGCAGAAGCGATTCAGAAACAAAGCAGAGGGAGATGAGAACACCGTGGATGACTACGTCGACAAATAGATGAGAAATTGGTGCTGCACGATCAAGCAATGCGTGCAATTTTGCAAATGGGTCCCTCCACTAATGCTCAAGCTTGCAACCTCCAGTCCTATAATTACAAAACATTTTTCTTCCCCAAATTCAAACGTCCAATTAAATAGTTTATAGATACGATCAGTTTAAGAAGGAAACGTAGACTAACTAGTTAAATTATTCATGTTAACATTTAAAATGTTATCATACCACGTGACAATATTAGAATATATATTTATAGTGAATTCACTTTCTTATATAATTTTCTTTTTTAATTTTCATTGTAAGTGATATAAAATATTTAATGCTTCATCTTTTTCTATTTTTTATTGTAAGATCCAATCTTACCGGTGCTATTTTGTTGTTTCCGTGCTTGGTGACCGGAATTTGTAATATCTTTTACGTAATAACATTAATAAAACTAACAAAGGAGTTGGGCAAATTGATCATTAATTCTTCAAATGTAGCTTCGACGGCTGATACTTTGATAACCGATTGCACACTAACTTTGCATCATCTTGTTTCGTTTGATTCATTTGTGCACGTCTAAATTGTCAGATGGATATTCTATGATAAAATGTAAATTATAATTGTGACAAAAATTTGGAATGTCTTTTATATCTTCTATGTGACAAAATTACGTTTATCTGTACTTGTGAAAATATAACTTGTTAATTAACTGAAATTATTTGCCAAAATATTAATTCATTCTTGAACTTCATCAATCATGAAACGAACCTGAAGACTTCATCAAACATGTATATTGTGGTAGGTAGTATTTCATTCATGATGTTTGACCAAATTATAAAAGATAATTATTAATTTAAAAGTCTGGAATCTTTTTTTTTATATACATATATTATTTTTATAAATGCATGTCTGTTTTAGATGCGACTACATCCACCAGGAAGTGAAACACCATATAATGGTTCACGTTTAACAAAATTCCTAGCTTTTGATAAAGATATCTATAAGAAAAGGAATCAAATTGAAGATAGTGATTAATAAGAAAAATTTATCATATATGACATAATGGCATTCTTCTAGGGCAATTATTGGCGAATATTCTAATACCAATTTAATATTTTTCTATATTCTAATTGCTTTAGCCATCTTTTTAATTTACTTGTAATTTAATTTTTTAATTTCCTTGAAGTGTGTCTTTTTCTTAATTGATTTTATCGTAGTGATAAGATTCATACAATCTTTCATAATATCAATTGTAAATAATTTAAGTTACTTTGTGATTGATGGTTAAAAAGAACACATGCTCATTATTAATTGAAATGTTTAACGTTCCTATTCACTGTAAAGTGTACAAAGCTTATTTAACATATTTTTGTAATATATTTGTAATATATGCGCCAGAGCTTGTAAAGCGAGAAAATAATATATACCAACGAGTACTATTTTCGACTTTGTAAATTATTACATGTAAAATAAAAAACAATTTCATATATTACATTTTCAGTTTGTGACCCTCTTTTTTAAATATAGTAATATAATTTGTAGTATGAGATTTAAGGTATATAATTAATAATTACAATTAATATTATATATATAACTATATTTTTAACGATTTAACGTTGTTCAAATAAACTAATTTGTTAATATATTTAATTTAAAAATAATATAACTTTTTTATGTTTGTCAAAAGCAGTATTTCATGTACTTCATAAAATTCATCGTTCTAAGTGAGAATAAAAAAATTATACTGTTCTGGTGCAATGAATTTCTGATTTATACATGAAGTAATATCAACGATCTATGCATTGGGTAATAAATAATACAGAAGAGCATTACAATGCCCTGTAATTATATTTCACATCAAGAACTATGGGTAAATTAGTTATTAATAAATATGTTTTGAGACATAATTAGAAATGAAAATTAAATATATTTCATACAACTTATTTGCATTTATTCCTTTGTTAGTTTAGATAATGTAATTAATCCAATTATTTATTTACTGCAAATGAGTTGTATATATTTGTAGTGATTTGTACAGTACTAAATCTTTAATTTCGTAAGTTTTATATATTCGAATTTACTAACTTTCAATAAGCTTTATAATTATATTTATAATTATAATTATAAAGCTTATATTTATAATTATAATTATAATTATAAAGCTTATATTTATAATTATATATTATAATTATATTATAATATAGCTTTTTTTATAATTCAGGTTACGCGCGAATGATGTCTTAATAATTATTTTATTTATGTAGAATATTATTTACATGTTATATTAGTGACCTAAAAAATGCATGTTATTCAGTAATAATACATATTTATGATATCATTCGAAGTTGAACAGTATATAAAATACTCATCTTCGCACTTCATCCTCTGAACAATAACGTTTTACCATAGTCCATAAGTGCATCATTTCAATGTTTAGTTTAAATCCGAATCATGGCAAAAATTACCAATTCATAAATATAATTTATAAACGAAACATTCTAAACACGTATATTATTAATTATACAAAGTATAATGGCGCTATCTTGTAATGTCTTGCTTAAGTGTTTTAAGCTTGATTTAAGCCCGAAAAAAATTGATGTTTTGTTAACATTTCCGATCTATTTGTATAATACAAATATTGTTTTAACATAGCGTAATAAAAATATATGAAAATTGTTGTAGACATCACAGGTCTCGAGTATCATTCTAACGTTACAATGTGGGAAGAGAAATATTCGAAAAGATACAATATTTAGAATATGTTTAATGTATTCATATATGCATGTCTAATGTGTTAAGATTTTCCTTCTTTTTTATTTGAATAGATAAATGCATAAAATCCCTTATGTCTTCCTTAAGATCTTCGTAAGCATAAAGTGAAATGATTCAGGAATAAACTCATCCAATAATAGTCAAAGTAACACTTCAAATACAGATGGTTTCATTATCTTAAAATAGTGTATAGAAATTTTTGATATTCGCGTACAAATTGGTACAAAATGCTCCAGAATGCTCCAGATATTATCATACAGATCTTTGTTGTAGGAACATCAATTTCGAAGATATATACGTGAACCAGAGATCACGAATATATTCTATTCATTCTATGAAAGATTTTGAAGTTAGAATTAAAATAATGTCTTACAAGATCAGCTTCCCACCGTTCGAAGCTCGAATCTGTGCGACCTGTTCAGGAGTCAGAATCAGCTTGCTTCCGTTCGGCAATGCTAAGGCATAATGGCTTCCAGTTTCGTTTACAACTACTACCAACTGTGTATTGGTATTTTGAACAGGTGGTGTGGGTTTGACTGGTGTTATAGAGATCCCTCCTTGATTCATGCGTTGTATTATCTGTGGAGGAATCACACCTTTCGTTGGTACCTCCGTGACGTTTGACGTGAGTGTTGACTTTTGTTTAGTCTGCGCAATGTTTCTCCTAGATGTATTTGCTTTTTCTGCTTCAGTCTCAGGACCGGTCTTCTCGGTAATTATCATCTCAATTTCATCATCGCTGTCGCTGAGAACGATCAAAGAAGTAGTCTTCTGACCGGTGTTTTCCAAAGATGTGATTGGCTTCTTCGGTTTCTGCATCCTAACAGGGGTGCGTTGCTGTTGAACGTTTTTCATGACCCTGGAATTATTGAGTCGCGGTGTATTTCCTCTTATGGACATACTACTTCTTATAACAGCTCCATTAGGATGTGGATAGCTCTGTCTTGGCACTGAATACCTGTTTTGCAAAGGTTTAGTTACTGAAGTAGGATTAGGTTGAACTGAAAACGGAGGATTTTGGGGCATTTCTTGCGAAAGAATTTGTTGACCGGTAGTTATATATCCAGTTGGGGGTTGAGTAGTCGCTACCATGTAAGGTACATAACCAGGATGGTTGACAAATTGTTGTGGAGCTATCATTTGTGGTCCTTGAGGTTGGAATGGCTGGGAAGGTACGAAATTGGTTTGTGAATTTTGGATAATGTAATTTTGCCCCCCTTGTACGTAATAACCTTGTTGAATCGGTGGTATAATACTTGAGACCATTGGGCCAGATTGCACGATTGCACTTTGTGGAACGACAGTTGCAGAATTTGATTGCATCACATAATAATTCATCGGATTCGGTTCAGTTTTGAGCATCACATAATTAGAATTAACCGTGTAACAGCTATCGAACTGATTCGGTGTAGAATCATAGATCGGGCCTTCGTCTTTGATGTCCAACTCCGAATGCACGCTTGCAATATTTTCTACTTTGCAACTTATTTCTGTAGAAGGCACTGTTTCTCTAGATTTACTTTCAACTACAGCCTCTTGTTTGTCTGCTGTATTGTTGTTGTTAGGGGATTCTGAGTTGGTCAGTTTCTTTGGTTTGCATATTTGGATTTCTCTGATTCTAGGAAGTTCCCTTTTACTGTTGAGTTTGGTGGAAGAGGTTACTTTTGATTCTGCCGCGTCTTGAAGAGCATTAATTTTGATGCTTTGTAACTTGTGTTGGAAAGACTTTAATCTTCTATTGGCAGCTACAAATTATAATTTGCATTGATTATTCTTTATGATAATATGTAATATGTAATATATAATTTGCATTATTATAATTTGCATTGATTATTCCTTATGCTAATATATAATATATAATATATAATAATGCTCTATAATACTTTTAAAAAATTGGTAAAGTTACTGAAGTGTTGATTATAATAATTTCACGTTGTCATACTAACATGGACGTTTATTTTTCCTTTTGCGAGAGCTTGGTAAAATCCAATCTTGGTCTGAGTCCTCCTCCTCGTTTGTCCGATCGTCAGAGTATCTGACTTTCGGAGTAAGGTATGAAGTGGATGGACCTGTCTGTGTGCTGGGAGCCGCGTACACGGCCTCAACGTCGGTCCATTCTTCCAGCTCGTTCTCTTCGATCTCATCGTCTGAATAAAGTTGTTCTGTATATGAGGAAATGCCCCGAGCTCGTAACACTCTTCGCGTTTGTTGTTCTAGTTTCATAATAAAATGAAATTTTTTATTAATATTAATGATTTTGTGAAAATTAAAACATTTTATTGTCATTTCACTGCCTCTTATTTATACCTTCTTCGCTTGAATCTTCTTTTGTCTCTTCTTCAATTCCTGCGTTCTTGTGACTGTTGTCTTCGTCTCTTTCAGATTGTTCTCTTTGCGTTTCGTTTTGTAAACTTTCATCTTGAGATTCTGTGCATTCTTTTTTATTGTGTTCTGCGTGACTAACGGATACCTCTTCGATCTTGTTGGAGACGTTTTGGGAGCCAGTTGGGGATATGGTAGGCTGCGGTAACGTTTGTAACGTTGCGTCTCCGGAAGTTGACAATTGACAGCCCTGCGATCCAAGAACCCACCAATTAGAGCCAAGACCCTCCCCAGATGAGTCCTGATCCTCCGCACTGCTACAACATACAGCAACTTGTCTGTCATACATACTCAATAATGAAAGCAACGTTACTGAAAGAAGGTGGATGAGTTCCACTTTACAGATCATATATAGATTGTAGCAAGTTTAAGAGGTTTCAGGCAGGATGAACTTTTGATCTGGGAGTATTAAGTGCAAAAAATTGTGCAAACAAATTATCAGATATACATGTTTTGTTTTTCAGATATACATGTCTTTCAAAATTATTATTGTTACTCCCAGATGAAATTCGATGAGATCTGATATTGTGGATGATATTGTATGCTTTAATATAAATGAAATATATATACCCTTCCTTAAAATTAGTCCATTCCTTTTGAAGCTTCCCTCTAGCTCTTTTCATCGACTCTCGCAAAGCCGGTTCCATTTCCTCTAAAGAAGATAGCAACTCTGTCATCCTTTTTACCAATTTTACTTCACATGGAGATATAAGTTCAGTCTGAGGAAATATATAAATTAAAAAAAGGCTAAAAGAAAATAATTTTAGATAAAATAAAGACATTACGTACTTCACCGTCAGTATCAGTACTTAGACTACCATTTTTTGGTGAAAAGGTAGAAATAAGGTCTCTTAGTGAATTAACACTGTCAGCCACAAGTTGGAATTTTGAAACACTAAGCTCCGAAAGCATCGTATTAAAATCCTCCGTTTCCTGTTTCCATTCTTTCGTTTTCAGGTGATTTAATTTCCTAAGATTGTATTTAATCTCACTATTCTCGTCAAAAGAAAAATCATCCTCCATCGCTTCTTTTTGTAACATACTTCTCAATTCGCTCAAAGAAAGATCTTTATCATCGGAAGATGTTGTCTCATTTTTAATTATTTGGTTTGACTGCTCGTTATTCGATTTCTGTTCTTTAGCGAGCCTTCCATTTCGTCTGAGAATCCTATTTTCCACTTTGTCCTCAGATAAGCTAGTATCATTTTGTTGCTTCCGAACGTGAGTCCTCGTTTCATTTAATTTTTCATCGTCGGATTTCGACGTGATAGATGTTTGATGTGTTTCTCTAACACCATGCATGTTGTCCGGATTTTTATCGTTCAATTTCAAATTTTCTGCACTGATAATTTCATTCAGTTTTTCATCATCTGTTTTTGAGGTACTAGACAAATTATCAATAGTTCTATCGACAGAATCACCTTTGTTTATATGTACATCCATTGCATCTAAATATGATTGCTTCGTTGGATTTATCTTCAATTTATCTTGCGAAACTTGTGTCAAAGATATGTCGTTATTTTCTGTGGCCTTTTCCTCGACAGTTTCGCATTTTAAACCGCTCAAAATCCCATTGATTATATCTATATTACACTTAATGTTATTACTACTGTCAGAAAATCCTTTGAACATTTTTTGAGATGACTTCTTACCAGGAATATCTCGAACAGAATTATTTGTATCGTAACCACTCGACTTTGTACTTTTACATGTTTTATCGGACATAGTGCTTACTTCTGAACATTTCGACAAACTTTCCGACCTTTCGACGTTGATAGTATTTAAGTTAATATTATTATTATTACTACTGCTATTATTGTTATTACTACAGATGCTTGTACTACTAAAATTCGTATCCTCGTTTGTCAGTGAGCCTATTGCACTGTCGCTACTGCACTTGCAATCGTTCAGATGTTTATCATCACTTTTACTTGGCTTTCTCTTTGTTTTCGGTGGTAATCCATTACTCCATCGCGATTTTCTTTTTCTATATTTCGTTTTCCTTTTCATTAAATCCTTTGAAACCAATGCTTTGTTCTCTAACTGCGTCTTTATTTTCGGCTTAATCGGCTGAAATAGAAATAATATTAGTAAGAACATAAATGATACAATGAAGAAAGAAAGTGAACTAAAAATTGTTAGTGATTGGATACCTTTACTGTTGATAAAATGTTGTTATCAAGACAATGTCTGTAAACTCTCAGATCACTTTTAAGAAACTGAGGAAAGTATATGTATCTTGCCCCATAACGATCGGTGCCTAGAACGGTTTCAAATTGGTTTTCCCATGGTTGCTTGGCTATTTCCTCTTGCACAGTTTTTCTAGTGTGCTAAAAATTATATTTTGTAGCAACAACTAAAGAATTTATTAATTAAATTAAATGAATTTCTAAACTTCTAATCCTTAAAGTTTGATTTTTATCATGCATGGGACGCTTCTTTTTAATTTTTTTCTTTTTGTTGTATTTTTTCATACCATGACTGTATCACAGACTGTTTTCAGAAGCCAAACTTTCTGTCTGAAGGTCAACTCTTCAAAATCTTTGCCATTTAACAGAGGTGCATCGGGGAAAACATTCCAGAACTCAGGTTCCACACCAATAGTTTCTAGAACCTAAAAATCTTTCATCACATTTATAATCACTGTAATACAAAATGTCCATGTATAAAATTAATTTATTTAAGCAGACAATGATAGTTGTACACGCGATACAATTCTTTGTAATAAGTGACAACATTGAAGCAACATTATCATTATCAAGCACAAAGACGACAAACTCTCACCTTTACCGCATTCTGATGTTTAGCTTCGTAAATTTTGAACCAGCTCTTCATCTTGTATGCAAGAATATTTGTCCAGAATTCGTACGGCATCGGTGGTATTTTTCTCAACTTTGCTTTGAATATGGGGGAACTAAAACCAAAAGTATTATTAATTTCAGGAAAGAGTTGATAAGATTACAAAAATATTTGGAATATTTAATATTTCATTTGCTTTATTTAATTCATTTTTATATAGAACAATATTGGAAGGAAATCTAAAATGTTTGAATTCTTCTTTTGCGATTCTAAATTCTACTTTACCTTAACAACGACGTCATGATATTTGCCAATTGTCTGGAAGCTCTTGGTATCAAAAGCATTCGTTCCATCTCATACATGGACAAATGAGGTATGTTCAGAGCTTCTTTTGTCAGATGAAGAAAATGGAATATTTGTGGAATCTGTAAACAATTAAACGTTACAAAAGAGGATTTATGAATGGAATAAGTAACAGAAATATGTACCTCCCACATGAATTCCATCTCATTTCTTATTTCTTCTGTAAGAATGTTCTCCCGTTCCCAATCGATCATCGATTGCTCCTCCTCCTCCAATTTCCGTTTCCTATTTTTCTTCGTCATTTCTGTAACTTAAATGAAGAAAAAAACATGCTCGAATCTAACTTTTTCGAAATACAATTAACTAACTCAACAAATCTATTTCCCTCTATAATTAAAATTATTTTCAAATATTCCAATCATTAAGAAAAGAAAAATCCGTAAACCTTCCAATCATACGGCAAAAAATAATTAAGATTCTTGCGCTAATTGCAAAGTGACCTATTTCTTACTTTTACTTGAGAATTATATAATATTACTTATTCAAGCCTGCTAGTGTGTTTAATGTGATATTATTGCAAATGTACCATTAATTAGATAGAATCGTACGTAATTTAAAAAACTGCCGCCGTTTCGCAATCACTGTCATCTCTTGCAACGTTTTTTAACACAATGCAAACAACGATGACCTACTATCGACCAACGAGTGCCAATGTAAATAATTTCACACACAAGTGCAAGCTCACCCCCCTCAACGTTAAAGTTACATATCCTTTGGATTAGGTCTGTTTCATACGTTTCATAAAAATTTCATGCTGCTCGTTTTCGCGTTTGAATGTCGAAGGTAATATTTGCACGATAACGCGAATAAATGTTGCTTAATCGCGTACTACGCTAGTTCTGCAAACATTTGCACTTCGCAATCAACAACAGAACCTTCCACCGTGTAGATAATTGTTGTATACACCTTTCAAGTATGCAGCTGAGTGATTACTATAAGATACGATTATCGTAATTATATGTATGCAAGACAAAATGAAAAAATTGTCTCTGAATATGGATATATTATTCGTTTACATTGCACCCATGTAAATGAACGAAAAACCACTTGATATTAAAATTATTAAAATTTCATTAAATAATTCAGTCGCAGGCTATTCTATTTTAATCCTATTTTACAGCAAGATATATTACAGAATATTTGTGATTTTTAGTAGACATTCATGGAATTTAAATAGAAATTATTATTACTAACAGTTGGTATGCAATTCTTAATAGATCTCTACAAGATGCGCGGTAATTATTAATAAAGAATAAAATACATTTCGCAGTACGTACATACAATAATTTCTTTTTATCGCTTCTTTCACTATTATATCTGAAAACCATAAGTTATACAAATATGTGATCATGTGTATAGTTGTTTAATATTGATCAGACGATGTTCTTTCTACAATTATACTTTGGACTCAACAGTTGGTGAAAGGAACACCGACACGACTTCCCTTTCCTATCTCATTGAAAAATCGCGCCCCATCAAGATCATCTTCGCTGTTCAGTATTCGTATAACATGTAACGTACGTTCTTCGAATGGCCTTGTGTCTCGTTTCCATCATTGTGTAAGTCTCGTCTCGAGAAACGTCTAGAATATGGCGTTCAGTATGGGATAGAGTCTAGCTTTTTATGTTTGACAAAAATAAATGGAGTTGGATTAAATAAATTCTACTGTTACTTTAACAAATAATTATTCTGGTATTATATGTTTTATGTTAAATGTTACAGTTAACAATTTTATATTGGTTCGTTACTTTAAACGAGAAATAAAGTAAACTGCAAATGAAAGTTTCAGAAGAAAGAAAGACGATTAATCATGTACAAGCATTCCTTCATTGGTGAACACAATTTTGATTGTAGAGGCTTAAAACTATGGTTCCTTAAATATCAAAGACATTCTAACGTTCCCCTACATTCAAGAATTCTAAATTAATCCATTAATTTCTAACCAAAGTATGTTTCTCAAGTAAAAGATTCTTTGCTAGAATGTTTTAAAATACTATGCTTGTGTTTTTACATTTTGTAAACTCCAAATGGAAATCATAGTAGCTAATGAGTTTATCAATTTATCCAGTTTACGGTTGCATTCATATTGCGCAAATTCAAACAAATATTGTAAGAACTATTTGCATACAATATCAATATCAATATCAATATCAATATCAATATCAATATCAATATCAATATCAATATCAATATCAATATCAATATCAATATCAATATCAATATCAATATCAATATCAATATCAATATCAATATCAATATCAATATCAATATCAACAACAATAAAAACAATAACAACAACAACGATAATAATAATATACATTTAATATATATAAAAGAAGGAAAAGAAAAGGAAAAAGTACGCGTAATATTGAAAAAGGAAACGCATAGAAGCGGCACTTCCGCGAATCAAATTTTCCATCATTTTTCAACCGAACTATACGAAATAGATCTCCTTCGCAGTACGATAAAACAGTCATTTAAAATTATCTGTGTCATCGCGTTGGCATACACTAAAGACAACAGACAACCATTGGCACGTGAGGATCCTGTCCAAGCGAGTTAAAAGGATGTCCATGTCGGTGCCCACCCCCAGTCGGTTGACAGACATCCTTCATCGATAGTTGGAAGGACCGGTGAAAATACACTGTATACTATCCTTCGCCAAGCTAACACACTTTTCAGTCGGTCTAATTGCGCGAAAAAACATCACTCGACAAGACGTAAAGCTCTCCATAGCGAAATTATTCTTTTAGCATATCTCTAGTTAGAGATTACGCTTTTAGTATCCCACTTTTGGCGATTATAGGCGCCTATTACATCATTCTGTAGATATTATAATCATTTTTTGCAAATCTAGGAAAGTGGAAATTTCATTTTTGTCGTTCACATAAATAATTCAATTCTCAATTAATTTTTCCTGTGATAAATAATATATATATATATAGAGAGAGAGAGAGATTTTTGTACTTTATCGATATTTCTTTAGAGGATGCTGTTCAGAGAGTGAAATGTGAAGGATTATGGAGTTTCTATGAAATAAAGAACAGGGTAAGTCACTGTGGTTTGTCTTTTTTAAGGGATCGATACGACTGCTTATACAGGATGACTTTTTGTAAATTAATACAGTAGTAATATAGAAACAATGGTTATTTTGTACGGAATTTCATTTCGAAAGAAACTTGTTTTAAACGTACGAAGTACTACATCTTTTCATAAAAAATTCTGCGTTTTTATCGGTTGGCATTCTTTACGACGTCTGAAGTTTCAACAGTTGACATCTTTTCGTAAAGAAAAATTATACTCGGTTGTTATAACTCCTCTTGTAAAGAATTATTTTATAAACGATACATTATTCCTGTTTAAATTAAAAGCACCACTTTTATATAAGAATTTTTGATAAAAAGATGTTTTGTTAAAAATGATCTTGCTTGCTATGATATTGAAATACAGTAATACCCTGCTGTACCTTTTTTTTTAAAACAATTTCAAATCATCGTAGAAGATGTCAAAAATAGTATTAATGGAAGAAATCAGACTAAAGCTTGAGGAAATGATAACTATAGTCAAAAGTCGATTATAAAATCGTTGAGAATGTGAATTTTTTGTGATAATGATGCAGTATGGATAGCAATCGGGCAATTCAAGATATCAATGCAATGCCGGTAAAGCTGTACTATCGGGATTATTCGAAACCAGAGGACGAGAATAAGGCAGAACCGATCGAAACCGTTTACAGGACCACTGACAGGGCCACGCTGAAATATTTGAAGAATCACGATCCTAATATACCTTATTCCATCAACACTGTACATCTACAGGACCCGTACAAACATCCTCTTAGATTAGAAGGATACGCCACTGCAGACATTTTCAAAGTTCGACCAGCCTCGTTCAAGGTAATAGAATTAAAAGCTCCATGCATTTGGAACGAAACTTTAATTACTATGTAGTCACATGTATAATCGAACTTCTTGCTAAGAGATTCGTTCCATGCATTTAAACGTCAACTCTTGTTATTTGCGAACAAAAGATGAAATTAGTTAGAAGTTTGTTCAAATCTTAGGTTTCTCGTTGTTGTAATAGTTGCTTGTAGAAAACACTACAAGCATCAACATTGAAAAATTTGATCCCTTATCGGAAAAGGTTCTACATGTAGTAGTATATTGTCTTCTATTTGGGTTGAAAATTTTTACAAATTTTTCTTTCATGCGAATTAATCTTTTCACAAGATTATGTATCGATCGAAGGATACGACGTTAAGGTCTAGGCACAGCAAGAACGCGCACGCCAAGAGAGAAAGTCCTCTGATGCATTATGACAATGACGACGACAAGAGTATAAGGTAATAATAGATAAGGTAATAATATAGCAGAGATGGAAATAAATATTCAAATATGTTTGTGAATTTAGTAAAAGTGAAAATCAACGATGCATAAGGATTACGAACATTATGAAGCAATATTGTACAAATAGTACTCTTCATGGCTTACGTTATATCGGAGATTCGAATTTGTCAATTGTCGAGAGGTAATTCTGTGCAGTTTGAATTAATATTATGATTTCATTTAATACACGAACAAATTTTTAGGCTCAGAATAATAAATGTTATTTGAGAAAATTTTACATTTTCTTTTGACTTTGACTTGACTTGACTTTTAACGTTAATACAATTCTACGACATCTTAATTTTTGTCTTAAATGAAAATTTGTTCATTTGAGCATTTATCTGTATTGACTTTTGAACATAATGTTTGATATAATTTTGTATTATTTTTTGTAAATACTTATCTTCGAATATTAAGAAGGTACAAGCACCTATTACACTATAACAAACTAAAAATCTAATACCTCCTTCACAGAATCTTCTGGGTAATTTCCTTTACACTAGCGGTTCTAACAGCCGCTTATTATATTTGGTTCCTATATCGAAAGTGGGTTTCGACACCCATTATCATTGCTCTCAGTCCAGAATCGGTGTCCCTGGACCAGTTTCCGTTCCCCTCAGTTACCATTTGTAACATGAACAACGTAAAAAAAAGCGAGGCAGTTCGTATAAACGCTGGGTGAGTTCTCAAGCAACTGATAAAAAGATCTACCAAAAAATTTCTTTTAATAACAAAATATTAAAGGAATTGCATATTTTTATTAAAATAGCTAAATAATATATTTTATTTAATACTGTTTATATCTTAATTAAGAGTTAAGCAATTCAATCTTCACCTTATATTTTGTTAAAATATCATCGAAAGCTAAATTAAACATTTATTACAACGAACCATTCAACAACAGGAACGATATACGAAAGAAGCTATTATTGGAGGATATGTGTCGTCTTGAAAGTATGTCGCCTCGCAGTTTCAACGAGAGCACGATAACTTGGGATAACGTCCTGCGTTTTATGATCAACGTATGTAACACACAATGGAATTTCACATACGGTTTATGAGATTGTCATGATAACAATGTTAGATCTTATTCATATATCTCTGTAGTCTACTTGTCTTATGATGTCCCAAGATAAAGAGTACTTTCAATCTCATTTTACGAATTATACATATATTATTACCTTATTTCTCGCGCAATTAAAGAAGCGAATAAAAAGTTCTACAGGAACACAGGAATGATTATAATTCGAAGTACTGAAAATAATCTGTAAATGTCGACTATAGTAAAAGCACTGAAATATTCATTTAAATATTTATAATTAAGTCTGTACATCATTAATTATTCTTCAATAGGTGTCGCAATCTTGCACAGACATGCTGCATTTGTGCAAATGGCACGGGAATGTTACTGATTGTGAGAAGATATTTAATCCCACCATGACAGATGAAGGGATGTGTTGCAATTTCAATTCTGTCGACAGAAAGTACCTGTTTTATAATCCGTAAGTAAATTCCAAAAATAACAGTTTTTGATAGTTTCATTTTTTGGTTTTCAAACATCCAATGTTTGACCAAGTCTTTCGTGATCTTCAATAATTTCTACATTCCTGAAAATTCTTCTATTATATTAATTTAATATTAATTTGATGGCGTTCGAAATAGTCTTCCATATTCGATAAATTGAATTTTGCTTGCAGACGAGATTGGTCCGACATCAACATGACGTTCCCATTTAACAGCATCGATTGGAATCCTGAAACCGGATACGATGAAAACGTACCTCCAGATTCCATTCCATGGAGACCATACGGCGCTGGACAATACTATGGTCTGACTCTGGTTCTTGATGTAGACGTCGATGAATATTACTGTTCGTCCACTGCCAGTGTTGGTTTCAAGGTACTTTATCTCAGATCATGAAATTGATCTGGATAGTATTACAAACTACTACTATACATTAATCGTTTATCTAACAACTATTACAATCTAAAATCATACCATAATTAATGTAACATTGAATTTAATAAAAGTATCGTAAAGAACATAAGAGAAGCAAAGAATTATGAACCATTTTTTAAGCACTAGGTATCAATTTTATTCTGTTGCATTCTTTCGATTACTTCCGACCTAAATTGAAAAATAGCCCGAGTTTCAACCAAATGTGAAAAAATTCTTATTATACGTACCGTTGAAACATCTTTTTACAACGTTAGAAATATTTTCTGTTTGTTAAAATGTGAGCAGGATTGAAATATACATAACATTGCAAATGAAAGGATATACGATATTTAGCGATAGAATAAGAATATGTTTTCACAGATGCTGCTGCATAACCCGGTGGAGACACCAAAGATCGCCGAATTTGCGTTCACCGTGACTCCGGGCGAGGAGACTAGAGTGATCATAGCGCCCCGGATATTGTCCGCCAGCAAGTCGATAATCTCTGTTCCCCTAAAGAAGAGGAAGTGCTTCTTCACCTCGGAGAGAAAGCTACGTTACTACAGAACCTACACGCAGAAGAACTGCATCCTCGAATGCGAGGCGAATTTCACGCAGAAAATCTGTCATTGCGTCCAGTATTACATGCCCAGTAATTTTTGAGATGAATTCCTTTTAGTAATTTTTAAATGATCTTTCAAGTATGGTCTTTTGGTAAAATTGAATTGAATAATTACGTTTATCTTATTGTGAAGTAACATGAATACCTTTATGATGTATGAGTACATATGTCCTCTCTTCAATATCAAAAGATAAAACATAAAAGTTAATTCTAAGTTAGATTCACCATTTGTTTCCAGAATCCTCTAACACGTTAATCTGTGAGAAGAAAGACGATACATGTGCGATGAAAGCTCGCAGAGCAATGGAAGTTAAACTTTACGACGATGACATTGGGATAGCCTTAAACGTCTCTGAAACGTAAGATTCTCTCACCAGAAGATTTCGACAAAACAAGAGTTAAAATCATATCTTTTACAGGCCCAGTTGCAACTGCTACCCCGGATGCTTCGAGATCGGTTACAACGTGGAAATCTCACAGAGCAAACTGGTGTCCTCTTTCATTGTTCCTGACAGTTACGTGAAGAAAAGCAAAGAATACTTCTCGTAATTTTATTTGTTCCTTTAACTTAAGAACATTATTATTTAATATTTATTTATAATACACATTAATAATTTTTTATACTAATGATTAGTCATAAAATAATTGGAACGATTTTTCTTTATTAGTACCAACATGGCGGTGGTCCACCTGTTCTTCGTCGATTCCCAATTCACTAAGTATATGAAGAACGAGTTGTTTGGTTTCACAGAATTTCTATGTAAGTAGATCTTAATCTTTGTTACGTAATATATGATTCATATTAACGAAATTTTTTAACTAAAATGGCGACCAAAACGTTGACTTTGGGTCTAGACGATAAATGGCTTTCCAGTGCTATCTATTGCCGTATGTTTCTATCTAATGCTTTCTTGATTCATGTAGATCCCTTGGGTTCAGCTTTAATATCGATCTCATTCATTTTTTATGATAGTAGTAATTTAACAGTATATAAACATACTTATCAAAGAAGATAAATCAAATCGTCAACACATTTTTTTACATTACAAACGTATAGTATATTTTCCTATAAAAACAACAAAGAAGCATAAATTTACTGATACCTTTGGTCACAAATTTTTGGCTTTTGACTGTTCTCTTCTTGTTTGTTCCATTCTGTCTTTTACAACAATATGTGACAGGGCTTGGGATGGCTTTATGAGAATAATTTTTTACATAATATATAGTATTCTACTTTCATTAGGGTTTAAACACATGGTGACACTAAAATATAATGTAATAAAACGTTATCAATCGAAGGTTTTAATTGAGTAATATGAATCAGTTAAAAAATCAAACACGAAAGATAATAAAAATGAAATAATATAAAGATCTAATACTTCTAAATTTTATCAACTACAATTATCGTAAATATTAATTACAATTGAAATAAATTTTTAATTTACAACTCCATTAAACATTTAAAAATTGCGTTTGAACAACATTGGTACACATATATAAGACGCTCTTCAGTTGTTTAGAACCCTAATGAAGTTATAAGGTACCGTAAGATTAGCGAAACACTGGAATTGTTAAAATTTGAACAAAAGCATATGATTTACAATTATAAAAAGTTTTGTAAAGTTCAAGAATCTCAATTACATAATTGTTTGTATACAGCTAATACTGGTGGCTTGTTGGGTCTCTTCATGGGCTTTAGTTTCCTCTCTTTGGTGGAAATCATGTACTTCGCGACATTGCGGTTCTGGTGCCGCATATACAAAAAGAGGCATGTTTCTCGCGATAATACTCTTCACGTGCAACCATTCGACTCTAATACTAACCTCGTTTATCCCTTTGTACAATGATCTATCTATTCTCACTTTTTTCAAGAAACTTACTCATTTTTGACAAAAGTTTTATTGTCGTTAATCGTTAGTATATAAATTGTATGTAAATATATGTTTGATCCACAAAAATGTGCGATATTATGTAATTTATGAGTTTTTGAATGTACTGTGAAGAAATATATTTGAGAATATAATGTGCTTCTCAACTAGTATACTCAATTCCTTTTGTTATTCATTATTCAACTTTTCTATTGTTCCATACTTAGGATGGATTAATAACTAACCGTAGATATACTGACAATAAGTGTTCCATCCAAACAGTAGTACCAATATGTTTAAAATACATTTTTTAATTCTTTGATTTTTAATAAATTACATTAAATAGTTTGCAGAATGGACTAGATAGAATATAAAATCTCTTATGTTTCTTTAATACAAATTTATAATTTTGATTGGTTCTAAGTAGATATATGCAGTTATCTGTAAGTACATATGTTATACATTAATTTTAAAATTATATGTCAAAGTGGTATCGGTTTTGGTAATTATAATTTCTAGTTTTATGTTATTGAAATAAAGTAAATAATCATTACTCTTACTATGTTTAAAACAGGTAATTGTATTTTGTATATAGTATTTAATTGAATTGTATATATTAAATCTTTACTTTACTATTATTCAATTAAAGAATAATTTCATATATATCTTTGCATATTCAAGATATTAAACTATGTATATGCCGCATACGGCAACTACCATACTGTGTTAGAAACAATTACAATCTGTCATTGCAACATAACAACACATACACATAATAAACTAAAATTATCAGATTTTTATTTATTTATAATAACATAAAATTATCATTTTTCTAAATAAGCTACTATCGCTTTGACAAAACGTTACTTCGAAAGGCATGCACCTTGTTAAATGACTTACCTTTTGGTGTGGAATTCTCAATGAAACCTTAACCGTAGTCGGGTAACATCCTCAGGAACATGTCAACGTGATGACGAAATACTGTAGTAACTGAAAAATCGCCACACTACACAATCTCAGACATTCAGTCACTAAACACAATTCGATATTCTCTACGACGCCATGTTTATTGGACTACAGTACGGGTGTAACTAAATTCACTCGTCGTGCGATGTCGAGGACTAGAGTCACGTCGTTCTAGAATCACGAACTGTCTCTGCGCAAGTGCACCGCGATACGCGCGAATTTTCAAACTTGAATTTCTCTATCTTTCAAATTTTTCATTTATTTTTATTGAATCATCGATTTTACTGAAGTTAATTATTAGTGAACATAGACATTTATTATAAAATCTATCGAAATTCGATATTAAAAATATATATATATGAAATTGTAATTTGAAAAATATGTGAATATTTTGTAAAAGTTGGCGAATAAAAATAAGGTTTTCGGTATCAAAAATATATAAAAGTTATCTTGATTGAATGAAAACAATCAACTGTTTAAAGTATCGTAGCTCGGGCGTACTGGTCTTGCACACGCATATCTACTGAATAAAATTGACGTGTCTTCAAAAATGAAAATGTCCCGTGGACATCATTTATTATTATACCTAAAGTCTGATATAATCGTGCGCTAACTTTTTAATCGGTACGGTTTTCTTATCTAGGCAATAATCAGTATGATACATATTACATTCAAAATTATAATTCTAGTTATATTGACAGCAGACTAATCTAAAGTGACAATCTTTTTTTCCTTTACGACTGTTCTTTTTCATACAAAACGGTGTTCGAGCGTGCGCACCTGGTTATTTTGTACACACGCATTTTATAAGTTTCTTCGGAGTGGCTTCACCCACCGCATACTATTTTTATCGTTTATTGTTTAGCTTCGTTTTGTAAATGATTCTCTTTTTTTTCTTTCAATATTGTTCGAATTAAAAAATATTTAAATTCATTTTTCTCACAATATTAGACAGACTTGAAAAGAAAAGCTCGCGCGGAAGTCGAAGCCAAAGGAAAACGAAAGATTGAAACTTAATTTTAAAAGAGCGCATCGCGGAATACAATTCGCTTCATCTATAACGTGTTACATGATAAAAGTAAAATTTTTTGTTCTTCTTTAACTACAATCCTCTGTTTCCGGCATTATCATGTGGCAGATAATAAAAATACCGAGATCATTCGTTCGTCATTTACAATATTCATGGAACAAAGTGTTCCCAGTATTCTTACGAACTCGACGATGAAAATACCAGCTAAAAATGATCGAGGTCCCCCGTGAAAAAGACGAAAATAATAATTCATCTCTCTTAATCATCATTACGATAATCATATCACTATCATTATCGTCATCTTACAATTTTTATATATAACTTTACATTCCTACTATAGTTTAGCTTATTAGAAAGTGCGTAGATTTTCAAAAATTTTTTTACAATGGCAAATGAAAAAATATCTCGATAGATACCCTGAAAATAAATTATTACGTTAAATATACAGTCTCACGTCGTTAGATTCGCGTTTAACAATGTTCCTTTTTTTTCTCTAATTTTCTTGTCGTCATGATAGAAAATTACAAGACTTCTTTATTTTATTTTTTCTCCTATCCTCCCATTTTATTTTCTTGCTTCTTGTATTATTATTTATTATTATGTTTTTTTTCTCTTCAAAGTAGGATGTCTCCTTATTATCTTACAAAGAGGCCATTTTCAACTCTTCCCTTGCATCTTCTTCTACCCCATAGTCTATTATCCTCAGAACATTGTCTCCTTTTTTCTTTCTTCTTTTTCTTTTCTTCCAAACGTCCCGCTTCACAAGACTTAACAATACGACAATGAACAGATAATTTAATAGGAACGTGTTTTATTATCAAAAATTCGTATGATCAGCATTATTGCCCATACAACATGGTGTCATGTAAAAATTAATCTATATCGCGATAGGACTGCATATTTCCTTGTTTTTCATTCCGTTTATCCTTCCTCTTCTTTTTCTTCCTTATTTATTTTTTTTTTAATTAAGAAATTTCATAAAATTGCACGCTATACCTAGGCTTCATTCATGATTTCCATCCTTCTCTCTTCCACGATTTTTCTCTATTTTAAATATTTACGAATATGTTCCTACGTTAATTGCGGTATAGTCAGTACCGTATACCGTGTACTCGTAATGTTTTCTCCACTTCCGTTTATTTTTCTAGTTTCTACCTTCCTTTTCGCTTGTTCTTTCTTTTTTGGCTAGACGACGAATATTGTTATCAAAAGGAGGGAGAAAAATAAAAAGAACGCGAACCGGAAAAAAGGAAGAGAATCGCAAAACTCCGTTTTTCCTTTGCGTGTGTCTGTAGTGTTTTAACGAGGATAGTTTTGTACAAAAACCCTTCGTCTTTCCTTCGAACACGGACGAAAAAACTGTACACATTACAAGACTTATACAATATATACTTATACAAAGTTTTGTTTTTACGTATATTCACCTCGATATGCCTGCTTAATCCTTATCTGGACATTGACATCAGTGTGTTACCGTTTATATTATAAAATACTGTTACGTTAAGAGCCTTTCTTTGTTTTCGTTCTTTAAAATCCAGATAAGAATTAATCATTGAGTGAATGGCATGCGCAAATTCATTAAGCCGTCAGTACTTCAAAATCAACGCGATCGCAAAAGGGTCGAACGTTTTAAGGACACTGATCGTCTTCGATGATTCTTATCGTCGAAAAAAATCGTACATTTTCTGGCGCTTCAATAATCTTTCTCAATGCGATTACAAAGAAATTGCCGGGTTACATGATGGTCCTGAAACCTCGACCCTTAATTCCTCAAACGATCAAGGAAGGATTCCATGATTACGTAAATAGATCGATACGTTTCGAACGCAATATAGAACAAAGTAATTTCATTTCTTTCTTCCCTTTAAGTTCATTTGCGATTTGAATTCGTGAGCTTATGTACAACCGAACATAGGTCAGAATATATTCTCGCGAGGCTCAGGAAGACGCTTCCAGGCGTTTTGATTAAAATGGAAGCTCCGAATTTTCATTTCGTACGCAGAATATTATCTAAGGAGCCTGATAAAAAAATTACCAGATTTTGCAAGGGAGCGAAGAAGGGGTACGTCAGTGCTTAAAATGGCCAATTTGAAAAAAGAAACAGAAAAGGAAAACAGAAATATTTATTCATAAATGGCACTGATTAGCAATTTATTGAATATCACGATTTATGGGGTTGCTTTATGAACAGTCCCGTATCTCCTTCGATAATTTCTACGACGCGAACCCTAAAATTACTTATTCACCTAGTTACTTACAATCCTTATAAACCTTTCTCGGTGATAGGTCTCCTATTTAACGTAGGTACAATATTATAAAAGTGCGTTAGTTCGTTCGAACAAAAGGGCCCGATAATCTTTCGATACAAAAATCTTGCTAATTTATAAGCAGCAATTCGGAACTGCTCAAAACAATTATGGGAGTCGCTCATGCGAATCAGATTCTGAAAAAATCAATCGAAACGTAGAAATAATCGAAAAAAAAAAAAAGGAAATTACAAATTTTAAAGACATTGAATCTTTCCAATTGGAAATTTTAGAAAATTGAATACTTTACCAGAATCCTTCTAACATTTGATTCCGTAATTATTTCGAGCAGTTTTTCCCATCAAATCGCATCTAAGACATTACAATTTCAAGCTCTCGCCTTGGGATTCGACAGATTAAGAATCGTGTTTGTCTTTCTTCTAATTTTTTCAAGCTTTCACTCGCTTAATCGAACGAAAGTGAGTCGTTTTGTAAAACGCTACGATTAGAGCCCTCCTCTTCGACCTGGAGACATCGTATAATTATTAATACATATATTTACAAACTCTGTTTTTCCTCGGGAACTGTAGATCACTGTCATACAAAGATGTAACAGAGGAAATGTCGTTTATTTCAAACACTCTAACTTGGGTGATCATTTACAAGTTTTTACTATCCTCGACTAAAGTGGCTGAGTTTCAATTAAAGGAACAATAGAAAATTCAAGAATATCGACGATTGCTATTCGAAGAACTACAATTACATAGTTTTACACAATTAATTTAAACAATAATTTAAGAAGAAATCATTGCACTGGCATGCTAAGGCGAAGCATACCGTTAAGACAACTAAACTGTGTACCACTCAGTCTTAGGAAAATAGAAACGAAAACGTAGTTTTGTGGAAAGCGTTGAAACTTGTAAAGGACTGTGTGACTAAAAAAAGAAAGAAAAAATATATAATATAATCAAAAAGCATCAGATGAACGGAAAATTCAGGGAACACCGAAGAGAAAAGTTTTTCTAATCTAATCGAAAATACTGTAGCAGGTATTATGACCACATTAAAAGTAAATTAAACATAATAGTATTATCTTTATTTTACAAGTTATAGCGATAAAAACAAAGTAATCCCCAATCCCAGATTTTCTTTGAAAAAATTCTCCATTACCGATCAACGATTTGACTGCAGAGGGTAGATCACTTTGTGATCACCTATTTCGTTTCGATAGTGTTTCTCCGTTAATACTTAAATAATCAGTTTATATACTGTATAAAAAAAAACGATTCTTGGGACATCACCGAGCCATATAGTCGTATGTTCGCCGTATACGTTTTAGGATTCATTTATTACAATAATTATTTACTTTATTCGTTTCGTTTTCGTACAAAAACAGTTTGAATATCAAGTTGATATAGCTATTGAAAAATTAAGTTTCATTGTTAATGGTTCCTATTAGCGACAATTTGTTTAGTGAAGTTAAGAAAAAAGAGAAAAGAAATATTTAATTTCATTAATTATTCTCGACAAAGACGAAATAGGGGAATAATACAAAAGTTATTCGAAACAATTAAGAGATATCAAAAAAGAAAATTTTATATGGCGGAAAAAATATACAGTTGATGTAGATGTCCGAGGAACAGTGTGTTTCTTTGCCTCAAAATGGCGTATGTGGCATCCTGATCATTGCCATTATCAAAAGTTACAGACCAGTTGGTAAGTGTGAAACCGTTGATGTCTTTTTTTTAAAAATTACAATCGAACCGATTTCAGATTCACCGCTATTTTAAGAGTTCGCAGCGATGGTGTTTGGCCATCGTCCTTAACAAATGGGGATATAAAAATTAATTATGTATATATTGTATAGATAATCTAGCCAACTATTTTGCTGTTACAAACTAGCAACTATTTTAGTAACTGATATCCATTATAGTCCACGGTCTTAAAATTATAAAACAGATTAGTCTGCCCGTCGATATTCACTATTATTTATTGCAGCTCCGTGTGAGATAGAAATCCTCTTCGCGTGACACATTACCTTTGTCATCGCCATATTCCTCTTTTTTATTTTGTTAAATCGTGGTCGTTGTCATTGCAATAACGCAATAATTAGTTTTTTCTTGTGATCCCGAATGACTGGACGGAAGAGGGCTCGCTCAAATCGCGATATCGTTCCGTACCACGACTTCAGTTTCATAACATAAAGACGTATGCAAAAATGACAATAGCTTCCCTTTTCGATGACGATTTACATGTTTTCTTTGTCATATTTTAATTTTAACATTCCTATTTTTTCTTCATTTTATTCTTTTTTTTTTACTTAAGTTAATTCTTGATTTCAATTTGTAAAAACAAACAAGATTACCATATAATATGTATAAATCAATATTCATCAAATTCATTTTTTCACTTAAACAATAATAAACAAGAGCCGAGGTTCAGGCATTTAAAATAGATCTGTCGTTTCGCTATAAACTTATTGACATTTGTATTTTTTAGATCCGTTTCTGAAACATTTAGCTACGACGTTAATAAAATGCATAGCATGCATAGTATTAGAGTGATCAGATTACTGTCACTTCCTGCTTAGCCAAGATACACTCGAAGCTATCACATGTGTTTTTTATCATTCAATGAGTCACAGAACCTGTATATATATAATTACGTTCACTATAACCTTTCTGTATTAAACTTTGTTCAGAGCGACGGGTATGACCCACGAATACACAAGAAAAAAAAAGAAACAAAAATTAATTTGCAATTTGGCATTCACAAACCAATGGAAGTAACTACAATATCGTTAGAAACGATTCTAATGATGTTATTTGATCCGATATTAATGTTTCTAAATAATGCGTCTATCTCAAGTGAGAAAATATAAAGTAGATTTATTAATATTTCTTCTTTACTTCATTCTTCCTTTTAATATCGCTCCAGATTCATTCACAAAAAATTTGTCTTTGTTACTACCGGTGGTCGGGAGAGTGTTTCGATTTTTTACGAGCCGTACTCTTCCGAGTCACATCCTATGAAAATTACTCACTCGCGTAAACTATCGCTGAGTCTCTCTTTTTTTTTAAATCGTATCCCCTTTCCATGCGTATTTATTTAAGATATACCCGACTGTCACCAAATAATCCTCCCACAGAATGTGCACATAAAATGTGCTGCCAGTCACTCTGGAAACCTGTCTCCTCATCAATGTTATCCATATCTCCTTTTACATTTTTTTTGCATACGTTCACATGTACGTTGCATTTTCAATGTTAATTACTTTTTATTTGTTTGTTTAAAAAGGTTAAAAGATTAACCCCTTTACCAGCTCCTGAAAGGTATTCTCTAGCTGAATCATTTAGGCTCTGGGAAGGTCACCTGACACTTGTAGACTTCTTCGAGCATTACCGCTTGCCCTTGACCTTGACTTACGGTAACAGGAGTCGTGGCATTCACTACGACAACCTGTTGACCTTGCTGTGCTTGTTGAGGCTGCTGTTGCTGCTGCTGCTGCTGTTGCTGCTGATTACTCGCGTTCGCTTGCTGTGCGTTACTTGGATTATTCGCATTCTGACTTCGGGCAGTTTGACCGTACTTTTCATGAATTGCACGATGACGCTTTAATGCGAAGCGATCGGAAAATCCGATCTCACATATATCACATCTGTAGGAAGAATGATATTGATTAGATGTTTAAATTGAAAATGAAATAACGAAGTATTAAAAGTACATGCTATATATTACCTATGAGGCTTTTCACCAGTGTGAACCTTCGCGTGATTTTTCAGATGTGTAGCTTGATTAAAGGCCGAACCACATATATTACATCTATAAGGTTTTTCACCAGTATGAATTCTTCTGTGATTCCAAAGGGTCGAATGTCTGGCGAATGTTTTTTCACACACTTCACACTGATAAGGACGTTCACCAGAATGAATTCTCTCATGATTCTTTAAATGAGGACTTTGCGAAAACTGCATACCACAAACACTACATTTAAACGGTTTTTCACCAGTATGCACTCGTCCATGATTTTTTAGATAAGCAGCTATAAATGTAAAAATAAATAGCGTGAATGTAAAAATAAGTTGACAGTGTACATTATGATCTTTTAGAACAAGTTACCATAATTTGCATGATTCTATTTTATTCACCTTTTGCGAAAGCTAAGCCACAAACTTCGCACTTGAAAGGTTTGTCTCCAGAATGAAGTCTCTTATGGGACCAAAGTGACGAATATCTGGAGAATGTTCCATCACATACGTTGCAATGAAACGGCTTCTCTGCCTGATTTTGACTGTTCTGTTTACCGCCTGTAAATAAAAGAACATCCGATTTCTTAGTTTTCCTCGAAGGGCCAGTTCTACAAAAAGATATGCTTCGAGATGATTGAGTAAATGCTTTGAAGAATTAGAGACACTGGATTGTGTATGGTTCTTTGAAAAATATACTCTTTGTTGATATATCCAAAAGGGGATTTCAATATAGAAAAGAGAAATTCTACATTATAGCACCAATAAATCATTTTATGATGCAAAACTAATGCTTTGGACAAAATGTAACAATATTATGTAGAAATTTGAACATGCGGGTTATGGAAGTTAGTGCAGAAAATAAGAAATGAGGTATGATCAGATGTTTTAAATCTGATGATTTTTGGATCATTATATATATGTATAGAATGATTAGTTATATTCAGAGTATCAAAATAAGTTCCTTATTGCCTATGTCTTGAAATAAAGAAAGAATGAACTATATGAACTGAAATCTAAAATAACTTTTCCATATTAACAATGCTAAAGTTTAGTGAATCAAATTCATAAAACTGTCCCTTAGGGGAGATTTTATTCCGTGCAATGATTCTTAAATGTAAATATCGACAATGCTACCAAAAAGAAAACAGAATTGATGCAACCAAAATTCAAAATTTTTAATATTGGGAAAAACCAGCAGTGCTGAAGACTTTTGTCTATCTACAACAAATCCATGCAAATAAAATATGGTAGGTACTATAAACAATGAAAGAAGCTTATGGTATTAAATTTTTGCAGCATTAAACACTTATTTTTTTGCCATAAATTCGAGAAAGAAGCAAAACAAATAACGACGAAATGATTCTAAATATTATTTTTTCGAAACGGTGATATAACGGTATTTATTTATTTTTTTTTTCAAGTAAGGTATAAGAAGGTATAATGACTTTTAAAACTTTTATAATTGGTAGACAAATTTAAATGATATTATCCAATTATTAATAGACGGTTCTAAAATATACTATGAAATATAAATCCCTTATTCTTTGGCTTTAATTTCTCCGACTTACTTCCTATGATGATGCGGCCTGTTGCCTTGCAGCCGCCACACTTTGCGAGGGAACTGATTCCAGAATCTAGTTTTTCGTCGTGTTTACCTACCATACACCACCCGATGTACGATCATGATAGTAATGAAATGATAGTAGTACAGGAAAGATGATTATGGTTCAGTAAGAAAAATGTTTCTTTTATCTTATTAACTTTTATACGTGTTAATATTATATATATCAATATAATATAATATATTACTTTAAAACAATAGAGAATCTAATTTTTCATAGCAAACATTTTTCTTCTATTCCGCATGAAGCATGGCAATGGTAATTTTTACTTACCAATAAAAATTATTCCTGTGCCATTACATTTATGACACTTAGTAACACTGGTGACACCCCTTCGTTTTACAGGATGATGACCAGGTTTGATAGCTATAAAAACAAAAATACATTTGAAGTATTTATTAGATACAGAATATTAAAATATACTATAAATCAAAGTAATTATTTGAAGTTTCTGTAAAAGTTAAAGCCAAATAACATTCATATTAACACTTTATATGTTGTTATATGCTACAATGGAAAATATTTTTACAGTAAATAATGAATGATGAACATACTCTTTTTAATTTTAGTAGGATGATGTTCACAAGGGTCTTCACTGCCACAATCTTCACAAATCTGCACCTTTGGTTTTTGGTGCATATTTGTCTTATGGCTCTTTAATTCTCCTGGTAATGCAAAACAAGCTCCACACACATCACAGGTATATGGTCTTTCTGGTGTAGTTGCAACAGTAACTGTTGTAGGTGTTTGTACAACAACTTGCTGTGGTTGTTGCTGAAGATTACTAGGTGTTGTATTATGAATCCGTTTATGATGATTCAGCAAACTCATATGCCCAAAGACCAAACCACAAATATCACATTTGAAGGTTGCATTGGTAGCAGCCGCAATACTCATCTGATTCAATAATGTGTTATAACCGACAGGTTGAACATCAAAACGATAACAACCCTTGTCATCGGTTGTAATTGCACCGATTGTGCTCACTGCATTTGTTTGAACCTTTTGGAGCATGTTGACATTGTAATAGAAAGGGAAGTCTGCAGTTGCAGATTGCTGCTGGGATTTATCCTCTTTCTTATCTGTTGTAACATACATCTGCTGAGATTGTTGCTGTTGCGATTGTTGACCTTGAGCAGCTTGCTGCTGCTGTATTTGTTGTGGGTCAAACATAGCTGCTTGTTGCTGTAAATTAATATTGTAAATAACAATTTCTTATATTTAATATAATAAATACAGAGACAGGTAAATACATTATTGATTAAAAATTTATATAACATCTATGTAAAAAGGAAGTAAAATATAGAAACTTATTTAATGAAAGATATTATACATATTTAAGGATACGATCTACTTATACACTGTTCCTTCTTAAATCAGATGTAAAAACCTATCTCTGTTTATAGTTTCAAAAGTAGTAACCTGTCTTTGATCGCCGTAGCTCGAATTACTCTGCTCCGTCTGAGTAAAACTATTGGTTTGCTCAGTTTGAGTAAACATGGAACACTTCACTGGCTGTTCGATTGGTTGGCTCTGTTAAGCGGTAATTATTGTTAGATATTATGAGTCTTGTACTACATCCACAAAAAACAGTGACATTCTATATGGCTTTGTTTAAATCAACGTGCTATACACATTGGTATACGTTATGCGTATTAAGCATCAATGAGAAGCTAATAAATACCAATGGAGAAAACTCGTTCCTTTTTTACGTCGTGCTGGTATACAAGCTGCATACCTGTTGTATTTGATCAGGACGGGTTGTGTTCAACCACACCACGTTGCTGCCATTTGATTCTAGGGCCATTGATGTGTTGCCTTTGACCCTGCACAATCAGTAGGCATTCATTAAATGGAAACAAAACCGGAGTTGTATGTGATACATCTAGATATGTAACGGAGCCACACCAAAGTAGCTAGGGATAACTTTTATAGATAAATATAAAAAGAAAAGAATGATAGAATAGAGGTAAGAAACAAGGGCTCAAAGTATAACCGCGACATACGATACTCACATGTGATAGTCTACACGGGCGCCGCGGGTTACATGTCTGGGTGCCAAACGGATGATCTTCTAGTTGCCATGACTGCGGCGCGGAATGCCGCGCAGCTGGTCACTACTATTCCTGGTGATCGTGATACCTTAATAACTAATTTATATGTTTCGTCCTATACAACATCCGAGAAACAAATTCCTCGTGTCGGTAGGGCCGTGGTCGCGACGGAAAAATCAATGGCGATCGATTTAGTGCTTTGATACACCTTTTTAATACGTTAGATCCCGTTAAAATTAACACTGGGCACAACGCCGGTCAGATTTCGCCTGTTGTGGATGCCGCGAAATCAGTTTTGAGTTACACGCTTGTCAATGAGCAGCGTTGACCCGCGCAGATCATGTCGTCCAAGCGCGGTGGCGGTTGCGGCGACTGGTTACGGAGCGCGGGTTTCTCGGTTGCATAAAATTGGCGGTACCTCAGCGTTAAAGCTCTCTTTGATTTTGTTTCCGTAAGGTTGGGCCACGTCGCCGCGTACCGTGGCTCAAGATAGGCCGATGCGCGAACAAGCAGACCGAGCACCGTCAACAAACTCTACGGTAGCCATTACACGCGACGAGGATAACAATGGGCGACACGAACGCGCGCTGCCCCCGATGCCTTTTTCCGAAGCGTTTTCGGGCGCCTTCCGTGAATGCAGCCGCAGCCAAGCGCCGCCAAGGTCAGCTCCCGGTGACGCTCCACAGACGCTAATAGCCGTTACACCAAGCGATTTCATTGGTCCATGACCTACTGTCCTCGCTTCTTATTGGTCTCTACGTTCTCTACGTGACAGTCTTAGAAATCATCATTTATCTCTTCCTATTAACATTACACTTTTTTTCATGAGATTTAAAGAAATATTCTCGAGTCTTTCTTAAATATTTACGAGTATTTTATTTTTATTTGGAATAAGCTTTTTTGTTTGGTTTTTTTATGAGAATAAGTATGTTATTTTAGGATGAAACTATATACTGGAATTGTAAAAATAATAAGTAATATTAAACTACTAAGTAGTTATAATTTTATATTTACTATATACATGTTTTAGGTGTAAAAGTGTCTTTCGTATCTGTGAAGTATGTAGTTGACGTGGAAATCTAGCTTGAGAGTTTACATTCATAAGTAATTCAGCTGTCCGATGTAAGATGGCGCTGCTGAGTTTCCGAGACCCACACAGGTATTTGAAGTTTTTACCCGTTGCGTATAATCGTCCATACATTATCGAGGAAAATGGTCGCTCGTTTATAATTAATTTGAAATTGAACCACGTGATATTTATTAACGATTTCCAGTCTCCAACGATTCATGGAAACGTGATGGATGTATATCAGCAATCGGTTCTAAAATTTGGCATATATTTTATTTTGCATATTTTCGCTACCTTACCGATTCATATACTGTGGCGTTTTTTATAACTAATTGATACAATTGAAAAATAAGGGATCCGTTTAACGTACATCACATTGTCGGTTTAAAAAAATAAAAAAATATTATTGTTCGTATGATTTCTTCAAGTTATGTATGGTTTATATATGGAATATATTATTATTTTCCAAGATAATTTAGAAATCATACGCTATCCATTTTCATTTATTCTATATTAGAAGATCTATTTTTGTTTAAGTCTACATAAAAGATATATTTCTCTATCTGAATTATTGTTACCGATGAGCGCCAACTAACAAAACCTGCCAAACATTATAATAAACGACGTTGCATATGATTCCACTATCTCGTGATTTATAAATAATGGGCAATATATAAGGACAAAGTTTGAATGTTGTCTAATAAGCCTTGTCTTTAAACCTTACCAAATAGTCACTCAATAAAATAAATTTTCATTACAAATGAACAGTAGATATGTTATAATAAAATTTAGTAAATAATAGTGATGTTAAAAAGTGATGTTTAACAAGCTTTTTTCAGATAAAGATGCGGTACTAGAGAAATTTCGTTGACAAGTCATGCAAAATATTTCCTTGAGGACATCGTATCAAATGGGTCAGCCTTCTATGAAAGGACGAGAGATTAAAGTCATGTGTGTGCATAGCTCTATACATACAAATGCGGCTGGAACATCGTGAATTACGTACTCATATTGACGACGCGTACAATACTAATTTTCCTGATAAATTTCAGAACATCAATTTCTCTCTTCCCGAAATCGTTATTCCAAAATTATTCTCCTTCCCAAATTATTCCTTTATTTATCATCTTAGGGAAAACTTAAAGCAATCAAAGTAACAAAATATTCAGTTGCTGGCGCAGTTAAGTTGATGTAAAGGATTAACGCTTCTATTTCCTTGCCATATTATTCAAAGGTATTTCACCTTTCAAAACTTTTAACATCGAGTAGGTACGTGTTCCGCGTAAAATGTACAAATTCCTCTGGATAGTGTAATTTCCGCAGTACAAGTTACAAATGAAATTACCGCGAACAAAGCGATCTACTCAGTCATTTTACGGTTTCAAGAGCATGGATTTTGCAATATTTTAAAATTACAAAGATTAAAGCTATTAAACGCTATTAAAAGTTGGAAATTTTCACGGCTCCTTATACGAAGATCATGTAATTACTTTCAAATAAATGAGGAAACGACCGAATATAGGATATGAAGATTTTCAGCATAATTAGGAGAATCTCGACACTTTCAGCTTTAAAAATTCCTAAAAATAGTTAATTCATTAAAATATATCTTGCTACAGCGTCGAAATAAATGATTTTAATATCCCTCATTCCTTTCCTCAGGAATAATCATCAAGGTATAATCGAGAACTATTCTTGGCCCGGAAATTTATACTCTTCTCTCATTAGTTTTCTCAAAATAGTATTTTCATATCAATGTACATTTTTCCACGTCTAAATATAGCCAGTATCGTTGCTGGCTTATTTCGTGGTTATGGTTTGCTCGTGCTTTTGAAATGGTATCGTGTAATCCAGAAAGCAACCCTTTCGCTTTTATGTAAACGGCATACCAAAGTCAAGCTTGTATCAAAAGTCGAACAGAGCACATGTATCACTGTAATTATGCCATTTTATAAGTCAAACTACTCCACGGTCCTATTTTCCGCAATTTTCAAATCTTGGGAAAACTCGAATTCAGCTGTCTGATCTTGCGTTCGTTCGTTCTTCGAGTACTTAAGAATTACTAAAATCATAATTCTATCATCACTTACCGTACGAGAGACTAAAAAATTGCTCCTTTCTAATACCTTTGATTTTTGTGATTTTAGAAGATTCCAAGTTTCATCAGAGTCGCAATTTCACCGCTATTTCCGTAAGAGTAAATTTTCAATAGTTTCTTTTTCGTAACTCTGAAAAACTTGAAGTTTCTTTAAAACAACAACTTCATCGCTATCTGCATAGAAATACTTGTATCCATATCTGATTTTACACTTGATCGATGTCGCGAAACATACTGCGAAATTGTATACACTGGCAAACAGACCATCCTCTCGATCTTCTTTCAGCTTGTCTAAATACGCGTTGAAGCGTGGGAGGCATCGCTTTAACCGACTATTAACAGTGTCGCAGGATATCGCGTTGCGAAATTCGTCGTGCCACTGTCTTTTTTACGCAGCAGCATCGCCAAAACGACATCCTCAATTTTGATAAATGGCCTAGGAGAATAGCCTTTCGAGAATAGAATTTTCCATTAACAATAGAATCGCATGCTATTTGTGTTAGGGGCTGGACTTGCCTTCTCGAATAATGGATATAAATGATTCTGATACGATGTACGTTTTTAGCTTCGGTATAGGTTTTTATTTCGAGTGTTTGTTTGATGCGATTTTAAAAGTTCCTTCGGACGCGCAATCGATATAGGTGACCCACTTCGAGATCGTTCTGCGTTGGAACATCTCTTTTCCCAGCAAAGAGCGCTTCTTGTTCACGAAGCAATGAAGATTCAGAGACGGAGGGTCCGAAAGATCAGATTTTCTACGGTGAAGAGGATTCTATGCTGGACTATCGAATATTTCGTGAGATTTCGTGAATTGGTCGTTCGAGTGGTATGCGATATTCGCGATTTAAAAATATTTCAGCGATATTTGCTCGCTTTAAGAAGCATCGATACAGATATCGTTTCTTCAATGTACTGCATTCGATTGTACACGAACATCTAGTGACAATAATAAGGGTATTTCAAAAGTATTCTAATTAAAAAATAAGATCTTCTATGCGCGTCAAATTTCACTTAAATGTTAATTTTCGAAGACGTAATCTAAAAGAAATTGGAAAATATCCTCTTGGATAGCACAGTTTATCTCAATTTCTCAATAAAATTGAAGATTAGACCTCATTGATGTACATCAAATTTCTCCCGAGTCTTAATCTTCAAAAACATAATTTAAAAGGAATTGTAGAATATCGAAAAAGCGTAATTTACCTCAGTATCTCAAATTGGTCTCGTTTGCGTTTTAACACAGTTCTTAATATATTCGAGACAAATATGTTTCCTAATACCATTATCCCATCGACGAGACGAGTACATCGTGTTTTATGTTCCCTGCAAGTTGTTGTCGCACTAAATTACATAAGCCAGATGAATTTTTAAGTAGCCAGTACGGCCCTGTAAATCGTAGCGCCCGTTTCAAAATGCCTCGTCGCCCGGCACCAGTCTCACTCAGTCAGTTGGCGTCGCGACGCCGTCGCCAGAGGTATTCGAGAGCCACGTACGATACAGTTCCCGGGTTTTCTCTGTTCCTGACACAAACGGGGAGAATTACTGAAAGGGACGCGCAGTGCACGCGAACAGTGAACACCGCTATTCCATTCTCGCAATTAGCCAAGCTCTAACGAATAATTTCTTCACAGACGAGACAGCAAATATTTACAAAATTAAGCAAATATTAAATCATTAAATACCTAGGGAAAATAAAGGAGGAAATAAAAATAAAGCAACGTGAGATAATATAGTGATACAAAGCTTTGGGCAGATGTGAATCGTTGAATATAATTTTCAAGAGGATCGAAATAACAAACCTTCTCTCCAAATAACAAATTTTCGTATTTGCGAATCTTTGCATACAGCTTCCAAGAGGATGAAATAATAAAATAAATAATAAAATTTGAATGTTCGGACGCAGCTTCCAACAGGACCGGAGTAACCAATTTTCTTTCGAAATAACAATTGGAAGTCAGAAATTGAACTGAGCGCTATGTAAATTCTGTTGGTAGTGCAGTATTGATGAGCCACGAGCTTCCTAGTTTTGTACAAATTGTCGTTGGGAGGAGAGCTAAACGCGATCGTTGCCAGAAAGTGAATTAAACGCAATCGTCCCGCACAAAGGATACAAATGACGCGCTGGAGGATAACGGAGGCTGACACGATCATGTTCCCGATCAGAGTGAAATGACGAACGAGCCTCGTGGTTCCTTCGAGAAGCGAGAAACGAAGGAATAAGATAAGTCAGGCAGCGAACGAAAGGATTCTTCCTGTCGAGGGGTACTCTGCTGGAGGAAAGTGGAAAGTGGCAGCCACTGGATTTATCAGACACGTAATACGTTATCGATGATAGCTTGTGAAATTACTCGAATCCACGTTATGCTTTCATTCGATCATTATAATCTCCCTAACATTAAACAAGAAGGAACAAATATTAAATATATTCTATTTAATAAGATTCCCTGTAAATAGGTTACAATTTGATAAAATTTCTAGTGAATAGGTTGCAGTTTGATAAAATTTTCGCGAATTTGGGGCGAATAGTAAATGCAAAAAGTCTTAGCGAAGCGACGAGGAACGAATTTCTGCTAGCCTAAGCGTAGTACTCGTTCGATGATTCGATTGGACGAGTGGCTAATTAAGAAATAAGTGGACTGGAGATTTCACTCCCAAGGAACCTCGAAAAACTGCGTTAAAGTGCGCGTTGATTTTAAAACGACAAGTCCTTGAAGAAATATCGAGTTGCATCGTTGAACGAAGAAGCTGTACTCGGTCGGCGGTTCGTACGATTCCTCCAACGAGAAAAGAGATTTTACCGAACGAAGCATCCTCTTTAATCCTTTACTCGATCATCGAAAGTACTTTCGTCGCTACTAGCAACGTTTCTCTGGGATTCAATTGATTTCATTCTTTTCTCGATTTCTTTACTATTAAATAAAAATCATCTTTTTAACCGTTCACACCTCGTCGTAGACGCTTCCTCGTTCTTTATTTTAGAAAGTAAGCGTGAGTTTGATAAATCAGTTAATTAGAAGAGGCGCACGAACTATTCGTGTACCTGATACTTAAATTCGTCGACACGTTCGCGGACAGTCGATCTATTTATTGCTAAGATGCATCTCATCCGGGGTCACTGACTCGTGGTATGTCGCTCGAATAATTTTAGGCAGCCACGAAATTGGAAATCAACCGAGCCACCAAGTTCGAGATTGAACAGGAGGAGCACGGTCAAGATCAACGAGTACCATGTGTACGCGTTCGTCGCTGCTTTCTAATCACATACCTTAGAGCTTTATATTCGACCCTCGTGTTCTCCTTTTGTAAACTCGAGGAAATTTGCCCCTCGTCACTCCGTTTCACTCCTGCGACGTTGAAGTGAAAAGAGAGAAATTTCTGAGTGAATACTTGTTACGTCCTTTTCCAACAAGTTCCAACAAGGATGTTATCTAAATAAAGATTCCCAACTGGATTCCACTGGATAGTGACTTATCTCGTGATTTCTCTGAGACCTGGAAGGATCGCAGTTCGAAAAAGGACAATTTCTTACCGAATATTTATTATATTTTGCCAACAAATTCCAAGGAATGTTGTTACGCAGAAAGATATTATATGTGATTAAGGAATTCCACTTCAACTGGATTTCGCCATAGTGGTGACATTTTTTTGAGTTTTGGCAGAGTGGTGGTTTGATTTAGTAGCATACCAGCTAATCCGGATTATCCGGGACGCGATGGCTCTATGATAAATTAAGAGTCGTTCTAGACGAGGGTTCGAGTATCTTGGAATACAGCCGGCTGTAAATTCACGGCAAACGTGTCCGATTGTCCGACGACCCTATTTCTGTGTTAAATTCCGCGTGGAATTAAGACATAGCTAACCATTTGCCTACCGAATCTACATCAGCATTTATTTATACGCGTGTTCTCGGATCTAACGATATTGGAAACACCGAGAAGGAAGTCTTGATGCTGTTCGAAGCACAAATATATATTAATACGCACTCGATCTTCAGTGATACGTAACACCAAGTAGAAACTACAGTGTTAAAGCACAAAAAAGAGAGAGACAGAGTGATGACCGACTGTGATAGTTCTAGGTGATTCTAAAGGATTTCTAAGATACTTTAAGAAAGCTTAATCGTCATAAACTACGAGCTTTCATTTTATTTTATTTTATTTTATTTTTTTTTTTCGACGACGAAAGAAGAAGCCTTAAAGGAATGTCAAATTCGCCGGATGGGCGGCAGGCGCCGCCCCCGAGATTGAAGATTCAACTTCCGATACCGGGTCAATTCTATCCACAACCGGGTATGGGGTACGTACCAACACCGTACGGCCAAACCCCCATGCCGATGACTCCTGTTTCCGGCCAACCACGGGTGATTTACGCGAACAAGGCCAGCGAGTTCGTCTTCAGCCAGTTCCAGGGGATCAAGGATCTGACCAAGTCTGGCCTAAGTGTCGGCGAGAAGAGCGCGTTCTGGCTTTACGAGAAGGTCCGCGTTAAATGATTTCGCGTGTGTGTTCTTGTTGTATATTCGCGTCAAGATGGCTAGTACTGATATCGGTATTACGAATTTCTGCACAGGTCAGTTCCTGGAGCAGACGATGGTTCACGCACATTTTCTTATTTGTTATCGTGCTTTTGTACAGTATCGGGGGCGCGATGATATTCGTCACGATCGAGGGAACCAACGAGGATATGGCGCACGGAAACATTCGAAAGGAGAGGTGGGTGCACAGATACGAAGCTTCACGATTGATTTTTTTTAAATGCCGCCTTTTAGTTTTCTGATGTTTTTGATTATCCTTAACCCTAGCGTATTGGTCCTTTTTTGTCGTTAACAAATGATCGAAGACAACGTTTTTTTGCCAGGGATTCCATTAAAAAGTTAGAGCACTTTTCGTTTTTGAAAACGAGAGAACGGCTCGGAAAGATATACAGCGCTGTTCGAAAGTTCGAGGACAGTCGTGTTTCGAAATTTGAAAAATCCAAGTAATTGTAAAGATATAATAAAACTATTGTTACGCTTGATACTTTGTACGATAAGGAAAGTAGCTAATGTACTATGTATATATTAAAAAGTTGATTAAAAATTGCATAATTTTGAGTTCGTAATTAATTTGGGATACTGAAGTTCGGTGGAGCATATGAGATAAGAATCGTTTATATTTTGTTACAATATATGATATAATACGATAAATATATACAATTTTTACGTTACATAATCGTGGCAAGCTTCGTTAGCACGTTTAAACGAACTTTAGTAAATTCGTGTAACTTCGTATCAGGCGAGATATAAATCAAACTCAACTGTGAATCAACAGTAAACTTAAACGTATTATATCAGACTAACCTAGATCTGCGATTCATAGTCGTATCTATAGTTTATATCCCGGAAGGACTTGCTTAGAAAAAGCGGACACATTTAAAAAGAACTGTATCCCTTTAATATTCTATACGAGATGATAGAGTACAGGGTAGAACGTTTCTTTCTGCCGCTCTTCTTTTCTTTCTTTTCATTCGAGACGCTAGTTCCGCGTTTGTTTAATCGTGCGATGAAGCTTATGATTTATTATTTCTAGTGGAACGAGAGCGAAATTTTTTACACTCGCCGGTCCATTAATAATTCTATTTTACATTTATCACGTGCGATATTAGCTTATCCTTTCGACTAGGAGAGGTATAATAATCTCTATATTTCTACGTTCTACGTACATATTGACGGTTTTACCTTGATTCCAAGGAAAATGGGCTTAAAGAATAAGCACAAACGCGACGATCATACACACGTTAATATCGGTTTCATCGGGAAACACCAGATCGACAATACTAGTGGAAAATGTAGGACGATCGAACGTGTATTAAAACAAACACGAGCCAAGGAAATATAGTGCATATAATAATATCATTTTGTCGTACTTCGGTACCTTTGTTCATCCAAATTAATTGACATTTTCTTTCATACCTCGCGATATTATTATTAACGCACTTGTGCTTACGTTTGCGTGCCTGTGATCGATTTTCATACGAATTATTCTTCGCTTTTATTGCGTTTAAAACATTAAAAAATTATTAGAACTCACCGTTTAACCATTAGGTTGTTCCGAAGGTTTCTTTCGTTTTATATTTTGTTCTATTATCACAGAATGGATGGATAATTCAATAAAATAATATAAAACAAAAAATGTTGTGCCTCTATTATTTCCTTATAAAACGAAAGAAACTTTCGCAGCAACCTAATACTTACACAATTAGAAAATAAACTTGGTATCTTCAATATTATTCACTGTACATCTCCAGGTTTTTTTTCAGAAAACTTTTTAATTGTTTTATGGAAAATAAAGACTGAATGTTCCATATATCCAGGCGTAAGAAAATTCGCGCGTTAATTATTTCATATGACGTAGATACGATATAACGAAGATGCCTATGACGTAGTAAGGAAAAAGAAAAATAAACACTTCTCGTAGTAACAGTGTTTCTTTCTTTGTTGATGCTGTCGAAAAAGAAAATTGCTGCTCTCAAGAATAGCGATAGAATTTTCCTTTTCTCGTTAACTAGGACAGGCGCCTTTGTTAACTAACAAAAGTTTCGATGCAAAGTATCGGTACAAAACGTCATTCTAATATTTGACAGTAATTATGTTATTTCGCAATTTGATTAAATTCGGTCGTTTTATTCATTCACGCGAATTAATATGAAAATAGGTAGAACTAGTTTATTTTAGCCGACTGTAATGAAAACTGGTACGTTTACGGGAACATGTTATGTACATTTGAACCGTTAACTATACCTAAATCCTAATCTAATGATGCCGCAGCTCTTTTGTCATGCGAGCGTGTTTCAAATTATCGCGATAACGTCTTACATTGACACAGTATGCATCCCTTACATCTTTCGTCTCTTTGCAATTGCAAGGAAATACTCTTTATAGACATTCGTATAACTCATGGAAAAGTTCATCTTCTATGGTGTCACTGGAGCTGTCCACGTATAAATCAGCTTTTCTTACAAATTATTTCTGTATTGTAATTTCCATCGAATCTCTTCGTATCTTCGATTATGCTCTTGGCCACAATACAAGTAACATTGAGACATTCGCAGTTAGTTTATTGCACGAGAAAGTAAGTATTACCGACTGCGAGCCAAAATTGTCCTTTAACAAAAGTCGTCTTGCCCAAAACTCTGCTTTTATTGAAATTTAAACGAGCTTAACTACAATCTTTTGGCAAAAGTGAAGGAAGTTTCAAGATAACTTGTACGATATGATATTTAGCGATTATTTACTGATATCTATCGTTGAAGTTGATTCTAATTTCAATTTGCTCTCAAATACGTGTACAGTTCTTTCGAATGTTATTATTAGAATCCCTTAAGAACATTGAATTCTTAATCTAAATTCAATCAATGACTTACAATCGATGACTTTTTATGATTAAATTACTCGAGATTTATTTTAGTTATTATTGGTTTGTAACATAGATTCTTCCTGTTCTTATATCTGCCATAAACTAACTACTACTGTTACAATCTATTACATTCCAAATTCAATCAAAAAGCAAGCTTAGAATGTTCAATAACAATAGAGTAGGGAAACAGCCACAATTACCAAGAATGAAATAATCTTTAGATACTCTTAATTCAATAAGCCTATCTCACAATGTCTTGTAATCTCTACACATTTATACTATACATTTTCATCATGCTAGTCTCCCATTGTAATGGTCATCAAGTTTCAAAAAGTTTTATATAACGCACGCATGTAATTGTGGATATAAAATATATAATATAGAGTGTACAAGTACTTTCGCGAACCAGTGTACATGGAAATTATAATAACGTCGACGCTTTCCTTGACTTATTCCACTTATCGGCAGCGATTTCGTCTGGTCCGAAGGCAAATCGATTTTTCCACCATACTTTCGTCGTGTAGGATCGATTGACCTTAAAGTGAAGGTCAGGTTTAGCTTAGAATTTGCTTCTGACCTCTCTTCTATTCGTATAAAAATTTGCCGGTGGCGTGACCAATCCGATAGAAAGAAGGGAAATGAAGTACGTGTCGGAGACCAAGTACTCGGCCGGTGTAACTACAATCTTTGTAAATCATTTCCCTTTCCAGTGTGTAAACAATCTGTGTTCCTTCGTGAACATGCGAACTTCGATCAGAGGCGTGTGGTGTTAATTGAAAGGAAAAGGGGAGAAAAAACGAAGTAAGTTTCAAGGTGCTGTTTAAATTCTGCGCGTGGTATAATAAGTGTATCGCAGTTTACTTAAAAATAACCAGAGGGTCGGGGCATTGAATAATTCGAAGAAGCAAATTTAAATGCATATAATTAGAGTGATTTGCGAGAAAAATATTAGTCACCCAGATTTCGTTCGCAGCTTTCTTTAAAGTAATTTTCCCGTGGTTATTGGTCACTTAGAATTCTTTCTCATGTCTAAAATCATTTTATCTATTAAATCGTTCGCGCTTAAAACTCAACGATGGATATATCTTTCGTCGATAAACGTTTAACTATTTTTAGTACGTTAAAGTTTCAAAAATCTTTGAAGCTTGAATATTTTAACGAGGGGAATATATTTTTAGTTATCGAACTTTTTTTGGTATCGTAATGCCCTTATAATAAAATTCTTGACACTTAAGTTGCGATTTTTTACAAAATTTTCCACATAACTTTTTAATTTCTGTTTGGTTTATCAAATATTTTATCTTTCTGACATATTAATACTTTTTAAAGACGCAATAAATTATCCGTATAATAAGATTATTGAGCAAAGTAATTTTCTGATTTTTTCTATTAGTTGTTGGTTGTTGGAACAATTTATCAGTAAGGGAAATAAAGGAAAGCTTGTAATATCATCGACGACCCTTAGTCTAGACAGAATCGAGTCGTCTGGCTGCGTCTGTCAGCTCGTTTCACCGCCCCTCCAATAATCCAGGACGTTCGAGCCATTTATTCGAATCAAGAGCGAATCAACACGCAAAAGAAAACCGGTGATTCGATTGCTCTGTAGTTATCTAATAAAAAAAGAACGATAGAACGAGAAGGGAGTGAAACGTATCGAGTAATCATAGTTGAAAAATAATTCCAACAACAAACACGTATCTTCTCCTTTAAATTACAAAATGTTCTATTTTCTCGCGAAACACGCTCTTTATTATTTCACTCGTATATTTCTTCCTTTTTATTTTCGTTTCTTTCCTTTCTATTTGTTTGTTTCTTCTGTATCTTTTTATATTTGTATAAATATCTCGACCATGCGGAAAGAGAGTGGATGGAGTTACTAACTTTTTTTTGCATATAAAAAATTTCGTTTCTGACTTTTTAGAAAATAAAATGACTCGATAAATAAAACTACTGGATGAAATAGTTTTCCCGATTTTCTATAGCGCTTCCACCATTCTCTATTTATCGACGATCTGCGATAAATATTAAGAGGTCTACTACCATCATTCATCGAACAAAAATATTTGTCATTTCGATATCAAGACACGTAAGGAAGAAGATGAAATTTTTTTGATTGTCAGCTTACTCTGGAATTTCTTAAGTGATCTCGTGCGACCCATTTCTATAGTTCCATTGAAAACTTTGGACTTCAAGCTCAAGCTGTAACTTGGATATATCCGAATGCAAAGTTTCGCCGCGTATAATATCTCGGCATAATATCTGGCATGTTTTTCTTATCGTATTCAGTCAGAAGAACGAAGAAAATATTTCTAAATGTTTATATGTCACAGAAACAAGACGCTGACCACGATTCGAGAGTTGTGCGACGACCAGGTATTGGCTTCGAATCCAGAACTTTGGAATGGGCGGGCGAGGAACGAACTGATGGAATACGAGGAACATTTGTACGAGTTCTACAAGCGCGGGTTAACGGATCGTGGAGAAAAGGTGTGGACCTTCTGGAATGCTGTATTCTACTGCGGCACCATTTACACCACCATAGGTGAGTCACGCTATCCAACCGGTACTTTTGGACAAATTTTCCGAAACTTATACGGGATCTTCCGCCTTATCTTATTTAAGTTAAAACAACTTTTGTTTGGGCTGTACAATTATATGTATACGATATATATATCCTTGAAACATAGAGCCATGCATATTTATTTTTGATTTGTAATATACGCGAAAAGGGGACGAAGAGACAATTAATAAAATCTACGTAAAAGAGAGAGTTTATGAAATGTCTTCTATGATATATTAGTACAAAATATTTCTAAGGAATATCATGTATCGTGCATCAATGTGCTACTGATTTTTGGGACAAAAGCAAATCGAACACGTCGCAACGATCCACAAGCTCTCTTGTTGATTAAAAAAAAAAAAAAAATAAAGAAAGAAGAAAGAAAGTAATTGAATTCATAAATGGACCGAAGCTTGTATCAATATCAATCGATGAAAACGAAATCAAACCAATTATTGTTTCCCGTCGAAAAAAAAAAGAACAGAAACTTATTTAGTCGATGTTACTCGACACTCGGCAGATTATCTTCTAATAGTTGAGTAAAATTACCTGTCCATTTTATGGGGGAACTTGAAATATGTTTATGAACTGTGACACATCACGATAAATTATTATTTACTATTACTTCACTATCACTATTGTTATTAGTGATAAATAAATCCTTTAGTACGCACAGCTTAATTTCTAATGTAATTATTTGTTAGCATAGAAAAATTCTGTAGAGAAGAATGCTAGCAAAAAAATTAGTCGATTGGCAGAAATTATTCACACGGATAAAAATTATATTAAACTGATATTGTCGAAACACCACGTACGATATGACGATGTTTCCTCTCCTGTGAAAACAAAGGAAACGAAAAAGAGTAGAACGCCTTCGCTTTATGGAATATATACACGTCAACCTGGGAGATGGCCTAATTTATTTATTCACATCTTCCTGATATAGCGTTTGTTTTCCTTCCACCTTGGCTTCCGACTTGCTAATCGATCGTATCTCGAAACATGCGCGAAAATACTGTTCCGTTTATTTGTAGATGACGTTGCACCGATAGTCGATTCTTGCAACTGCTGATGATAGATTGCATTTCGCTAAAAGAACTCGCGCGGAACAAGGCTTCAAAGGAAGTTTGAAACAAAGCGATCATGAAAGAATAACGAAGTTTTTCCGGTAATGAAATTTCATTCTCTAGTAAATTTCAATTACGACGTTTCGAAAATTTATTCCGAACTCTAACTTTGAAATTAAGTTAACAAGCTTCGTTATTGCAAAAATAAAAGCTTACATGCATATATAACAATTGCCTCATCAGCAAAATGTGCATTGGCACAAAAAATTCTGTTCTTCGTGCGATCAAGATGTAGTCATCGAAGCCGATCGTACCTTTTACCCCAACCTAAGCCTTAAGCTTATTTATGATTCACGTTGGTCTAGTGGTATCCCAGCTATAGGATTGCAACTTGAGTAACATAAATAATATTTCCATCGCAGTACAGTGCCTTCGTTCCAGCGAGTAATTCAATCAAACGACTGGATCGAAATTCTACTTTTTCGATTCGGTGTTTACCCTCGCTATCGTGAACACAATATTCCAGCGTTACTGGAATCGTCCAGACCAGCGATTCTTAATCCTTTGTTTATCAAGGATCTTTGTTAAAGGTCTTTTCGTTATCACGAACGCTCAAGACTTTGCTCAAAATTTAAATCCTCGATGTGTCAAATACGTAATATACTTGAAACGATCATCAACTGCTCGTCGACGATCTTTCAGGGAAGAAAAGATTCGCTATGAATAAAGAAATACACGCACTACAGATTTTTTATTCGAACAACGGAATATCAACTTGCGCGTGTAAGGACTTTGGCTCCGCGGAAGTCCGCGGATTACAGGCTAAGAAGCGCTGCTCTAGATGGTTCGATATTCCATGTTAGCTGAAGCATACACGTATTGTTTTATCCGCCTTTTGCGTGAATTCATTACAACCGCTGTCTGCCACTTTCAATGACCCAAGAAAGACTGGAATAACGTGGCCATCGACCGACTTCCAGTCGAACCATTGAAATATACTCGCTTGAGTTAGCGACTGCATTAACGTAAACCCAGCTTTAACCTCGCCAAATTTTCATCTAAACATTCGCGCAAACCTCTACCCAAGCCCTCGCCCAGGGCTTAAGCTTTGGTATTTTAAACATAAATAACAACTCTTCTAAAATATATTCGCTAAAATTTAAAATTCACGCAAACCTCCATCCAAGTGAATATTCAAAACCTCATTGAAGCCCATATCCAAGTCTTAGCCTTAACCACGGATATTTTATATAAATAATAACTTTTCAAAAATATTATATTCTATCTAAATTATTATCTAAATTATATTCGATCTAAAAATATTATATCTATTATAAAAATTATATTATAATTTTATAATGGATAAAATATTATCACTCAACCACTCACCGAAGCCCTCATCTACGGGTGTTTTATATAAATAGCAATTACTCTCAAATTTGTAATTTCCTCTGCTCGTAGAAACGTTTCCAATTAAATCGAACGCCGCCAAATATAATCGAATATTCGTGCTCTTTTAAGTCTTAAATGTGTGCCTGTTCGGGCTTTGTGGTGTTTCGGTGTTACAAATTTATATTCATTTTTATCAGTCGCTTACGTATGTATAATCTTAAAATCAATGTACTTCGGAGCGGCAGCGTGTGTGTATCGAGGAAACGGGCACGTTGCGATTCTCCGCAGTTTCCACGCCAAAGGGGTGGAAAGTCTGATGCACTCCTCGTGACCTACATACTATCTCGATAAAGTGACTATTATCCTTTCACCCTGTTTAACCGCAACTTTCAACGACTTTGTTGGGCGAAGGATGTGGCTGACTCCGATGTCGTTAAATTGATCTATACACGCCAGCTTCCGAGATAGTATTTACGAAACTGAGATCCATGGTCATTGGTTCGTTGGCTGACGCTCTGGGTGGAAATCGACGTCGATAAATCAACGGCAAGGAAATAAACTGCGGAACTCGAACAATGCAATCTTTCGCATAAACTACTGAGACAGCGTTTCTACCACGACACGATGTCGTTGATGTATTTTCGGTGGCGTCGACTGCTGCTGGTCGTCGACCGGGAATTTTTATATTTTACAGCTGTGAAACATAGCACGATAGTTACAAACTTTTATGCAGCAATTACGTAGACCGATGGTTTTCGAAGTTTGAAACGTACGCGCAGAACATACAGATACACGTGCCATTTCCAATTTTTCTTTATCTTCCTCGAAGAGAAGTAACGCGCGAATAACCTTATCCTTCTTTACTTACACAATGGAAATTATCTTCATTATTATTATTATTATTATTATTATTATTATTATTATCGTACGAGTACAGTAACCAGTACAAAAGAATACAATGGTAAGCGTACAGCGAGAAAAGAAAGAGAAAAGGACATCATTATCACGCGATAAGAGGATATTGTGGAGTTTCGTTTTAAATGCGGATAAGCGTCCAGAGAGAAAGTCGACATTTCCAGCGTATCGATTTGCTAATTTAGTAATTCTATTTAATGGATCTGCGGAGCCACAGCATATTTTGCTACTTGATAGCAAAAATTCTTCGGCGAAATCCTAATGCATCGAGGTGGTGTATATAGATCGATTCGTTCTAAAACAGACATAGGGTTCATTTTACCATTAATAATTTTCGATAGGAACGAAAGGTTTGCTAGAATTCTGCGATTTTCGAGGATAGATAGGCGAATATTATTCAAAATAGGTAGTTATGATTATGAGACGACATTCTAATGCCCAACTTAAAAGTAGCAATAGGATTATGCATTGTATTTGTATATTGTATTGTATATATTTCATATACTGGAGATCAAATAGTTGGTGCGTATCCTAATCGTCGGTCTTCGTTGCTTCTTTCCTCGGTCTTTTAAATAATTGTTTCGCACAATTTTTCATTAGATATTTGGACGTATAGCAAACAAATTTATATACAAATTTCAAATACTAATTATTATTTGTATATTATCATTATGCTTCAGTTCGGACATCTTTTGACAAAAGTTGCACATATTTGAGAGGATTTTCAGGAACATAGAGCGAAAATCCCACAAATTGCGAAACAGATGTATCTTTAGCGCACATTCAACAATTTCCTACGATCAGTTTTTGTGTTAGAAAACGTTGGAATTAAGCCGTTTTAATTATTCGACTAATTTAATACTAAGGGTTAGATTAGGATTAAGAGTAATGTAACACTTGGTTAATTAACTTATTTGTCGGGTAGTTAAGTATGCGAGTATTCAGCTTGGAAACCATCTGCCAACGAGACAGGGACAGTTCGCGCATAATACTGCAGCATGCAGCATTTTAGCCATTCGTGTCCTGAATTATGTCGTTACTTTTTACGACTATTCTTGTTCTGGATATTTCCTGGTATTTTGAAACGACTCGTTAATAAAATGATATCAACAAAAATTGTGCTTCTGATACAAATGAAAAAAAGGATTGGTATTTGACAAGATACAATATTCTGTAGCGCAGTTGAAGATTGGAATTATATGAGCTTCTCAGAAGTCAAACAAATTAACAGGTTGCGAATTTTCTTGTATTTATGAATAATTTAAAAATGCAAGAGTACATAGCAACGTGGAAAAATATATGCAATATCCAAGGTATGGTGATCGCAATAATAAGTGAAGCAAATCACTATTCAGATTCCATTTCTCGAATTCTATTCGTAAAACTATCAATTTACATAAACATACGTAGTTCAATTGGAGCTAAAGATTTAGAAACTTAGAAAACCTGACTACACGCTAGGTAATAGAAACAGATCATAAAATATCTAGAAACTTGAAAAGGCCAAAAATTAGATGGTAGAAATAAATCGTAAAAGATCTAGAAACTTAAAGAAGCCAAAGATATCGAATAACAGAAAACGATAAAAGTTAGAATTTTTTCTTAATTAAACATTCGTTTTCAATCGTCGTCGTTGTGAGTAGAAATGCGGGATGCCTAGTCCATTTGACACACCGATAGCTGTGCAAGATACGCGTCGACTGCAATGGGATCTACTGAAATTAATAATGCACCGTATATGACCTCATTTTATCGTACAGGTCTCGGTTATTAGACGCTGACTCTCGTTTTTCGTGCACACATTGTTCTACTGTTTCATTTTGTCACCTCGCAAAACGGGGATGCAGAAAGGTGACGGAAAATTTGCGAGACGAGTTGGTCGACGAGGATGAGCCCGGGACGATGATCGCGACCATAAGAACAAAACATCTTTTTCGCGTCGACGGAATGTGCCCACGCGTACTATTTCGAGAGGAACACGACTTACGTAAGGGTGGAAGAGGAGACGTGGGTGACGCTCGTGGGAAGATGTGGCGCCCATCGTTTTCGCAATTCTCGACGAGGAATGGTCTCTTTCAAAACAACCATCGACGAGAGGTCGTTTCTTTTTTTTTTTTTCTTTTTTAAACAGCTTTCGACAAGGAAGAGAAACGAGGTTCCGACAAGAGATCGTAAACCCTACGATTCCTAACATTTTATGCGAAGAGAATAAAATTTGGTGATAGCTGATGGTGGAAGGTTGTTAAAAGGCTTAAACATTCTGCTACTTTTCCTTTGTCGAGGAAGGAACGTTAATTTACTTATGCTGAGATTGAGCTTTCTTTAATTTTCTCTCGTTTCAGATCTACTTGGATTTTCGATCTGTTTAAGTGGATTGAGGCTTTCTAGATCGCGCGTGAAACTTTTTTCATCTAAGAACTGTATGTTTCCATTCTTTGCAAGAGAGAAAGTTAATCTTGAGACGTAATGTTAGCACGATTGAATTGGGTCTCTTAAATTCGCCCATTTTTAAACATCTATTTAAATTTTAGTAATATTTAATGGAGATTTCGTGGTTCTTGGAAGGCTTGAGAGTCTTTTTCTCTCAAGTTTTCATAAATTCTTATAAATTCTCTTGTAAAACATTTCGTAGAAGATTTATAAACTCCTTTTTCTCCTTTGCGACAGAGGAATAAGTTAATTTTAGCGATATGACTAATTTGAAATTTTGAAGAACTTTTCTTCGAACTTAGTCATCTTTAATTAACTTCTGCCATGTTTTTTAAAGCTTCTTGGAAGACTTAAGAATTCCCCTTTTTCTACTTTCTCCTTTACCAAGAAGAAAACTAACTTTTTGTTGAAAAGCAATGATATTTTGAAATTAATTTCTTTTTATTAATTATTCAGTGACATTGATACGACGATGAAACGTTGCATGATATTATTTTCAATGATATTCGAAGTTCCTCTGATCTTCCGAATATTCGTATGGAATTTCATAGCTTGTTCTCGTTTCTCCGTTTGTTACACAACTGAAGTGTTTAAATGGGCCAATAAAACGGCAATCAGAGTGCTCTTAAGAGCATCGTTCTCTGGTTATTGTTCTTCGAAATATAAACAACGAAAATCTTCCAGATTCACGTCCACGCCCAATCAAACGGGGAACAAAACACTATTAACCATTTTGTACTTTACATTTCTAAATCAAGCAGTGCTTGTCGAATGCTCGAAATAAATACGTAAAATTGAAAATATTCCAATCGTGAAAGCAAAGAGAGATAACGCGAAACAAAATAAAACGTAGAAAACTTTTTGTTCGAAAAATATTTCTATCTTCGTCAAATTATATCGTTAATTCGAAATGAAAGGCGATGTAGTTCGTTAAATAAAGCTGACAGGTGTCGTACAATTCGGTTTGTGTCACGGCGAACGTAAGTAAAATATAGGAAAAGAATATTCAAAGAATCGTTACGGAAGGAATCGTAGGATAAAACCAGTGTTGGTTGCGAGTGAATTAAATTGTCTGGCAGCCTGTGAAACTTCGTCGTTCGTTTAGCGATGTTTCGCGTTTCGATTCTATTTCGAACGTGTTCAAGCGATTTATAACACGCTCGCGATCTCCGAATGTCGCGTTTCACGCAGAATAGAAATAAATACACCTGAATGGCGTCAGAAAAGAGCGCTTGGGAAAATCGCGAGAAAGGCGCCCAACGCGTTTACATTGAATTTCAACGGAATTCATATTTTTATGTATACCTTTAGGAAGATACGTTAAAAACCACAGAACCTGCATGGAAAATTGTTTCGCTTATCAAATATTAGTTCAGAAAATATTTTATTTTCCGTATTAGCTCAGAAGGTATTTTAATTTAGACGTTATTAGAAAGTGTTTCACTTTGGATATTATATAGTTTTCTTTTTTGCATATTATGTATATTTTATGGATTTTTACAAATGAAAATCTTTCACATACGGAAACTTATAACAAATTAAAATTGGGTTTTGTATGATAAATCGTAAATTGTAATGATAAATCGTTTTGGACTTCAATATCATTATTTAGTCGAAACAAAATCGCTCTAATTCTACTTATTATTCAGAGTTTTAGTCTTCTTAAAGTTTTACTTTTCCTAGATTACCTTTCTGTAGATTTGCATTGTATACGAAACAAGGTTTAGAGTGACTTCTTAGCATAGTATACAAGCTTCATAGAACTTTATAAAAAGTATAAAATATTTTAATTTCAGCCTTAATCCCAGAGGATAATTTTAACATTTAGCAGAATGAACGATGGTTCTTCTTTCATTTAGTTCCCGTACATCATCTCTATAGAAGCACTCAGACGATCAACATCATCATCAACATTATTGTTCGTGTTATTGTCAACATTTAAGGCTCTCAGTACTATCGTGAACAAGAGACTCTCTAGACGATCAATGTACATATGTTTATTGTCCGTACGATGTTGAGAATCTTAAATATTGACAATGATATCGATCAAACAAACGCTCCTTTTCAAGCTTCCGACGTATTTGAATAAATAAAGATTAAAGGATCTTAGAGAGGAACATAGTTCGACTTAGTAAACTTTGGCAAGAAGTACATACATACAGCGTTCTGACAATTTTGGTTTCGAAAGATTAAGTTCTTCTTTCGCATAGTTTTCACTCACAATTTCAACGCAACTTTATAATAAGAATCAACAATTTTGAAATGATAATTAATTAAGAATTAAGAAGCTGAAAATTACGGATATTCTTATCGTACGATTGTACTACGAATTTTTATGCATTCACGAGTAGTGCAGGTAATATGCGAAACTATATTAAAATATATACTACTCATTATCATAGTCGGTAATTAAAACAATTTTATGCTTAAGTTCTACTTCTTTACTACTATTCCTAAAAATATAATAAAAATACGCAGTTCACTTATAATGGATGATTATAGAATTCTCTACAATAGCCAGGTATATCTTCACTATTTAGCATCACAATTGCGAATAAAATTTGCGTTACAAATATATATATATATATATATATATATATATTTGTAACGCAAATTTATATATATATATATAAATATACATATGTACAAATGAGTATACGACATTAATCAATCGATAATTAGATTACGCGCCATTGAACCGTGTCTTCCATCAGATTCTCGAAATGATGAATCAGCGGTGTCAAAACGGGTGATAATTAGTCATGGTCTGTTTAATTCTGCAAGCACAAAGAAACCGCTTCGTCGATCGGTCATTTTATTTTCGGTAGCGGTGCGTTTGCCGAAGTTTCTTTGTATTCGAGTTGGTAACTTTCCAAAAAATCTGTTTGCATGTGATCATCTTTATTTTTGTGTGTTTTATAATCCACTTAAATCGAGTCATTACGCCGAAGCCAATGGCACGCGTGTTATCAGATTGTTCCACGGAACAGCTTCATCTTGGATGAACGACCTCTTCTTCCTTTGGATCCATACAATTTTACTTTATACGTACAGTGACTCGCGAAAGTAATCGAACAATCATCACAGACGCTTTCTATACGCTGAATATATTACGTGGGTTCTTGAAATTTCGTTAGCACTGCGACCAGATGTGATTGTCGCGATTACAACAGAAAAACTTGAAATATTTAGTATTCCAACATTTATCACACAGGCTTTTTGTAAATAAATTATGTGCATTGTATGAAACATGTTGTAATTTCGTTAGCACTGCGACCAGATGCGACTGTCGCGATTACAATAGAAAAATTTGAAATCGTATTCCAACATTTATCACACAGATTTTTTGTGAACATATGATGTGCATTGTACGAAACATGTTGCAATTTCGTTGGCGCTGTAACGAGATCCGATTAATATCGCGATTATAATTACTAAAATTTGGAATCGAATCGAAAATGAAAATTACGAGGCGTTTATTGCAAATATACGCTTAGTGAAAAATTAGTCCACTTAGCGTAGCGAATGTATCGTTAGCATACTCGGCATTACTAAATTAGTATAATTGGCACGAATAGAAGTTTTAAGCACACAATTCGCGTTAAAAATGGTTTCGTTAAATATCGCGGTTTCTTACCATAGTAAGTAATAATCGTTTGTTCAAATATTTTGCTGATTTCTGCATACCTTCCAATAAATATCCTGTATCTTCCATATACATTATCAGATATGTTTCACATTTTACTAATACAATCACGACAGTCGTGTCTCGTTACTGTGCTAACGAGATTTCAAAATGTTTTGTACAATAGATTGTACGGAACGTTTACTGTATAGCAGATTAATATTCGTTAATTTCTTTCAAAATATAGAAGTGCTATACTTTTAGGAGAATCAAATAAGAACTTTGATTCGGTGCTAATATTACGCGAGACAGGTAAAAGAGAGACGATAAGAGGAACGAAGATTTGTGTTTTAGAAGTTGATGCAGCAGGTGTTTAATCTGTTAGCCATTCTTGATTCTATTGTACGTGTAAATTGAGCCACCTCGAAGATAGCGCACTTGCCTTTTAGGGACTTATCGATCCAATTTTTCTCGTTCATTTTAACGACCCGTGAAAAGCTCTCAGCTTCGTGAACAGCTCGTTTTATTTCTTTCTCTTCTCTCTTTCTCTTTTTCGCACACTTTCATCTTCATAATATTTTCCGCTCTCTTTTTCCTCTAGTTTGAACAACGTACACATACACCTTCCGTTTGAAAGCGAGTAAAAATTAAACATTAGGAAAATAAAGCTTTTGGGAGAAATAGTAGTTAAATTTTGCCACAAACTTTTCATGTAGAAAACATTGTATAAAGTTTCAAGACTTTTTAAACTTCTTTTAAAGTCGATTTTCCTTATCCCGAATGGCAGCAGAGATAACACGTGCATCAGACAATACGAAGAAAGGAATGAAATTGTTCACAATGTGACGGTGGATTATTTATCATGACTTATTTATTATGATTTATTATTATTAATGTATAACAAAAATAGGTAATTCATACTTTTCGTGGAGAATGAAAAGTTACACCGATTAATGTAACCAAAGGTACAGGGTTGGATCCGAAGAAAGGGGAATGATATTGCTGTTTTCAGGAGTAACGATGCATAGAAACGCGTAAAATTAACTTCATGGAATATGCTTCATTCCACGCCATTTCGTTTCACCTTGTTACATTTCTTCCCATCTCTAGCTAACTATGTTAAAGATGCAATTTGCCACGGCTGCCTTGAATATATTTGCATTCCTTTGAATATTTTTATTTCTGTTAATTTATTACGTGTTCCAACTTTATTTTCTAACAGTAATTTTATGAACGCGGTGAGTCAGACAACGCGGAATTCCTTTCGAGGACGTCGAAGACGGAACGACGAGTATAAAACGCGATTCGAAGGACACAGGTCAAAGAAGATTATCGCTTTATTGAGTCGATGTCCATAAAGGAAGACTATAATCGTATGAACGCAGGATCCTTGATAAATACAGACGAAGCACGAAGCTTCCGTTAACGCACTCACAAATTAAGCTTCTTTCGCAGGGATACTTATATAAAAAAAGAAAAATCGTTTGATAAAGTAGAAACTCACGTTCACGACGAGGGAAAAGAAGATAATAAAAGATAAGGATAAGTCAGAGACAGTAGAGGGTCGAAGATAAATTGGGCGAATGTCGGGGAAACCGAATCGAGGACGGAAAAATAAGAAGATCACAGTAAGAAATAGTATTTCATTATCATGAACCGAAATCGCAATATGAAAAGACGCGAAAGTTAAATTACCAAGAAAATCCGCAAGGTGAAGTGAAAACAGATTTAAGTTGAAAACTAGCATTTCGCTGAAATGATGCGATTTAATTCCGCGTTAATTTAAGCAAAGATGCTCCAAATGAGAAAATCTTGATGGCCGGAAAGTTTCAAAGTTTCAAACATATATGATATGAGAAGAAAGTGTGAAGTAATTTTAAATTGATTGCGAGACGAAGGGTGGGGATCTTGAAAACTCCTTTTTTTTTTACCGAAACAGTGGTCAGATAGAATTCAACGATGCTTTTAATTTTATGTTAAGTTCGTCACAATTTCAACTTGGAAAACATCTATAGAATAACACGTATAAAATGATGTAAATGCCTCATCGCTAATTAACAAACAAAACATTGTTTAATTATTAAATAAAATAAATTTCAGCAGATATTTTATGAAAATCGACATTTAATATTTTCAGTTAAAAGCCACGACAGTCATTTCGATGAAAGGAATATTTAAGTGGTATCTATTTAACGTTCGTTGTAAAATTTTTATAACGCTTTTCATGATATCTAAATAAAAAAGCAATTAAGTAAATCGTTCTGACATTTGTGAACAGTTACGCGCCTTCTTCATGCGATTATGCTAACTAGAAAGCTTGAAAAAATGTTAAAATTTTATGCTGATCATGTAGAGATCATAAAAGTTTGCCAGCGTAGGTTAATCTTGTTCTGAACTGACATTTAAGAGTATAACTATGTAAAAACTTCTGTGATTTGATTTAGGAGAATTGCTACGATCATATCTTCTAGTCCAGTCAGATTTATATAATTAAAAAATATGGCACACATTGAGAAACTAATATTCGTAATGTTTTACCTCCGAGTAAGCGTGCGACTTCTAAGAATCACGAGAATCATGAAACTTCCACGAAAAGTTCCAAGGATCGTTATAAATAAATTCTTTCTTATATTATATCTGTGCAAATCGATTCTTCTGTAACGTTAAATTAGGTTCTGTCACATTTCAGTCTTTTTTACATTTTGTTTTATATATACGCTTAATAAATATCATGTTCAATAGCCATAAAATTATTCTGCAGACTAGTGATTTGATATATTGAAATTTTGCATATAGAATTTAGATCACAACATATGCTTTTGTTCTTTTTACATGTAAGGATACACATACTATAGAGTTTCTTCTCAATTGCGCTTTTACTTCGGTAAAACGGATCGTTGAAAGCACCTGTGCCGTTTAAATAATCGTTTCATTCTTTACAATGCGTATACGCAGTATTCTGTTTCAACAAATGATCAGATAAAGAAACAGAAAATGTGTCTATTTTTAACTAAACCAGTCTGGAATTTCAACGTGTCTTTACGAAAGCATATCAGAACAAAATTTCTCTATTATAATCGTATACAACAATTGATAAAAAACAAATTCTCATAGACATAAAAAAAGCTAGGTTTCTATTATAACCTACGCAGTAATTGATAACAACAATTTGCCCCATTGTCATAAAAAACTTCATTTTTACTATCATAATAATATAATACCCGATAACAGACAATTTCCTCCATACCCATAGAGAAACTATGTTCGTATTACAAACTGTAAAGAAAACTATATTTCCAAAAAAACCATATCCAATAACCCACAAGAGAACGACTTTTTCTATAGTTTAGAAAAAAGTTATTCTAAAAAGAACACGTACAAAAGTACTAAATCTTTTACAGTCTCCTCGGTAACATCTTCAAGTACCCATAAACCTTGGCTTATCCCCGAAGCAATGCTTCGTACGATCTACTACACAGCTAACACCGTGACAATAGCATACTTAGCGTAATATCTTTCTTTCCTCGAAACCGCCGAACCCCTAAAATCATGTTCCATGACGTCAATCGCTTGATAACGTTACGCCTCGGGTAGCCTCGAAGAAAGCTCCGCATAGCGGTTGGAGAGAGTGGTGGTAACAGTAACCGATTGCAGGTTCGGGTGGCGTTGAACGGGTTGCAGTAGCTGCAGGGCCGGCACCGCGACGCCCGAGCGTCGTTGGCCTCCTGGTTGCGCGCGATTCGCGTGGCGCCTTCGCTCGATACCCGCTGCGGCAAAACCATCTGGTTCCGTTGGTAGCGCGTGGTGGGAGCAGCCTCTGTTTTATTTCTGTCTCGGTGTCCGTCTGCACCGGGGCCAACCAAGACGCAATCGTGCAGTTTTCGCGTCAAACCAACAGTTCGATTTTGTCCCGCGTTCCATCTGTACCGATTCTCCGTGTCCTGAGACATGGAGGACAGTTACACAGTACACAGGCGGCGCAAAGCCGCGGCCAGAAGGCGCGAGAAGACACCGGACCCTTCCTCGAGGAACCAACGATTGGTGGAAACTTCCGACGACGAGGAAGAGGCGAGACGCGCCAGGATGGAGCAGATGGCGGAGGATGCTGAGCGGACCGAGTTGGAGGATCGGGAGAAGAGAAGCAAGGAGGAAGATTTGCAGCTGAAGGTCGAGGAGAGAAAGAAGAGGAGTCCAAGCAAGGTCAAGGACGTTGATGGTAGAAAGGTGAGCGAAGAGAAGAAGAGTTCTGCTTCTCCTCAGAAAGAATCGCAAGCACGTGAGAGTGACGCTAAAGATGAGACCACTGCACAGTCGGTAAGGAAGGAATTGGCTAGCCAAGTGGATAACGGAAGTCCAGTGAAGGAAGCGACCAAGAGTGGAGAAGTTGTTACGAAGTATCAGGATGCTATACCGAGCTCAAAGGATATTGATGGTGATATAGATCAACCGATTGAACCGAGGAAGGTGGAAAGACGTTTGAAGAAGAAGTCGAGGGAAAGAATGGAGAGACACGGTCAGTCGACTGACTCTAGCGATATGGAGGATATAGACAGGCATCCGAGAAGAACTAAATCGCCGGAAACAGGGAGATTTAGAATAAAGAAGAGTTCCTCGAAGAAAATTAGCAGCGGTGATTCCGAAGTTGGAGTAAAAGAGGCGATCGAGAAGCCTCCAAGGGAGAAGAAGTCCAGTAAACAGAAGCTTGAGGGAGACGATCAAGCGAAACCTGAAAGAGGACGTTCTAGAGTTCACAGTCAAACTGACGATACCGACGAGGATCGTAAAATGAAGAAAAGCGAATCTTTCCCTCGGCAAACGGAAGAAATCTCGATGAAGAGATCCTCCTCTGACATAAAGAAGCAGATAATTCCTTTGAGTAACGACAGTCTAATGAAAGATTTCGCTAGAGCCCAAGAGGAATATCTGAAGAGAGAGCAGAACATCCTCGATGCCGATATTCCGGATGTGTTCGAGGATGCTCAAGAAGAAAAGTCGCTGAGAAGAAGAAAATTCAGTACACCGCTCACAGAGACGGAACAAGAAGCCATCGAGAAATCTATCGAGAAGCTGAAAGAGTCTGAGAGAAGAAAAGGTTGGTTTTCTTGGCTGCCATTCTTTGGCAAGAAAAAGGAAGACAAAGAAGACGATGACCCAGAGAAGAAAGAAGACCACGAAGAACCAGAGAAAGTCAAACCACCAAAACAAAAGGAAGAACCGACAAAAGTTAAAACAGAAGACAAATTCTTAGAAGTAAGACTGGACCAACCGGTGAAAGTCACTTTCATGGACTTTTTAAGGGCAATGAAAGACGTGGTTGCAGAGTTTAAGGCGTTCGTCGCGCAAAATCCTCGGGAAGCACAAATTGTAAGAGGATTGAGAAATCGTTGCTTGTCAGAATTAATGTTGGTGATGATCTACTGTGGTTTGGGCGCGTTTATTTTCCGGTTCACCGAGGGTGCATTCGAGACGTTCTACAAATGCGGCGTGAAACGCGTGAAACGAGATTTCCTGGATAGTTTGTGGAACTACAGTCACAATCTGAGGGAAGACGACTGGAAGAGCATGGCTCGCCGGAAGTTAATGGAGTTTGAGGAGCAGTTGCACACTGCTCACGAAGCGGGCGTTCATACATACAGCGGGCAAAGAAGTTGGAGCTTTCTCAACGCTGTCGTGTACTGTCTGACAGTAATAACCACTATCGGTGAGAAAATGCGGATAGCTCTGGGATAACAGGAAATATCGAAGGAAAATATAAAATCGATGTGCGACGATGCGAAGAGATATGGTTATCGCAAAAGCTCTTATAAGTTCCGTATTGATTTTCCTAACTGGCTGATATAGTCGTACAGACGATGATTGTGGGTTGTATACTTCATTGTCAAAAGCTGAATGCGCACGCGTTTCGTGTCAGCGGCCTAAATTTTTCAAGAATGATAAGTTCGTAGGGGACTTTGGGAATTTATTACATTCTGGAAAGGAATATCGTGATTTTGAAACTTCTGAGGATTTGGTGTCATGGAGGGATACGTTGTTATTAAATATTAGTAATAGAATGGATATCTAACAGATTTCGTGTTTAGATTAACAATGACTATGAAACACGGTTTTTGAGAGTAGTTTGATATCACGAAATATCTCTTTAATCTAATTTCACTAAATATTTCATAGTAAAATTGGCAATTTCCAGGGAAACGAAATTCAAACATTCATGATGCAATGAATTAAGCGAAGTTATAATTCGGCTTTTATGTTTAGTCTCTTAGAAATTACTAATCAGTAGAAATCTAATTAATCTAATATGGGAAGCAACGAATGGTTTCTAATTTACATAATCTTTTTAATCATATTTAATAAAACGACGACAATTAAAGCTGGAAATTATCTGTGAAATGAAATATTGCCGATAAGTTGAATGCTCCATATTTTATATTTGGATTGTTAATAACCCTTAATTAGTAAAAACGTAATATTACAATATTGCTAACAGATTGAATATTAAATTAAATCTAACAACGTTATACAATAATTCATTTTTCGTACTCACGATCTTACAAATCTTTAATCAGTAGAAATTTAATATTAAATTTATATGATTTGCGAATATGCGTAACCATTTGAATCTAGATCGATATGATGAGCACAGAGCCAGCAATTATCGATAAATCGAAATACAAATTACATCGGCTATCCGATCGATTCGAATTTAATAAACAGAAAATCAAATTTCATAATATTTCGTTTCATCGAAACGAACGATCCCAAAGTTCATGAGGAACAGACAGTTCCAAACAATAATCGTTTACATAAACGAGATACTTGAAAGGAAAGTTCTATTATCGAAGAATTCGACCACTTTATGAGCAAACGACCGCCAAATTGTACCACTAAAATTGCTAAACTTAGACCGAACACCACCGCGTATTTAGTATCTCTCAGGTTTATTTTTGTCCCATAGAAATATATGTATAGAGATGTGAAACTCTCGAGGTTCGAGCCTAAAATTTTAATTCTCATTACCGAATATGAATCATGCGATTCCAGTCGTTACAGTACCTCAACTTTACCAATCTGTCGCTCTATTTTAGGATACGGACATATTTCACCTAGTACCACCACCGGAAGAGCCATCACAATAGTTTACGCTATCTTCGGTATCCCGATGTTTCTGATAATATTAGCCGATTTTGGCAAATTATTCACGCGTGGTATCAAGTTCCTCTGGGCGTTCGTACGAAGGGTGTATTATACCGGAAGTTGTCGCAAGGTTCGTCGAACCGTACCTGTTCAGGTAAGATCTCAAAATCATAGAGAACGATCGTCTTGTGACTTTTGGTTCCTATTCGTTTTATTTCCATCCTAAAAGGAAAAGCAATTTTCCACTCTTAACCACTCTTTGTTGCATTTTCTAATATATCATCGTAATCATAGAAAAAAAAAGAATAAATTTTATCGAGACAATTAAAATTAAAGTCAAATTCCGCAAGAAGTCAATGCACAGCATTATCGCAATAATCGAATATCACGTGTTCTACCTTCTGACCTTGTATCTCGCGAGCTCACCAAGCTTATACCAAGCTTCCATCGACTGCAACATTGTGATTTCTAATTTCACTGATTAAGTCTTCGGTAAACAGGAAGTGATGAAAGGCGTGCAATTAGTTTACGACCTAGCAACGTTTAAGAGGCCCTCGCAGATTAACCCAGAGGATATCGAAGAAATACAAAAGCAGGCTCCGCAATCTCAAACGGTGCTCAACTTGGATGGAAACGTGCCTGACACACCAGGGACACCGGCGATGTCCGCGTTCGCCATCGACGACGAATTTAATCTACCAATTTCTGTTGCCATCTTCATTCTACTCGGTTACATTTTCATAGGCGCCACATTGTTCTGTTTATCGGAAGGATGGGGCTTCTTCGAGAGCTTCTACTTCGTTTTCATCTCCATGAGCACTATCGGCTTCGGCGATTACGTGCCAAAGGTGAAAATTCTTCGCATTCTTTTTTTTTGTTTTTACTTCGACGATATTTCAGTCGTCGTTTTTATATCTTGCATCACGCCCCGCTCGTTTCGCCTTCCCTAAACGACGAGATCGATTCGATCGTTGCTAGACTGATTCCAAGAGACACGTTCGATCGAACAGTTAATAACAGTTTCCTTCTAACTCAAAGCTGGATACGCAGCGTTTAGTCATATCGTGTGAGAGAATTTTCAGAATTTTGTAAGCTGGGACAACGTTACGTAATCCATGGATAACGGTATAAATTTTGATTTATGCAATGTTAGTATTTGTTCTATTTCGTCGAGCTTTTAACTCAAAGAAATTTGGAAAAGAAACGGTAAGAATTTCTATCTAATGAAATTCGGGGAAAAGGAAGGAACTTTACGAATCCTAGAAGCTTACTATTTTACATCATTTGCCCTTATCTTTTTATTTACCTTAATAAGCGATTCGTTGAATTAAACAATCTTAATCTTACTTTAACCGAGAGCAAATTTAATTAATTATTAATTATTAATTTTTCTCTGTACAAACGAATAGAGGAAATTCGATATTACGCGGTATTACGAAGTATCGTTATACAACGTGGTTGAAATTTACCAATTTTAACTTATCAAATTCAGAACGTGTCTCTTCGATGTACATTCTTCGATTTTCATTTGCGATTAGCGTTTGCTTTATATTTGACCGATGGAATGTACCTTTGTCCCCAAGATTCGTATTCAGTGAGCTATATAATTAACTTATTCTTTTGCTTGTCCCTTTCACGGTGGCGTTCAGACGGTAAGCTTTGAAAATCAAAAAGTTAATCAAGAAACAGACAAACAAACACAAATTCTAAAGAGAACTAATAATGCACATCACCGTATATACACACTATTTCGTACATGCTTTTCGCATAAATCTCACTTCGGCACAATTGCACGTGTTTTCTTAGAGAAAATTAAAACAAAAAAAAAAAAAAACCGCCGATGACAGAATACACGCGCACATATTAACAAATTGATTGGTTGGTTGATCTAGCATCCCATATACATGATGTGTTCGATAATATACCTGGTGTTCGGCCTGGCCCTCACGTCTATGTGCATCAACGTCGTACAGGTACGCATTTTTCACTAATTATTTTCCAAAGAAATAAAAAAATCTAATAATCCGATCTAACCCGCGATAATCTAAATCTCATAATCCAATGTAAATTAACAAATTTTCTAAATCTCTTATAATAGTAATATTTTCTAATCTAATGAAAATCTAGTAATCCAATTTAATCCATAGTATAATATTACAATGTGATATAAATGGTATAACATAATGTACATATAATTTATATACAATAATCCAATTTAATTTTATAGTTAATAATATACAGGGTGGTTGGTAACTGGTGGTACAAGCGGAAAGGGGGCGATTCTACGCGAAAAAAGAAGTCGAAAATATAGAATAAACATTTTTCGTTTGAGGCTTTGTTTTCGAGAAAATCGACTTTGAATTTTCGCTCGGTACGCGTGCACTTTATCGCGTCTCGTTATAACGGATCTCACTGTAGATCGTTGTCTCGATGGAAGAATTAAAAAAAAAAATTTTTTTATTTTATATTTTCGACTTCTCTTTTCGCGTAGAATCACCCCCTTTCCGCTTGTACCACTAGTTACCAACCACCCTGTATATGCATGTACATGTAAATAACTTGTCCCATAATAATCTAAATTTTCTAATCGAATATAAATTAAATAGACTTTTGTAAGCTTTTTCTACACTTTACTAATCTAGCGTACTTTCAATAACAACGTAATCTAATTTAGAATATCGAAGAAATATTAACTTCTATTATACCTAACACATTCTACTCTTTATTATTCCTACATCTATAGCGCCCCATACTATCGCGCTTTTAACGCTTGACAATTAATCTGGTCAACAGGTGATGCTATCAGACTCATTCAAACAGGCGAGTCAGAAGATTGGAGCGACGATTGGCTTCGAGATTGCGGAAGAGGATCAATCAGTGAATCCAGCGGTTCCTCCGCCGGTCGAAGTCGCTGACGTTCACACTACCATCAAAGAGTCCGACAGTGGTGAAAAGGTTGCGCCAAAGGCCAAGCAGGAAGACGTCGACTTATAAATAAGAACTTTCTACCAAAAGCCAAAAAAATCCAAAGGAACAAAAAAAGAAAAAAAAAAAAAGAACTAGTCGAGTTATCCGATTGATCGCTGCGTTCGCACACCGAGCACCGTTAACACGCGCGTTTTCGCCTTTAAAACAATAAGTCTTGTTCGTCCGGTCGCTTAAACAGGCAACGACGAGTCTCAATTCGACTCGATTCATTTATCAGTCGAGGTCGCGGAGAAACGAAATCGATAAAAATTACACGCATACGAATAATTCACTTTGAAATTGGTGCTTGAATTTTCAACGATCGTTCACGATCATCGTCCCGATCGATCGTGGTACCTTGGACAGGGTGTACAGTGGCGTGAAAAAATTTACTACCAGACTGAATTTTTAACTTCGTATTTGAAGAGCGATATCTGGAAAAGCTTCAAGTAATATCGGGATACGCAAACGCCGTATAGTTTATGCACGATATTGCCTGAAACTCTTTAAAATATCGTTTTTGAAATATAAGGTGGGAAATGTATTTGGCCGGAAAACTTTGCACGCCACTGTAGATCGCGTTTCTGGTCGCCGTAGAAACGGCTAATCGAAACTTTCATGCTCCGTATGGGACACACAGGAATGCTAAATGAGCCGCTTATTTGGCAAATCCATTTTGGATGGCTTATTTGGTTTAGTCCATGAAACAAAATACAGAGAAAATTGACGAAATTATACATTTAAATAAGGATCGATCGAATGCTTTGGCGCGAAAAATTTCAAAAATTTCTCAAATTCGGGTTAACCACTTTCAGGTCACTTTGATCGAACGGCTCAAGTCATAGGATCCACCAGTTACTAAGACTCTCGCTGGCTGCACCGTAGTCGCCACAGAAAACGCACCTGATTACGAATTCCTTCGTGTCTGGTAGGAAGCCAACCTTGGAGCGTATTCTGAGAGCGAACGTTACGCTGACAACGCGATTAGAATGTGATCGATTTAGACATGGATAGAGAAGCGCGGAGTATTATTCGATTCTTTTAACGAGGAATTATTGAAATTGGCATCTTAAAATTAACGAGTTCCGTGCCGTATGATTCATTCGACGACGAAACGATTCTTATGACAGAAAGTAGAATTTTTATCAGAGATTTAATAGTATTCTTTTCGCTTTTCAAAATGTCAGAGATTCAGAGAAATCGCTACTTTTCTATAACTGATTATTTTAAACTAACTTTTGACTATGCTTTGAGATTAATGTGTAAAATAAAAAAAAAAAGAAAAATAAGAAAGAAAAATGGAAATGATTAAAATACACGATAAAATTCTTTTAAGGAATAGAAGTTACTTCAAACATGGTTACATTCTGATGAATTCATTTTGATGAATGAAAAATGTAAGAATCTCGAGGAACTAATTAAAGAAATCTTATATCGGTAAGGCAGAAAATATGAACGTTACCATCATCGATACGAATTACAGATGATATCGAGGACTGATTCACGTGACCAATTCTAGAAAGTGATAAGGATATCTTGTAATTTGTGACGATTTAAATGGATAGTACTCTAGTTTCAGTAGATGCGAAATTACAATAAAGAGAAGCTTACTTGCAATAAAGAAAAACTTGATTACAAAGAATCGCCGCCTATTTTCTACGCGTATCTAGATATTCTACGATAAATTCTTTTTACTTTAAAACTTCACCGATACTTTCAATTCTCACCCGGCACGGAACGTGTTAATATTTTCCAGAACTATGAGCGTTCAACCTCAAATTTTCAATTTACAATCAAAGTTCGCAGAAAATTTAGAATCCATCTCGTGCGGTTCGTGTCAGGTGTCGAACGTTATTTTTATCGAGCGAACGACACTGCACGCGAATGCGAACTAATCAATCCGCATAACATAAAAAAAGAAAATCTTATCGTTCCTCGCGATATAAACGGCTGATTGTCACAAGCGTAACGTAAGAAGGAGGATATCCGGTTGTTTTTAGTTCGATGATAAGAAAAGACGTATAGTAATTCTGCGATTGTTCGCAGACCAGACACAGCAGTTGCGATTTATTTGTCGTAGTCTACTGTCGACAATAAATACAGCCCTGTACTTTGTATATTTTGTAGAATTGTCGTGTTGCTATCTTCTTTTTTCTTTTTTAAGTTGTTTTTATATTACGTACATACGAGTATAATGAAGCTTTCGGATAGACACACCTGTACCGACTGAGTAGCTTTTAAATTTTCAGTCTCTGAGTTCTGTTCGAATGTTTCGTCCATATAAAGAAAAGATGTGTGATCTTATTGTTTAAACAATCCTCCAGTTGCATTCGTAAAACATTCAGTGAAGAGTGTGGAGATGCATATTTTTATTCGATGTTAATCTGAACAACGTTCTCCAATCTAAAGTACATACGATGAATATAAAAATCAATAACTACATAATAGGTAGATTTTAGTATAATGAAACGTTATATTGATACATTGAGATGTTATACCTATATTTAAACTTGTTTAATTATTCAAATATTATTGTTGTAATTACTTCACTTTTGAGCGTATTCAATAATCGTACATAAAACTATGTTTATTACTTTTTGTCCTTTTTATGCACAGCTTTTGATGGGAATTTTCTTCAATTTTTAATAGATATATAACGTATTTAAATGTATTTAATTATTTGTTATAAATATTATCAAATATGAAAACTATTTTACCATGTTATGTCAAAAAAGAAAGGAAATTACCAATTGATGAATTCGTCGGTAAAACAGTGATTCATGGAACTTTTTTTCAACAATGAATGTTAAAATTGTTAATATTTATCACATAACAAACCAAAATGATGCACTACTAAAAAAATCGATTGCAGAATGGCGAACGATGTTGTAGAAGGAGAGAAGAAGGTGTTTGACGATCGAACTGGGGGATTGAAATAAATTTTCGTCGCGGGAAGAGGAAAAAAACTTGTGCCTTTTTAAGAATGAACTGCGTTAGCTATTTACATTTTATCAGATACGATAAGAATTCCTGTAACGCGATTAAATTATAGAAACAGAGAAAAAATGATATATAACGTATATACTCGTTGCTACTTAAGTGACAAAAATATACTTCCTTTTTCCAACGATTGAAAAGGAACAAAAGATATGACAGATCGCTTAATGTCTATACCATATGTCTTTGCAATTTTATTACACGTTATAAATTCACGTAACAGAAATAAAAGGAAACGAAATAAGCGAGCAAATTGATTATGGGTAACGAGTACTTGTTATTATTAATATGATCATAATAATGACATCATTGTGAACTTTATTTACAAATAAATGTTTCAGATATTAGGATTTTTTCACCTTTATTTTAACCACTTTTCTTATACAGGCTGTCTCTTGCAACTAAGACGTACGCATCCCGTGACTCACAGAAAAAAATTATTTTATTCATGACCGAAATTGAAATTAATTTTACTGTGAAATTATGACCACTATAATGGCGATAATGGTTTGCCATTGCAATACGAATACTTCTACTTGGAACAAATTATTCATCTTAGAACAACATTAGATGTAGAATTTAATATAGTGCAAATTAAATGATAACTCATTAAATTTCTGTACACGATACTTTGCTCAGACTAGAACGAAACTATTTGATAAATGTTCTAACTACATCCAATTGCGATCGTAGCCAATTAGCTCGCATTATTTGTTGCATATATAATTCATAATTCTATTACTTATAGTAATGCAATTAATAATTGTATATCAAACAATACGGTTACCTATGTCTCACCACATGGAGGTACGGGAAAACACTACGTAGTTGAAATCACGCATTTCAAAAAATGATACATCTTGATACCACTTACAATTCAACAGCACAATGACGCTCCGCGCCAAAATTTTGCCTAGCTGTCTCGGAATTGCTGTAGCGGAATGGTTCCTGATTCGTTTAAAGTCGCGCGTACAATTGAAATACTGTACGCTGGAAAACTTGTTTCAGTCAAGGATCTATGATAGTTTCAGAACGGATAACGTACATGAACGACATTGCATCGCCCGTCTACACCGATCACGTCGCTGTCGCTCATGTGCATCGGATTTTATGTGCGTAACCTATCACTGTTGTCAGCTGTCAGTTACGTGTCGTGAGAAATTTACTTTCGAGAGTTTAATAAGCGAAGATCTTTTCGTAGCTATTGATTTTATCATCTTTGACGATTAAGTCGAATTTGAATATAATATCAGACGAATTGTTTGCACGGTTGTAACCGTGCTATTTATATTGATGTTATGAAATGAAAAATGGATTCGCATGTTCTGCATTTTTTCACTATAGGATAGTATTGTATACTTCACTAAAATTTACATTAAGGGAATATACATTAATGTTATTTATTCATATAATGAAAAAAGGACTAATCTGATCCATTTAAGCATGTAATGGAAAAAGATATTTATTAAAATTTTTCTATATTAACTGATGTATAAGGAACCTTGAAGATAAGATCTGTTTTGAGTTTTAACATAACATTTATATTAAAAGAAAATTATATAACATGGATTTAGTGTTCCCCAATATAACAAATAAGATAAAGAACCTTATGGTTTACAATTTATTAATAATGAAGCTAATCGATCTATATTACAATTTAGTTCTGACATAAGAATCTAAAAGATCGTGCATTTACATGTGTTTTCTATATGTGTGTATTTGTAATGATTATTAAGAGCACCCATGGTCTTGGCTTTTTTATATTAACTTTCTTCCAAAAACTACAATCATTAACTATATACGTGTTCATAACAATAACGAATATTTCATTTTTGTTCAGAATTTGTAACTATACTACTTTGTCTATGGATTATGTGCATAGGCTAAATAAATTATAAATAATAATTTTAATATGTGCAGGAGATCGAAAGCTTCATTTACTTCTATTCTCCATACCAAACGAATGTCTTTATCTTAATATACATCTACGTTTGATCATAATTACATTTTTGTATTTGTTTTATTAATAATTTTACAGCAATGATTTATGTTACCTTAAAGAGCAATTATATACATTAATTCATGTTATAAATAAAAGTTATTATACAATTATATCTATATGTTCAGTTATGTAGCAAATAGTATTTTGAGCAGTTTTTTTATTCAAGAAGAATGTAATACATTATGGAAAATGGTATTCCACTTTTATTAGATATCTTTTTGAATAAAAAACAATATGAATAATTTTATGCATATATAAAAACTTAACAATTTTTCATGATTTATAACATTCCAATCAATAATAAACAATTCTTATTGTGTTTGATGAATCGAAAATACTTTTTCCATGCAAGTGGAAGAATCAAGACCATATGGTCTTCTTTGGCAGGTATTCTTCGCACACTTTAAACAAAATATTAAATTATGCTATTAATTAGTATTGGTATTCTTGCGATTGTTACTTTCTATACTGATATATATGTAGATTTACTCTTTTACGTAATAATAACATGCATTAAATCACCCGATTACATTTAGAAAGAAGTTAATTTACGCAAAATTTAATAGCTATGCCAATTTTCTGTTTTAGAGTAATCGCATTGTTATACTATACCGAATTATAACATTATAATCGAGTTAATCTGATGTAATACTGTCGTGGAAAGTTTTTCACATTGCTTGTCACTTATTAAATGAATTTAGTTACACAGTACCACAGTTCCAGTGGTTTCAGCAAAACAACAATCTGGCAGATTTACCAATTCTAATACATTACAATTACTCCTATAAATCATTTTATTTACACTTATGATTGGCTAGCGACAATATCGATAAAATCAGGTCATATGTGCACTATAGAGCGAAATAAACGTTATCGTTCATTTCTTTACATTCTCTTATACGTTGTATCTCCCGTTTGCAAGATGTACTTGGGCACTTAGTGAGTGATCTCTCGCTTATTATTACATAGTATTCGGTAACGTTTAAACACGATTAGAGTAACATCGCAGTGATATCGCTCGTACTTATTGTTGCATATTGCCTTATAGACATGAGGCACCTCTTATTACGTTACATCTGAAATTTATAAAAATAATATCCTGCTAATCTTCCCATTTCTTTTTTTTCTCATAAAATTACCACATCGTTAACAATATCGCAAATATAAACATCTTGAACTTTTATGTTACAAACGTACAAGTTTAAATATAGAATTATAAGTACCATTAATAATAATCGAACACATTCGTCATGAGTGCGTTTAACATGAGTGTCGCGATCATCTACGCCTACGCATTTGTTCGATATTCTTTTTTTTCTCTCTCTCTCTCTACAATCAGTATAATCTGTCGTATCAACGGCACATTATTTCCTTGTTCACTGTAATTGTAATTGTAATTAAATTAATCGGCGTTCCTCGTGGCCAACATTAATTCTCTTGCGACTACCAGTTTGTTTTTCCAAAACGTTTCATCGTACCCTTTTTACTTTCGTATACAGTTCCTATCGTTTTTCCTCATATCGCTACTTCATACGATTCAATACTAAATCGCAGACCACTTGCAGACCTTTTTGGTACGGGCTCTCGGCTAAAGACTGTGCAAGTTTCATGGCCTCGATGCAATGCTTCCGCGCCAAAAATTTCGTTTGGTCCAGGCCCTGCGACTTGTGCACCAGCTCGAACGCTTTCTCCACGTCTCCTGGCTCTTGAAATCGGCGCATGATCATCGCGTTCAATTCTGGATACTATGATAGAAAAACGAAGGAGGTGAGTCAGAAATTGAAAGGTCAAATCGTGATATTAAAAAGCAAAAGAATATAGCAATTTATATTATGTTCAACTACGATTTATGAATTATTTATTGAACTACTATCTATAAATATAAGTTTCGTTCTGTACGAGTCGTATAATACGAAGTGAATTATAGTAAGTCCTGATTCTAAAACGTATTTACCAATTAATTTATGTACTTCTTTCATTTTCTTACCCGTTCACAGGCGAAAAGAACTGGAGCAGTTGCAAGACCTAACTTCAAATCTGCTGCGGTAGGTTTGCCCATTGTTGACAAAGACGACACGAAATCCAAAAGATCGTCGACTAATTGAAATGCTAAACCGATGTTCCTGCCGTATTGGAAGGCTAATTCGACCAACTGTTCATCACCACCAGCTAGCATAGTCACCTACGTTCAAAATATATTTATTAATGATATATTATTTGTTAAATTAATCGTATTTATATTCACATTAATTAGAAGATATAATTCTTCATATTAGAAACTGTTTCGACCTGTACGAAAGGATTAAATATCAAGATCAACGTGACAGTACATACCGCTTTCAAGGAATTAGCAACTAAGCTGGCCGTCTTGCGATACGTTTTTGTGAGGTAATGCGCGAATCTCTCGTTTTCCGTCTCCTTAGAGCCAAGCTGCATAAATTCACCCTGCACCAGGTCCGTCACGACCTGGAAAGCACCTGGACTTGTCAATACTTATCATCAGGGTTATATCAGGATCCTAGAGCATGTGAATACTCTTACGTATCCGTAAAAATATCAACGTATTAATTAACAGCACGTAAATAATAGATACTTCTTTACTAAAAGTTATTCTATCTATCGCATTAAATATTCTATAGTTAAAAATATTCATATTGTAGATATGGTTTGTGGACTTTACCTGACTGAGCGTGAGGGTGACATCGTCATTTTGCAGTTGAGCTATCATAATTGACGCGACTGCCAGAACATAATCTCCTGTCATGGTCACCTGAAAATTGAGCAACAAATCATGAAAACATACATTAAGATATTTTTCCAGAGGATAAAAATACGGAGAAGTTTCTTTAAGATTAAGTAAAATGAAATGATCCGATCTTTCTCGTGGAAAGTAATCCTGGCATTTTAATTGCCAAAATGCGCAGTCGCTCAATAAAGACAATTAACGAAGGTAATATACTATGACTTGAAAACAAAATCTTCCCAAATAATATACTTTGATGTGTATATATATATATATTTATTTATAAATATCTAATTATACATTTATAAATGTACAAATAAATATACTGTAAATTCCGGAAGATTTTGCAGATAATTTTATCGTTCAGCTTCCATTGTATTATTAACGATAAATTGCGAGACTTTCGTAGGTTGTAAAAGTTAAGAAAGATGAAACGGCTATGCACGATTAAAGAACGTGTTTCCTTTCACTGAATATCTTTCGAAATAGAAGCAGACAAGTTAGATCTGGCAAATGTTCGATATTGATGGATGACACGTGCGTTTGCTCTCGTAATAGTTCCCTCTCCCCTCTTATTTTTATTTAAATAGCACATCAAAACGATACACATTGATCGAGATACGTTTGCATATTAATTAATTTATCGCAATGAAGATCTTTCCACTTGTCTGTTTTATACGAACAACTCGATGATCTTACTGGGTAATCGAGGCTTGGCAATGCGAGACGAGGCCACTTTCTTTTGTTAGTCTTACACATGGACACAGTTTGGGCCTACGATTAAGGTAAAAGCGTATACAGAAAGCGTAAAATGAACGAATATAGTGAAAAACTTTTCAAACACGTCAGAAAGTGATTTTCATTATGATTCTACTGAAAAAAGAAAGAAAGAAATGTTCGCCTGAACGTTTTTTCATCTACATCACATATTGAATATTAAATATATTATTAAAATATAGAATATTAAAAAATAGAATATTAAAAAATTAATTGTTATTAATATATTAAAAAATAGAATATACGAAATATTTCTTCAAAGTATAATTTATATAAAATTGAATTTCTATTTATGGCATCATGTATGTTTTTTGTGTATTTTTTTTTATTCAAGATAGATATCAATAATTTTATAAACTTAACCCCCTGAATTTAGAGAGAATTTAGAGAGAAATTTTCTGTATTTTTTATATTTCTCAGACATAAAAAATACACGTTCTCAGCTTAGGAATAAATTAATAATCTTTCGTTATTCTGGCATGGCATTAAAATTCAATAAAAACAGATTTATAAAACGATTAAATTTGACGCTGATTACAACTTCAAAATTCTTCAGATTGTGTAGCTTTCTAGTATATTTAATATATAATTTCGCATCAGTCACAACGGCAAATAACCGATAATCGTTCGAAGAGCTACTTAAAGAATGCTTATAAGGCACAGCGTTAACCGTCTATTTTTGAAGAGAAACACTTTATGAAAATTGACACAACCTAAAGAGATTTCAGTGCCTTTTAAGTACTTCCTATTGACTATTTATCTACGACTTTTTAACTATCGAGTTAGTAGTTCCAGTCCATTAGATCGAGCTTGGCTCGACCCATAATGTTACGTACAGTAACAAGATAAAAATGATCCTTTGACTAGCAAGAAATGGAAGAAATCTTACTATTGTTGTTAATTAGGCGTTAAAGAAGCTGTCGAACGCGGTTGGAATATCAGATACAGAGTGACGCCAGGAAACCAGAGAATAGCGTCTGCCGATGTTAAAAGCTATTGGAAATCAAAGGTTTCAGAGTATTGTAGCTTGGATACGACGGATATTCATCGGCGGTTTTCCTTGCTCACCACCGGGATAACCGCAAACATATGCATCGAAATCGAAACGCTTGTCGTGGTCGCATCGCCGTCGACGACCTATTCTACCATTCGACGATTTAACGCGTGCTTATTCTGGCCCTTATTTGCATTGCAGCGACTTTCTAGCCACGTAGAATAGAACAACGGCATGCAAGATATTCTACCTCGTTTCTTCGATCGAAATAGGAAAGTGCATGGAAAAGATTAACGCGAAGGACGATCATTTCAATTGTGATCTCTCTAATGTACAATTACAATCGTTGCCTCTATTTCGAAATTAACACGTTGTCAATCATGCCGCGTTCTTCGAACTTTCTTACGTCTCGACCTCGCTTTAGATGAGATTTTGAATCGAGAAACAGATGTTTCGTGTTTCAAAGAAAATCATTAGTATACAATTTGACCGAGAGATCAATATCAATAACGATTATATCGTTTTGTCAATGTCTTTGTGAAATTGAAAAATCTTCTAATGACGAGGGATAAGATCCTAAATAAGAGAATGACAGAAAAATAATTTACATTTGGAAACCTACAGTCTGAAGAAGAATCGATTATGTGGTTAGTGCTGTCTTTGTTCAATGATACGATATAAATAAGACAGGCGATTAATAAATTGGTTAAGAGTTAGCAATGTGGATGAAATATCAAGTCGTTGCATTATAAATAGACGTGCGTGTGATTGAATTATAACGTTGAAATTACATTTTTTTTTTTTTTCGAATAATTAACAATCAATTTTCAACGTAGAGATTCGAGATATTATATGTATAGGATCTTTCGGAATTTTATCAATTTTAAAAATGAAAGTATTCATAGGAATTACATAAATGATCATGCACGTATTTTACATGTTTTTAGATTCGTAATATGCCCCGTTAAATTAGGATGAATAATATGAATCAAAATGGTCAAATTTTCTCTCTTTTCAGTTCCATCTCTTCACCTTGAACTTTCACAAGCAAAAAAGAAAACGGGAGAGGAACTCATTGATTATGCGGGAACGAAATATCCTAGGAGCCTATCAGTGCGAATGTACGATGTCGTATATCAAATATTCAATACGTGTCATGTCATTTCGGCGAAGCTTTAACTTTAAATAGAATTGGACGCTGAAGGCCGCGTGAAATGTCGACAGATGTTGTCTTAACAATAAAAATCACGGCGATTAAAATCTCTATGTTCTCTGTAAAAAGAAGGAAGTAATTGTACATCTTACATGTTTCGAATTTTGGGAAAAATTTCTCTCATGGATATTCGACCTATATATATTTACAATCTCCAAATAAAATTCGCTATTCGGCTACGAAAACTAGGCAATAAATTTTATAATCTCTTCGTCGTTATTTCGTAAATCTTTTATAAAAAAGGAAGTTTCGTAAAAAGGGAGTTCTACGAACGAACGCAAGTATATTTTAGAAAACAATTATCTCGTTCGCTGGAGCTCGTCCACTTTGGCTACTATCTCTACGAAATTTGTTAAAAACCTAGTTTTCTATACGGAAATGTACCTTCAATTCTTCCTAAACAAACCATTTCAACATTTCCGCATTTCCAAGTATAATTTATCAATTTTACATTCACACTGGAACCATCTTCGCCGTCATCTATTCCAATGCTTTCACTACAAGTCACTTCTCCCGCTTTTGACAAGAATTTTAAAAGAACAACCTCTTCTCTATGTAATTTGTATCTCAAAAATAATCTAACTCATCTTTACCATCTAAAAAAAAAAAAAAAAAAAAAAAAAGAAAGAAGAAAGAAAGAGAACGCGCTACTAGAGATCAACCGAAACTCAATGGAACTTAGTGCTAACTCCATCGTAACTAATTCCAGGAAACGTTTCGACTCGTTGTCTCGCCTGACAATGGTTCGAGACGAACGCGTCGTAATTTCGAGTTTCACATCCGGCATCTTCGTCGCTTGTTTTTCACGCGTGTCACCCAACAAAACGGCCGTGAGCTTTCCTTTCGAAAACACCGTGTTCTCGCCACTTTATCGACGTACCGACGATTATTGCGAAAGGCTGAGAGTTTCGCAAAGCGAACGTGAATCAGCGCGGTGGGCACCAGGGCGCAGCCCCAGCTAACGAAAAGTCTGATACGCTCCTTCGGGAAATAACTTTCGATCAATGATACGGATCGAAACTGTCGGCCGTCCATTATCGCTGCCAAGAAATCGAATTATAACAGCGCTGGTTTGCCTGAAAATAGCGAAATAATCGCGCCACGTAGAAGTTTCGTTAACGTCATCGAATAGTTATGGCAAAAATATATACGCAGAACGCAGAGATATACGTGTACGTGGAAACGAAGGGGTATGTGTAAGTAGAGTTTTTTTTTTTCCGGAAGAAAGGAATGCTTCTTTTAATAGAGAGTTAACGAACTGTGTATCGTAGCGCGGGGATTCGAGTTTAATTGGTGGGAATTGGCAATTCAGAAAGCCAGGCGCTCCGATTATCATTTGGAATATGACGAGTAGAAAATTGGTCGGCGAACCGCGTGCTTCTGATTTTCTGCGATTTTTGGAAGAAATGTTTAGAATGTCTATATGTGTCTGTAGGTGTAAAGTAATTTTTTACCATTTAAGTGACAAAATACAAAGACCACAGTGAAGATTCCTTGCAACTTGTATAATAACTCTTCCTTATCTTTATATAATATTTACACTTTTCATCTATGCACTTAGAAATTGGCAAATTTATATATGCAGCGACGTACAGAATATACATAATATCCAAAATTAAGTGTACAAAATTTCTTCTAGTTACGACACATACCTCTATGCAAGTTTTGTTTCTTCATTTTCCGTAGTATTCGTAAAAATATGAATTTTCACGAATCACGAAGAGAATCAAATTACCATTGGTCGTAAAAATCGATACATATCGGAGCAAAAATGTTCTTGGAATGGTAACATTTACAGAATATAGAACTCGAGGTTACTTTGTTCACGGCCTCGTTATCTGCATGTAACCCAGCGATAACTATTATACGTATATACATACGCAACAGCTCCTTCAATTAGTGTCCCGTTAATACACCGGTGTTACGCAATTTGTTAGCCCAATGCTCCTTCCAGTGTTCAGTGGGCGACTTTCGTAGCCATCTCGACGGCTTTCCATTTCTTTGCAACTCGTTAATTCGTTCGTCAAGGCCGTCACACTTCTCAAACTTCCTAACAAATCGCGTTATACCTTGTACATGTGTTTACAACGCGGTGAACGCGTTTCCATCGATCGCGTACGATCGATCACCTCTCCAGCTGTGAAACGAAATTTAATATTGCAATTTTCAAAGATATTCAAAAGTTAACGCCGTTATAATCGCGATGATACGACTTTGCTATTTTCGTTCCGAATTTTATAGTTAGCTTTCTTAATTATCTTAGATAATAATAATATTTTACGATACTCGTGAGTTTCATTATCTCATTTTGTATTTTATTTACTTATCTCATTACGCGACTAATACACAGAGAAATAATGTTACACACTGTGAGACATAAAAGTAGCTAATTAATAGTCCAATTGATTTCGATCGTGAGAATCTTGGAAATTAAAAAAATATTTCCTAGGGTTGGAGATCTGAAGGAGAAAAAATTTGCTATGTGCTATAAATAAAAAAGGTAATTACCATAATTTATCATAGCCCGTTTGATTTCGATTGTGAGAATCGTGGACATTAAAAAATATTTCCTACGATGGGAAGTCTAAAAGAAATTTCTTGAGAATGTAAAACAAAAAGAAGATTGATCCTATCGCCGAAGTGCGAATACAGGTGAACGCAACATCTTGATTCTTCTCGTGTGTGCCATGTAGGTCATTTAGGCATTGCCCAATTGGATTGGTGTAACAGTTGGTGGATTATTACGATATGGCAACTCTTCTTTTGGCAATGACAAATCGTTTGTATTTTGCGTCTTAACGATCATATTGATCATTTCTCTAGAACGTGGATTTTCAATCTGTGGGTTGTAACCTTTAAAGGTAATTTAAGTTGCAAATAGATATTTAGTGTAAGTTAAATCATTTTTGCAATGGTTAAGATAGAAGTACTCGAGTTTTAAAATACACGCAAGAAAAATAAAGATCTCTAAGATAAATATTAGTTCGACCTATGAACTTTCTAAATCATCCTGGTCAACCTTTTTTACCTAGTCGAGCTATCGCAACAGTTGACTAATTAACGATCGTTATTTATATCATTAATATTGAATTATGCCATATTGTTGGATAATTAAGGTGTTCCTGTAGCAAATGTCAAAGATTGCACAAGCAGTTTCTGAAATTTGCAGTGTTCGACTAAATAAGAATTCTTGACCAACTTCCCAACGATCTGCAACCTTTCTCACGTTCACATGCGGACATAGACATTTTGTAACAAGGCATAATTACGTACGATATTACAGCCGCGGGTAAGATCGGAGCGCTTGGAAATTTTAAAACATCGAGTTTCGCTGAAGCTATGAAGCTATGCATGCGCCGGTTTCGTAAAGTCCCGTGGCTTAACTCGACAGCGATGGTTACCCTTTTGTAGTGCATTATACGTCTCTTTTAGTCCAACAATTTCTATCTTTACTTTAACGAACGAATAAAAATATTTCGAGGACACGTCTTCTATTTATCTTACGAAAAGATCGCGATAAGAACCCTGTGTGATAAAAAACTTGATAAAAAAAAAAGAAATCTAAATAGCGATTTGTTTCACCTACTAAATAATTATATTATAATTATATTTACTTTGCACATTTTATATATCTTTTTTATTGCATTATATCGCGGTGTATTCCGCAAAATTTCGCATCTTAAAATATTTCATCAACACATGAACATCCGCGGTCTAATAATAAGAAGGTTTCGTAAAAGTCGTAATAAGAATTCCTCGCTACAAATGTTCTTTACGCAATTGTGAAACAAAGAGCGTTCAGGTAGATTCTTGGCCCTAATACCAGATAGCTACCAGGAAATCTAATCGAGAAGGTGATCAACTTTCAAATTAATTTCATTCTACTCTTTCTAATGCATCATTAATCGCGCAGCCAATTTTCTTCGTGCGTCGAAAGGAAGCGACTGAACGTCAACTCCTCTTTTTGAAATCTCGCCGCCGGATCGTACGTAAGCCGAAAGAAGATGGCCCGTTTCCGCTTGCAGACCAGGAAAGCGTGCACGGTCAGCGTTAGCGTACAGTCATGAATCGCATTAGCCTCCTTCCCCTCTCTCTCTTTCTCTCTCCTACGGTATTTCAGAGAGAGTTTCAGTTTCCATCGATCAACGCGAGCCGGCCGATAGACGAGAAGATATCGAAATTCACGGTGCATCGTACGAAACGTCCACGTGTTCAAGATGTTCAAACGATCAGATAGAAATCGACAGGTCGATACGTTTCGTTAAAAAAAGGAAGAACTAGGAAACACGAGAAGGATAGAAACAGAACGATTGCCTGAGAAGTGATCGTTCACCTTTTCAAGTATGAAATCATTCTTCATCTTTATGATAATATTTATTTTTACAATAATATTTCATATTTCAAGGTACACCGATCTTGAGCGAACGCTTAGTCATTGATCATATTATAGAACAAAAAGAAAAAAAAAAAAAAGAAATGAATCTTGAACGAGTGTTCGAACCATAGAATTTACCCGCTTATATCTACTTAGCTTGGACTTTGGTTGAACGTGGGAATGGGTTGTTTCACTTACCTTCTTTTGACTCCAGACGACGTTGATAGAAGGTTTGCCACGGCGGAAGTCTGGCTGGTCGATTACGTCGTCGTGGATCAAGGAAGCGTTGTGGATCATCTCGGAGATCATCGCCACTTGTCGCTGCGAATCCAAGAGACCACTGAAACCAATCGAGCACCCTTGATTTAATCCTTTGCTGCTTCGATGCTTTGATCTACGCGTCGAGTTCCTATTAGTCACGATTAATAGAAAGCAATATTTCTGATAGAATTTTAGGAAGAACTGGATCCTGAAAGAATTAAGTATATAGGTAGATCTCATTGATTGAATCGCCCAGAAACCACATTCGACTCTATCAATGAAAAAGAAAAGAATGGAGACAAATATTCTTTAACATTGGTCTTAGAATTTACGATTATTTGTGTCACCGTCTTACGAGTACCGAATAAATTTATACAAGTAAGTAATTTTTCATTTGTTCAAAAAGCTGAACGCCGATCGTTTGTTTACGCAAATAGAAAAAATTAAGAAATGTATAAAAGCGTATTTGATCAGTTTGATCTTTTACAGAGGCCCGATCGTAAGATCAACTATGATTCGATTTGACGATAGAAAATTATAAATACGTGTAGGTATTGCTAACACGAAATTTGTAGATGTGACTATCGGATAAAATGTATTACAATGAATGAACTCGTCAGAACGTTGAACGATCTAGCAAAGACCAGAGTCGATCGTATAAGTCGTTGACAAGTAATTGTATAGATCTTTTCGTGAGACGTGGGTTTATCTTTGGCACATCTTGGAACGCGAAGTCACGCTCACCACTATTTACGATTCTTCAAGCATATGTGATAGCGTACGTTACACTAGTTCTCATTCACGGGACATCTCATTCATATTCATTGTAGTCAGTTCACCACACAACGACAAGTAATTACTTTCAAAGCGATTTATGAATTAGAAAGAGAGGAGACTAGCCAGTTGCATTCTTTCGATGCTTTCTAAACGTTTGGTGAAGTTACTTTTTCTTGCGACCATCGGCAAATGAAAAAGCACGCCCCTATTAACATATATTTACATGGCATAATAATAAACCATGTACATCGACTATTATATTTCCCGTTTTCTACGTTTCTTTTCCTTGTTTTTTTTTTTCATCTTGCACTGTTCAATTTCACGAGCCCGACAGTAAAAATGAAATTTATAAGTCGCGTTCTTTCTCTCGAAAGTACAACTCAGGTGTCACGAGATTTCAATGCCACGAGTCTTCCCTATTAGCTTTTTAGAATACATAAGTCTCCAAAAATATTAGAATATCAAAATAAAATATAACATAATATTAATTAGAACGGTATCCTTTATGAAATAATTATTTAAAAACAACGATCCTCTCTGAAATAATGTTCGTGTGCAACAGAGTCAAGTTTAAATAAAAATTGTCGACTTATGTACATTGGTATTTCAGCCATTCGAATATCCCTGGCAGGCATCAATAATTTAAAATACACACTGATAGGCATTCTTCTCGCAAAAGATTCTACAACGTCGTACTTCGTAAGCTATGTAACAGATTTTCTTTAGCCAGAGATTTCTGGCAGCCGTTTGTATAATGAGTTACTAATATCGAGCCATAATCTTTATTTAATCCTGCGAAGGTCGTGGTTATTCTTACAGATAGATACATAGGAAATCTTCTTATAAGTATTTTCTAACAAACATATATTCGAAATAACAAAACATCAATGGCTCGTAAAACTATAATTACCGATTGTGCAACAAAAGGAAAAATTGCTCTTTCATTGAGCCAACCTTTAGCCTGCCTTACACCTCTGAAGGCAAATCCTCTCGATGAGATGAATTGAACAGTACGGATTCTTTGTAATATAATTCGTTTGGGCGTAATTTGGTTGATTGAGAAAATTCACATGATTATCGACGGCGAACTTGTAAGAATCCGCACAGAGGCGTGCCTCTCACAACTCACTTTCTTTCCTTGTGGTAATTGATAGCCCGTGCCATGAGAATTGCTACCATCGGCCGCAACGCCTTTCCCTTACCGTCGAAGTAGTACGTCGCTATAGTTTGCAGCTCCTTTTGCGTCGTGTTCCTGATGAGTACCTGCAACAATAGCAAACGTAACCTTGACTTCGAACGGTGAAAAGGAATTCACCCGTGAATGTTAAAGAAGCCGCGACACGCTTCTGTTCGTTTCTTGTTAAAATTATCCATCTGTTTGCTCCACTAAATCGTCGCTTTACTCACTTTACTTCATTTAGTTTAGATGTTAATCCCGTCGTGATTAATCCGTTTCAAAATCGCTTTTACAACGATCGTTCGATTGTTATCATTTTTCTGCCATCGTTGAAATCTATTGGGACATAAAATTCTATCGTAAATGGAACTACAATTTAAAAAAATGATGGATGCTTAATTTAGATTTTGTCAGATTTGTAAGTAGCTGGCCTTATGATAAGCCCTGTAATATTATATTATGTTGAGTATGCACGAGTGCGAGTGGAATATTCATAAGACCTAAAACCTTGAACTATGTCACTGTTGGTTATTTAGCATCGTTTTTAAATAATTGGTGATGTACAGATCGTGTTACCATAATCGTTAGAAATTAATTCAAATTTCAAAATAATTTACATTATTTTTTATTCCGCCATTTGCGTCAATTACATAACGACGTGTGTAATAATTTATCGTATACGTATCGAGGTTGAATGAGAAGGCTAATGAGGAATCTATGTATGTAGATCAATCTCATTTTGCAGTCAGTAGGGAAAATTTTATTTTTAAATTAATGAAATACATACATGAAATATATATAATGAAGCGAATATAAAAAGAAACGAAAAAATCCAAAAGAATAAAAAAGTTTGAAAAAGAAGAGAATATAAAGAAAAACAAAAAGCACCTAAAAAACAAAAGGATGCAAAGGAGCTGAAGATTCGTGAAAACTTAAAAATACAAGAGACTCTATCGCATACAATAACATTTCTAATTCTAATTTAAATATCGCGTCTCTAACAACAAACGCGTAGCACCGTTGCCTTTTACAACTAAAGCATTTTACCTTTATCCTAATTATCATCATTATCGCGTTACAATATCGCCAGTCAATGACCCAGTCTCTGCGTTAAATGATAGTGCAGTTACTCCCGCGAAGGAGAACGTGGTATTAGAACGTCTGTTCGAAATACCGTTCCAGCTGACAAGCTCGTACAAATCGGTCCTCGTTCCACGTTACACATTTATTTCGATTCAATACAGGCGTTACATATCTTATTCCAGAGCGATTTATCAGCGACTGGTTGGGCCACGCATAGACAATCGATGCCCATAACACGATGATGATGAAGCATACGTGACGAAACGAATCACAGGCGACGGACTTTGTTGCAAGCACCCGATAGAAGGAAGAGGTCGAGCAGGCTAAAAAGGCGAGGACCGATTCGCTTTGAATTCCAACCTCGATACACGGCTGAAAGTTCGTCCTGGAATTTGGCCAAAGTCGAAAGGAACGCTCGTTACCAGAACACGTTTCGCAAGCTTACGTCAGAGACACTTTCCGCGTGATCGTTTCGCACACGTGAGCGGAAGTTCACCATGTAAGGACCAATGCACTTCGAGCTTTACCCTCTGAACTTTCCACATTTTTTTTTATGGCTAGCGAATTGCGAGATTTTTAGCATTCATGGGAGACTTGGAGATACCGAAAGCCAGTAAACGCACGTAATATGCAAAAATGTGGAAAATGTCGAAAGTAGGATTTCCAACAAATTTCAAACAAATCGGCAGAATATTCAAATGAATCGCGATAATTTGAGGAACATACACAGAACTCGCAAATATGTGATAAAAGTTCTCGCGTTCTCACACGAAGAAGTTATGCAAATTTATCTTAATATAGAATCGTATCAAACGTATAATAAACTTGTACGTCGAGTTTAGTTTCTAACGGACAATATGGAAATATCCCGAGTTAAGTAACTCACGAGGACATTATGCTGATTGATTTCGTGATGATTTTGCAGAATGTTTCAACGTACGAATAAAACCGATCGTAAATTTCCTTAGACCGAAATATTCGGATCCGTCGCGTTTGAAATTTGTGTCTCTGTCTATTAACCCGAAGAAAGTAGAGCGAAACGAAAAGTCGCATTCTTCTGAAGCATTAGAGCCGACGAATCCACGTTCTACTCTTAAGAAGCGGAAGACAGAGGTACTCACGCGCCTCCTCCTGCCTCCTTTTACAATTTCTCTTAGAGAAAAAAAGCAACGTTCTGGAACTTGCCAACTTCATGCTTCTCACATGCTAATCTACAATAATTCTAATCCTTGTGTCCTTTTGCTTTATTTCAGAGACACGTTCGATACAAAAAAATAGTTTACGTAAAAGCTAAGATAAATGTTCGTTCTTTGTAACTTTGTCACGAAAACGTAAACTTACAGAATAACAAATTCTCAATCAATCAATCAATCAATTTCTGATAGTCAATGTAACAATACAAAAGAATAAAAATGATATAACGAAAATTAATAATATACGGTCATTCACGAAAATCTTCGTACGTACTATAAGAAGTTCCGTACTAAATTCATTCAATGGAACAAGCGTACGCAGATCGCGAGCAAATTAACCACGAAAAATCGGGTACAAAGATGACACCACAGCGATGGCATGTAATTGCGTGGCGAGTCAGTATTATCACGTTCCATTGTCGCGGCGAGAAAAAGTGCTTTCTAAACGCGCTTGCACGTGCATACGCAAATACAATTGTTGTAGAACCTAAACAGTCAACTATAAGTAAAAGTTCTACTCTCGGCCATATATGCAGACCGTGAAGTCGCGGGCTGCTTTCGCTAGACGTTCGAAGACACAAGCCGACTATTCATGAAAACACCGTTCTTTGCTATAAATATTTATAATTGCGTGTTGCTAAACGATTCTGCATAGATAATTCACATAAGCGGTATTTCCAACAATTCAATTATTTCGATGATTTGTTACGGAGAATATTTTCAAGAAATATTCATCTTCAAATTGAAAAGGATCTTTTGTGCCGCCTATAGAAGCATACAAAACTGTACTAATCCGCCAAACCAGCTAATAGCTAGCTAATTATTTGCCAATTAACGGCACTAAGTAAGCCAACCGTGCCGAATTAAACTTGTAAATACTATTTAAATACACGTAATTGTAGTTATTAGTACCTTACCAGGGTACGCGAACGAAAAACAATAAATAAAAAGACAAATGAAACTAATCTTCAAACTATCGTGTATACGTAGATATTAAATAAATTAAGGCATCGAGATATTTATATTAACCATCCACAAACCAATTTTTTGCGAGAAGAAAAATTACGATTGACACGTCAATGGAAAACTCAACGATTAATGTTTGTTGTGGATGGACTGTTTAATAAACGAAATAGCAATACGATAGAAATAAAGTAGTATAGTGTAGTGTATATGTTTAATTAAAATATAATCCTTCGTTAATCCTTATGTTTGTAAATAGAATACTTGTAGAAAAAAAGCAACGATTGACAAGAATCGATCATCGTTATTGTTACGATCTCTCCAATTATAAATAATTGTAGAAGTCAACGAACTCCTATTCGAATTCCTAATCGAACGAACGATTCAATTTCTTGAATTGCTTGTTTGCATATTCTCGACGAAGGAATTTTACCATATCTCATAACAATAAGGAAAGTCCGATGACAACGATGACGTAAATCGATGGATCCATATACTGTCCCTTGTACGGGCGATTACGCGTGATACTTGGCGTTCTTTTCTTCCGGATTTGAACCACCTTCTTCCTGTTGAAATGTCGTGACGGAAGTACTTGGCGATTCGAGGCGAATCGATACGGTTTGTACCGAAAATGGTAGCAGGAAATCGATTTCAATGAGTTGTTGGACTTGGCTCGAAGAAACGCGATATGTGAGAGTGGATAAGACTACAGATTCTTGCGAAGTCGAGAGAAATTTATCGTGATTTCGTTGCGCCACCTAAACTATTCGGAGATTCGAGTTGATTTCGTTCAAGGTATCCGCGGCACTTCTTGAAATTTTTTTACGCTCGATCCATCTTCAAATTTTACTGCCAACTACTGCCTGTCGAAAGTCTCCACTGTATCTTCGTTATACTTTTAAAACAATGAATTTTTGCGAAACACGATCTTATTCGATTTTGTTTACTAAGAATTTTGATAATGGATGTTTGAATCATGTAATGTAATGGATGTACGAATCAATGGCAAATTAATGGCTAGGAACGATATTTACTACGCTAATACATGTTGTAGATCTTATACACTTACCGTTACACATACTACTACATTGTTATACATTTGTACAACGAAAATTGTTTAGAACCGTATCGTATCTAACCATTATCATTTCGAGAATTTTGTAATATAAATAAAAAAAGCTAGCTATTTAGCAACAGTGGTTAATTACTGACGACTACGCGATCACAATTAAAATTTCCATGATTCTTTCATAGCTGTTTCTCAAACATATAATTTTTCTTGCCAATTTCTGTTGTAATTCCTCGCAAAAAACTATATAATAGTTCTGTCTAAGGAATTCGACTTCCACGTTTTCCCGACTAACTAAACTGGTCTGCCTGCAAAGAGAGGCGCGTTCTTCTATAGAAAGTGAACACGTGAAACGCGTAATATCTCGATAAAACATAAAAGGAAAGAAGAAACAGTCTTTAATTAGTATGATGATGTTATTGCGCAGATCATGAAGGATTATTGCATTATGGGTGAATCATACAGATTAACTGACCTCTCGTATATTATCGTAGACATCTTTAAGGTCATCTTCGAGAAGTCGGTAAGGGTCGATTTGATAATCATGCAAGGATCCAGGCAGTTGTGTCTGCATAGAACTCATCATCCTTGCGACGTTCGTCCTGCAGTCCCGCGTGCTCGTTCTACTCTGCATGGAAAAAGAAGAATTCATTAATAATGGAAGGGAAGATCTCACACGCGATAGAAAGCTTGAACGTGATTTGAAAGACCTGACTTGGAATTTGGATACGTTCTTTGATGCCTTAGTGGCTATAAAGGATTCGGATGACATAGTATAAGTATTTATTAAAATCTATTAAATACAATTGTAAAATGAAATATTTTATTTTTCATGTGAAATATTTTACAAGTATATTAATGTTAGGAATTGGAAATATTAGGAAATTGCAAAAGAAATTTCTCTATTGCAATTGAAATCGATAATTTCAGTGAAATTCGTTTATCAAAATTCGAAATTCCACGTAAAGAATTATTTACGCTTCAACATTTTTACATTATTATTCTTTAACTAAGTAATATCATTAGAACTAAAATGCATCATAAATATTGTAATTTGGATACACGTTCCACGAGATAGAAGAATTGTAAAACATAAAAGAACATATTTTATCGGTATACTACGTTATTTCAATTCCCAATAGAAATAAAAAAAGAAGAAGAAATTAAAAAATAATAATGTCAGTAATTTTCCTTTCCTAACGCTTTCGCAATATTTTCCTATTTATATCGACGAATATTAATAAGACAAATTTTTATCGGATAATCATGATACATAGTACGCAAAAAGCAAACAAAGTTCATGCTACTTGAACGATCATATAATTATATTTCCAGTAGCTAACAGTAATCGGAACGTGTAATCGTATTAATAAAGCGGTTTCGTTCTTGTATCAAGCATGAGGATAATATACTACATAAACAAACCACGTGAACTATAACGATTCAATATAGAATTACGTATGCTCGTAACTATCAAACGTTGACATGTAGCTAGTGGAACGTTCGTTTTATGAATGTGTTGAACACATCGCGTGATAGTAATAACGATAGTAGTAATAGATAGCAATGCGTCATTAGTCTGATCATATATTGTCAATTACTACTTGTTGTGGCTTGCCGCATGTATTATTGATTTTACTACTTGCAGGACGGTATAACAGGATATTCGCCTACTTTCTTCAATGAGCTACACGAAATCTATAATTTTCTGAATACTTTATACACGAGATCGACGATGAAACATTATTTTACTGCAATTGAATTGTGCGTGTCAAAGTTTAATTGTCTTACTTTTCTAGGTTTGCAAAATTGATATGAGAAATTTTTCCAAGGAAATTTTAGCTCCAAAATAAGTCACGTTCGAGATATTAAATCAAAGCAAGTGAAAAGAGAGGAGGAAGTTATTGGTGTTCATAGAGGATATCCCGGTGAGTGGAAATGTTTCAATTTTTAAGAAACAACATACGTTTCGTACGTAAAAGCGTAGAGTATAAAATTTGTAGATTATAAAGCTAAAGATACAGAATTTTTTCCGCAATTAACACGTGTATATCTGTTCTAGGGTCATTATTTTCTTCAAACTAGGTTGCTTTTAATTCGACCAATTATTTTACTCATTTATCTTCACAAGCCCAAACTACGAGATCTCTCGTATGCAAAGTATCTATGTAACATGCAACAGACATATCGTACAATCATTTTCGTTATTGTGGTAATTCTTTGTTATCATGAAAGAATTTAATCGTTCTTACTACTGAAGCAAGAATGAATCAGCAAGAGACCTGCATTCCTATATTCTTTCCGGTCTTTCTACTCTGGTAACCCTTGAAATTCACCTAGTTCTCGACGATTTCTCGCCGACGAGACAACGCGGAATACGTAATACGGCGTTTCAGAAAGTTGCAACTCTTATTTGCAAGATCCGTCATTCCTGTGACTGTTTACGTTTCGTGGGCACGTAATGGTCGTAATGGGCTACCGCGGCGACGACGCGACGTCTCTCCTTCCCAGTTCTCGCCACTTTAACGACGATGTGCCAGGACGACATTCTTTCGCTCGACGTACATCGATGCCTACTTTCGTCATCGAAACTCGATTCTGATTTCCAACGATTTCTTAGCATTCGCCGAGCATTGATCTACCGTGAACGGCGACCACAAAGGAGACAGGCTTAGTCACAGGCACAGGTACTGTTAGTCGAGGAGATACGGCGATCTTCACGAAGTTGGCAAGAAGCTGAGACCTCAGGTAAATTATGACCCAAGCTTGAGCAATGAGTAGAAGTTGTATAAACGTTATTGAAAAATTAAATAAAGATTGATCAAATTAAATAGTATAACTTATGTGCTATGCAAGCGAAATAAAAAAGAGTGTATTAAAATAACAGGTACTTCAAAAATTCTCGCAACTAAGCTTCTACAAACAAGAAAGCTCTGCAGTCAGTTTGTTCGTTTTAGCGTGTCTTATTGTTCTTCAAATTCTTCAAACTTTGTAGAACTGTATGATCTAGGCGAGAGAAGAAATAACGACGAAAAGAAAGTCAATAATAGAGTTCGACAATGTAAATTCACCTATAACAAGTCCCAAATGAAATATTGCATCAACGCAATATTGACTTTTACAAAATTATTGACTTGGGTTAAAGTTCACATGCGTTGAAACTCGGAACGACAATTTTAGTTATGTACCTATATAGAGGAACGTATGAGACATTCAGAAGTCAGATTGATTATCTTTATAAATAAATTAAACGGTACAGTAATAAATTAACCACCTTGCGTGTGTGTAAACCATTCCCATGTACTAAAAAAACTTATAGAAATAACTCATTTGTTCCTTAAAGATTAAATATTAATTCTGTGACCTACTGAATGGGATTGAGAAATCTACAAAGTCGAAGATGATCAAAATATCAATAAAGTTTGTCAGATAGAATTTAGACAACAGCTTAAATAATATAAATCCTATTATTTTCTTTTTTAAACCCAGTACTGTTATTAGCTCTGATTAGCTTGTTCGGTATCGTCATCTTCCTACAGATTTATGACTTAATGCTTTAATTTATGTCCATTACTTCGTCACATCTCTTTCATTAACAGCACACACGTACGGTGTTTCTCGATGGTTTGCAGCCTGTGAGATCAGAGGATTGGGCATGTCAGGATGCGAGTAAATGGCAGTAACGTTGTTTCACAAGTTCGCATCTTTACCGGTGGATTAATCGAGGTCACGACAAGCAAATAACACTCGTGTCCGTTAGGGACGCGTTAGACACGATGCCTGTGCAATTGCATTGTGGTTAAAGGTTCACCATTCCACTTTTAAATTAAGCTAAACATTTGCGGCGATATATGTACATATATACTAATTTTTTTTAACTTATCTCTTCTCCCTTTTGCTACGATGTTTTTCTTAATCTATTAATCGAATTATCTGTTAATGAAGGAATTTTTGTAATCATGAAATTAAAGGTTAACGAAGACGAAGTTACTTGGTAAATGTTCTTTATAATTCATGCGTTTTATGCATACTTGATCGATAACGATGTACATAGATAAGAACGTTTATAACTCTTTCTCTCATCCAGACGATTTTCGTGCAAACGAGACAATCGATTAATCAAAGTGTTTCTAATACGTCAATACAAGGGAATAAAAAAAGCGAGGCTGTTTCTCGCTTCATTCATCACAAGTATAACGAAGCAAGTTATGTTCATATTACTAATTTCATCTTTTCTTAAATTCTCACAGAAACGTTCAGCCAGTCGATAAGAAACGTAGTTATTTAAACGAAATTTTTCTTGCAATTAGTACCAGCAATTATTTAACACGAAATTCCACTATGTAAAGTAAATAACGTAAATAATAAAAAAGATCAATGAATTGTATGCACTCCAGTTAGATGAACTGCGTGTATTCATTCGTTGACAGTTTAGGATAACTAGAGTTCAACAGTAAGTTCTTGTTCACAAGCCAACAAGACGGATGTCCATCCAGACGCAGAAAAACATCTTCTACGTGTTTGAAATACATCTGCCAATGTCCCACAAACATCTTAGAGACGTCCTCCAAACTTGCCGTGTCATAAACCAGGACATCTTATTATCAGTTCAGTTTTACTGCTGTACAGGAATGTTTCGAGATATTTGAAGATATTTAGCTATCTGGTACTAGTAGAAAAAGTAACGATTAATCTTCTAACCCGGTCATTCTCGAAGTATAATTATCTCCTTTCTATAATTATAGCACTAATAGTAAAGACAAATCGATTTCCTCTGCGCTTTAGATTTTAGTTCTTGCGAATCTATGAATATGATATTATTTATATTTAATAGAAATGAAACCATCGTTATATTCGAGAGATTAACAATTCCAGTAGTGAATCAGCTCATCATCCCTGCTTAGTGATAATTGTATCGCAAATATAATTACTTAATAAGCAAATCTTTGTTTTCTCATCCTCTTTGCCGGACGTTCAAATTAAATTTCAGAATGTTTACATTTAAAATAGACGTGGGATTTACGTTTCTAAAGTTATCGTCATATCCTCTGAACATGGAAAATCCAAGGAATATTAATTTTATATAATATTGCGAAATCCTTGTTGCAGCGTGTAACATTGAACAGCTGAAAGCAATGAGACATTCTGAGAGAGCGTCGTTAGATCATTCGTTACTGATACATTACGTACACTTTAGAATACGATCACTCATAAAAATGAAGTTAAAACAGTGCGTGGTAGTTACAGCGCTATAGTTCGTGTCTCTTTGAAACTTGCTTTGTTCGACGATGACAAACGAGGTTAATTTCACGGTTGCAAACGTGCTACAGGTGAATTTAATATGAAGCAGCCAATATGTTTATTGGAGGATATGCAACATTGAGCAATGACCGTGTTCGATGTGTGTCCATGCGTGTCATGTGATTTCCACGGCACGATATCCGCTTATTACATTCTTCGATAACTAGTTTCGTGGTAGAAGGCAAGTTCACTACCCCACTTTTACCTCTTCTATGCGCTGCTTGGTTACTCAAGGCCAACCTACAAGAAACTAACGCATCAAACAAAACCATGGAAACGCAAAGTTGCGGCGTGCACCAGATTCCAGTTTTCCTGTTACATGCTATTTTTGCGTCATCAATGGTACGTGCTCCTTGCTTATTTTATTTCCTATTAACGGGATTTCAGCCGCTTACGGAGTGCAAAGGCTAATGAATTAACGTTTAGAGTGGAGCATGCATAATGTGATGTTCATTCACGTGCTTCGATTATTTTAACCCTGCTGCTATTCCAACGTTTCATCTTCTTTCTACAGTCGTTTCTATTTCACTCTCTTTAGACCGATTACTTCATTGTCAATGATGTGGCCAGAAAGAAGTTTGAGAAATAAAACGGGAAAAAATAATTTTACAAAGCTGAATTATAGTTGATGAGACAAATGTATAATAGTACGTCCTATAACGGACGAGTGTTTATCACAGACTAAATTTTACTTTATATTCGCATACACAAGTATCAACTTAACGTTCCACTTAATGCAATGAATTATGCAAATAATCGTGAACGACATCATACGCAATGATTTCAGTAGAGAAATTATGAGAATTTGGACTATCGACAGCAAAAGAACGATTACGGTTCCTTTGTTTTATCTCGTTGCTAAAATTGAACAAATTCTAATTTACTTTCTCCATTGGATAATAAGTAGGGGTCTATCGCTATAATCTTATCACTATAAACGTGTATAACGCACGTTTCACCTTCTGACTTCAGTTTATTACACATACATATCTATTAATTATAACACCTGGCGGACAGGTGTGCCGTACTTTCGCCAATTTGTATCCAATTCCCTTAAATAATCTTGAAAATTATTCATGACGACGAGAAAAACACGATGCAGGATCCGATACGAAATTACAGCTGGTAGAAATTTTGGTATCTGAGACCATCGTCCGATGATCCGTCTGAAAGTTGAACAAGTGGGATGTGAACTCAAAAAATGTGAAAGTACGTGATGAGCCTTCCTCGATTTAGTATAAAATCTTGTCCATGTATGTAGAAATGTTATATTATAGGTTAACAGAAAATAGTATGATAAATACCATATCGTTGCACTCTCACAAAATATAATACCGCGTTTCGCATATTTGTTTCTCACTAATTCTACGTCACAACAACACAACGAACTTCACTCGACCACGATAAATTCAACTCTGACAGCATTTCCCATGCTCATCTTTACCTTAACAAACCTTGGTAACGCTCACGACACTCCTTGACAACATTAACATATCTTGACAACGTTTATAAACAATTACCCCTCACGCCAGGTCCTTCCCTGACGTCACACTATCCCACATGTGTTTACTCGTCCATAAAGTTTATTGAGATTTCTTAGTCGAAAACTCAATGATTTTCATAAATCACTTCGTTCGTACCGTTAACTGCATTTACTAACAGTACATTTATGAATATTAAATGACAAATACAAGATCAGAAGATATTTTGAAATGGTTGAGAAAGATTAACATTAGGAGGCAGAAAGTTTCATAAGCAACTTTGTGCGTTCCTTCTTTCTTATATTAAATTATACATAATTGCCAAGATTCCAAATCATTGCCATATTATTCATGTATAAGTCAAAAATCTATTTTAAGAAGTTTCTCTTTTTTTACGATAAATCTAGTGTAGTTCACAAAGATGTAAGAGGTATTATAAGAAACAATAATACTGTTTTACATAAAGGCAAAAAGATATTACGCGGATCACATAAAGATACATTATAAGAAATATCTACAACGAAGAAGCGTAACAAAGATGTGAGGACACTGAAATACTATAAAGACACGAACACGCTACGATATACTATAAACTATATATCAATTGTCAAATTATTAAATTTGTCAAAGATATTTTCGAAAGGAGAACCGTGCTTCCTGGGCATTCATCATTAAAAGTAAATCATTAAGTCGATGTTAATGAACCCCATCTTTCATTAGTCAGAACTTTCTTAATTCTTAATTCTTTCGATAAAATTCTCGTCGTTGCCGAACGACAGACTTTCATTTAATTCCATTTGCTATCAAATGTATGGCATATATTAGATATATAAATAGATGAACCTAACAACTTAACACGATACTCTATCACATATCTTCTCTGACATTCTTGAATAAAATTCTACGTGCTATCCAATACGTACCAGAATTTCTAAGTAGCCTGATCTTTGATATACGCGATCTTCCCGCGCGAAATCTCTTTCTTAAAAATCTTACCGGTCAAATTTATTCGCTAAAACGATCGTTCGTTGAATTGCTAATCTCTTAACCAGTGAAAGTGTCCGTCAAATATTTTTCGAATTTCGCACAGTGTCTTTCAAACAAGCGAAAACAGAAAGACGCTTCGCAGCCAATATTGATTTGTGCCAAAAATGAACATGTTTTTGAAACAAATACCAAACGTTCTTTGACCCTGTTCCTTATATTGTTACGAGGATCGACGATAATCACGTAACATCGCTAAACGTGTAATGTGTGAAGTAAATTTAGTTACCAGCCGATTTTATTTACAAACTAATTCCGAGTTTTGCCCCGTTTCACGCCCGTATGTATTATAATTTTTATCGTCATCATTGCCGTTCTACGAACGACACTTTACTTCATTTTCTGCTCGTTAATCACCGTTCTACGATTAACATACGATTCTTTTTTTCTTTTTTCTCCACCCATTACCCGTTTCCTTGCCCCACAAACACGCGTATGTTGCAATCGAAGATGACGGCTAAGAGTATAATTAAATAATAACTCGTGCAAAAAGGTAGAAAGGTGGTTAACCCTGAAATACCATGGTATATAGAGTACCGTGAATTTCGCATTTCTTTTTGCAGTTCACAAGAGATTGCACGTTATCGTTACATTGTTCCAAGACCTCTTGCATGCTAATTTACCAACTAATAAACGAGTCACGAGTTCTGCGTTATAGACTTCTTTTTCACAATTTTATGACTCTATGTTAAACAGGAAAATTAGTAGAGAGTAGATTTTTATGTATTTATAGAAGACGAAAAATTGCGAAAATACAGAAAATGCAGAGATGCAAACAAATGTTGAATGTTATGGTACTTATCGTAATATTCAATGAATGAAATGAGTTGCCACTTAGATTTAATTTCTTTAATTAGATTTATAAAAATCCGCAGTCTAGTAATTAGATAAGATCGTAATTTGTACAAAGGCTTCGATGTGGAAAGATCAAGACTTTGCAATAGACTGACTTATACGCACGCTAATAAAATTGTATTCTTTAAATAAAGAAAAGAATTTTTCTTTAAATTGAAATTATCTTTAGCATTAATAATTCGGCGAGTAGCGTGACGACTCTGCATATTCTCGAATATATAGGAAAATATTAGAAGACAAAATTCTAACAAGTGAATAAATCTGTATTCTGAAATACAACTTACCGCTGCACAAAAGGGCAAATATTTAGTACTTTTAAGATGTTTATTCAGGTTTGAGATACTTTTAAAAATTGGGTCCATTTCCCGGAATTATTCAACAAGTGCAGTATCAGAGAATCCGAAACCAATCCGTTTGACCGGTTAATTTATTCGATGTAAAAGTCAAGGATCAGTCACGTGTTCAGGATTTCGAGAACTAAAGTAACCGCCTTGGATGCACGTGATTTGAATGGAACTCCTAAGATTTCTGTCTCATACCTTAGTTCGATAGCCTATAGATTTTCTCAATTTACAAGAAGTTTGACCAATAAATCGACCGACTATGTTAATCTTGGGCATTATATCGTTATAATTACAAGTCGCAATATCGTCGAAGAAACTTCCTCTTTCGCTTCAAATAAACGTTTCTTCTTGGAATTATTTGCTGTTCCATTACTTTGTCTGTGGCGTTTCAATCGTCAACCGTAAATGTACCCAAAGTATTTGAGCATTATTGTCAGTAAAAAAGGTAGACCCTTTTCGTTTTTCGCTTTTCAAGAATTTTCAAGAAGATTCTAATAAGTTGAACGTCGTGGCAGAGTATACTCCACGCAATTGTGAAGATGCAACTTATGCTAACTGCGCTTATACTTTTTACATTGTTTAAAGTTATAATTAAAATATCCTCTGAGTTAATCCAACGATTTAATCTTTTATTCTCAGCAACCCGAGGAAGGTTAAACAAAAAGAAAAAAAAAGAGAGAAAAAGAAAGAGAAAGAAAAATAACCTCGAGACTGAAGCCAATAATGCTGTTGCAATTTAAGAATAATATCGAATTTTAATCGTGTTAACTTTATACTGGACGGGGCTATTTAACTGTTCGTTAATATTCATTGCTGTTTCGGGGAATGAACGAGACGTTAATTACAATTAGTGACGCTGCAAGAAAGGTAGATGAAAATCACGGTGAAGACGCGTGAAACTTCGTAGCTGAGATATACGTGATATCAATTAGACAGAAGCATCCGTTCTGAAGTTTCATGAAGATTATTTTACTATTCGCTTTATTCCTAGCTGATTCAATTACGAAATTTTAGTCACACAGCAAACAAAGTGTACGGCTACTGGCTCAGGCGAATTTCTAATGCGATGAGTAGTATAATTAATTAGTTGTATCATGAGACTGGAATAATTTTCTTTGTTTATTCGGTACTAACTTCTGTATTGAAAGTAACAGGAATCTTCTTGTGATTCATAACTAGCCTTTGTCTGCGATCAAATTTTGTAAAAAGGCTTACAGTGACGTTTTAATAATTATTGAAGTATTTATCGTAGTTTTTAATAAGTTTTAGTATTATTATGATATTTACTGAAGGTAAGGTAAGATTAATAAAAATAATAAAATAGAGGTTGTTAATTGATTCTGTCATATTATTACACTTGTTTTTTTCGATCTGTATCTTTCATTGCAGTATTAATTTTCTTTTTTATTCGTAAAGCATAAAATACACGTAGTATCTACAAGTATAACTTGTGGTGATATCAACACTTAAAAAAATAACCTACAAGTAATAACAAATCAGTTTTTAAGCCGTACGCGCTCTAGAAGGACAATAAGGCGCTTTTTCTAAAAACGAGTAAGAAATTCTTACGACGATGATCTGAAGAAATGCGTATAAGGAATGGCGTAAGACTGCATGCTTCGTGCAAGTGCTTCTGTCGCAAGACACCTCTCAACCCACGTCGTTATTCAAAGGAAACTACAAAAACTTAAAAAAAAAAAAGTATGTCGCTCTACATTCTTGAAAAAAAAAACAAATAAAATATAAAAATATAAAGTTGTAAAATATTTAGCTTAAAGCGAATACGAAGCCATTCCGTTTCGTTAAATGAAAATTCAAAAATTAGAAAGTTCAGAATTAAAAGAATTCTCAGTTTCCGATCGTTCATTCTGAAATTTTTTTTGTGTTATCACGAGTTAATTAATACGAATTTTATTGGAAACTTGCGTAGCGAGAAATAAAAGTATTTAAGCTTCGAACGCAATATCCTGCAGTCGTTAACATGGTTTGGCACAAGTTATAAAAATTGCAGAATTATTAGAAAAATCACAGAAGGTGTGTTATAAAAGTAAATTTAAGCGAAAAAGCAATCATCCGTATCCGAGATCAAACATTCTCGTTTTCCTTAACAGTTTACCAATGTCGACGTTTAAACGTAAAGGATAATTATGTGTCTTAAGGTATTAAGCAAACATATATAATTGTTCGCATGAATTCATTTAACTAACAAAAAAAAGGCATGAATTAGAAAGTGTTTCTACAGTTCATGTGCGAATAAAGTAAAAAAATAACCTCCTTTACTAAAAAAAAACCTATAAATTGTTATATTGCTCCATATAGCAACAGTGTTATTAATACACTGTAGCAATCTGATATAATAATAAAGTTAGATATAATATGTACATTTAATTAATAATTAACTAGTAAAATTAATAGGATAGATAATTTTTCAATAGATGTAAACATTTATCGGTGAATATTTTATTTTTCCATCTTCTTTTATAAATTCGTGAGGAAATATGGAACATAGAATGTGACACGAGTGGACTGTAAGACTTAAATAAATAAATTGAATAAAGTTCTATGTAAAAATGGAATATGAAATAAATGAAACTTAAAAGTATGGAAAGATCGAAATACCACATAAAAATTTGACGAAATGCTAAAAAATAGAATGTTACCGTTATCAGATTAAAATGAAAGATACACGAACAAAGTACACGATACAAGCGAAAAGCCAAGCTCTTATCCGCGTAGTTTACAAGAAAGAATCGTTCAAGTCCCGAAGAAAATTCGATAATAAACCTCTAAAATTTCCGTGAAAACCACTCTGTTGGAAAAGTTTACTTTCTAATAATTCTAATGTCGATTACAAAAATACTCAACTACCCTATGACTAACTTAAACGCACCACTTCTTTTCTTTTTACCATCGTGAAAGCTTTCGACACAATTAAACGCATACATATACAAAATCCGGAAATAGATCTCCTATCTGAACTTCTCAATCTTCAAAAATTCTTCTGTCCGTCAATCAATAATTAAATATAGCTAAGTATTATATGGTTACACCATATGATACTTCTTCGAACTGACAAACGTCCGCAACCACGTTACATCATGGAGAGATCTTACACGTTTATATGTTACCATGTATGATCGAAGAGAAAAACTCGAGGGACTGGGTGACACTATCTGCGATCGTCCTAAATCGAATAAATCCAGTTCGGTGTTTCTGTAAAAGGAGAAAGTGCGGTTACATGGCCGGACTACTCGACTCCACAGTATAGACTCGGGGAACTGGTATCGTTGATCGACAGTAGCACAAAGTTTGTCAAGAACAGATATCATAAACTGTTAATCATAAACGAGTTCATTAGTGGTCGTGCTCATAGCAATTGTACATGCGCATGTTCAACGAGATAATGATAATGCCTGCATGTCTAGATATTGACTGGATGTTGACTAAGTAATTAATAACGAAGTAATTACCATACGTAACAGTTACACTAATTGTAAACAACTGGTAGTAAACTGACTACCGATAACAAACAGTGTTGTTACCGGTAATAAATTAGAGATAATCTCCACGCGAAGGATCTTCTTGCCTTTTACAACTGTTACTTTTTTTTAATAACAATAAGTCTTACTCTTATGTAATTTTTATCACAACTCCGCTCTCTTTTATCTCTGACTGAATACTTTAATCTAGCAACAAGATATTTCGCATCCTCTGATCAAACTGCAGGAAGATAACTTTCAAAGTACCTAAGTTCTACAAATGTTAAATTATGTGTGCGCTTAATTTAGGTCAAGTAACAGAAAGAAACACAGACTCGTTGCGAATCGCTGAATTTATACTAACTAAAAAAAATTTTCGGATAAAAACAGAAAGTTTCTCTCGCGATATTCAAAAACTGTGAAAAGTGAACATTAACAGTGAACATTAAATTAATAAAGGAACCAAAAGCAAAAACTGTCTAAATTACCGCATACGCGGTTCTATATAGTCTTACAGATACTCTCGCGCGAAAGATTGATTAATCGCCTCGATGAGACACGCACCATACAAGGTTGCTCGTTTCGTTCGATAACAATGTCAGAAAGAAAGGCTGCAGCATTCTACCGGGCCGCTAATGAAAAGAATTTGCAAAAATTTTGATTTAACAGCGACACGCGATGGCGATAATTGCCACGTATGAATCAGCAGTTCGAACCTTGTAAAATCTATGGAAAGCCTTGAGAAACGAACGCTTTCTCACGACCGCTTCCATATTTAGAAATTTACGCGATAGTAATCGCTTCTACTTTTGATGCCTTTGTGCGAAATTTGGAGGTGTAAAACCGAATAGAACGCGCATGATATGCAAAAATATATAAAATATCCATAACTACAAACGTAGTCGTGTAGAAACATTGAAACTATTAGAAGCTTCTCGTAAAATTAATTACTTCATAAACGCACCAAATACGTAGAAAATATCACAAGTAGATTGCATATGTTTTTACGTATTTATGAAAAATTTACGAACGCAAAAATACATATACAGAATGCACGTACGTAAAGAGCGAAGAATATAAAGAACATCCAACTATAGTGCACGTTATAATATTTTCTAACCAAAACAATCCCCTATCTAGGTTCCATATTTTAATTATATTCATATATCAATGAAAATACAAGTCGTTATAAATATTCGCGGTGCAGTAATCGCGCTGGAACATCGATTCGTTTCGTTAATCGCTGTTCCATACGAATTGAAAAATTTCGCTAGTCACGCGAGATGTTTAAAATTGGGCAAAAGCATTGTGTCGCAAGAATTATGGCAAAGTAAAGAAAGAGAAGTTGCACGCGTGTGCATCACAAATAAATACGTGACGGCTGTTTGCGAAAGCAGTTGCAGTGATCGCGGTGATAATTCATTTCTAACGTTACGCGTGCTTCGGTTGACCGACGAATATTTATTAACTTGGACGCCAATTGATTTCGTTTGTCGATGTGGAGCACTCCTTTCCCTTTTTAAACCAAGTTTCTATAAATGTAAAGGAAAGTACATATTTGGTAGATATAAAAAACGGAAGTGATATATTTTCGTCTGAAAAGTGAAGGCATATCATGGGTGATAATCATCGATTCTTCTTTCTTTCTCGAATACTTACACTTGTATTATTCAGTTCATGAAATTAATATACGCTGCGTCTGGTAATTATAAAATAAGCAGAAACTTTCAATTTTTACGCGTACCTTGTGTTATATACCCCTATACGTTAACGTGATACGGAATGAAATAAAGCGTATTTATTTTATTAAGAAAGAATTCATTCTTTTTCTTTTCATTCTACGAAAAGAAACACAAAATCGATTATATTAAACAAAAAAAAAAAAAGAAGAAAAGAGAAAGAAAGGAAACTAGTAGAAACTTAATTTATTCTCGTTACATAACTATGGCACTCTGTGGCATAACAGAATGCTTTATCGTGCCAAAATCCAACTCAAAATACAGTAAAATAAAATAGTATCGATAATTTCTACAAGTTAAACGGCTTGATTTTGCTCTCTTAAAGAAGTTTTATAGTCATGAGACTTTGAGTATGTTGTTGATACTTTTTTCACACGCCTTTTATTGCATTAGAAAGTATCTTTCTATCTAAATCTTTTCGACAATCTTAACTGTTTAATTTAGCCGTGCCCGGTTGACCGAACGACGTACAGACTAAACGCTGAAAAGGTTAATTTAGGCCCGGCTGACCTAAATTGTTCCGCGGTCCACCTGGAACAACTGAACTTTCTTCGAGCTCCTTACTAAATAAAATAATATTTCAAAGATTAGAACAATCAGAAGTCATGGCAAATAGCATAAACGCGTCAAACATCGTAGTGCAAATAGAGAAACTGATTCCGATAGATAAATGAATGTTCTTCGAGGTATAAATGGTACACTGTTCATAGTATGTATACTGTTAGCAGCTAACTATGCAAAACACGTTCAGCATCTTGAGAAGATGACGTGGCCGAAGTTCAATTTTGATGACAAAGAAACGACATTTGTCAAGTCAGTTAGCCGACAATCTTCGGTTTCATCGTTTCCAAGCGAAGGACGCTTTCACCCTGTCATTAGAATCGACAAACGCACGACGACCGCTGCTCGAGAAAAAAATCTGCATACTTCGATGAGTGAAAGAATCGATGAGTTATGTAATTAAAAGAGTCGCGTCACCAAAAAGGTTACGGTAGGAGAAAAACATTTTTATTGAATTATTATTTAATATTTTAGTTAAAAATTGAGAATATCAAACGAAGTGGCACGTATAAAAATTATGGGAGAATATTCGAAAGATTTCGAGATCTTGTTAGAAGAGTAAGAGACTGATAATAGATGTAGAAGCTGTGAAGTATAGATTCCACGTGACAAAGATGTAGATATTAATTTCTATTATTTACTAAGTAATCTACGTACCGGACTAATTGAATGAATTAATTGTATCAAACTTTATTAACCACTAACATTATCTCTGATTCTATCGTACGTTTAAATTATGCGATTTAACGTATAATGTAATTGAAATTCATTCCTATAGCATTTCGCAAAAAAATAAAGTTTCGCAGAATCGGAAATGATGGAAATCGAGTGAAAGATGGTAACAAGAAACGGTTCGGTAATTCAATGAAAAAGGGAAATTCATTTTTACCGAGCTGCGAAAAGCAAGCACTCTTGGACACTTGAACCGTGTCGTTGCCAAATCTTTGGAATACAAGCAGCCGCGCCTGTTTACCTAGCAGAAAAACTTTCACTCCTTTGCCGAAGAGTATTTCTGAAGAATCACAGATAAGAATCACGTTTCCGAGCAAAAGCGTACAAATTCTATTTCTTTTCCTTCCTATTCTCGATCTTCTAATTATATGAAATTAATTATTCTGGAATTTATTTCCCAGTTATTTAACGTTGTCACGAAACTCTATCCCCTCTCTGTTGAAATCACAAATTTCCCAAATAAATATCAAATTCCTTTCGTTAGTACGATACATGAAAATACGAAAGTCCTTTTTGCTCCGCTGTATTGTTAACCATACACTATCTTGAACCTCTTAATGTCCGGATATAATTTCTATATTTATTTAATAATAAATTACACGTGCCAGGTTTTGAAGTCATTCTCGCGTTGGAAGTAAAAATTGTTTAATAATCCCAATTTTGTAACGCTGACTTCTACATTGTTTTTTAAAATATTTAAATACTTATATTCACCTAGAATATCAACTACGAAAACGAGATTTACAGTGTTGTTTGTAACCATACATCCCACGACATTGTAAAACGTCGATCTTTAATATTTCTGAGTTGGATTTGCCCTGGACGTAGCGGCGTCCATTCAATCCAAATACGTCGTATTTGCTTTCATCTGAGAATAGAACTTTATTAGAAATATACCAGAAAGTAGTATATTTATTTATGAACTGATTACTTTCCATATCTTAAACGTCTGGCTCGATTCGTCTTGTTAATAAATGTCAGTTAGTTTTTCTGATCCGCATGTACGTTGTCTGTTTGTAACTATTTCCTCCGTACAACGTATCGTAAACACGTTTCTATCTAATAATTTGTCGATCTGCTTATATTTCCATCTTTGTGTATCCGCTTTGTCTATCTCAATGTTAATATCGATTTCCTCTCCAATATCCGTGTTTCTGATCTTCTGTAACTCCTTGTCAACGCACAAACCAATATTATTCGTAGCGAAGCCTGAAGCTCGTTACACGATGTTTCTACAATTAAGTCGATCAATGTTTCCATCGTGCGTACAAAAATGTGTACAAACTTTTGCTCGCTTAACGTTTAGACGTCCGATTACTTCTGCGACCTTGTTTTTGTACATCATTAGAACGTTTCACAATGTTTACAAATGTTATCGGTTTCGTTTCAATTGTTAGACTATATAATTTTGACATTTGTATTTTATAGTAATTAGAACAATGTTTTCAGGTCTTCAGTCTCAGGTCAGTGTTTGGAACTTTAACGACGAACGTTCGAATATTTTCGCCAGTCACTCTATATATTTATATTACTAATATTTATTTATTATACGTAGAAAATTCTGCAGAGATCGTGATAAAAACTGGTATGTCAACCCAGAGTTAGGTATGAATACAGTGAAAGCATTATACGAGCAATAATGTCCAACGAACCACATATGACTTTTTTTCTCTCCTCTGTTTCTCTCCGTTAAAAGATCAGAGTACACATGATACGAGCGTAGTTAGAAATGCAAAATACATAGTACGAATCAGGAATTGCGAAAGGAAATAGAATTTCTGTGGTAGCAGCTCGTACCACGCGTGTTCTTAATTCATAAAGATGCTATAAATGCATCAGTCGCATTACGTACGCCCATCGATATTTGTTTAGAATCGTTTAGCGATGATCAATGTCACGAGGGAAAGAAAGTTTCTGTTCTTATCACATTATCATCATCATTGGCAACATTATGGTCGCTTATCATTTCATTAGGAATGTAATATCTACGAGACTGATCTGTCACATTGAAAATAAGCGTCTCACATGAGTATTAAATGTTCTTAAATATTCAAAGATCTGTCGGATAACGCTTATCGTGTTAAGCTTACGAATATCGTGATTATTATATATATTATAGATGAAATTATTCGCTACGTGTAATAGGATTCGTGTGTCATCGAACTAGAGTAGAATTCTGTTCGTTGAAGCGAAACTTTATTTAGTGCTCTGGTTAACCAAATATCCGCCAACTAAATCCACTTACTTGATCGTGCTGGCTTGTACTATTTGAATAAGAAATCATAAGCAGTGGAGAGAATCAATGAACTTTCATCGCACAAATTTTATTTATGGCGATTAACAAATGGAGATTACGATAAGTAAAGTTCGAATGTGTATCGCTTCGATTATGAAATGACAAGACGTCTTTTAAGAGATAAGAAGCGAAGAGGAAAACAGAAGTAAATTATAGTTCTCATAGTTCCTTTATTTCTTCTTTTACTTTTTGAAGACGACCTTGTATTAAATTTGTGTTTTCGCTATGAATGAAACGTAAACGTGCTAAAGATATCGAGAACAAGACGTATATTCATATGATAATCCGTTTACCTAGCATAGTTTTTACCTTGCGAAATCAGTCCCATGAAATTGTTTACATTCATACTGAGACGTCTCGTATACACGCTCTTTGTAGTTAAACAATTATTATAAAAGAAACGCAGATACATTTAGGTACTTTGTATGGATAACTGAAATGCAGTATATATGCATATGGTTCCATGTTATTCACAATGCATACATTGTTAGCATATTGATTGTGTGATTTGTGAGAACATATACATTCAGCAGGGTGACAAATAGATATCCAGGGTTCACGTTTTATTCAAAAATGACAATCAAAATATGAAGTGCAAAGAAAACGTATTAGCTTTTCTTTTAAACCAGTACAAGGCCATATACAGTTATCTACTTTAAGCCGGTTCCATAATAAAATTATTTAAAATACTTTTCTGCTTTATTCCTTCAAAAAATACAAAAATTTTATTGACTTCCATCTCGATAGATTTAAAAGATATCCCCATATTTCCCACGAAAGAATACATTGATATAATCTTAATAAAAAGCATAAATTTCCCTTCTTCTATGTGCCTTAATTTACACAAAATTCATTTTTGTAACTGCAAATAGCGGTACATTATATTTCACAAAATTACACATTCAATTCTAAATATCGTACGTTCTTTCCAAAAAACATTCTTCGGCAACTATAACTGTAAAAAAAGAATAATTTTCCACGGTACTTCAACGCGTTTTACGGGAGAAAAATACGTTAAATAACACGTAATTGGTACTTTCTTAATAATAATTTGTTCGTACTATTCTATGAACAATCACCGTATGAATTTTAATAGCAGAACCGTTTAATCAATTTGTGAACGCAGTATTGCGCATTCACCTTTTACCAATTAAAGCATTACGCTGAACGTAAGTTGCATAAAACCAATTTGAAACCAGTTATGGACGAAACGAATCCTCAAAGCCATCGCTACAAGCGTGCAGCGAACTTTGGCAAATGCTCGAAAACGTCTCGGCAGTGTTGTGAGAGCGACCTTGATTCCCTTGGCTGGATTTATTTCGCTTGGAGTACGCGGTCGAAGCGTTCATCGACGGTCATCAGCATCCATGAACGCGACTCTGAGCGATTCCAAAATGTGGGTCGGCCAGAATCGTCGGAGAAAGTGTATTTTCTCACTCCATATGCCTCTTGACATTCGATATCGTTCCTTGAACACTCGTAGCCTATGTTCACCGGTGCAACTCGTGTCTGACATTAACGTGTAAAACGCGATGAACAGATCCAGAGACGCATAGATCTTGTTCAAATATAAGTTCAAATATACGGCGTGTTTAATACCTTAGGTAGTTTTTTTTTCAGATAAAACTTTAATTATACGTAATTTCTTCGCGATATTGTATATCCAATTAAAGCAATTCCCATTTTAACGACCAATTATATTGTACAGTGGCTATAAAAAGGATACACCACGTCATGGATTTATTGTTGCATTAATAAATGCTTTTATTATTGCACTTTTCTACCGATTAATTAGATCCGACTGTAGTAAATTTCGTATCACTGAAATAATATTTTCGTGCGAAAAAATGTTTCATATTACGGAAATGAAAACTATACTAGCACCTAGTTACTTAGATCTGACTATAATAAATTTCGTATCATTTCGTGCGATTATAGAAATTTGTTTCTATGGAAATTAAATGTAGAACCTAATAATAATAATAATAATAATAAAAAAAGGAAGATTCGTTGAAAAATGAGGATAGGTACAAATACTTTTTATAGACACCGTAGTTCGCAACTTCAAACGTATAATGTTCAAATATATATCATTGACACTAAGAATTGTCAATTCTAAAACTTCCAAATTCTCGAATTCCTGTGTTGAGTATATCAATACACATGTACCCATGAATCTTCAAAAGACAAGAATTACGGATTTCGTACAATTATCTGTATATTAAGAATAGCAATTTTCAATTCTCTCGTATGTATCTTCCATACACGTGCAATTTTAATACAAACTGAGCAACGTAGACTGTGGTACACGTACACCATAAACGTGTTAACTCGAAAGAGAAATGTTACTCAAACTATCACCGATACTTAACTCCAACAAAAATTACGCGCGGAGTATGTTCATTTTAAGAATTCTATTATCAAAATTGTCCAAGAACCTTGGTGCTATAACCACGCAACTGCATCGTAACAATCGACAGAACCAGAAGATCCAATATCAACTGCCCAACGATTTGTTGACTAACGTTCAAGAAAATAGGAGAAGGACAAAGACGCAATGACCTGTGGTGAACCTAATCGCCCGCTTTATTTCCGCTCATTCATCGTTCGACGTCGTGCTACTTATTGCTGGGCCTATTTGGGAAAGGAAAAGTGGATGACGACGATTGTCAGCCACGATAGAACCTTCGTGGAAAGTTGTTGTGAAATGCCCACTGACCTTGATTGTTCGAGCTCTGTTGTGTTATCTATCGTAGCGCTGGTCGATGGTCTTTGGAGTTTGTCCAATCGCTAATTATTCGTATCATATAATAATTGATTACATGTGCCAGATTTGGATCCGAATAACGAACTCAGGTTCGATCGTGAGTTTTATTGATCGAGATGAAGGTGAGAAAAGATAGCGAGATCGATGAATTGTTGGCTAAACGCCAATTCGTCTGTGACATTTGCGTAATGACTGATATGATCGACAGAGAATCGTATTTCACGTGGATCATGCATTGTGCAATAAGAGATGTTGCAACAACGTTAGATACACTTGGTACTTGTAAAGTCTTTTCAATAAAATACCAACAAATATTCCCAGAATACTTTTTTACGATTTATGGCACTTCGATTCTTGTAAATATGGAACAGGTATACGAAGGAAGTTTTGAATCTCTTAAAGTCTCTTGAACCCTTTTCATTCGACTCTTTTCAGGTTTTCTATGAAAATTATTTAACAGGATATGTTATGGTAATTTAAAATAAATAGGAGAAGATTTCAATCAGCAGTGAATCGATACAGTGAATACAGAATCGATCAGAACGAGTTTCTGCCACTAAAATTGCCAATTACCAATCAGGATTTCAAAGGCCATAAAATATCTAAACGTTGGACCATTCAACGCGATCATTCCTGTCACCCTCTAGATCCAGTTTCCAAACAAGGACAGCAGCCTCGTTCAGAATCAGGAAACTAATGGACACGGCCATCGAATAACAGTTATACGCTTTAGTAACTTCTCACTAATTGAGCAAGCTATCAAATTCGCAATCATGTTCGCAATCATTCGCAAAAATTCGTGAGGTATTTTTGACACTAGGATTTCGACACGATAGCCAATGAAGGAAACACGACCGTGAGATAAAACGATAGGTGCAGGTGTCCCATTCGCCAAAAGGGCTCGCGTTCTTGACCTAAATGTTCGACCTCGACTGAAACCGAAAGGTCTTTGACCATCACGGCCATATTAGACTTCGAATATTCGATGGACAGACGAGTATTGTATCGACAATCAGAAACGGTGTACGTAAGTATGTATATTGAGTAAGGAGAGGGTAAACAGGTTCAAAGAAAGTTTCTTCGCAGTTTCGAGAGGGGAGAAAGATATATGGCTGTGAACGCTCGAAAGGAATCCAAAGAGAGTCTTCACGAAACTCTTTCGTTGCTCCATTATACGCGAAATTTATGGAATAGAATGTTACTTCAGTTCGAGAAGAAAATGGAAAACCAAGGTTAAGAGGAAACTCTGTGCGTTAGGTTAAATAGAATGCAATTCTAAGAAAATACTGAACATTGTAGAAACCATTCAGTATATTGACCACGGTTAGATTATCAATTTCGTGGCTTTAATAAGTTTTCTATTTAGAAATCACCTATAGTGGCTACAAAAAGTATTTATATCTCTATTTTTCAACGAAGCGTTTTTTTTTATTAAAAAATAAAATTTCATTCTCATAGTGACATGATCTCATAGATAACATGAAAGTAGTTAAGTAGAAATATACCTTAATATACTCAAGCTTGAATTAATTAACATGTAAATATTATAATAAATTATATACAAGTACTTTTCGTAGCCACACTGTATTTTTTTCACGTGTCGTCCATTCTTATTAAAAATAAATCTTATCATCCTTCCAATTACAAGAAATAGAAACACTCGGATTAAAATTAATTTCCCTTCAGATACAAAATCTTAATGCTGTAACTTTAGAAGATTTCTTCGATAAATTATTTTACAACTATTTTTGTCCACGATCGATCACTTATCTATTTATCCTTCGTTAAAATATGCTGTCATCACGTGTAATCGTAATATTATCGGCGAAGGAAGCAGCTGGTTTCTAAACGAGCGTAAGTAGTTTCAGCCAAGCCACGGATGTCTGATCTTCGTCGGATTCTACTACTTCCTCGATACTTGATAGGTGCACGCACGCAATATTGCATGCAGGTTTGCAAGGCTGTTCGACCAAGACTCGCTCCATTATGGGAAAGTGGCGTACGTGCCGAAAAGAACATATACATAGGCATGAATTTGAGTCCAGCGACCTTGACATATCAGAAATCCCCTTTCCAATCGGACAGAAAAAGCCGCCAGAAATTAATCAACAGCGTCATCATCGCACTTGAATATAATTCTCTTTTTTTGTCATTTATTTCAGTTGGATAAAGATACAATACTTAGATAAAGATTTCAATCATAAGCTCAAATTACAAATTGTAGGTTGTTCATTTCTTTCGTTCTATAGATCATTGACTGTGGATTATCGATTCTTTTTACGATATTTCGACGAATATGATAATGAAGACAAGTTGTAAAATTTACTGACAAAATTCCAATTCGTTTAATTATTAAATTTATCACTGCTGTGTAAAGGTAGATATTTCTTAGCAAATGTCACTTAACTTGTCAAATTTCGTTAATAATAATAAGTTTAATAGCGCAAGATAATCCAGACAAGATGTGAACTTTTTCATATTTCTGGCAATTTCGATTTCCATATCGTATCTTCATTGCAATTTGAATGAGACTCTAATCAATACCTGGACAATTCGGTCTTTCCCAGTTTCTTCTGTGGAATTGACGTATCGACTGGATACTAAATATTGAAAGCCGAAACGGTGTCCGGCTGCTTATCTTAATTTAAAAGTAGATGCGACGATTTCACGTTGTGCGCTTGCACAATGTCTCAAGATTATACAGAACGCACGAAAATGTCAAAAATTTCTGAAAGCTAGTTTTGAAATGTATATTTTAACAAAATTTTACGTTCTTCGATGTTATCTTTAAAATAAGCATCTTTCTGATGAAAAGATAAGTACACGGAGTAGAAGTAGTCTAGAAGTAGTACATTTTACTAGCAACTATCGCATTAACCGAATTATTCTGATGACCGATTTCGCAAATTCACTCCACGATTTACTGATCTTGTAAGCATGATCTTTTTTTTGAAAATCTACCTTGAAACTTGATGTAATAATAATTATATTTCGTAACACTAATAACATCATACCATACTACGTTCTCATGGAAAATTATGAAATTATATACGTAGTCTATCTGGGTTAACAAAATTCATATCGTAGATCTGTTGAAACTTACAAAAATCTACAAAAAGTGGAATTGATCAATGTGTCTTCTGAGAAGTTCAATTGTGTCATTATATGGGACAGTACTATATCAAAAGCCAACATATCGTCGCTTATCGGATAAAACCGATAAGCCAAATCCTTAAGATGCATCAATATACGTGAAATCTTCGTATCTTTCGTTCGCGATCTCTCCAGATAAGGAATCGATCGTTTTTTGTGGAAACGGTTCAGCAACGTTCAAAGAATCGCCCATCAAATCGATAAAAGATCGTGCAACAATCGCAAGAGCCGGGTCGGCTGGTAGACACCACGAATGTAAGTACGTAGCACGTAATCACGTTCAACTTTTACCGTGATTCGCATTTGGGTATCGAGGGCACCTGTACGCCGTTCCCGAGCCAGAGAAACCGCTCGTTCCGTTGCGTTGTCTCGGGAGAAGGAAGAAACGTTAACTTGTTACAGTCATTGTACCGTGCTCGCTCTAAAAATACGTCTGAACGTTAAATTCGATTAATAAGTTCCTTCGAATGGTAAGACGCACCAGTAGTGTCCTATTTATAGATACGGTCTATGATTAACCTGATTACATGACGACGTTGAATAATTCAAAACACGGTGACAAGAGAAAAATTTGGCAATACGAAAGTTTGGAATTCGATTTTGGATTCTTCACCGAGGTGGCGGAATCTTCAGTTCTTTTTTTTTTTCTGATCGTGGGTTTGCGGAATTTTCAAAGGAGCTTTAAACGTATGAAGTATGTTTGTTAGAAGTATGTTTGACAGTGGCTCCTTTTCCTTTTGATTGAAGTGTGTGAGAGTTGTTGGGACGAAAGATTCATTGTAACATAGAAGAGACAGAAAATGAGAGATGTTCTGACTTTTTTTTTTCAAATGACGTCCCAAACATCTATTCACGGAGGCTAGAAAGAGTCAACGACCAATGTTCACGACTCTACTAAACCACAGTGGAGAAAGCAACTGCTACCCAAATTACACTTACCTACTTCGATACAAGAATAATTTTGTTTATGTCAAGGTTGCGGCAATGTAGATACTTAGACACGGAGAAAGTAAATAACGAGCATCGTTAAGTGTTTTAATCGTTGTGCAAAAACGTGTTTCTATAGTTTAAGTTTCAACATAGGTAAAACTCAACTACCTGTGGAAACGCCAATTATGCCTATTTGTGGAAATCCTAATTATAACTATATATGGAAATCCTAATTGTGGTTATATGTAGAAATCCCAAAACAAGATTATGAACGAATATCCAAGCGAAACTTAGCGGCAGAACATTTCGATTAAAACAATAAAAAACCTAATAATGATCTAAATAGACAAATAACCCGATAATACATAAAAGTATACAATACTCTTTATATTAATTAGAGGATGAAAGAAATCTGCATTAGGTTCTCGTTCCATCGCCTGCACTCACGAGTCTATAAATCTCAATAAGTATCCACGATATCTTAATTTATTCTTATCTCGATCTATTCTCGAAATTCATTTTCAAACGTGCAACTCTCGCAATTCCTGGTATTCCAACTAAACCCGCTGCCAACACAAAGGATACCATCGGAATATAAAAATCAGCGATCCTGTGTACGAATGCGCGCAGCTTGTGCGATACATTATAAAAGCGCATCCGAACGTATTGTATAAAATCGGAAAATCAAACGAGCCGCTATCTGGACGAGAGTAAAATTGAAAGGCATTTCGAGAGATCCTTTGAACTAGCCAATCGCGTGAAACCTTTCTTCTTCTCCGTTGTCCCCTCCCCAAAAAGAGAATATATTTCTGGACACAGCGAATGAATTTACGAGACAGGACGTGACAGAGAACTCTTTCAGACCTTGGTAGTTAGAGCCATTGTTCGACTACGAATGAGACTCCGCGTTATCATCGTATATGCGCGATGCGACGTCTCCTTCGGCTTCGACGCCTACAGGATAACTTGCCGCGCAAACCATACCGCGGATTTGCATTTCAAAAAATGCGGAAGACACTGTACGGGAAGTCTCGCGTGTTGATATCAACAACAAATCAGCCGTATCTTTTTAAGGGGATGAATAAAGTAGAATTAAACGATTGGTCAAGGAGTGAAGAATTATTTATGGAGTCATTGAGTAGAAGGATGGATCTTTTGAGAATGAGGATGATAAAGCGTGCGAGAGATATCAGGAGAAATTGATAAGAAAATTGGAAAAAGTTAAACGTGTCACACAGAAGAAAAATAAAGGAAAGAAATTTGGTGTTCGAAAGATCAAAATTACATTCCGTTCTTTGCATCGTGGTATCTTTGGATTCGAAAATATTCTATTCATAGATAAGAAGTATCTTCATTTATAGTAAAATAACTTAGAACGCAAGAAATATAGATTTGTTTCGACATATCGATTGTGAAAGAGTTAAGAATCCTTTCGAAGAATTTCGAAGAACGAATTTCGTTAATTTTACTTGCTGAGATATAAAATCCTAGATTCAGTTCACTAAAGTATTATTAAATCGCAAATACTTTAGGATTTTTGAATCGAAGTAATACATAATTTAATAAGTGTTCTTCAGTTCTTCTCGCCTCTGTATTAATTCTATTTCTATAAAAATGCATATATCTTTCCTATTCGTGGTTCTTCATAACTTAGAGTTTTCCATAACTTCAAGTACAATAATATAATTAATTCGCGATTATTTCTCGGTTAGGGCACGCATGAGAACTTGTAACTGTAAAACTGCTCATCGATTCTGACACAACGCTTCTTAACAGGGTGTGGACGTGGCCGGAAGTAAAGATTAGATTAGAAGCAACGGCGTAAATAATGAGTACATGCGC